>NW_024424452.1:21816893-22060346 GCF_017311325.1 Ursus maritimus | reverse complement strand
GGAAGCCGGCGCCCCCCCCCCCCCCCCCCAGTTTCCACTGTTCGTCCTGGCACCTCCTCCCAAGCCTTCTGTTTTGTGCACTACAGCCTGGCTTCCTGAGGCATGATAAGTACTTTTAGCTGGTATGTGGTTTATTTCATAGTTCCATAGTGATTTGATTGCTGCCTTCCATGGCAAGAAATACTGGTTTCCATTTACATTAGATATAGGAAGTTTCCTATTTAAAAATACACTTAAAAACAACAAATTGATTGAAAGCAGCGGTTGACAGACTTTTTCTGTAAAGGGCCAAATAGTAAATATCATCAGTCTTGTGGGTCATATGGTCTCCACTGCAAACTGCTCGATCCTGCTGTTGTAGCTTGAAAGCAGCCATGATGATAGTACTCGAGTAGTTGTGGTCGGATTAGGCCTGCAGTTAGCTGACCCTTGATTGAAAGGAACTTAACTATTAGAATAAGAATTCATGGAGTAAGTAGATACAGTAGAAATCATAAAGCTGGAATGTAAATGCCTTAGGATTGAGACACTTTGTTCAGTATGTGTTCTTGGTCACAAGGACTCTGTATATTCAGGATGCTCAGGACACACGCATTCTCTTTCTTGAAGGAGCTTAGTCTACACAGAGACAGGCAAAAGAACAGATAACTCTGCTAGGCTTTAGGAATGATCTAAGAAGTGCCACCAGATGGGTGTGTGTGTGTGTGTGTGTGTGTGTGTAGGTAGGAGAAAGAGAGGCTGTGTTGGTTCTGAACAAACTGCCCCTTTTCCCACCTTCTCTAGATTATTCACCTGTATGTTCTTATACACCTTACGCTAGCTTTTGCCCATTTTACAGATAAAGAAACTGAGGTTCAGAGGGGTTAACGAATCGCTGAAGGTCACAGAGCTGGTAAGGGGAGAGGGTGGGATTTGAACTACATAGTCTGACTCCAAGATCGATGTGCTTAACCACAGTGCTCCCATGCCTCAGTAACCTTGACTAAGGAACTGGTTCTCCCCACCAGGACGATTCAGTTTAGCAGAAACCAGCCTAGACTTCGACAAGGTGTCAGCTTATGCAAATGCCCTGGACATCCTCCCTGTCACAGTACCCCTGCAAAGGTGACTCAAGCGGTGTAGACGGGAGAAGCTGGGCTTTTCACCTGCTCCAGAGGTAGAGTGAGGACTCGCTTACCAACTGGAAGCTCTAGGTTTCTGTGAAGGTGGGAGGCACCTAACCTATCTGTCTGTCAGCTGTTATTTGATGTGATGAGGGAAACTTGGCCTGCTTAATGGGACAAGCCTACCACAGTAATAATAATTAGTAATAACGATAATGCTGCACTTTTGTATGACTCACTAGGTGTTAGACGCTCTCCTAAGCACTTTGCATGGATTGCATGTATAATTAATTAATCCTCATACCAAGCCTTTGAGGGGGTGTATTAGTTCCCTGTGGCTGCTGTAACAAGTTGCCACAGGCTGGGAGGCTTAAAATAACAGAAGTTTATTCTCTCTTAGCTCTGGAGGCTAGAAATCTGAAATCAAGTAGTCGGCTAGGCCATGCTCCCTCTGAAGCCTCTCAGGGAGAATCCTTCCCCCTTCCCTGCCTCTTCCAGCGTCTGGTGGCCACCCTTGCTCCCGCCTTGGAGCTGCATCACTCCCGTTTCTGCTCCTTCCATCACGTGGCATTTTCCCATGTGTGCCTGGGTCTGTGGCTCCAAATCTCTCTCCTCACAATGACACTGGTCACTCCACTGAGATGCTACTTTAATCTAGGAGGCTTAATTTGATTATATCTGCCAAGATCCTTTTTCCAAATAAAGTCACATTCACAGATATTGGGGGTCAGGACTCTCAACTTTTGGGGGGGCACAATTTGACCCATAATAGGTAGGTACTATTATTTTTTTCTAAAGATTTTATTTATTTGAGAGAGAGAATGTGAGAGAGCATGAGGGGGAGGAGGGTCAGCGGGAGAGCAGACTCCCCACTGAGTGGGGAGCCTGACGTGGGGCTTGATCCCAGGACCCCGAGATCATGACCTGAGCCAAAGGCAGATGCTTAACTGACTGAGCCACCCAGGCACCCAGGTAGGTACTATCATCATTTACATTTCACAAATGAGGATCCAAGGCACTGTGAAATGAAGAATCCTCCCAAAGTCAGACAGCTTTGTTAACAGAGCCTGGATTGGAACTCAGGTATTCTGAAAGTCTCTGCTCTTCACTGTGTTGACAACGGCTTGGCCTGCAGAGCTGCCTGGCCCCCGAACTTAGACACGCCACGCCGTCCCGTAGCATCTGGTGACAACAAACATGCACTGAATTAGCCGAACAGGAATGTCTAAAGCCCTGTGGCTGTGTTGGGGTGGCTCCCAGGAGCCCAAGGACAGGTGAGGAGCTTGGCTGTGTATGGGGGTTCTTGTTTATCTCAACAAGGAATCAGGCTCCCAGTGCGGCTGGGTGGGCACATGACCAACTCCTGCTGCCACCCGGGTAATTGGTTTTCTGTGTTCATTTCAATAATGAACGATATTAAAGGAGGCTGGAGATGCAAGGGAGATACAAGCATTGTGGAAGGAACAAAGAGATTTTAATGTGTTGAGTCGGGTTCTGGGGGAAGATGAGGGACATGATAATCGAGTATTAAAACAGAAGAGATTATGCAGTGGCCCTCGCACCATCCATCACCGCCCTCGTCCTGGGCGGGCGGCAGAACGGAGTCTGCCGAGATCCCGGCATTATCTCCGCAGTTTATTTACATCTCAAATCAGGTTGCACTGACAGCAGCTAAAGAAATTCCAGGGAAGAGATGTAACTACATGATCTATTTCCTACAGAAAGTGCAAACACAATACAGACTATCTGGTTAAATATATCATCCCAGAAATGATCCAACTGCCGAATGCTTAAGTCTGTACTTTACATTTCTCATCGTCATGAGACCATTGCATACCCTCCGAGACCACCTGACTCTCCGGTTCTCTACCTTCCTACCTTCTCTACCTTCCTGACTCCTGCACAGTCTCTTCGTCTCCCCCTCCCTGAAATGTCGGTGTTCCCCAGGGTCTGAGTTCCACATTATTTCCTTCTCTCCATATTTGCCTGGACAACCTCATTTTCTTCATGGCTTTCGCTACTGGCTGGATGTGTACTTATGACTTCCACATTGGACCTTCGGAAGTGCCCAACACTTGTTTTTCTCTTCTCAGTTATTTAAAATGTTTTTTGGATAGGTACTGCATTTTCATAGTTAAAATCCAGACAATATGAAGAGTCTGCAAAAATCCTCCCTCCCTTCTTTGTCTTGTATGTGCCTAGTTCCTATCTTCATAGGAAAGTTGTGTGGTTTCTTAGGACTCCTTCCAGAGGTTCTTTACATATATATAAGAAAATACAAATATAAATGCTAATTTTTCCTCATTTTCTCAAATCTATCCTATTATGCACATATTCTACACTTTGCTTTTTCCACTTTTGTTCTTTCCATGAGAGTATTTAGAGAAGTTCATTCTTTTTTCTTCTCTTTAAATTTATAATTGTACAGTGTCCCCTTGTCTGGCTGTCCCATAATTTATTTAACCAGTCTTCTACTGGTGGACACTTGAGTTTTTTCTAGTCCCTTGCTGTGATGGTTAATTTTATGTGTCAGTTTGTCTAGGCTACAAGGTGCCAAACATTTGGTTAAACATTTCTGGGTGTGTCTTTGAGGGAGTTTCTGGGTGAGATTAATATTTGATTCAGTAGACTGAGTAAGCACATTGCCCTCCTCAATGTGGGTGGGCCTCATCCAATCAGTTGAAGGCCTGAAAATAAAAGTCTGCATAAGAAAGAATTCTCTCTCTGCCTGTCTTTGAGATGAGACATTGGTCTTCTATTGCATTTGAACTCAGATTCAGATATACCATTGGCTCTCCTGGGTCTGGACTTCTCAGACTTTATAATTGCATAAGCCAGTTCCTTATAATTTCTCTCGAAAGATTTAGATAGATAAATATCAGAAGATAGAGACAAATATAGACATAAGTCCCAAAGGGGATCTGGAGCTATTGCCATGGTTTTCTCAGCACATGCCTTTCTAGCACCTCTGACAGGTGAGGAGGAATCGAGAGAGAGAGAGACAGAGAGAGAGAGTGTGTCAGTTGGTGGGGGGGAGGTGTGGTAGTAAAGACTTCCTACCCAGGCAGGACACCAGCACTGCCTCGGGGAGAGGAACATTCCTGCCAGGGAAAAGAAGGAGAGAATGTTCAGGAAGGAAGGTATAATTCCTGGCTGGGCCTTCTGATGTCAAGAACCATCATGATTTTGACTCATTTCTTTTAGAATCTGGGAGGAGGAGCCTGTGTATTCGTATTGTTATTATAGGGCACAAGTCTTGACCCACTGTTACAGACTGAATTGTGTCTCCTTAAGATTCACATGTTGAAGGCCTGACCCCCAAAGTGACTGTGGAAATAGGGCCTTTAGGGAGGTAGTTAGGGTTACATGACATCATAAGGATGGATCCCTGATCTGATAGGACTGATGTCGTTGTAAGAAGAGGAAGAGACACCAGAGTGTTCTCTCTCTCTTCCTCCATGCACAAAGAGGAAAAACATGTGAAGACACAGCAAGAGGGCATCAGTCTACAAGCCGGAAAGAGAGTCCTCACCAAAAACCACCCCTGGCACCTTGATCTTGGACTTCTTTTTTTTTTTTTTTTTTCAAGATTTTATTTATTTATTTGACAGAGAGAGCCAGCCAGTAAGAGTGGGAACACAAGCAGGGGGAGTGGGAGAGGAAGAAGCAGGCTCCCAGCGGAGCAGGGCACCTGATGCAGGGCTCGATCCCAGGACCTGGGCCGAAGGCAGACGCTTAACGACTGAGCCACCCAGGCGCCCCTGATCTTGGACTTCTAGCCTCCAGAACCGTTAGAAAATAAGTGTGTGTTATTCAAGCCACCCAGTATATGATATTATGGAGCCCAAGCAGACTAACGTATTTATGTTGTTTTTAATGAACTTTAGTTAGATAAGTAAGAGATACTTTCATTCTCCTTGTAAAAAAAAAAAATCTTTAATCAACATCTCCTGTCTTGGTTCTTTTGACCAGGTGTTGGCAAACTACGCCTGCAGTCTCAATCTGGCTCCCTGTCTGTTTTTGAAATAAAGTTTTATTGGAACACAGCTTATTTATATATTGTCTGTGGCTGTGTTTGCCATATGTGATTAGGCACAACAGAGACCGTAAAGCCTGAAAAACCTAAAACATTGACTGTCTGGCTCTTTATAGAAGACAAGCACTGACTACTGCTCTAGACCATGTCCAGAAGTAAGCACTGGTAACAGATTTGTGTGAATTACTGCAGCTTAGATAGCACAGTGTTACTTGGGGGGGGGTGTATTATAGTAATAGTATCCTATCCTTCTGGGAGTCTTGGATTTGTCCATGTGAATAGAAGATCTACCTCATAGTTTTAACTGCTGCATGATAGTCCAAAGTATGAACATACTTTTTTTATTCTATGATTTTATTAATGGACATTTTTGTTGATCCAGTTTCTTCTTTCTTCTTTCTTCTTTCTTCTTTCTTCTTTCTTCTTCCTTCTTCCTTCTTCCTTCTCCTTCTCCTTCTCCTTCTTCTCCTAATATTCTTATGCAAGCATGTGAGTGATTGTGATTGATACCAAGACTGGAATTGGTGGGCCATGAGGCAGATACATTTTAAAATTTGGTCCTACTTTTTTTTTTTTTTAAGATTTACTTATTTATTTGAGAGGAGTTGGTGGAGGGGCAGAGGGAGAGAATCTCTCAAACTAACTTCCCACTGAGCACAGACTGCAATGCATGGCTTGATCCCAAGACCCTGAGATCATGACTGGAGCTGAAATCACGAGTTGGATGCTTAACCCACTGAGCCACCCAGGTGCCCCACCCCTGGTCCTACTTTTTCAGAGATTATGCATTTATGTGATTTGAAAATTTAAAAAAACAATCTACATGGTCTGCATTGCAGTCTCACCCCCAGCTCTTCGCTAATCTATTCCCCCCACCCTTACAGGTTATTAGTTTCTTGTATATCCTTCCAGGGTTTCTTTATGAATAAAGCAAAGAAGAATAGGTATTGCTATTTTGTCTCCTCTCTTACACAAAAGGTAGCATCCTGTCTTTATTATCTCATGATTTTTTCACTTGACCGTATCTTCTGGAGATCTACCCATAACTGTAAATCTTGTAAGTTTATGGGACATATACTTATGCCTTTTGACAGAGTATTTAGTTTGCGTAGTATTTCTCTATGTGGATGTACCATATTTAACTAGTTCCTTATAGAGGATCACTTTCTCTGCCATATCTTTTGCTGCTATGCAAACAAGATAACGCACATTTTAAATTTCAATAGATAACAGCCATGTTACCCTTCAAAGGGGCTGTATAGTTTGCACGCATTTTTAAGGAGCTAAAACAGCAGACAGTTGCTTGCACCGTATGCTCCAGCAAGTTCAAACTGTTGTCGGCTCCCAAACCCCGGCATGTTTTGTCATGTGTCCTTGCTATTCTCTTTACTGCGACCTCCGTTTCTACACTTTGTCTAGCTGACTCTTCAGATCTTCCTCTGAGTTTTGCTTTGAAAATCTGGGCAGCTATCCCCAACCCCTATAGGCAGAGTTGATTTATTCCCTCTCTGACCACAGATGCTTGCCCACATTCTATTTTTGCGCCTCTCACATTGTTAACTTTCTTTACCAGTCGTGTCTCTGTTCTTTCACTGTGGACTACCTGAAGTGAGAGACCATATTTTTAGTCATCTTTGTATTCCCAAAGCCCAAGACAGAGCCTGTTGTGGAATGGCTGCTCAGGGAATGTTGGCTGGATGAATAACTTAACAAATGATCACTAAAAACAGAGATGAACCCACCAAATTGAATTTGGACAATGACTCCATGGGTGTGTTTATCCACCAGTCTGCCAATCATGCAGATCAGCTTATCTGCATGTACTGATGGAATTTCCATGCAATTTGCATGCTGGAGGGGGAGGCTGCCAATCCACAGAGGATTCTTCTAGGCATTTGTCATTCATTAGAGAACATAAGCTTGCATGGGTGTTTATGCAGCACAATGTCAGCCAATTAGAGGAAATTGTAGCTTTGGAAACAAACATCTGCTTGATGCTGGGTAAATAATATTTAGAGTCTGTTGTTTTATGACAGTCTATATGATTAATTTGAATCCCATATAATTTAGCATTTGACCATGTGGGACTCACAGAGATCATGCCCATAACCCAAGTTATGGCTGCAAAAGCCATACCTGGCATTTCCTACCATGGCCTCAGGTACAAAGAGATGCTTTCTGGTTGAGGTGACAGCAGGAATTAGAAGTAAGAGCCTATTCGGTGGTAGCTCCCTTACATAAGAATAGAGATCGACACCTGTCTCCAGATTCTGTCGTGGATAACCCTTCTGTAGACAACTCCTGGAGTGCTGGGAAAACATGAATGTCTTCTGTCAGCCTTTGACAATTGGTTCTCTTTTTTTCCAGGGAGAAGGAGGTTTAAAGAAATGTGGTAAGGAAGTACCATTGATCAAGTTCCTTTTCTGTGGCAGGTGCTTTTCCAGTTGCTTTTCTCACCTTTTTCCCCTTTGCAGGTCACAGCACTCTGGGGTCAGAATTTTCAGTTACTATTTTATAAATAAGCAGACTGGGTTGGGTAGGGACTTATCCTGGCCTTTCAGCCAGGAGGCAGCTGTGTTGGGAGCTAAAGCTGATCCGCCAAGCCTCCCAGGATACCCCCCGCCCCACCTTCTGAGAGGATGTGGCCAATGGTATTTGGCAGAGCCATTGGCTGTGACACACCTCTGATTCTCTGCACATAGTGCTGGGTGGATTGGCTGTGAAGTCTGTCTCCCTTGCTTCCAAATAAAATAATTAACTGCTTTGGTATCTTTGTCGATGGGGTTCTTAAGAACATCACCCAAATGCTTTGTGTGGTAACATGAGGGACCTGCTGGAGAGCCTGCTGCTGGGGGACGTGCACATGTAGCAAATGACAGCCAAGTGGCCAAAAGGGCAGGATCTTTGCTAAGCTAAAAATACTGCCTACTGGTTTGCATAACCACCATCAGAGTTTAAAAAAAAAAAAAAAAGACTGGGCCACCGGGTTTCAACAGAATCATCTATGGAACTTTAAAAAAAAAATATGCATGTCTGGTCACCACCCACAGATATTCCAATTCCATGGTTATTTTAAACAAGCTTTCCATGCTATTCTGATGCACAGCCAGATTTTGGAATCTACAACCTAGTCTATGGATCATTTGAGTCATCAGAACTTGAATAAGGATTGCTTTCTTTGGGTACATCTTTTCTTGATCATATCAAATCAATCTTTCTCGCTCTCTGGTTTCCCTCTCCCTCCTCCCTCCTTCCCTCCCTCCCTTCCCCTCTCTCTCTCCCTTTCTCTCTCTCATATATTTTTTGCTAGCAGTTAGAAATTCTTAAAAGCTTTTTGCCACAAAACCATCTGCTGGAGAAATCTCCCACTAGGTTTCAAATGCCAAACTGTTCTCAGTAGCAATTTTCTTTATTATTTTGGGGAAAAGAATGAATTACATTTCTTCTCTATGAAAGAAAATACTTTAAAAATAAAAATGTTCATTATAGACCAGTAGCAGTTGCTTATATTTTTGAAAGAAATAGCTTTATTAGACACGTGTTCTGTGAGTTTACTTCAGTTTTCCTTCCTGGGCTTGATTTTTGCCTCAAGGTTTGGCTGTATGGATGATGACAGTGTGGGGATGCACTGTCAGGCAGTGGTAACTCCAGAGGGAGACCAGTTTGGTTCAAAGAATTGCAGAATGTTTTTTGACTTCCTGATGCCCACACGCTTTATGGATGCAGGTCCTACAATGTTACAAGCCTAGCTTGAAGGTTTATATAGGTTGTCACATTGTACAGTCCCCCCCCCTCCCCCAGTTCAAAACCTTCCCCCATTTCCATGAAAACTCGCATCTTGTGGCAAGTAGCGGGAGTGTTCTTAAGGGACTTGGAGAGAAGAAGCCTGAAAATGCTTCCTTTGCCTTCATTTGGAGATGGTTTTCCTTAAGAGTCTCACTGGACGATCTTCTAAGCCTCTGAAAATTCATTTGCTGTAGCAGATGGCTAGCTATCCACCAAGAGCCCATGATCCCCTTGTGACAGCACAGAGTTGCTCCTGGGACCAGGAACCACAGGACCCAGATTCCCTTGCATCAACAGGTGGTCATCAGTTAGCCTTTACTAAGGGAACATGAGCAGAAGTGACATGTGTCACTTCTGGGTCAAGGTCTTTGAAGAAGTGGGTGCCTGAGTGCAGGTAATCCAAAGCCCTGGGGGAAAGCAGAATTATAAGACGAAAAGAGCCTGGGTCCCTGGGTCACTGCATGGACGAAACTTGCCTGCTGACCAGAAACACTCACTGGACTTCGATGTGAGTGAGAAATAAGGGTGCATTATGCTAAACCACTGGAATTTGGAGATTTTCTTATTACACCTGCTTGGATTACCTTTATTAACCATACACTGGCTGACGAGCCAGGCACTGAAAAATCTTCATCTGGTTTAAGGCACTTTGATCTCTGGACACAGGGACGCTGATAAAAGCAATGAGTCCTAATGTCCAGCATGGAACATACTGGGTAGGTAAGGAACTTTTGTCCTGTAACAACTATTCTGAAAGAAAAGAGAGTGATATTTGTTACCAGATAATGGGATGAGTAGAAAAGGATATTAAAGATAAGAGAGGATTGTAAAAGCAATACCTGTTGGGACAGGCAGGCAGAAAATGATTTCTGCTCCTTCAGAAGGGGGAATATTTCCAACCCCAGTTGTGTTTAAGCCTCTGATGACAGGCTTTGTATCCTCCACCGCACTAACCCTGCAGGGACAGTTCGGGCAGTAACCAGGGAAGAGGATCACTTTGCAAATAACACGTTTCAGTATCAATAACAATAAATACCCTTGAAAGTCTCCACAAACCAGGCAGTAGGCTAGGTAGAGTGAGGACAAAAAAACCTGCCAAATTATATGTCTTCAGAGTGCTTACGAAGCAGTCAGGGTGACAGAACATAATAATAAGAAATATTAAGGAACAGAGGCCAAGTATAAAGTGAATGGGGAAAAGGGAGCTGACACAAGTCTTCAGGAAAGAGCAGCCCCACTTGGGCTGTGACATAGCATCAGGCAGAGTCCTTGCTGGGACTCTTATTTTGGCAGCTATATCTGGGTGAAGTGCAAATAAGAGGAGGCAAAGTCTCTGCAGGACATTTGGTTTTAAAAAATTTTAAATAATTTTTAGAATTTGGGGAAACATACTATAAAAGTGAGTCCTTTAGGTAGGGGTCATTTGGCATGTGAATAGTGACCACAATAAAAACTGCAAACCAATGTTCTGAAATCCTTCCAGCATCATAGTCCTGCAATTCTGATTGGAGTCAATACCATGCTTAAAAAAAAAAAAAAGAATATATATTTTTTTGCAAACAATAAATATTTTAAAAATTAACCATCAGAATGGACACTGGCCTTGGAAGGGACCTGGCAGCTCCCAGCTGTACTCAGTGTTAACCCTTCACCTGCTGAATCATGGATAGGTTGGGGAAGGTTCTTTGAGCGCAGGGTGTTGGGAGAGTGGCTTTTCCCAACCAATCAGAAGTATTTTAGCAATCCACACTGCTGCACTTGTGCATACTGGCCAAACAGTGACTTAGTATAGAATCATAAAAGCAAAGACATTACAGAGAAAATGGAATCTTATTATGATCCCACCTTTCAGAGAGGACTTTTGCTAACAGTTTAGAGTATATCCTGCCAGATTTTAAATTTTCTGTGCAAACATAAACAAGACTATGCATTCTGTACCACAAATTTGCCATTTCTCCCCTCTCAAAGCAGAGTGCATTGTGAACATTATGTGATGTGGGCACACAGAATTACCTTATGTTCTTTTCCTTTTATCTCCTAATTAGAAGTTGTGGACCTAAATCAATACCATTACTGGAGTGTCTTTATGCACTACCAAGCTGCATCCTTCCACTCACACAGCATTTTAAGCACACATTGTTCTTTGGTGTTGCTGTAAGCTCTATCAAGGGTCTTCTCCTGCAGCTACTCTTACCCCCCATGATCTTCCTGGTTGTTCCTTTTCATTCTCTCCCTCTCCCTCCATGTCCTGCAGGGCTCACCCTGATCTTGATCTCCTAAGCAGACTTTAGCTTTTGGAAGGATCTATTGTGCGTCATTAATTTCTCGGTCTTGTATCTCTCTCTCTTGCTTCATGCTTTCCCTGGTTTAATGTTCTGTCCTCCACCCCCTGTCAGATGCTAGGAAGATCCTCACTGGTCTTCAGACCCTACTTTTCCTTAGGCTTGTCTCATGGCATTCACATCAGGAATCAGATGGTGGAAGACTTTAAATTCAAGGTTATGTCTTTTGGGGTTCTAAGCCATAAATAAGGGGAACAGATGAACTGACACACAGAAAGTAGTGTTTGAGGTCAGTGGGGTAGGAAGGGGCAGGATAGAAGACAAGATGCATAGAATGACAAGCCTAAGTTTGTGGCAAGGGCAGTCAGGGATCTGTCCAAGGTGCTGCATGATGCGTGCTTCTGAAACATCATTGGCTCTTCAGGGTATCCATTTGCACGTTTTTATTTGCAACAGCAGCAACATGAGCCAGGCGGGACTCATAGGATGAAAGTTTTTCTTTGCTGGCCGGGCCAGGAGGATAGTCACAAGGTGGAAGTTTGTCTTTCCTGGCTATGCTATCTTTACATAAGAAGAGTCAGAACAAATAACCAACCACTATAGGAGGCTGGCTAGGTTTTGTTTCTGGATGTATATGTTCTCTTGAATGTCTTGCAGTCCTCTCTGATTCAGAATGTCTGGAAATGAATTCATCACCTTAGTCACTAAACTTACCCTTTTCCGCCTTTCCCCATCCGACAGAGGGCACCATCATTCCTAAAAGATAGAATCAGCCTCAATTCTGCCTTTTCTCTCACCCACCTCATACAGTCTCACCATGTTTTGTTGCATCTTCCAAAAACAGACCTAGATCTCATCCTTTTCATTTCCACTGCCACCCTTATGGCCTCTGGCACCATCCTCTCTCACCTATACCACTGCAATGGCCTAGACTCCTCCTCCTCCTCTTTCCCTCCATCAATCTCCTCACAGCCATCAGAAAGATTTTTTTACAATATAAATCTAATCAAGCCATTCATTTGCCTAAACCCTTTAATGGCTTCCCACTGCCTTTGGGAGATAAAAGGACTCCTTACGGTGATCAGGCCTTACATGATCTGGCGTCTTTGCTTTATTTTATGTCATGCTCCCCCACTGTTCTACAGTTCATTCTTTTCTTCAAAACTGACATGCTCTGTCCAGACTTAGGACCTTTCCTCACACTGTTCTCTCTGCCCGAATGATTCACCAGTCTCTGCCCTCACCAAGCTAATGCGTGTTTCATTTCTTAGCTCAAAGATCACTCATCCAGAATACCCCACGTTGGTTTAGATCTACCAATTACATGTTCCTGAAATACTCTGTACATCTTCCCAATGTCCAGTGAACGTAATCAAAGTTTATTTCCCTTCTAGATTTTTTTCCATCAGGGAACAGCCTGCATCTCTCTTGTTTACCATGGTATCATCTATAACCACACCTGACACTTAGCAGGTGCTTAGTAAACATTTGTTGAATAAATAACACACTGGATGAGAACTGAGATAAGTGCCCTCAGATCTGGGTTCCTTACTGTCCACAGGCTGAAGTGACCTGAGAGGCAAGGGTTACGAGTCTCCAGCAGCTGCATATTGCAGAGAAAAGGCCAGCAGATGTTCTGACTGCTTCTAGATGTTGCTGGTGGGCTGTGTCAGATGGGGCTGCCAGCCAGGCCTTGCCATGTCAGGAGACCTTGGGGAAGGAGCAGATCTCAAGCTACAGCAGATGGTAAGTGCTGTCTTTAGTCTTTAACATTTAAGGGAAAGAACTGGGAATAGACACTCAGCTCAGTGGCAGTTATGATGCCTTTAAATAAGCTTTGCACATCATTTACAGAAATGCGTATGCCTCCAAAATTCCTAATTGCCCTTAGATTGTGTAGGAACTTCCTCCTGTCCATTGTTCTGTTCTCAAAGCCTAGTACAGAGCAAGCCCTCCCCGCGCTGGGCAGGCTGCCTGCTGAAGGCAGGCACATACTGAGACCTAGTGGCATTTGACTGGCCTTGGGTAACAGATCATCTTCTCCAGGAGAGTCACACTCCCTGACAGAGGAGACTGTGTCTTTTGCCTCTTTATATCTCCCCCAGTTTACTCAGTTGTTCTACCCAAGCCAGTATTGGCCCAGGTGGGAAGATGCCATGTGCCTTATCATATTTTCTTGGAGAACAAAGATTTCTGAATAAGGGAAGTAGGGCTTGGGTAGGTATTTCAGTTGGCTTCCACTTGAAAATGGAAACGTGAGTACCTACTTCATAAGATTATTGGAGAGATTAAGTAAAATCATATGATGTGAAAGGACCCAGCCCGTACCTGACATATAAAAAGGTAGATTTGAAGATAGCGTGGTGGTTTTGGTCATGGGCCTTGCAGTCATAGGGTCCTGGGTTTAAACCCTGGCTCTGTCACTTAGTAGTTTTGCAAACCTGGCAACTTGTTTAACTTCTCTGAACCTCACTGTCCTCATGGAGAAAATGGCACTAAATAACAGGATCTAACTCACAGAGTGGTTGGAGGATTAAATGCAATATTGCATAGAAAATGCCTGGCTGTAGAGTAAGTGCTCAATAAAAAGATAATACTCTTTAACATCATCATTATTATTGGACAGAGGATGATAAATAGGGCATCCTGGCCGTTTGAAATCATCTGGGAGAATTTGGGATTGGGGGTTATATATTGATACCTGTCATCCTTCCAGTGATTCAAGCTAAAAGCTTGGAATTGTCCTTTAATCCTCTGTTTTTCTCACTCCCCACAACCAGTGTTACAGGTATTCCTGTTGGCTTTACCTTTAAGATAGAAGCTGGCTATGTTCTTACCCTCCCCATTGCTACGACTCTTGTCTGAGCCACAGTCCCCTCACTGCTGGATACTGCTACAGCATCCTCGCTAGTCTCCCGGCTTCTCTGTTTCCAACAGTCTTCTCAGCACAGCAACCAGAAGGATCCTTTACCAAACACAAGTCTGCCCATGTCTCTTTGCTCAAAACCTTCCAGTGGCTCCCCAACTCCCGTAGACTAAAAACCAAAGTCGTTCCAGTGATGAAGAGGCCTGGTAGCTTTCTCCCTATGTGATCTACTTCCTCCTCTGTTCCTCTCTCTCCTCACTTCCTACTCTCTCCTTCACTCATTCTGTTCCAGCCACACTAGTTTATTTGCTATTTCTTTTTTAAAATTTTATACTTTAATTTTTAGTTTTCTAATTTAATACTTTTAATTTTTAAATTTTACACTGTAATTTTTTATTGTAAGTGAACTCTATGCCCATGATAGGGCTTGAACTCATGACCCTGAGAACTACCTACTGAGCCAGCCAGGCACCCCTATTTGCTGTTTCTTGAACACACCAGGCATACTCCTGTTGTGGGCACTTTGCATGGGCTGTTCCTTCTTCCTAGAATGCTCAAAAAAACATTAAATGTTCACTAAAGAATGAACCAAAAGGAGGCGCCTGGGTGGCTCAGTTAAGTGTCCAACTTTTGGTTTTGGCTCAGGTCATGATCTCAGGGTTTTGAAATCGAGCCCTGTGTTGGGCTCTGTGCTGAGCATGGAGCCTGCCTGAGATTCTCTCTCTTCCTATCCTGCCCCCCTCACTACCCCCGCTCTCTCTCTTAAAAAAAAAAAAAAAAAAGGATGAACCGAAGGGAAGAAACTTTATAGATCGAGAGTCAACTTATACATGAGAAATCACAAGGCCTGCAGAGTATTTAAACATTTAAAAAGATTTGCTACCAACTTTTATTTTTCAGATTACAATCCAAATTTAAAAATTCTAATTAAGACTAAAATGATCTGGTAACATTGGATCCGCAGTCCCTAATGGAAAGTGTGGGTAGAATGGGGAAATGGTTGCCCCCTTTGGACTAGGAAGACCCTTTCCAGTTTCCTGTGATCCCAGCCCAATCCCACTGTCTTCACTTGGGTTACCTTCTGACCCCTGGAGGCATCTGGGTTTGCTTCTTTTATTTAGCTTTGCCAGCAGCTCGAGTGTATGCTCCCATCTCTAAGGCGTCCCGTTCCTGTGGGCCTGGTCTCCCACCTGCCTGGGCTCTCTATTCATGTTTTAAGTAATTAGATAGTGGGGTGATTGACCATGGAAGATCAGTCCTCAGTCACTCCCGAACACATAAAAATATTCATGAATACATGAAATGAAAATGTTTCTCTTCTAGGAACATCCATCAGAGGGGTGATGTTTATGTAACATTGTTAATTGGATTTCTACAATGAGATATTCAGTTGTTTAGGGTTTGTCTGATGCGTCGTGGGCTGGGATGGCAGCTCCTGGCAATGATTCAGGGTGGCTCCGTGTGCAGGGAGCTGAGCCGCCATCTGACCAACAGGCTGGAGAGAGGAAGGCGGGTTGAGGAGGTCACTGGGAGCTCTTAGGGTCCAAACTTCTTATCGGTGAGCTGCACAAAGAACACCCTCTCTCAGATTTATCCACAATTTTAATGAGTGTCCTCTTTGAGATAATGACCCATATCTGGACTTGCACAAAGCCCTGAAAATACTCCTACGAATTGTGTTTTATCTCAAGTATTGCAGTGTGCAGCATCCAACATTACCATTGATATTATCTTTTGAGAACTCTTNNNNCTTTCCCAGGTTCTTTATTAAGGTTTAATTAAATTTTATGTGTTATCAATTAGGATTAATCTACATTTAGTCTGAATTAGAAGGAGCCAATTATAAATAACACCACTTCTCATTTATTCCTGAATGCAAAATGAAGGTTTTTAAACTTCTCTTGAAAAAAAAAAATCCACAACCCCTCCGAACCAAATGTGCACTTTAAAGAGTTTTATGCCCAGGAGGCGGAAAGTTCTATTAAAATAAAGTAAAAAGATGAGAATTCTTGTAGAAAGGTGTTACAGACAGAAAATGGGGGGTAGTGAGGGAAGCCCAAATTGTGAATAAACCAGACATCTAGGAGGAGTTTTAAAAACTTGCATTTTCTATTTTTACCCATTTAGAAAGTATAGATCTTCCTTGACTTAAGATGGGGTTGTATCCCTATAAACCTGTTGTAAGTTGAAAATATCGTAATTCAAAAGTGCATTTAATACACCTTACCTACTGGACACTGTAGCTTAACCTAGCTTGCCTAAAAATGTGCTCAGAACACTTACATTAGCTGACATTTGGGCAAAATCATCAAGATATAAAGCTTCTGCACAGTGAAGGAAACAATCAACAAAACTAAAAGGCAATCTTCGGAATGGGAGAAGATATTTCCAAATGACATATCTGATAAAGGGTTAGTATCCAAAATCTATAAAGAATTTATCAAACTCAGCACCCAAAAAATAAATAATCCAGTTAAGAAATGGGCAGAAGACATGAATAGATATTTTTCCAAAGACGACATCCAGATGGCTAAGAGACATATGAAAAGATGCTAATCATCACTCGGCATCAGGGAAATACAAATCAAACCCACAATGAGATGCCACCTCACACCAGTCAGGATGGCTAAAATTAACAACACAGGAAACAACAGGTATTGGTGAGGATGCGGAGAAAGGGGAACCCTCGTGCACTATTGGTGGGAAGGCAAACTGGTGCAGCCCATTCTGGAAAACAATATGTTGGTTCCTCAAAACGTTCAAAACAGAATTACCTTACGACTCAGCAACTGCACTGCAAGGTATTTATCCAAAGGCTACAAACTTACTGAGTTGAAGGGGCACCTGCATCCCAATGTTTATTAACATCATTATCAACAATAGCCAATTATGGAAAGAGCCGAGATGTCCTTCGACTGGTGAATGCATAAAGAAGATATATATATATATATATATACATATACATACATACACACACATACACACACACACACACACACACTGGAATATTACTGAGCCATAAAAGGAACGAAATCTTGCCATTTGCAACAATGTAGGTGGAGCTAGAGTGTATTATGCTAAGTGAAATAAGTCAGTTAAAGACAAATACCATATGATTTCACTCATGTGGAATTTAAGAAACAGATGAACATAGGGGAAAGAGAAAAGAGAGGAAGGCAAACCATATTAATGACAGAGAACAAACTGGGGGTTGCTGGAGGAAGTTGGGCAGGGGATGGGCTAGATGGGTGATGGGGATTAAGGAAGGCCCTTGTGATGAGCACTGAGTATTATATTTAAGTGATGAATCACTAAATGCTACTCCTGAAATATAGCATAATAGTATGCTATATGTTAACTAACTAGAATTTAAATAAAAACTTGAAATCTTAAAAAAAATCATCCGACACAAAGCCTATTTTACAGTAAAGTGTTGCGTATCTCATGTGTTAATTGAACACTGTATTGAGCATGAAAAACAGAATGGTTGTACAGGTGCAGAGTGGTCGTTGACCCTCGTGATCTGGTGGTTGAATGCGAGCTGTGGCTGCTGCTGCCCAGCATGATGAGAAAGGATCCTATTGCGTGTTGCTAGCTTGGGAAAAGATCCAGATTCAAAATTCCAAGAAAGGTATTGCTTTTGCACCATTGTAAAGTCGAAAAACTGTAAGTTGAACCATTTATAATTCAGGAACTGTCTGTATATGGATGCTTAGCTACAGGTATCGCAGCATTTTGTTACAAATAATTTTGCTGTAGCTCCAGGAGTTTTCCAGGTGGCGTGTGATCTAAAAGAGAAATCCCTTTTCCCACCTCTAGCCACAGAGCTCTACAAAAACCCATCTCCGTGGAGGGGAAGAAGGACCTGCACAGGCAGAATGATTGTACTTGGTAGGAACGCATCAAAAGTTTTCCTTCTGCAATGCTGGCTGGATGTAGGTCATCTAAGTGGCATTAGTTGTGAGAGCAGCAATAACATTAGGGATGTGGTCATCCATGGGTATTTGAGGCAGAGAGACTTTCCGGTTTAAAGTGTTAACCTGGAGCAGTGGCAGAGAGAGAAACAGAGAGTGCGCCGCAGTTTCTGACACATCTCTATTTCTAGAAGAGGCCACGTTGTTTGATGCTCTGTTGTGTTCAGTGAGACCAGTTCTGACCAGTTCAAACATCTCCAGTTCTTTTCCTTCTGGGCACAAGTAGGCTTGCACTCTTCTCCTTCTCCAACCCTGAATTTGGATAGGGGCATGAGGTTTTTTTGGTCAGTGACATGCAGGAAGTGAGGGGTGTCAGTTGCTTGTGGAAGCTTTAAGATGTTTTCCCTATTGCAGCAATTCCTTCTTGCAGTGGAGACACAGATCAGATAGAGTGCCCACTGGTCCTGTGTGGGCTGGACCCTCCCTCCCAATCTGCACTGGTCATGTAGCATGAGCAAAAAGTAAACTTGTGTTGTGTTAGGCCATTGAGATGTTGGGGGTTTTATTATTTCAGCATAATGCAGCTTATTCCACCTCTAGAACTTCTCTAAGACTTTTTTTCTTTTTTTAGAGAGAGAGAGAGCGTGTGTGCAAGCAGGGGGAGGGACAGAGGGAGAGGGAGAGAGAGAATCTCAAGCAGGGTCCACACACAGCACAGAGCCTGATGCAGGGCTCCATCCCACAACCCCGAGATCATGACCTGAGCCAAAATCAAGAGGTGGAAACTTAACTAAGCCACTCAGGTGCCCCCTTCTCTAAGTTTTGATTACTTTAAGTTTTGGTACCTACCTTATTGAGTTACATCAGGAAAAAAATGAGGTAATTCACAAAAATTGCTTCACTCATTATCTGGCACACAGTGGGTACTTAATAAATGAGTGCACTTGCTGGTATTGTTGCTGTAGTTGGGGATGCCTGTGTGTTGTGTCTAAATGACCCTATCTGTGACACTGGGATGGTATGTTCAGTGTCTATGGGAACTGTTAGTACTTCAATATCTGGCCCTCCATCCTAATCAGGAGTCCCACAGCAGGCTCCCTTGATTCCTCTCTGTTAAAGAGTTTCCAGAATAGACAAAGCCTTCTAACACATAGTTCTAATTACTTTCTCCTTTTCCTTACAACACTATCTAATAATCTCATATAGTTGAAGGAAGTACAGCCTAATGTAACAGTCCATTTGGGGAGCCACTGTGTTTTCAATGAGCAGTAGGAGACTTAGCTTGCATAGGCCTTCTGACTCATCTGTGGACTCAAGCACTCCTTTCACACAAATATCCAGCCGTTCCAAGAGCAACTTGTGACTTGTCTAACTTGGGTCTCTGCACAATTGCTGGCTTGGGTCTCATTTGAGCATGTCTCACCTATGCACAGGTGTAAACCAAGTGACTCGTAGAGACTTGAATGCTCTTGGTGACCAACAAAGGTCTACACTGTGAACTCTTCCCATGGGCTTGGTTTGCTGTTGTGCCACAAACCCTCTGGAGGTTGTCACATAAGAGGAAACTTCAGGGACATTCAGGAACAGTGATGAGGCCAGTTCAGATATTACCCGGACCCAGAATTTAGAATGTCCAGTTCTCTTGGATGGTAGGGTCTTGTTCCAGAATCAGGGTGTGATCCCACTGTGTGCAAACTCACTACAGCCAGCAATGTTTTGGTTGCAAATGACGGAAACCCAGTACAAACCCAAAAGAAAATGTGTTGGCTATCTTAATTGGGAACTGCAGTGGCTAAACCCTTCCAGCTTCAAGTCTGGCTATATCTGGGCATTCAGATGATGTAATTAGCTCTTCTCTCTCCCCACTCTGATTTATTTTTTCTCTATATGGATTTTCCTTTTCTTCACTCTTTCACATGGTGGCACTGACAGCACGAGCACCTCTGGCCTTCCATTGCTCTTGTACCAATGATTTCAACAAAAAAGACTAGACTGTGCTGCTGTTTTGATAGTTCCAGCAAAAGTACTGGGGAGAGCCCTGGAGTTAAGTTTCCTACTCTGCTGCAAACTGAAAAGATTTTAAAAATCCAATAAAGAAATAGGCAAAAGATAGGAGTAGGCAATTTTCAGAAGAGGAAATGCAAATGGCCAATAAGTGAATTAAATTATGCTCATTCGTATGGGGGAAGGGAAAATGTAAATAAAAAGACAGTAAGATCATGTTAGAAATTCATTAATTTGGCCAAAATGGAAATGATTCATAATCCATGGCTTCTGACTATGTGGGGGAAATAAGGACTCTCTTATACTTTGCTGGTATGAGTAAGAATTGTTTTCACCATTCAAAGTAATTTGTGATTTGTTTAACTTAGGGTATTGGTTAAACGAAAATCTGGAAGTAGCTACTGAAATTTAAAATATACATACTCTTTGGGTAGACAAAAATACCAGATCAATAGAAAAATGTTTATTTATTACAGCATATTGGATACTTGCAAAAATTTGGAAACAGTCCAAATGTACCAAAATAGGAAATTATTGAGTAAATTATATTATTTCATACTCTGGAGTTTTATGCAGCTATGGGGGAAAAAAAAACCATGGAGATATATCTATAATATCTTGGTTTTTTTTTTTAAAAGATTTTATTTGTTTATTTGAGAGAGCCAGCGAGTGTGTGCACAAGCAGGGGGAACGGGAGAGGGAGAAGCAGGCTCCCCACTGAGCAAGGAACCTGATGCAGGGCTCGATGGATCATGACCTGAGCCAAAGGCAGCCGCTTAACTGACTGAGCCACTCAGGCGCCCCCCTATAATATCTTGTTAAATAAAGAAAGCAAACTTGTATGGGATGATCTCATTTTTGACAAGAAAGAAAATCTATTCATGTGACTTTTTATGGATGCCTGTTTGCATTAGCGCAGCAAAAACATGGAAAGATACATACCAAGTGGTTGACATTAGTTAGCTACTTTGAAGGGAAGGGTTCTTGTGAGTATGTGTTGTTATTATCGTTTGAGAGGAAAATTCAGCAAAGTATATTTTAAAAAGGACAAGGTGTTATCTGTGTCCCTGAAACAAATGATAACAACACATAGACTTTGCACTTGGACTTGCAACAGAGCATCTGAAATCCTCAGGTAGGTGTGACGGAGGTGGGGGTTGGGAATCTGCAGGTCTTGTCAAGAAGGGTCTGTTTCATATGTAGCTGGTAAAAGCTCCTCTGGGTCAGTCTTGGTTGTGCTGCCACGCTCTGCCGCAAGGGGGTGGTATCCTCCATTGACCCTGGTTATGATGGGCCTTCCATCTGAAGAATGGACACATGAGGTGCATGTGGGGGCGTGCGTGTTACGTTTCAGCAAATACGCTGTCTTGCAGGTGGAGAGGGGATGAGGTCCTGGGCGCCAAAAGGTCTTTGCCGTTCATTAGGTTTGAGTGGCCTCATTTGGTTGTGTGAGGCTCCTGTTGTGGGTTAAGGTTATTTGTGGACCGTCTGTGGAACCTAACATTCAAACTGTGCTGGGCTAAAGGGCAGAGGATTTCGACTCTGCTTATTTTTCTTTTCATTTTGTTGTTGTTATTTCGACTTCTGGGACATAACTAAGGAGTTGATGTTATTTTTCAGAATTACCAGACTTTATGTTTGTGTCATGATCAGTTGGCACATCTGTGGAGCAAAGGTTTATGGAATGTTGGACACTGTGGTAGGCACATCAGTGGCCTTGCTCTTGTACTTTGTGTTTTTCACATTTGTACTGAAACAGCTATTGCTGTATGGAAATAAAGAAAAAAGAACAATCTCCCAAGTAATTATTGAGTCAAAGGAAAAATAAAATATATAATCAAAGACCACTTAGAGAATAATGGGAATGTGACTCATACATATGAAAACTTACAGGATATAGCCAGAGCCCTTAAATTGCTTTTTATTGTTGAAAATAAAAATAAATGAAGTTAGCTTTAAAATCAAGAACTATGAAAATTAGAAAAAAAATTTTCAGGAAGTAAAAAAAAGAATAAATCTTTTCAAGAACAAAGGAGAAATCCATGGATTCAAAAACAGAAAAGCTCAAGATATAATAAATGCATCCGAGAAGTGGTTCTTGGAAGAAAACCAATAATACAGATAAACCTCTGGCATATTGACTGAAGGGAGGAAGAACAAAACAAATAAAATTATAAATGAGGAACTCAGAAAGGCACGTGGGAGATTAAAACCCAAGATATTACTATGCACAAATCTTTGTAAAGAAATGAAAAAAATCCAACGGTGCAGATTTTTTGTGCCATCTCAACGACAGAAATTGACTCATGAAAAAGTAATGTGTGAAGAGAAAAATAATCATATAAAAATTAAAAAGTTAAAGTGTTACTAAACGGTAGCTCTAAAATAGCCTTCTTGAACAGAGATTTTTCTAATGTGTTTTTTTCCCCCAAATTTTCCAGTAGCGGATTTTTCCTATACTTGACTAATGGTTCCAGATTATAGAAAAGCATGGAAAACTCTTTAATTCATTTTATGAGGATGGAACAACCCTGAAATCCAATCTTGAAGAATATAATCGGGGGGTAGGAGAGAACAGAAGACCAAGGCACTAGATGAAAAACTATAAATAAAATAATAGCAAACAGAATTCAATAATACATTAATAGAATCGTTCGCCATGACCAAGTAGGATTTAGCCCCAGAATGCAAAGACTTTTGTTTTTCAGATCAATTTTATTAAAAAAGAAATAAAAGAAAATCTCATAGATTAGTTGAGGCACCTTTTTTGCACCCTTCCTGTATTTCATTCTCTCCCCTCCTTCCTTCCTTCCTTCCGTCCCCCACCCCTTGCAAAAACAACTATTTTCAAGTTGGTATTTAGCCTTCTAATCTGCGTTTTGTATCCCTACAGTTTTTATGCGCCCATAAATATTCAGCTACATCTTATTTTGTATGTTCTTAAAATTTCATAACTGGCTTTATTCTAAACGTGGCCCTCTCGAATTTGCTTTTTTTTTTCCTATTGGCATTATGTTCTCAAGATTTATCCATGTTGACGCAAGTAGATCTAGCTCATTCATTATACAAATGCACTATATTTTATTTATTCTTTATTTTCTACACGTGGACATTTAGGTTGTTTCCCTTCTTTTTGTGGCTATTACAAACAATGCTACCACAGCATTGCATACTTTTCCCCACATACGTGTGTGAATGAGGTTATAGTTTACTCTCTTATCTGCCGGGTATGAGAGTTCCATCTCCCACAGCCTTGCTAATTCTTGTGTGGGATGGGTTTATTTCTGTTTTAATATTTGTCTCCCTGATTTCTCCAGTGTTCAGTGATCAAGAGTGTTTCCTTTTCTCTGAATTCTCTTTATATCTATTGTCTAATTTATAGTAGATTAAAAAATCCTTTTCCTATTGATTTGTAGGATTTCTTTTTATATTCTGTTGATCCAGGACTATTTAATAACAAGGAATGTATTAATATATTACACCAGAGAAATAGATTAAAAAAATACCCCATATGATATGTCAATAGATAACGAAAAAGCATTCAGGAGAACCTGAGATTAATTTTTTATAAAAAGCTCCTTGAAACTTGAGGAATAGAAGCATGATAAAATTATCTTTTTTGAACAAGTTACCCATCAGACTTGCTGAGGAAACATGAGATGCGTTCTCATTAGAGATAATGATGCTTACTGTTAGGGGCTGAATTGTGCTCCCCCCAATCCATATGGTGAGATCCTGACCCCTAGAACCTCAGAATGGGACTATATTTGGAGAGATAGTCTTTAGAGAGGTAATTAAGTGAACATACGATCACTAGGATGGGCCCTCATCCAATGTGACTGATGTCCTTGTGAGAAGAGGAAATGAGGACATAGATGGGCACAGAGGAATGCCCCTGTGAAGACACAGGGGGAAGGCAGCCATCTATAAGCCAAGGAAAAAGGCCTGGAACAGATCCTTCTTTAATGGCCCTAGGAAGAAACCAACCCTACTGCCACCTTGATCTTGGACTTCTAGCTTCCAGAATTATGAGAAAATAAATTTCTGTTGTTTGACCCACCCAGTCTGTGGTACTTTGTTATGGCAGCCCAAGCAGACTAATACACTGACCTTTACTTTGTGAAATTTTTTTTTTTTTTTTTTTTTTTTTAAAGATTTTTTATTTATTTATGTGACAGAGAGACAGCCAGCGAGAGAGGGAACACAGCAGGGGAGTGAGAGAGAGGAAGAAGCAGGCTCCCAGCGGAGGAGCCCGATGTGGGACTCGATCCCGGATCGCCGGGACCACGCCCTGAGCCGAAGGCAGACGCTTTTAACGACTGCGCTACCCAGGCGCCCCTACTTTGTGAAATTTTTGATCGTTGACCATATGGCATTACAGAGATAAGAGGTACAACTATGAGAAAGAGACCAATGTATCATTCCTAAGTGATGTATCATGGAAACTAGAATGTTGTCAATGGGATGGTTCAGGAACATGGTTGGATCTCAGATAGACGTTTAAAAATCAATAACCAGTAAGAAAGCTATCATTAAATGTCTTACTTGCAATATCAACAAAAAATAACCAGACTGTAAGAGGAGAAGTGCATGAAGAAAACGAAAAATTCACTGAGGGGTGCCTGGGTGGCTCAGTCAGTTAAGCAGCCCACTCTTGATTAGGCCCAGATCATGATCTCAGGGTCCTAAGATCTATCCTTCTGTTGATTGTCTCTCTCCCTCTCCCTGTGTTCCTCCCCCACTCATGCGGGCATGTGTGTGTGTGCTCTTTCTCTTAAAAAATAAAATAAATAAAATAAAAATTTACTGAGCAATGCAGATGGTTTAGATAAATAGATGTATCAGTTGCCTGAATAGGAGCCTAAAGAGTTTAGAGATTTAAATTCTTCCAAAATTAGCTTACAGATTAACACATGGAATTTACACTGTTTGCTACCTTAATAAAGTAATTCTGTGGTCCGGTGAGGACAACATGGGAAAGGATTCCTAACAAGGGACTTGAAACACCAGATACGATAACGTATTACAAAGCTCTAACAATTCAAAAAGGGTGACATGGTGCAAGAATTCAGAACCAGGGAGGTGGCACAGATTCTTAACCATATGTCCCTTTAACAGTCAGCAAAGATGGTAAGTGGAAAACAAATGATGCAAAGATAATCTTTTAAAAATCAAAGAGGTATGGAAGCTGGAATAAAGGAACCAGGACAGGCAAGTAAGGTTAGGAAGGGTTGTGGGTATAGTTGTCAGCCAGTGAGAGGAAAGACCGTGCCTGACTCTGACCCCCATTTCCCTTTGCATCTCTTCCTGCTGGCTTTGGAGAAGGGCTACAAGATGGTCAGAAGCACCCTTGCCCTTCCATCCTCATTCCCCCTCCCTCCGACTGAGTAGACTTTCTAGGAGGGACCGCCGAACCCCCAGCGGAAAAGCCTCATGTACTAGAAATCATGCTTGGGGTGTTTCATAGAAATCATACAGGTCAGGACTTTATGGTTGGCTAGAAAAGTAAGCGGTCTCATAGATAACATTCATGCTTCTCAAAAAACCGTGCCTGGAGTGGGTGGTCCCCCAGTGAGTACTCCGGCTCATTCTCTCATGTGTGGAACTGGTCTTGGAGGCACAAGGCACCAGGGATCCTGATTGCAGTAATGCAG
Organism: Ursus maritimus; assembly: GCF_017311325.1. Classification (NCBI taxonomy): domain Eukaryota; kingdom Metazoa; phylum Chordata; class Mammalia; order Carnivora; family Ursidae; genus Ursus; species Ursus maritimus. Next base: position 22,034,701 of record NW_024424452.1, on the reverse strand, counting down.
CCCTCACCCCCCCCCCTCCACACAGAGCAGGCCAAAGAGGAAGGTTGCCAGGGGTCTTGCCAGGCTAACTATGGGAGTGGGAAGCATCTGGGAAGTGGAAGCATCCTGGGCCTCTTATTCAGTGCTCTGCAGTAGGCTTTAACTTGTGCAAATGTCATGAAGGAGTAGGAGAATGCATTATGAGGTAATGTTCCAGTGTCATGTATGGTCTAGAACAGGAATTGGCAAACTTTTTCTGTAAAGGGCCACGTGACTATTTTAGGCTCTGTGCGCCATATGGTCTCTGTTGCAACTACCCAGCTCTGTCCTTGAGTGTGAAAGCAGCCATATGCAGTAGGTAAATAAATGGGTGTATGTTCCAATAAAACTTTATTTACAAAAACAAGTGGCAGATGGGATTTTGCCCTCAGGCCAGAGTTTGCAGCTCTGTGGTTTAGAACTTGATTTTGTAGTTAGACCCATCTCCACTGCTTCCTTGTATGACGTTGGTAAATTATTTTACTTCTTGAGATTCAGTTTCCTCCAATCTAAGATGGGGATAATGATAGGTCTATAGGATTGTTGTATATAGTAAGTGTTCAAGAAATGTGAACTTAATTGTTGGTTTGTTGTTCACATCATTATGACTATTGTTTCTTGTGAGGAACAGAAGAGACTCAGGAAGGTCACCCCAGGACAAGCACCATGCCCTCATCCTGGCTTAAAAAAAAAAAAAAATCGGCGCCTGGATGGCTCAGTTAGTTAAGCATCTGACTCTTGGTTTTGGCTCAGGTCATGATCTTGAGGTCGTGGGATCGAGCCCTGTACTGGCTCCTCGGTCAGCATGAAGTCTGGTTGAGGTTCTCTCTCTCCTTCTGCTCCTCCCCCACCTCATGTGCTCTCTCTCTCTCTCTCTCTCTCTCTCTCTCTCAAATAAATAAAATCTTTAAAACAAAATCAGAACACTGATTCTACTTAACACTTCTGTCAGCAGGCACGAGTCTTTAACATTTCCAAGATGCTGTAACATCTGTTGGCAGGTCTTTGGATATACTTTACATCAAATCTGAATTCCTGAAGGATCTGTGCTTATTTTTGTAACTTCCAGTTGGAAGTTGAACTGGAGGTTTTCATGGAACTCAGAGAGGTCATCACTTTACAGTTGTTTAGGAGACTAAGTCACTGTCCCCATGAGTCACGTCTGACTTCTCAAGGGTCCATGACACAGCCAGACCATCCTTCTGCGCTGTGGCTGAAATTCTTTCTCACTAGGCAGTCATTTGTTGCTGGACATTTAGGAAGGAACACACATTTTCCTTCTACTCCTCTCTTCTCTACTGGAACATCCCCAAGTCCCTGCTCTGGGACTTCTGTGGCGATGCCATTTTGTCACTGTCAGGAGCCAACATGTGGTCTCTGAAAAGCTGGCTCTTACTTGATGGAAGAGCCTCTGGCATTAAGAATTCCAAATTATTTTATTTGATTTTTTTCAGAGCCAATAAATCAGTGTCTGAAATCTATCTTGCAGCCTTCTCCTCTTCGCATCCCCACTGTCCTGATGCGGACCATCACTGTCTCACTCTGTGGTGACTGGACTGGCGTTCTGGTCTTCGTCTTCTCTTACTGGTCCTCATGCAGCCCCCCACCTGGTTCTCCGTGCAGCAGCCACAGTGATTTTGGAAAAATGCTGTTTAGATTGTATCAAAAATTTTAATGGCTTCCCGCCAATCTTAGAATAAAATCCAAACTTCTTACAGTGGTCTGTTAACGCCCTGCATGACCTGGCCCCTGTTTACATCTCACCTTGTTATAGGGGCTGGTACACTAAGTACCAGCCACACTGGTCACCCTCATATTTCTTAACACTGAAAGGCCCCCTGCCTCTGAACTTTGTACACAACCATTCCATGTGTGATCATGCTCATATTAGTTTCCTCTGGCTGCTGTAACAAATGACCACAAACTTTGTGGCCCAAAAATGACACACATTTCAGGATGCCTGGGTGGCTCAGTCAGTTGAACATCTGCCTTCGGCTTGGGTTGTGATCCCAGGGTCCTGGGATCGAGTCCTGCTTTGGGCTCCTTGCTCAATGGGGAGTCTGCTTCTCCCTCTGCCCCTTCCCCTGCTTGTGCTCTCTCTCTTCATGACAAAAAACAAAACAAAAACTAAAATCTTCCCTAAAAAACAACAACCCCCCCATGTTTCTTATCTAATAGTTCTGGAGGTCACAAGTCCCAGGTGGGTCTCAGTGGCTTGAAATCAAGATGTATTCCTTCTGGAGGCTCTAGAGAGAGAATCCATTTCTCTGCCTTTTGTAGAAGTAGAGGCTTATTGGATACCTTGGATCCTGGCCACATCACTCTGACCTCTGCTTCGCTTGTCACAGTTTTGTTTCTCTGACCTCCCTTTTTCCCCATGAGGACCCTTGAGATGAGAGTGGGACCCATGGACTAATCCAGGATAATCTCCCCACTTAACAATTCTATACTCGGTCACATCCGCAAAGTGCCTTCTGCCATGGAAGGTCACAGATTCATAGGCTCTGGGGATCAGGACATGGACATCTTTGGTGGGGGCCAGTGTACTTCCCAACATAGCCAACTCTCTAGTGCTGAATTTAATGGGCCTCCTCAGAGAGGCCTTTCAGCCAATCCCATCTATGTAGGATTTCCCCGATCTTTCGTCTCATAACACTGTGTGACTTTGCCTTATTGCAAATTCCTCAATAAATATGCCCCATTATTAAACCTCTTTTGATTGTGTATGCACAGACCTTAACAGCCTGCATCGCCTCCTCCTAAGATCCTCTAGCTAGACAGGCTCCCTTCTCCCCACGCACAGGGTTGGTCCTTCCCTGGCCTGGCCTGAGCTGAAATCCTGGAGAAGGAGCAGATAGAGATGATCTTGGCTCACCCTCAAGACAGTCTGAGTAGCAGGCTTCCATATCCAGTTTGATTGGAAGGCCAGGGGCACAGCCTCCTGACTCCTTTTTAGTGGGGCACTGGGTCATGTCTGTGAAAATTGAAAAGTGGAGGGTTTTAGTGCTCTTTATAGACATGACTCTTGCCAGTTAGAGAGTTACTGGCAGGACCTATCCTTGACTGAACCAGCAAATGGTCTGGCTGGAGTGCTTTCTTACACTAAAATTTATGAGTTAATCACAGCTCAGCGAGAAACTTTTCCAGCAGCAGGCTTTCAGTTTTAGGTTGGGCTCCGCAGAAGCAGCCCTGCAATGAGGATTTGTGTAAAGTGATTTATTAGGAGTTCTCAGGGAATACTGGTAGAGAAGTGTAGAAGTGGGTTGGGGACTGGAAGAGGCAAGAAGAGTGTAGTGTCATGAAGCAAGGTCCCTTGGAGGGTCATCGTGGCTCAGTCCCACAGGGGAGCTCCAGAGGCAGTACAGGTCACGCCTGACAGTTGTCCCACAAGGTTATACACCTGTACCAGTCACTAACTGGTTAAGGGCTAAAGGGAATTCCCTAAAGGGATTGGAAATTCCTAGCCACTTTGGGCTCTTGGCATACCCAGGCAAAGAGAGAGCAGTTCTCTGACAAGGAGATACAGGTGTTGGCCGAGTGAAGGCACATCTGGAGCTGCACACCTCTGCTTTTGTGCAGACAGTGATGAAGGGATCTGAGTGTGTGTGGGCAGACCCCAGAAGCCCAGCTATGTTCTTCTACTCTTAAGTGGACCCGTCAATTCATTCAACACACACTCTGTGCCAGGCTCTGGGGATGCAGGTGACAAAGGACATGGGCCCAGCCCTCATGAAGTTTGAAGTTGAGTAGGGGAGACAGACATTAAGTTTTAAAAAGGGAAATTACAATTGTGTGTAGTGCTGTGGATGAGAAGGCATGCTACCATCGGAGTAGACCTGGTGTGGTGGATGGGTGGGCATGGAAGTCTTCTCGTGATGCTGAGCCAAGAGCTGAAGGGTGAGTACAGTTGAACCAAGCAAAAGGAAGAAAGAACATTATAAACCAGGGGAGCATGTGCAAGGGTCCTGAGGCAGGAATCAGCAGGAGGAAGTAAAGGAAAGCCCATGTAGCTGGAGTTCCAAGAGCAGGGGCAGTGGTAAGAGACCGCCTATGGCTTGCTGAGGGATGATTTTTTTCCCTGCTTGCCACCTAATCTCTTTCTGATGCTGTCCAGTGTCTTTCAGACCCAGATCTGTAGGGCCATTCTACAGTACGTTCCTTGGAAGCCAAGGGGAAATGGGGACATAGAGAGGATGTTAGGTGGGCGAGTCTATTTTCAGCTGTTCATCTTTTCCCCACTGTAGCTTATAGCTGAAATTAATACATAAATTTACAGCCGCAAGTCAGTTGTGATAAATAATCCCAGAAGTGTTCCGATTATTTACATTTTTATGGAATCTTGCCTGAGCAAACCCAGAGAGCTCACTAGGCACTTGAAGAATTATGTCTTGTTCAAAACCAATTTAATAGCAATGGAAAATAAAGCCATCTGTGGGAACTTGTAGAGTAGAGTAGTAATTCTCTGCCAGATGAGCAATATACAAAAAGCACCAAATGAACCCGAGCACACATGCTCAAAGAAGAGTAACAACTGCAACTTAAATGAACCGTCCGAGGACATCAGCCCTCCGAGTGTCTCTTGCTTACATGTCATTCAGCTGAGCATTCTGGTCACGTTGTGATGTGAGCAGAGTCCTCATGATGGCTCTGTACGCAGCAGTGCTGACTGGAGGCAGGTCGCACAACAGGGAAGAAAGTTTGCTTAGTGTGGGGGGGTCAGCAGCATGGGCTTGGGGCCAAAGAGTTGAGGTTCACATCTGGGTTGTCACTAGCTATGTGACATTGGGCACATCACTGTTTGTCACTGTCCTAGTGCATAAAATGGGATAATACGAGTTTGTGTTCTTCTCTCCAAACCCAGCTAACAGCATTGGTTTCCTGTTCTTTCTTCCTTCCTTCCTTTCTTCCTTCCTTCCTTCCTTCCTTCCTTCCTTCCTTCCTTCCTTCCTTCCTTTCTTTCTTTCTTTCTTTCTTTCTTTCTTTCTTTCTTTCTCTTTTCATAGTTTATCACTTATTTTCAAAAGCTTTATTGAGGCATAATTTACATGCATTAAAATTCACCCATTTTAAATGTACAGTTCGATGAGTTTTTAGCAAATTTATATAATTGCGCAATTACCTCCACAATCCAGTTTTAGAATACTTCCATCACTCCCCAGGGTCTCCTCATTTCCATTTATGGTTGATGCCTGCTCCCACCGCCAGCTCTAGGCAACCACCAATGTGTTTCTATCTCTACAGTTTGTCTTTTCTAGACGTCTCCTGTAAGTTGAATCATATAACAGGTAGTCTTCAGTGGCTGGCTTGTTTCACTTAGAGCAGTGTTTTTGAGATCTAGGTTTTGGCATGTATCCATAGTTCCCTTTTATTGCTGGCATGGATATACACCCCATTTACCCACTCACCAACTGATGGATACTCGGATTGTCCAGATTTTGGCTGTTATGAATTGCTATACACAATTGCATACATGTCTTCGTGTGGACATATATTTTCACTTCTCTTGAGTAGGTATTTAAGAGAGAAATTGCTGGGTTGTACACTAAGTAATTTTTAAAGAAACCACCAGATCATTTCCAAAGTGGTTGTACCATTTTACACTCCCATGAGGCTTGTAGCTACTCTCTGTCCTAACCTTTGATTTATCCATCTTTTTTATTTAGCCCCTCTAAATATGTTGTGCCATCTCGTTGTGCTTTCAGTTTGCATTTCTGTGATGGTAATGGTGTGCGCACCTTGTCACACACTTATTACCCATTGGTGTATCTTCTTTGGGGACAAAATATCTTCAGATATTTCGCCCATTAAAAAATTGGGTGGTCTCTCTCCTTATTATGGAATTGTAACCATTCATTAGTTTGGATACAAGTCCTTTGTCAGATACGTGTTTGACAAATGTTTTCTTCCAGTCTGTGGCTTGTCTTTCCATTTTACTTACCACTGTCTTTTATTTATTTATTTATTTATTTATTTTATTACTTTTTTATAATGATTTTTTATTATATTATGTTAGTCACCATACAGTACATCCCCGGTTTTCGATGTAAGGCTCGATGATTCATTAGTTGTACCACTGTCTTTTAAAGAGCAAAAGTTTGAAATTTAGATGAAGTACAGTTTGCCAACTTTTTCTTTTATGGATTGTACTTTTAATGTCAATACTAAGAAATGTTTGCCGAGACCAATGTCACAAAAATTTCCTGTTATGTTTTCTTCTAGAAGTTTTAGCTCTTATGTTTGGATTATGACCCATTTCCAGTTAATTTTTTGCACGTGTTGTGATTTAACGGTCTAAGTTCATTTTTTAACATAAAGAGATCCAATTGTGTTTGTACCATTTGTTGGAAGATTACCCTTTCCTCATTGAATTACCTTGGCCCCTTGTTGAAAATTATTTATATGTGGGTTAAATTCTAGACTCCTTACTTTTGTTTTGAGGAATAACCTTCCTCCCACTTGCTGCAGGTTCATGAGACAGTAACTGGAGACCCCATCCTCTCCTAGACGTGGAATGGGTGCAGGAAACAAGCTGGGATACCCTGATGCTTTCTACCTAGGATTTGAATCCTGAGCAGTGAGACAAGGTGACAGATAATGGAAGAAGTTTGATTTAATTACAAAGGTGGTCTCCTAACCAAACTCATTCTATGACTTTCAATTATAACAGCTAACACCCATAGACCCATTGGTAGTCTATGCTCAGCACTGTAGTAAACACATACACTTATTTAATACTTACAATAAAGTCATCAGACATGTACTATTATTATCCCCATTTCATAGATGGGAAAACCAAAGCCTGCACAGCCCAGGTAGTTTGTGCAACCTCAAAGCTAGTGAGTAGCATGAACAGGATTTAAACCCAGGGAGTCTGGTTCTAGAACCCTAGCTTTTAAACATCAGGCTATTCTATTTCTTCTTTTTTTTAATTAATTTTTTTTTTTTTAGTAATCTCTACATCCACTGTAGGGCTTGAACTCACCACCCCCAGAACAAGAGCCACACACTCCTCTGACTGAACCAGCCAGGCGCCCCGTGCTTCTTTTTTTCTAGCTTCTAGAGGTGCCTTGGTCCTTGTCTGCTCCCAGGCTTGGCTATAGTCTAGAAGCTACTTTAGAAGGTCTGGTCCCCATTTCCTTACAGGAATTTCCCTGTGGCTTAAATTACCTACAGTCAGTTTCTGTTCCTTGCAATGAAAGTATGCTGACAAGCCCAATTGACAGTCATCATGAGGATTTAAGGAAGATTGTGCATTAAGCTAAGCACAGTACCTCGAAAAGAGCACATCAGTAGATGTTAGAGATGGTGACAGTGATGGTGGTGGTGGTGGAGAGACATTAGGTCAGGTAACAGCAGTGTAACACAACAGAACCATGTGCAAGGTATGGCAGTGGCACAGAAAAGGAGGTATCCAACTCCGCCCAGAAGTTCCTTGAAAGCTTCAGAAGAAATACTGAGGCTGGGTCTTGCAGGATGCATAGGAACTCACCAGGAAAGTGGGATGGGTGAAGGCACAAGAGGAGGAGGACATGAGAAGTAGAAATGGTACGTGCAAAGCCCTAGCATGTTTAGGTGAGTGTGAAATTCGTTATGGTTGAACTGAAGGTGGGACTGGATGGATGATAGAAGATGAACTTGGAGAGGTATTTTGGAGGGCCCTATAGATCTTTCCAAGGATGCCTGAGTTTATCCTGAACGGGGTAGGGCATCCCTGAAGGAGATTATGTCCTGGTGGAAGGTTGTCACACGAGCATTTGAAAAACAGCTGGAATTTCCACCACAAGGTGGGGTCTTCTTCAATAGTGTATTAGTGCGCCAGGCTGCCATAACAAAGTCCCACACACTGGGTGGCTAAACCACAGAAATGTACCTCTCACAGTTCTGGAGGCTGGAAGCCCAAGATCAGGGTGCTGGCAGGCTTGGTTTCTCCAGAGCTCTCTCTCCTTGGGTTGCAGATGGTTGTCTTCTTGCTGTGTCCTCACATGGCCTTTTCTCTCTGTGCACATCCCATGTGTCTCCTTCCTACTAATGGGACACCAGTCATATTGGATTAGGGCCCCACCCTTATGACTGCATTTAATCTTAGTTACTCCTTTAAAGGCCCTATCTCCAAATACAGTCACATTGAGGGTGAAGGCTTCAACATAAGAATTTTGGGGGCACACAATTCAGTCCATATAACTAGCATTTTGTGAAACATGTATTATCTCCTGGACCCTGTGCTAAGTAGTTTCCATGCAATCTTTCATTTCATCCCCATACTAGCTCTGTAACCTTGAACAACTAAGTTAACCTCTCTGTGCCTCGGTTTCCTCATCTACAAAATGGGGACAATAATAGTATCTGCCTTATGGTGTTGTTATGACTATTACGTGAATCCGTATATGTAAAGCATTTAGAGCAATGTCTGGTACGGGGTGTTTGTTAAATATATAAATAAGCCCTTCCTAGGATGAAGGCTGAATTCATATCCTTATTTTACAGATGAGAAAACTGAGACCTAGAAGGAGGAAGCACCTTGCCCAAGGCCAACTGGCAGAAATACTTGAATTCAGTGCTGTCATAACCACAGCACTATCATCTCAGATCTCTGAATGGGGCTCTGGGGGTCCTAGACTTGTGGTAGATTCTGCCGTGTTTCCTAAGGGAAAAGAGCCTGATCAGTCTCATATTTGGAGTGCAGGGCTTTTCAGAAAGCAACCACTGGCTGCTAGACTGGCACCAGGACTGGCAGTCTGATCTGCCCCAATCTGCTGCCTCAAATGATAAGTAGGAATTTTTTTTAGGTGCCAAAGCGGGAATGGAGCACAGAGGAATACATAGTTCGTGCATTTTGGAGAAAGGGCAGAAATTTTAGTGGGCTGAAGCAGAGAGTGTCTGTTGAGGAAGGGGGGGGGGGGTCCTGAGCCAGGGTTTGTTCAGATTTGTACATCCTGTCTGTCCTTTCAGTGTAAGCCTCAGAGACACATTGGAAATAGTTAAGCAGGATCACTGTATCAGTATCAATTCACAAACATGGATACTGGCCAATTTAGTCAAATAAAACAAAGCAATTAAAATGGAAACAAAGGTCAAATAACCAGACCTTTAGAAAGAGTTGCTCCAAAGATCTAAGCAACAGGAACTAACAGAAAACTCTCCAAGCCACTTTTACAATTTTTCCTTCTTTGCGGGATCCCCTCCAGACTCGGCTGGGGAGAGGGAATCTGATTGGCCTAGCCTGGTCACATGACCAGCATTTAGGCGGGTAGAGCCTTTTGATTGACAGTCCTACCAGAGGGGAGGTTCCCCCAGTAAAAGTGGGGCTGTTACCTGGAGATGGGGAATTGTTAAAAACATAGGAGGAGAAGCTGGAAGTAGACTTCTACTGAGAGAGCAGACCTGAGAATCAAACCAGAAAAGGGTGCTTTTGTTAACTTTTCACAACCAACTTCGCAGTTCCAAGTGCAGTGTAACTGGTAAAAACCTGCCACATGCCTAATTTTAGCTTGTGACTTTAGGGATAAATATGGGTCTTTTTCATAGTTAAAATCTAATGGTAGGCAACTAGATACATTTTTGTCCGTATAGAAACAGAGTGTGCTTTATGAAGAAATTTATTTACTAATTTTTTTGAGTACATAATACTTAAGTAGTATATTGCTATGGTTCAAAAATCAAAATGATATAAAAGGTATACATGTAAAAGTCTCATTCCTACTCCCAGGCCTACAGATGAGCACTTATTAAATGTTTCTTGGGTGTCCTTCTGGTGTTTCTCTAACATTCTGTTACCAGTACAGATGAAAATGTATAGGAAGGACTTGTCCTGCGTTTCCTTTCTGGAAGGTGTTGGGGTCTCCAAGGAGGCCTGGGGAAGCTAGACATCTATGTTATCAGCCCAGCTCCAGCTCCAGAAGTTTCCCAGTGACCCTTTTTGCAGGTCTTTTGTGGGCCTCTGGGCTCCCCAGAGTCCTCAGTGCTCTACTTCATTTCCCTGGAAAGGTCCAAGGCTTCCAGGCCTGGGAATGAACACCCCAATTCAATGGAATACTCCAGCTCTTTGGGACTGGGGAATCCAGGAGTTCCGGCTAGTTTTCACATTCCTCCAGGTTCTCTAGGGTAGGGGTCTGGAAACTACAGCCAGATGGGTTGGCCACTTGTTTTGTAAATAAAGTTTTATTGGAACACAGCCACACCCATTTGTTTACCTTGTCTGTGGCTGCTTTTCCTTTACATCAGCAGAGCGAGGTAACAGAGACTTTCAAAGCCTGACATGTTTTCTATCTGTCCCTTCACAGAAGAACTTTTCCAGCCCTCCTCTAGGGACTCCTCAGGGTTAGAGAACCCTTGATGTTCCAAACTGAGGAGGTCATCAACTCAGAAAAGGAGCGGCTCAGATAAGAGGTGGAGAGTCCTCCTTCCCCTCCTTTGCCTCAGCCTACCCCTCCCCTCAACATTCAATTTAGCACCAGTGCTTGTTGATTTTTCCTCCAAAATATTCCTGGATTCTGTCCATGTCTGTCCCTCTCTGGCAGCATCATGGCTTCATCTTCCACCCGGACCACCACTGTCTCCCCAAGCCTACCTTCTGCTTCCATCCATTCTTCACAGAGGAGCCACAGAGGTTTTTGCAAAGTGTGGATCTGATCAGGTCACCCTCCTGCTTAAAATCCTTTGGTGGCTTCCTATTGTTCTTAGCATAGGGGCTCAACTCCACAGTCTGGCCTCTGCCTACTGTCCAGAGCCCTCTCAGGCCATGCTCCCCACTTCTCTGCATTCCGGCCACACAGCTGGTGCTGGGTTCCCACCAAATCAGGGCTTTTGCACATACTCCCTTCTGTGCCTGGATGTCCCCCACCCTCCCTACTTTTCCAGGGAACTCCTTCTCATCCTCAGATGTTACCTTGACCATCACTTCCTCAGAGAAATCTCTCTCGACCTCTCTCACCAGGTAAATCCTCTTCTTACAGGCTTCTGTCCCCACCCCCAGCATCTGGTCACAGCAGCAATTCTGCATTGATCTGTGATAGTTTTCTTTTTTGTCTGCCTTTTCCATGAGCGTGGGAACCCATATCTGATTTTGCTGACTGTGGTGTCCTCAATGCCTAGCTCTGTACCTAGCCTATAGTAGACTGTCAATAGAGATTTATTTACCAAATAACAAATGAATCGTATTCCATTCCAGCCACCTCTGGGTGATGGGAGAGATTCTACTGTGCCGCTTGTTGAGGTTTTAGGTGCCAGAATCTCAACTTTATCCCCCGAGAACCACATTTAACAGAGTGAGTTGGCAGAGCCAACCTTAGGCTGGTGTTGATTGAATGCCACTTTGAGACAGCAGCTGCTGAATTCCTTCCAGTTGGTGTCTTCAGCCCCAGACAGAGTGTACGCAGCATGCTTTTCTCCAGACTGTGTCCCTGGGATCAGTCCTACCAGGAAGACTGCTTGTCACATTTGCTTCCAGCTTCTCAGTGCCTGGTTCCCCAAGAGCCCAACCAGTGAAGATGCTAAATGAGGGAAGACAGACAGGTGTCTTGGCGCCCCACCCCCATCTGTTAAGTATTCCATGGGATCCAGACACAGAGTTTTATTTGTTTTTCTGGACCTAAGCTGCCCCTTGACATAGCCAGTGATTGCTTTTTTAAAACCATGAAGGGGAACTAGGTCCTTTCATCTACTGATAAGGTGCTAGGTGACAGAGAGATCAGCATCCCAACACATAAATCTGCAACTAATCCTTGGGAATCAATATTTTTCATTAAGAACCTGTGAGAGTTGGGCCATTATGGGGAAAATCTGTTTAGGTTGACACCTTGATGAAGTTATTCAGTTCAGGGGCTTAAGTCATTGAAAGGTAATAAAGAGCACAGAGCAATCTTGGGGCTGGTTAGGGGAGAAAACGATGGGAGTATTGAGTTTCAGTTCAGTGAAAAATGACCTCCTGATTTATTGGGGAATGATGGGGTGCTGGCCTCTTGGGTAGGCCGGGCCAGACACAATCAACATGGCAGCATCTCACTCACCGCCTTGCACCCACATGCAGTACTAGCTGCTCTTTATAAGCTGTCTGCCCGTAAGAGGTGGGGAAGTGGGTTAGGGGTCTTGGGATATTTTCCACATTCTCTTAAGTCCCGACCCTCATAATGCTCTTTCACATTTTGGACTTTTTCCTGTAAGTCATATGAGATAGGGCTTCAAAGTGCTCTAACAATGAGATGGAATTTACGTTTGTAAAACTGCCTTTATGACCCGCTGTGTCTGAAAGGACCCAACCCATCTCCAGAAAGAACCAGGCTTTCTTGGAGCCAGTCATGGGTATAGTCAGAATCCAGAGGAGGGCATCACAATTGTGGGTTCCATTTGTCCACAGAGAATTACCTTAGATGGGCTCTTGGAAGTACATTTTTTGGTCTCTTGCCCTCTTTCTTTCCTCCTTTTTTTCTTTCTTTCTTTTCTTCTTCCTCCTCCCTCTCCTTCCCCTGCTCTGTGCATTTACAAGTGATGTTAACCACGTTGTATGAAAACTTTCCTTTGACATTTTCTTGTAAACTCAAAAAAAAAAAATGCCAGCATCAGAGTGTTTTAGGTAAGATGAAAATATGGTATTTTAATTTAATGCAGCTGAAAGATGTCCTCTTTGGGGGTGAGGATGAGGAGGTATTAAACAGATGAAGGATACAGAGAACCTCATTCTACTGAAAAGTCACACTGGCAGCCAGATGGGATATGTATGGAGAAAGTAAAATAGAGGCAAGGAGTCCAGGTGAGGGTTTGAACTAAGGTAGTCGCAGTAGGGATAATAAGAAGGTAGATTCAGGAAGTAGTTAAGAAGTCAGAAGGTAGATTCAGGAAGTAGTTAAGAAGTCAGAACATAGGAGTTGCTGACAGTTTGAATTTGGGAGAGGAGGAAGAGAGCTGGCTGATGAAGCACGTGGGCTGGAGCTCAGCAGAGAATGCAGGGCTGTGAGTTCTTGGTGATGAAGAGGTAGCGGAAGTACAGGATCTGGACAGGATCATCTAGAAAGGAGGGAAGGAAGGAGAAGGTAAAAGAGCCAAGAACTAAGGGACAGATAGAGGGGACTGAGGAACAGTCCGAGAGGGAGAAGGAAACCCGAGGAAGTGGACCCATGGAAGCCAAGTTTGGAGAAGGAGGGCAGGGACAACTGTGCCACCCCTCTGCAGAGAAGCCAAGACCACAACTCAGAACGCCCCTTTGGCTTGGCAGTACAGTGTCCTCTCTGACCACACTCCGAACAGTCTCCGTGCCACACCGGGAGCTAGAGAGCAGTGGATTGAGGAGTGAGCTGACTGTTCTGTTGAGCTGTGCTCCCAGACATGGGGTCCTCGTCTAGCACAGTGTGAATGGCGCCCCCTCCAGGCCTGCATGGAAGCGAAGCTTCTTAGTGTAGACCAGATGCTTGGCTCTGGGAGGAGGGAAGGCGTGGTTGCTACAGAGGAGTATTACTTTCATTATTTTAACTTGGAGGAGATTGGAGCTATTGTTTTGGCACTTAGGAGGAAAACTTGAAGAAAAGGCTCCCATTAAAGGTAGAGAAATCAGAGGGCAGAAAATAAATGAAGTGGTGGGATCCAGAAAGAGATGTGGAAACCAGCCTTGTGCAGGAGTCGGGGGAAAGGAGGTAAGTGCCCCGCCCAGGCCTAGCTCTTTAATGGAGCCAGTTCCTCGATGCAGCATGCCACTTAGATTTTGTGAGAGCCAGGCTGGGGCAGCAGTCCTGCGCTCAGTGTTTTTCTAGACTGCAGTCGGGCTTGCCTCCGTGAGCTGTCAGTCTGCTCTCATTCCTTGTTCTTACATTCTAACACTTCATTCATCCGTTTATTGATGGATCCATTCAGCAAACATTCATCGAGCACCTGCTGTGTTCAGACACTGTACTAAGCACCGATGGGTTCAAAATGGAACACAACCCAATTCCTGCCCCCATAGAACGTAGAGTCCTGTGGCAGAAGCAGACTAGTAAGCAAAGTGCCTTGTGATTGAGACTTTCATCTTGATTAAGTGCTGTGCCGGCTTCCCCTGCGGTAGGAAAGAAAGGGCGTGGTTGTGGGGAGGCTTGTTTCTCTCCAGTGCAGTGTTTTTCTGCCACATGTTGGAGTTAGTTATTTGTCTTTCCACCTGAGTAGTCTGTTGGGGACATCAGAATCTATGCCTTATTGGTTTTTGTATCCCCTGTGCCAGGCACAGAGCCTGGTACTGGAAAATGTTTAACAGACTAAGTGCTTGATGAATGAATGCTTCCTTTGGGCTCTAAACCTTAGTGGTTATGTCTTTGCCTGGTGTATCTCACCCTTTTGAATTCTGGGTACCCCTTTCATGATTTGTCCTCCATCCCCCCAAATCCTCATTTAAAAAGATTTAGTCTTGGGTGCCTGGGTGACACAGTGGGTTGGGTGTCCAACTCTTGGTTTCGGCTCGATTGTGATCTCAGCATCATGGGGTGGAGCCCCATGTTGGGATCCATGCTGAGCTGGGAGTTTGCTGGAGTTTCTCTTCCTCTCCCTCTACCCCTCCCTGCCACATGCACGTGCGCTCTCTCTCTCTCAAAAAAAAAAAAAAAAAAAGATAAAATCTTAAAAAAAAAATAAAAAGATTTAGTCTTTTAAAACCATTTGTATTAATAGCCATGAATTCATTTAGTCATTTAAAAATTAGGCATTCCGTAAAATAATAAATCACAACATGAAATAGCAATAACATTAAAAAAAAAACAACACCTCGGCATTTACTTAACCTGTCAGTTGGGGTTTTTGTCAGCCTGTCCGGTTATTGTAGCTAAATGTCCACATTCCATTAGGGATTTGTTGTGGGTTCTCTTTCCTCCCCCTCCAGGTGGCAGCATGGAGTAGTGGTTAAGCCCTTGCATTTTGGAATCCGATTTTCTGGGCTCACATCTTGGTACCGCCACTTACGAAGCGTGTGACCTTGGGTAAGTTCTTTAGCCTCAGTTTCCCCATGCATAAAAAAGGGGACTATAATAAATACCCATCTCACATGGTTTGTCTGAGGACTTTCACAAAGCGCCTAGGAAAGAACTGGCCCCTCCTAAGTGTTCTCCGTCAGGTGGTGTCTGCACTGGGACAATCCCGTGACTTGTCCACAGACCGCGAGAAGCCCCTGGCCGTCCCGGGCCCTCTGCAGGGAGGGAGGAACTGCAGCTTTTCCGTTCTGCTCCCCGTGATTTCCAAAGGCAGCCGCGCTTCTGAGCGAACAGGGATGCTCGCCTGCTGCTCGCTGCTGCTCGCTGCTTCTGTATGTATTGATTAGCATCACAGGGGTGGGAATGGGGTACTGTTCTAGAAACACTCACTTTGATTCCTCAAATAAATCCCCCCCGGGTCCTGCTAGGAAACTAATTGGGAGTTGATTCTGATGAATAAATGCGCCGCGGCCGCCTGAGGAATTGACCACGCTGGCAGATGGCTGGAGCACGAGAAACTCTGTCGTGGCCTTCTAAGGGGCCTATCAATAATAGATCGGCTCCAGCCCTCAGAGGGAGGCATTTCTGCTGCAGGTATGAATTATGGATGCCGTTTAGGGTAATGCAGATCTATCTCAAAGGTTCCGCTCAGTTTATGTGCTAGTAAAAGCCGGCAATTTGCTTGTGTTCCAGCTATAATTTGCGCTACATTAAGGGACCCTCCTTTCCATAATGGATGTGCGGTTGGAACGCAGGCGCAGTCGGGCCTCGAGGGCAAGGCCCAGCCTGCCAGACGTGGAGCGCAGCCAGGTGAGGCGTGTGGCCCAGCCAATCGCAGGGCCCGGGAGCCTGAGAGCCGAGCTGTGGAGGCAGGCGGAGGCCTCAGCTCCTGTCCAAGGTCCTGGAAAGAAGCTGCGCTAAAAGCCAGAGCCCTTCTGTGAGTCTCCCGTCAGATGCACTGGCTGTATTTCCTGAGAGAAGCACAAAGGAAAACCTGTGGGCTGACATGCTAGCCAGAAAGACACAGCACTTTTGCAAGAGAAGCCGTAGGCGAGATGGTTAGGAGTTTTTCTTGCAAACGTACTTTTGGTGGCATCGATATGTTGGTGTGCCCCTGCACACCTATTCCCAACTCTGAGGCCCATGACCTCACATTTGTATCCTGAAATTGGCCTTGGTGGGAGTATTTACACCAGGGACCTGGGCAGACGTTCCCCCAAGAGCTGTTTCTTAAACTTTTAAGAGCGCACTACTGTTACCTAATAAAGTTGTTTGGAGGATTAAATAGTGAATATGTTTATGAATTGCTTAGAACGGGACCTGACACACAGTAAGCACCATATAAAAATTTGCTATTATTTTCTCATAGATTTTTGCACATTTTTCTAGCATAGATCAGATGGTCACCATAATGGAGCAGAGCCCTCTGAGGAACCATGAGCCTTTCTTTATTCCCAGATCCCCATGATCCAACAGCCTAAGGAAAAACCTATTGATTTTACCCTAGGGGTGGGGACAAATTCAGGATTTTTTTTTTTAAGATTTATTTATTTATTTCGGGGGCAGGGGGGAGGGGGCAGAGAGAGAATCTCAAGCATCCTCCCTGCTGAGTGCAGAGCCAGATGTGGGGCTCGATCCTACGACCCTGAGATCACAACCCAAGCAGAAACCCAGAGTCCAAAGCTTAACCAACTGTGCAATCCAGGCACCTCCAAACTCAGGTTTTTGAGCAAAATTAGGTTTAGGTGTTCATATTCTCTTTGGCTTTTCAAAGCAATTTCCTTCAGCGTGGGCAAAGATTCTAGTAGGGTGCCTTTGTTTTGGTGAGAGGTGAAATTGTGGTTCTGTCCCTGTTCGCTCGAGTGAGTTACTTCACCTCTTCAACTCTACTTAGCTATAAAAAGAGAGTAATTGCTGCCTCATGGGTTTGGTTGTAAAGGCGCTATGAGAGCCAGTGGAGTCTCTGTTATCTGATTGTCTGGGTTCAGATTGTACCTCTAGCACTTGCTGGCCCTGAGACCTTGGCAAAACCCCTCTATTTCTACAAGTTTTAGTTTTCTTATCTGCAAAACTGGGCCAGTAACACTTCTTAGTTGTTGTGGGATTAAATGGAATAATGGACTTAAGGAGTTTAACATACTACCTGGATGTAAGGTGCATACTAAATATTAACGGTGACCATAGCTACTACCTGGTCTTTAGAGATCTTTAGCCACAAACAGTGCCGGGAGGTTGTGTCTGAAGAACAGGCACTATGGGTAGGAGTCTAGGAAGCCATGCAGAGGATACCCTGAGGCCCGGCTGGGGGCAGGGGGTAGGGTTCGAGGTTCCCTGGTACCCCCTTCACCCCTACCATGAAGCAGAGAGGATGGAACCACTGGACGCTCAGTGGGAAGCCAACCACTGATACGACTTGGGGCTCTTCAGGACCCCAGAAAGAAGGGGGACCTGGAAAGTGATGGAGTGAAGGGCTTAATCAGGGACTGTTAACTTCTCAATAACCCTGTTTTCTTGGGGTGGGGTGGGTTTCAGCTGGATTATATTTGATTTCGATAAATAAACAATATTATTGTCACCTTTCTATTTGAGAGCAGTTTGTAGTTGTGACTGGTGTAAGGGGCTTGGCTCATAAAAGGGGCTCAGCAAACAGTTGTTCCCTCTGTTTTTCTGTTTGTATTTTGTCACATTTAGTCTCAGCCCCACAGCAGTTTAGAGGTTGAGACCTGGCTCTAGAGCCAGGTAGACCCAGTCTCAAATCCTCGATCCACCACTTACTTGGCAGTGTGAACCTTGAGTAAATTACTTCCCATGCACCTCAGTTATACCATCTCTACAAGGGGCATTAAAAATAGTAGTGTTTGTGAAAATGCAATGACCCTTAGCCCAGTGCCTCAAACATGGTAAGTACTAACTATGTAAGTGGTGGTGGTTATTGACTGTATGCTTGTCATAAAGCATAGGACGGGAAACAAAATCCCATTAAACCAACGAAGACCTGGAGGTGCAGAGAAGCCAAAAGTCCCCTCTGAGATCATGAAGGACTCAGAAACCCAACCCTTGGCTCTCTTGCCATCTAAGCTAGGAGGGAACACTTTGTTCCCAGTACCTCTCAGAGCCAGGATTCCACCAGCCTGAGTGTCCCGTGTTTCCCAAAGCTTTCCAAAGCTATAAATATAGATGGAACTTTCTGAGAAATTTGCTGGATCAGAGCTTTTGTCTAAGCAGACAACTTCGGTTGGCCTTGGCTCCCTTTCCTGATTGTCTTGTTCCATGAATCCATTGTTTCAGTTCACTCTGTGGTTTCTACTGGAATCTTCCAGAACCACTTTAAGCTTAAAGGGGAGAGGAGGGTAGGACGCCAACCTCTGGCATAACACAAACAGTGAAAAGACTCAGTCTGATTTAGTAAAGTTGCCAATGAACCTGATGAGGCTGTTGTTTTTAAAATTTGAGTGGTATGTGTACTTATTTAGTTATTTTTAGAGCCTGTTTCTGATTTTAAAAGCATTATGGGGCAGTTATGGAAAAATTTGGAAGTCGAAGATCCAATCCTTTTTTTTTTTCCTAAGGTAAGCCATTTAATAAAAACTCAATTCCCTAAATCTCATTGGATTTTGAAAAGAATTAACATCTTATAGAATTTATAGTTTTTTCAATTAATTAATCAGTAAATCAATTAACCAGAAGAATCTTTATTGAATGCCTTTTTTGTGTGTATGCTAAGGTTGGTGCTGGGAATGTAATGCGGTAAGAAAATGAAAAGCTCTGAACTAATAAAGGTCGTACAGTCCCGGAGGGAATCCAGTCTAATGACAGTGTAATTAGTGATCAAGGATTTGGTCCTTAGGGTGGCAGGAGTTGGGACAGACAATAAATGCAGTATGAACAGAGAGACAAATGAGCCCCAAGGTGATAGGAAAGCTTGTCTAAAAGTCCAGTGGGGAAATGTCCTGTTTCTTAGGCCATGAGTGAAGGAAAGATGGCTCTTTCCCTCCTTCCACCCATTACCATCCATCCAGCCAGCCAGCCAGCCACCCACTCATCTATCCATCCATTTATCCATCCATCCATCCATCCATCCATCCATCCATCCATCCACCTGTCCATCCAATTAAAAATTTTTATTATACTTAGGGACGCCTCGGTGGGTCAGTCAGTTAACCATCTGTCTTTAGCTCAGATCATGATTCCAGGGCCCTGGGATTGGAGCCCTGCAGTGGGCTCCATTCTCAGTGGGAAGCCTGCTTCTCCCTCTGCCCCGCCTTTGCTTGTGCTCTCTCTCTCACTCACTTTCTCTTTCTCAAATAAATAAATAAAATCTTAAAAAAATTATAATTTTTTTTATTATACTTAAATAACCTTTCAGAGGAGTAATCGATATACAGTAAATTGCACTTATTTAATGTGTGAGATTTGATAGTTTTGTCCTATGGATACTCCAGTGAAACCATCACCACGATCAAAATAATGAACATGTCCCTCACTCTCAAAAGTTTCCTGTGCCCCTCTGTAGGCCTTCCCACCCACCTTCCCAGACAGCTATTGATCTGCCTTCTGTCAGTTTTGCAATGCATTTCCTGTGATTTTATCAAAATGAAAGTGCTCTGTACTTTTTTTTTCGTCTGGTTTCTTTCACTTAGCATGATTATTTTGAGATTTTTCCATGTCATAGCGTGTATCAATACTACATTCCTTCTAATTGCTGAGTAGTATTCCATTTTATGGACACAGAAGTACATACTGTTTGTAATTCACCCATTGATGGATATTGGTTTTTTGTTTTTTTTTTAATTTTGGGCTACTAAAAAATGGATCTGCTATGAATATATGTACATATTTTTTATGGACATATCTTTTTATTTGTTCTTGGGTAAATGCCTAAGAGGAGAATGGCTGGTTCATATGGTAGGTTACATTTTTACCTAAAAAGGTAAGAAATTGACAAACTGTTTTCCAAAGTACAGCACTATTTTACATTCCTACCAGTAGTCTATGAGGCTTCTATTTTGTCTACATCTTTACCAGCATTTGGTATGGTCAGTCTTTTAAGTTTTAACCGTTCTAGTAGGAATATTAGTGGTATGTAACTTTACATTTCTCTTAGAGACTAAAGATTGAGTCTTTTTCCATGTGCTTATTTACTATCGATATGTCTTCTTTGGTGATGTGTCCAAATATTTTGACTATTTTTTATTGGTTTGTTGACTAATGAGTTTTCAGAGTTCTTAATATATTCAGGATATAAGTGTTTTATCAGCTGTATGATTTATCAGATATATGATCCTCTCAGCCTGCAGCTTGTTTTTCATTCTTTTACCAGTGTCTTTTGAAGGGCAGAAGTTTTAAAATTTGATCAAGTCCACCTTACCAGTTTGTCCTTTTATGGATCTTGCTTTTGATGATGAATCTGAAAAATCTTGCCCAGATCAGGGTTACAAAGGTATTCTCCTATGTTCGAGATGTTTTAAAGTTTTAAGTTTTATATTTAGAGTTGTGATACATTTTGAGTTAATTTTAATATATGATCTGAGGTATGGATAGAGGTTCATTTTCCTTTTTGCATATGAGCATCTAATTGTTCCAGTACCATGTGTTCAAGGCACTATCCTTTCTCCACTGAACTGTCCCTGTGCCTTTGTTACAAATCAGTTGCCCATATACATGTGGGTCTGTCTGTGGACTTTTACTGTTTCATTGATCTACTGATTTATCTTTCTATCTTTATGCCATTGCCACACTGTCTTGATTACTAAAGCTTTATAATAAATCTTGAAATCAGATAATGTTAGTACTCTATTTCATTCCCCCCCCCCAAGGTAATTTGGCTCTTTTAGGTCCTTTGCATTTCCATATACATTTTATTTATTTTTTAAAGATTTATTTATTTTAGAGAGAGAGAGCACACGTGGGAGGGGCAGAGGGAGAGGAAGAGAGAAATCTGAAGCAGACTCCTTGGAGGGCTTGACATGGGGCTGGACCTCACAACCCTGAGATCACGACCTGAGCTGAAACTACGAGTTGGACACCTAACTGACTGCACCACCCAGGTGCTCCCCCCACATACATTTTAGAGCCAGTTTGTCAGTTTCTACCAAAAAAATAAAAAATGCCTGTTGGGGATTTCCATTCGGATTGCATGGGTTCTATAGATCAAGTTGGGAGAATTTACATCATCTTAACAAAATTGAATCTTTATGAACATAGCATATCTCTCTATTTCTTTAGGCTTTTCTGAAACTTCTCTTAGCAGTGTTTTATAATTTTCAGTGTATGAGTATTTCACATCTTTTGTCAGATTTATCTCTAAGTATTTCATATTTTTGATGTTATTGTGAACGTATCATTTTATTAATTTCAATTTATGGCTATCTATTGCTGTTATATAGACATCTAACTTATTTTTGTATATTGACATTATATCCTGCAACCGTGCTAAACTCACTCACTGGTTCTAGCAGCTTTCTTGTTGATTCCAGCAGATTTTCTGCTTGGCGATCATGCCATCTACAGATGAAGACAGTTCTACTCCTTCCTTTTCTATCTGGGTGCCTTTATTTTATTTACTCTTTTTGCCTTACTGCACTGCTTCGAAACTTTAGTACACGTTGACTAAAAGTGGCAAGAGAAGACATGGGTGTATTCTTCCTTATCCCAGGGGAGAAGCTTTCATTCTTTCATTGTGATGTTCACTATAGGTTATTTGGGTGCTCTTTGTCATGCTGAAGAAGCTCCCTTCTAGTCCTGCATTGCAGAGAGTTTTTGGTACGAATGAGTAAAAAAATTCCAACATTTGTATTGGAATTTCACGAATGAGATCTTTTTTGCATCTAGTGAGATGACTTGTTTCTTTTTTTTAGTTTGCTGCTATGGTGAATTATTTGACTTAGTTTTGAATGTAAACCAAACCTTAGGCTCCTGGGACAAGACTTACTGGTCAAAATTATTATCCTTTTTATGTACTGTTAGATTCAACATGCCAATATTTTGTTTAGCAATTTTGCATGTATACTCAGGGATATTGGTGTGCAATTTTTTTGTAGTATCTTTGTTTTGGTAGTGGGGTAATGTTGATCTTATAGAATCAGATGGGAAGTATTTCTCCTTTTCCTGTTTTCTAGAAGGGTTTATATAGAATTGGTATTATGTCTTCCTTAGGCGATTGATAGAATTCATCAGCAAAGCCATCTATATATCCGGATTTTATCCAGGTAGTATAGCTCCCTGGGTTCCAGGATTAGACTGCCTTGGTTTCGGTCCTAATTCTAAAATTTAGTAGTAGGTGAACTTGGGAAAGTCTCCAGACATCCACCTGCAAAGTGGAGGAATAAAAATGCAGTGGTACTTACATCATAAGATTGTTGTGAGGAGGGGCTCCTAGATGACTTAGTCGATTAAGCGACCGACTCTTGATTTTGGCTCAGGTCATGATCTCAGGGTTGTGAGATTGAGTCCTGTGTTGGGCTTCCTGCTCAGTGGGGTGTCTGCTGGAGATTTTCTCCTTCTACCCCTCCCCCTGCTCTCTCTCTCTTTCTCTCTCTAAAATAAATAAGTCTTAAAAAAAAGATTGTTGTGAGGATTCAATAAGATGATATACATATTCAATACATTTTATTTATTATTATTATTATTATTATTATTATTATTATTGCCATGTACCAAAGTCTCCTGGGCAAGAGTGAGCCGCATGGTAGGATAGAAAAGGACCTAGAAGGAGGGTGTGCGCTGTTTTTCTTTTTCTAGATACAGCCTTACTCATACAGGCCTTTCTGTCCTTACTCCCTAAGGTCATTGAAAAGAAAACTGGGCGGGGCGCCTGGGTGGCACAGCGGTTAAGTGTCTACCTTTGGCTCATGGCGTGATCCCGGCGTTATGGGATCGAGCCCCACATCAGGCTCCTCCGCTATGAGCCTGCTTCTTCCTCTCCCACTCCCCCTGCTTGTGTTCCCTCTCTCGCTGGCTGTCTCTGTCTCTGTCAAATAAATAAATAAAATCTTTAAAAAAAAAAAAAAAAGGAAAGAAAACTGGGCCCACCATTTAATGTGTGACCAAAGTAACTTCTCCTAGGCTGGTTCTTCTGCATTTGTGAAAAAGGGGTATTTATAATATCACGTCTTTGTTGGCCGCTTACCATATGCCAGGCGCTGTCCTGGGCACAGTCTGTGTTTTTACCCTGTTAAATCTCAGGGGGTGGGTACTATTGCCACCCTCAGTTTTCCTGATGGGAAACAGAATGAAGCAGAGAGGTTGTAACTTGCCCAAAGCTGCATATCTATCAAGTGGCAGACTGGGTTATGAACCTAAGTGGTCTGGCTCCACAGCTCACTTTCTTGCCCCCTACACTTATACCTTATAATTTGTTGTTGTGGGGATTTTGGGGGGAGGTGGTGTGGGGTGGGGGTTGACGATTAGCTGAGATAACCCAGGGCACACGAAAGATGTCAGTAGTGCTACTTTACTTTCCACAAGTTCTACAAAACTTTGGAAAGAATCATTTTTCAATACACCTGTTACTTTATTTTCGCTCAGCTGCTATGCCCAGCTGAGCCCAAATCCAGGGCTGACTCTGATTACAAGAGGCTCTGTTTCAGCAGAGAGGACATGCTCCAATCCCAGAAGAGGTCTGACTCTGGAGGCTAGAGGGCAAGGCCAAGGCCCCCTGGCCCCTGGCTACTCGAAGTATGGTCCTTGGACCAACAGCATCCGTATCACCTGGGAGCTTGTTAGACGTGCACAATCTCAGGCTCTTCAACAGATCTACTGAGTTAGAATTTGTATTTTAACAAGACCCCAGGTGATTTGCACGTACATTAAAGGGTACGAATCACTGCTTTAAATCAATACTTTTTTCTGCTTGATCCTTTCAAGTGGTCACTCAGTTGATGAGGTGATGGGGGTTCACCAACACATCCTCCTGACAGCTGTGATGTTTATATGGAGTATACATGTATCTTCCCAGAGAAAGGGTTGCAAAGTTGAATGTCTTCAGCGGGCCAGGTGGGAACTGTGGCAAGCTGGAGCGCGTGCACTCTATTTAAAGGGGACAGCTGCTACCTCACTCCTGATAAGTGTTAAATGGGAATGCAAGCTCAGTTTGCAGATCTTCTGCTATTTTATTTTATTTTATTAAGATTTATTTATTTATTAGAGAGAGAGCATGAGCGGGCGGAGGGGAAGAGGGAGAGGGAGAGAGAATCCCAAGTAGACTCCGTGTAGAACACAGAGCCAATGCAGGGCTCGATCTCAGGACCCTGAGATCATAACCTGAGCCAAAACCAAGTCAACACTTAACTGTGCCACCCAGGCGCCCCAGGTCTTTTGCTATTTTAATCAAAGTGGGACATCTGGATATTTTTCTGAAACCCCTTACCTGTTGAACGTTAACAACTAATTGGAAATAATAACATAACCTTGTGGGTCAAACAGGCGTGTGTGCAGGCCATATTCCTCAAGGGATGTCAGTTTGTGACCTCTGACCTAAAAATGACTTCCGAGTAGCCCAAGTTCTTGAATAAATCAAGGATGTATTGTGCATGACCCTCTTTGGGATGTTTGGGAGTTTTTGCATGCAAGACATTCATTATTTAGTGGTTTCTTTCTTTTCTTTGTTAAGATTTTATTTATGAGAGAGAGTACCAGCTCCCACTGAGCAGGGAGCCCGACATGGGACTCGATCCCAGGACCTCGGGATCATGACCTGAGCCTAAGGCAGACACTTAACCGACTGAGCCCCCCAGGCGCCCCTGTTTGGTTGTTTCTGACACCAGCCACACTCAACCACAATTCAGTTGCTGTTCGTCTTCTGTATCTTCTGTACTTTGGCACGTATCTGTTCCCTCTGCATTAAACTGTCCATTCCCCACCTTGCCCATTCGGTTAGCTTCAATTCATCCTTGAAGACCCAAATCAAGCTTCACCTCCTCTGTGAACATTTTCTGGTTTCCCCCATTAGAATTGACCACTAGTCCCTCCACCCCCATGCCTGGGCCCTGTTCTCCTGGAATCACTTGTTCATATCGTTTTTTCCCCTCTTCGTTCTCAGATGCCAGAGACTGAGTCTTACACAGTTCTGTATTCCCAGCATTCAGGAAGTATCAGGCGTGGAGTAGATGCTTGTGCTAGTTATCTGTTAGAGCACAATAAATTATCACCCTAGAACGTAGCAGCTTAAAACCAGGATTATCTGCATTCATGACCTCCATTTTCAGTGGGTCGGGAATCTGGGCATGGCTGAGCTGTGTGCCTCTGGCTCCAGGCCTCTCACGGGGTTGCAGTCAAGTAGGCTGGGGCTATGGTCCTATGTGTGTGAAAGCCCAGGTGGGAAGTGTCTGCCTCTGAGCTCACTCATAGGGTTATTGGCAGGATTCTGTTATCTGGGGACTGTTGGAACTGAGGGTCTCTGTTTCCTGCTGACTGTTGGCCAGAGAACTTCCTCAGTTCTTTGCCACAGGGGCCTCTCATTGAATGGCTCACAACATGGCAGCTGGCTTCCCTCAGAGTGTGAGTGAGAGAGCACCCTAGATGGAAGGCGCTGCCTCTTTGTAACCTAATCCCAGAAGCGACCTCTCCTCACCTCTGCAGCTAGAAGCCAGCCACAGAATACAGCCCACTGTCAAGCAGAGGGACTTGCACACGGGTAGGACCAGGAGGAAGGGACTCCCGGAGGCCTCTTAGAGGTCACCTACCCTAGTGCTCAAATTGCTACACGTGCCATGGTTACTAGCCCAGCCTTGGGATTTGGATCACCTAGGTTCAAATCCCAGTCCCACTACTTACCCTGAGCAAGCTTAGTAATAGGAATGGGCATCAAAGGCTTTCTGATCCATGGGATTATTGGCAACTATGCTTGACACAGTGCCTGCCTAGCTCTGAATAGGTTCGCCGTAATTAGTGTTGTTACTTAGAAATGATTATTGAGGAGCATCTGGGTGGCTCAGTCGGTTAAATGTCTGCCTTTGGCTCAGGTCATGATCCTAGAGTCCTGGGATCGAGCCCTGGGTCAGGCTCCTTGCTCAACGGGGAGTCTGCTTCTCCCTCTCCCCCACCTGCCTTTTCATGTTCTCTCTCTCTCTCTCAAATGAATAAAAATCTTAAAAAAGAAAAAAAGAAATGATTATCGAATGTACCAGAGGTACATAGGTTAGAGATTGAACATAGGAGAAAAAGAAAAAACAACAGAAACGAAGGAAAACGGGGGTGCCTGGCTGGCTTAGTTGTTAGAACAGACAACTCTTGATCTCAGGGTCGTGAGTTCAAGCCCCATGTTGGGCCTGGAGCCTACTTAAAAGAAAGAAAGAAAGAGAGAGAAGGAAAATGGCTGGTGAGATGCCCGGGTCTCTGAATCTCTCCCTCTCTCTCAAGGTACTCATTTTTACACCCTTTTCTCTTCCTCGTGATCCATTACCTTGATCTTTGCCCTCATCTGACCCCCACTCCCACAACCTTGCCCTCTCCTCCAAGTCTAGTAGGATCTTCCTTCTTTGCTCAGATCTTGTCCCTTTCCCACACCAGATTGTTTTAGCTCTCACCATCCCCAGGCCAGAATGCTCCCAACCACCCATCTGTTCCTCTCCCACCCCGTTGTTCGGTGGTTGAGTGCTGCAGGGAAGACTGGCCTCACAGTGTCGGTTGTTTGGGCCCATTACAAGTTCAACTGCTCTGGCTTCAGCTGATCCCTTGCTGCCTCCTGGTCATCTTGTTGTTGTTTGTTTGTGAAGCTATGAGAAGTAGTCTACTTAAATACGCATGACACCTTTTTCTGCCTTTTCCTCCTGCTTCCTGCCCTTTCTCAGCTGATGGTCTTGTCATGTATTTTACTGAAGTAGTAATGATACTCAACACTTACTGACCATTTACCCTGGGTTGGTTGCCATGGAAGCCCCTGAAATGAATGATCTCATTTATCACAACTCCTACAAAGTTGGCACTGGTGTCACCCCTATTTTACAAATAAGGAAAATTGAGCTCAGAGAGGTGGGATTTGAATCCATGTTAGTCTGAGCCCCCAGCTTAAGCTCTTGCTCACTTTGATGGAAAAAGTAGCTTAGATTCTTCGGTCTGCCTACTCCCTGTCTCTGCTTAGCCAGCAGACTACATGAAACTTCCACTCAACCCTAGCACTTCTCCCAACTTGTTTTCCCCAGAGATCTGGGGGCCACATTGCCGAATGCTTTTCCTACTTGACCCTTCTCCAGCATTCCAGACTGCAGGCTGCCGCAGTCCCTTTGGGAGCTCATCCCTGGCTTATGTGGCTCTGTACACACCTGGCTCTCTCACACCTGCTCAAGCTTCATACTGACTCTGTGTCCTTATCCCATCCCCTAAATGTCAGCACTTTCGGAAGCTCTGTCCTGGCCCTTCTTGTAGGCTCCACAGTCTCCCTTGCTGACCGCCTTTCCTCTCATGGCTCCAACTATCAGCTCTCCATGAGTGATTTCTCTATTCATGTTTTAGTCCTGATTTTTTTTATTTTTATTTATTTTTATTTTTTTATTTTTTTTTTTAAGATTTTATTTATTTATTTGACAGAGAGAGACAGCCAGCGAGAGACGGAACACAAGCAGAGGGAGTGGGAGAGGAAGAAGCAGGCTCTTAGTGGAGGAGCCTGATGTGGGGCTCGAACCCAGAACGCTGGGATCACACCCTGAGCTGAAGGCAGACGCTTAACCACAGCGCTACCCAGGCGCCCCTAGTCCTGATTTTTTTTTAAAGATTTTTAGTTATTTACTTATTTTGGAGAGAAAGAGAGGGAGCAGGGGGAGGGGCAGAGGGAGAGGGAGAGAGAGAATCGTAAGCAGGCTCCACACTCAGCTTGGAGCTCAACTCAGGGCTCAGTCTCACCACCCTGAGGTCATGACCTGAGCCAAAACCAAGAGTCGGATGCTTAACTGACTGAGCCACCCAGGCACCCCCTAGTCCTTACTTTTTATTTGAAGCTTCTGATCTGCATTTCTTGCCACTTGGATGTTCTGGAGGTGTTTCAAAGTCAGCTTGACTAAACTCAATATCCGGCTTCCTGAACTACCTCTTCTGCCCTTCATTACATAGCCTAGCAGTATAACCTTCCCCCAGTCTGGTCCTTGGTTACCAAATTCTATTGACTTATCCCAAATATTATTATTAATAATTCCTCTAGAAAGATCCCTGTCCCAGCTCAGTTCCTCATTACCTGTTGACTGGACTAATTCAGTAATTTCCTGAAAGTCTCTCTGCCTTCGGTACCTCCACTGTTACCCATCTCCACAAAAATAGACCTAATTATGCTATTTTCCAGTTTAATATTTTTCCACTGTGTACTTAATAAATACCAGATTTATCAGACTAGCATCCTGGGATCTTCTTATATTGCCCAAACCCTTTTTCCTTTTTAAAAATTCTTTATTTAAATTCAGTGTAGTTAACATATACATATACTGTGTTATTAGTTTCAGGGGTAGAATTTAGTGATTCATATCACCGAATGCATATAATACCCAGGGCTCTTTACATCAAGTGCCCTCCTTAATGCCCATGACCCAATTATCCCTCTCCCCATTCCCCTCCCCTCCACAACCCTCAGTTTGTTCCCTAGAGTTCAGTGTCTCTTATAGTTTGCCTCCCCCTCTATTTTCATCTTATTTTATTTTTCCTTCCCTTCGCCTATGTCCCTGTTTTCTTTCTTAAATTCCACATATGAGTGAAATCATATGGTATTTGTCCTTCTCTGACTGGCTTATTTCGCTTAGCATACAACCTTCTGTTCCATCCATGTTGCAAAAGGCAAGATTTCTTTTTTTTTTTTTTTTTGATGGCTGAGTGTACACATACCCCACATCTTCTTTATCCATTTATCTGTTGATAGACGTCTGGGTTCTTTCCATATTTTGGGTATTGTGGACATTGCTGCTATAAGCATTGGGGGTGCATGTGCCCCTTTGAATCACTGTGTTTGTATCCTTTGGATAAATACTTAGTAGTACAGTTGCTGGGTCATAAGGTAGTTCTATTTTTAACTTTTTGAGGAACCTCCATACTGTTTTCCAGAGTAGCTACGCCAGTTTGCCTTCCCACCAACAGTGTAAGAGGGTTCCCCTTTCTCTGCATCCTCACCAACATTTGTTGTTTCCTAACTTGTTAATTTTAGCCATTCTGACTGGTGTGAGGTGGTATCTCATTGTGGTTTTGATTTGTATTTCCCTGATGCCAGGAGATGTGGAGCATTTTTTTCATGTGTCTGTTGGCCATTTGGACGTCTTCCTTGGAGAAATGTCTGTTCACGTCTTCTGCCCATTTCTTGACTGGATTATTTGCTTTTTAGGTGTTAGGTTTGATAAGTTCTTTATAGATTTTGGATACTAGCCCTTTATCTGATAAGACATTTGCGAATATCTTCTTCCATTCCATAGGCTGCCTTTTAGTTTTGTTGACCTTTTCCTTTGCTGTGCAAAAGCATTTTATCTTGATGAAGTCGCAGTAGTTCATTTTTGCCTTTATTTCCCTTGCCTTTGGAGATGTGTCTTGGAAGAAATTGCTGTGGCTGGCGTAGAAGAGGTTGCTGCCTGTGTTCTCCTCAAGGATTTTGATGGATTCCTGTCTCACATTTAGGTCTTTCATCCATTTTGAGTTTATTTTTGTGTATGGTGTAAGAAAGTGGTCCAGTTTCATTCTTATGCATGTAGCTGTCCAATTTTCCAACACCATTTGTTGAAGAGATTGTTTTTTTTTTTCTGTTGGATATTCTTTTCTGCTTTGTCGAAGATAAGTTGACCATAGAGTTGAGGGTCCATTTCTGGGTTCTCTGTTCTGTTCCATTGATCTGTATGTCTGTTTTTGTGCCAGTACCATACTGTCTTGATGACTGCAGGTTTGTAATACAGCTTGAAGTCCGGATTGTGATTCCTCCAGTTTTGATTTTCTTTTTCAACATTCCTTTGGCTATTTGGGGTCTTTTTGCTTGTTCCAGCTCTGTGAAAAATGCTAGTGATATTTTGATAGGGATTGCATTGAATGTGTAGATTGCTTTGCGTAGCATAGAGAGAGATTTTATTAGTATTTGTTCTTTCAATCAATGAGCATGGAATGTTTTTCCATTTCTTCATGTCTTACTCAATTTCTTTCATAAGTATTCTATAGTTTTCAGGGTACAGATCCCAGTACCTCTTTGGTTAGGCTTATTCCTAGGTATCTTATGGTTTTTGGTGCAATTGTAAATGGATCAATTCCTTGATTTCTCTTTCTTCTGCCTCATTGTTAGCATATAGAAATGCAACAGACTTCTGTGCATTGATTGTGGAATTCCTGTATCAGTTTTTAGCAATTTTTTGGTGGAGTCTTTTGAGTTTTCTACGTGGAGAATCATGTCTGTGAAGAGAGAAAGTTTGACTTCTTCTTTGCCGATTTGGATGCCTTTTATTTCTTTCTGTTGTCTGATTGCTGAGGCTAGGAATTCTAGTACAGTGTTGAACAATTTGGTAATTACTGGTTTAGTAAAATCTCTTGATTTTTGTTGAGTTATAACCATTCAGCATATGAAATTTCCCCTTTAACTGGCTGATATAGTGGATTACAGTGAAGATACTGTGATCTTAAGCCATTCTTGTGTTCCTAACGTAGGTTGTGCTACTTTTTTGATGAACTGAGGGATTTAATTTTCTAATAATTTATGTATAATTGTGTATCTGTATTTATAAATGAATTTGTGCATTGCTTTCATCTTTTAATGTTTTCTTAACAGACTTAAATAAGGTGATTATGATTCATCAAAGTAATAATATCGAACATGTATACATGTGGGCCTGTTAGGCTTTTTATTTCTTTCTTATTTTTTAATCTTAAAAATTTTTATTATTTATTTATCTGAGAGAGAGAGAGAGAGAGAGAGAGAAAGAATCTTAAGCAGGCTTCTTGCCCAGTGGCGAGCCCACGTGGGGCTTGATCTTATGACCCTGAGATCATGACCTGAGCTGAAATCAAGAGTCGTACACTAAACAGACTGAGCCCCCCAGGCGCCCCTCTAGGCTTCTCATATGTATACATTCATTTAATCTTCATAACATTTTCTGAAAATACACTTTTATAGTTTGTGCTGCTTATGGTTCAGTGGGCCCTTTTATGCTGAAAACACAGGTCTGAATTCAGGCTTGGGAAATTTTCTTCTGCGAGTGTTTGATTATTGCTTCCATTCATTTCTCTCTTCTCTCTGCTCTGAAACTAGATGGATTCCAGAATCCCAGATCCTCCACTTACCAAATGTGTGTATCAGTTAACCTCATGGTACCTCAGTTTGCTCTCATGCACACAAAGCAGGGGTAATAATGAGCATTTGCCTGTGGGGTGGTTGTGAAGATTGTAACACTTGGTCTGGTTTAGCTCCTTGGAAAATAGTCACTAAACATCAGCTATTATTATTATTATTATTATTATTATTGTTATTATTTGTATTAGCATTATATTTGTATTTATGATCCTTCTTCTCTCCTCCATGAATGGAGTACAGGTGACAGTAGCTTAACCCTGAAGATGGTAGGGATGGTGGCCAAGAGGACTTGGCTGGTAGCTGATGTGGAGGTTCTATGTTCCTTCTGGTAGAGGAGTTTACTGGCTACTTGGACTTCTTCCTGCAACTCCAGCCCAGAGATACACAGTATATTCACATACAGGGAGTCGTGCTGTCCCATTTAATCCCCACCAGTTTCTGGGGCCCCAAATTATACAAACAAATCTGTTCTCCAAGGCCCATGCAGTTATTTCCTTAAATGACTATCCTGTAAATCACATAACCTATTTCAAATACCAGATAACTATAAATAAAAGATTCCCTCAAACCATAGACTCTTGCTTGTAATGAACATCAATCTCTAGAGCTCAGGTTCAGTAAAAAGTAAAATAAAAAAAAAATCCATAGTTATAGATTCATGTTAGCCTTTCCTATGGTTTTAATAACAATTGTCCAAACACCAATAAATGAAAGTATACACCCTTCCCAGTGCAAAGAGACCAGTCTCTTTTGTTTCAAAATCTAATTTTCTCCCTGGTGGGATTTTTCTGCACCAAGTCTAAAGATAGCTGCCTTTCTCTCTTTTAAATATTCCTGACTTAGAAAGCTAGTACGTAGTGCAGCTGCTGGCCGCTAGAACACACAGAACCATTTCTTCATTCTGTCCATCATTCATTCATTTACTTAGAACAGTGACAATAGCACAAACTGTGGAGTGCCCACTGTGTCCAGCCTGGGGCAGGGTGGGGGTGGGGGTAGAAAGATGACTGAGCCCAGAGCTCTTGGCTCACCTGTAATTAGGGATGACTTTCCCTCCAACCTTCTAGCTCCGCCCTATGCCCTCTGGGGCTACATTCACCTCCTTTGAGTTCCTCCAAGCACCTAGTTCCTTTCTCCCAAGACCTTGGCATGAGCATTTCTCTTTGCTGGGGAACCTCTTTCCTTTCTCCTGCCCCTCCGGGCCTCTTCCTCAGGAAAGCATTCCCGAGATTCCAGGACCTTGTACTTCCCTTCCTTGGCACCCTGTAGTTCTCCTTCCCAGCACTAGCTCAAGTGGAATTTAAGAAATGTAAATAACTATGGTTTACTATCTCTTCCCTTCCTAGAACCGAAGTTCCATGTGAACACAGGCCATTCTGGCTTTTTCGCCACTGTATGCCGCCCCCCCGCCCCTGGACTTAGCACAGAGCACATTATTGGTGCTCAGTAAATATTTGGCAAGGAAGGAACAAAGTCATGTTCTCTACCTTGTGGAGTTTACAATCCTGGGGGTGTGGTAGTCACCAGCTGAGTGGCCGTGGATATTTCACATGCCTCCCTGTGCCTCAGTTTCTCCTTCTGTGAAAGGGAGGAAACAGTAGTACTGGTGAGAGGGTTGTGAGAATTTAATGAAATAATACATGTAAAGCTCTTAGAAAGTGTCTCATGCATAGTAAGTGCAGTGCCTAATAAGTCAGCGGTGATGATAACAGTGATGACAGATGCATAATGTTCTGTGGCAGCTCTGAGTTGATGTTGAACTAGGCCTGGAAGGATTCACTAATGAATAAGTGATGCTGGAGGGACAACACTAGGCTGGGTGATCAGGGGAAGGCCACTCTGAGGAGGGGACGCTTGGGCTGAGATCGCAGTGGCAAGAAGGAAGGCGCCAGGGACAGATCTCCTAAGCAGAGAGAGCAAAAGGTGCGGTGGCCGTAGGAGGAATCCGGCTTGGTTTGCTCACGGACCAGCTAGGAGGCCCTTGTGGCTGGAGCAGAGCAGGCCAGTGGGCAGGACGGTGGTAGGAGAGGAGGTCAGATCATGCAGAGCCCTTTAAATCTTGGTGAGGAGTTTGGATCTTATTTGGAGGTGGCGGAGAGTTTTAAGAAGGGGCATGATGTGATTTGAGTTTAAAAGTGTCACTCTATGGAAAACAGTATGGAGGGTCCTCAAAAAGCTGAAAATAGAATTGTCATATGATTCAGCATATGGTATGGGTATTTCTTTATCTGAAGAAAATAAAACCATTGTCTTGAAAAGATATCTGCACCCCCATGTTCATTGCAGCATTATTTATAATAGCCAAGGCATGGCAACAACCTAAGAGTCCAATAGCAGTTGAATGGATGACATGATGTGTGTGTGTGTGTATTTGTGTGTGTGTGCGTGAGACACACACACACACACACACACACACAAAGGAATATTATTTGGCTATAAAAAAGAAGGAAATCCTGCCATTTGTGACAACGTGGATAGACCTCGAAGGCATTATGCTAAGTGAAACAAGTCAGACAGAGAAAGACAGATACCGTATAACCTCATTTACATGTGGAATCTAAAAAACCAAAGCAAAAGGGAAAACAGAAAGACTCGTAGATACAGAGGCAGGAGGCAGGAGTGGGTAAGATGGGGGGAGGTGGTCAAAAGGTACAAACTTCCAGTTATAAGATGAATAAGTCCTGGGGATGTAACATACAGCATGGTGACTATAGTTAACAATACTGTATTGTTTATTTGAAAGCTGCTAAGAGAGCAGATTGTAAAAGTTCTCATCACAAGACAAAGAATTATAACTATGTGTGGTGATAGATATTAACTAAACTTATTGTGGTGATCTTTTGCGATATATACATACATCAGATCATTATGTTGTATACCTAAAAGGAATACAGTGTTATGTGTGAATTATATTTCAGTTGAATGAACGAGTCACTGACCCCTGGTTGGAGAATGAGCTGTAGGGATAAGATTGGAAATGTGAACAGAATGTGCCAGGCAGAGAAAGGCATTTCAGAGGGAGGAAAGGCCACAGCCAAAGGATCTGAATCAGGAATGTGTGTTGTCCAGGGGAACAGAGCAATTTCAGGGTGTCAGGAACCTAGTGTGCTTGGAGGAAGATGCGTTTGCTAATGTGACTTGCTTCCAGACTTTCAAGTCCCGAAAGACATTCCAAAGTTGTTGGACTTTATCGTAGAGAAAAGACTCTAGAAGGTTATTTAAGAAGGGGATTGATAGAAAGTATCATTTGGTTGAGGTGCAAGCAAGGCAACATAAACTTTTCTGGATATTTCAAACAATAGTCATTTAATACAGGGAAGAGCTGAGGAGCCACCCAAGGGATGGGATAGCAGCTCGCAGTTTACCAGGTGCAGGAAGCCAGCGCCTCTCTTCGGGCTGGGAGTACAGGGGGAGGAGGTGGTGGTACCCGAATCCAGAAGCTGGGGCTGTGCAATAGGACGGAGCTGCACAAGGGGGCTGTCCAGCCAAGCTCAGGCCATGGGAGAGATGCAGAAGCGGCCGTCACTGCCTGGCGCGGACTTCTCTCTTTCACACCCCAGATATCCCACCAGTGACCCCTACTGGCCAGACCTGACCAGCAGTCAGCTGGCAAGGAAGCCTGAGAGGCACAGCGGGGAGAAGGGCAAGAACAGATCTTGGGCCAACAGGACATGGCCGCCCACGGGACCAGCGCTGTTTTCTAGGGAGATTACGGTTGCAGCTGTGTCGAGGAAGGGCTGGAGTGCGGGAGGCCAAGTAGGAAATGACCGCAAGACTCTAAGGGATCTGAGATGAGAATCTGAACTGGACAGAGGCAGTGGAAATGGGGACAGGGGGTTCAAAGGACATGACCACTTGGAATATAGGGGCTGGGAGGGAGCAGGACGGGGGCGATGTTTGAGGTTTCTCTTTGAGCAGCTGTGCAGAATCCAGGCTTGGAGGAGGAGGAGTGACCGTGAGGAACTCCACTGCAACGTCTTGAATTTGAGGTTCCTGCAAGTCACCTGCAGACCTTGTATTCCCACCTCGGAGCCTTGATTTCATTCTGTTTGACAATCATGAGTAATAATAGATAGCGTTTTTTGGTGCTTCCTATGTGCCAAGCGTGGCTCTAAGCATTTCATGTGTAATAACTAATTTAATTCTTACAGTGCCCTTAGGAGGTCGACGTTGCTACCCTCATTTTACTGAGGAGGAAACTGAGGCACAGAAAGATAATGCCCAACGAAGCTCATCTAGCTTGTAGGGGCTGTAATGTAAATCCAGGTGGCCTTGTTCCAGCCCACCTCAACCTCCCAGCACCACTCCGAGGATTGAGGTAATACAGCCCGGGGTCTGACATAAAGCAATCACGTTCTAGTTTAATATTCTTGTTGGAGATACGGTAGCTTTTGTGAGAAACTTTGGCCCACACTACCTTTAGAAGAATGAGAGATATAGGGGCTTCTGGGTGGCTCGGTCCATTAAGCGTCCGATTCTTGATCTCAGCTCAGGTCTTGATCTCAGGATCGTGAGTTCAAGCCCCGTGTTGGGCTCTGCACTCGGGTGTGGAGTCTGCTTGAAGAAAAGAAGAAGAAGAATGAGAGATATCAATGAAATCACAGAGAGGGAGGAGGAGGTGTGGGGTTGAAATACCAAAATTTGAGGTTTGATAGACTTGAATTCAAATCCAGTCTCTTAACCTTGACATCTTGGTAGCCTGGAACAAAGGAACTTAAATTCTATGAGTGTGGGCTTACTTGTTTGTAAAACAGGCACAATAATGCCTCCCCTGGGTGTCAGGAGGACGCAGCGAGGCCAAGGATGTGCAGTGCCTAGCTCGGTGCCCAGCACCTAGGTGCCCAGTAGCTGTTAGGTCTCCTTTCCTGGGGACTCTCTTGGTCCAACCCCTCAAATCCTTGGTCCTTGGCTCTAATCTGGTTCACTAGGGATTTGCCTTTTTATGAGCACCTTCTCCTCTCGTGCTTGGTTCCTCCTCATCAAAGGTGTTGGAACAGACCTCCCAAGGCCCCAGCTCTGAAAGCCAGACAGCCCACGATCTCAGGGCCCCGAGCTCTCCACATTGTCAAATGAGGCCATAACCGCAGCCTCCAAAGCAGGCTGAGTCCTGGGGGCCACATTGAGAACATGTCGTCTTTGGGCTCAGCAGTTTGTCCGCAGAGGGCGTGGGTTTGACATCATGAGCACATTCTGAGTTTACTCAAGGCAAAGGAAGACGACTTGGGGATAGGATCAACACCGGCATGAGGTCTGTAAGAGTTGTAAGCATCTTAGAGATGGACATTCTATTCATAAAATGTCATATTATTACTTTAAATTTGGTCATGGGTAGGGGCGCCTGGGTGGCTCAGTCAGTTAAGCATCTGCCTTCGGCTCAAGTCATGATCCAGGGTCCTGGGATCGAGTCCCGTGTTGGGCTCCCTGCTCTACGAGGAGTCTGCCCCTCCCCGCCTGCTCCTGCCCTCTCTCAAATAAATAAATAAAGTCTTTTAAAAAAATTTAAAAAAATAAATTTGGGCATCAGTAAATGAATCAAATTGCTCTTGCCTTCATCTGTTTGTTCACCAAGAAATTACTGAGTACCACTATGTGCTGTACATGGTAAAAAGTGCTGGAAATACAGCACTGAACAGAAATCCTCTTGGAGCTCATCTTCTAGCTGGGAAACATGAACAAGTCAACCAGTAAACAAGTACATAAGGCACCTTAACTTGATGATAAATGTTAGGTGAAAAATAAGAGACAGAGAGGCCAGAGGGCTGGAGAGAGAGCTCGGGGAGCCCTCTCTGGGAATCTAGCATCTGAGGTGAGACCCGCAGGTAGATCTCGCCTTTTTTCTGGGTACACGGATAGCTATTGGAATTCTTCAAGCAGGGAAGGGACAGTCTGGGTTGAGACTTCATTTACATTTCAAGAGTGCTCAGAAACCTTTGGAAGCAATTTTCTCTGCCGACTTTGGAGAATTAATTAGTTAATACCTGTGTGACACTCCAAAATCTTGGAGGAACGGAAACATATGATTATTATTTCCCCATTGAGGCTTTCTAAATGGAGGTCTGAGTACCTGGGATTCTTGCCCAAAGGAGGCTGAAAGAGAAATGCCCCGCAGTCCCCTGCTAAAGGAACATTTCTTTCTCCTGCCCTGCTGGGAAATCTGACTTCCATTTTTATAAGACCAAAGAGGGACTTGGAAACAGGGCCAGTTCTGACTCTGTAATTAATTTCAAAGAAAGTCTTTTACCTTCACCGCCTGTAGAAAGATTAAAAAATAACTTTTGTTTAGGTAATACCTTCCTCTGGAGAGCTCACTCCCCTCAGCAGCAAGGAGTTTGATCATGTTGCCTTGCTGTGAAGTAGGCAGCCAATCGACTACGTTTTTGGTTTTGTTTTTTAAACATGCACGAAATTACACTAGAGTTTCCCCAGCAACCCTGGGGAATCCAGCTGTCAGAAACCGTACCTTTCACTCTATCCCAGAACCTTATCCTTGACTCTGTTTGCTTCCTTTTGAGAATTTGGATTTTTGCTGTTAATTTTCATCCAGTTAATCTCTCCCTCTGCTTTATCCTAAGAATGGCTAATGCCGATTGTGCCCTTGCCCCAAGGCAGGCACTTGGCATGCATCATCTCATTTAATCGAAAATTTATGAAGGTAGGTACTGTTGCTACAACAAAGGTCACAGATGAGGATACTGAGGCTCCTAGGAGCTACGTAACTTCCCGAGATCCCAGTGCGTGTAAGCAGTTTGACACCATAATGCTCACACCGAAAAAGTACCGTCTACTGCTTGCCTTTGAGTTAAAGTCAGAATAACTTGGATGTCTTTGAGATTCTTTGTGCAGTACCACATTCAGGACACCGAAGGCATACCCTATATTTATTTATTTATTGGGTGACAGTACCGTTTTTTCTTTTTTCTTTTTTTTTTTTTTTTGCATGTGAAGCAGTGTGGGTGGGAGGTGGGCGGGTGCAGAGTGGAGAGGAATGCCTTTTATGGATTGTCTGCTAAACCTTGTGAAGCCGTAGCCCGTGTCTCGGTGCCAGACAAATGCGCCTGCTGACTTAATGACTCTGAAGGATGACAAGACTTAAAAAATCTACTGTCACTGCAGAGCTTGGAACAGATTGAAATAGAGCGCTTGAGTCATCTGTTAAAGATGCCACTCTGGGCCCGTGTCATGCAATGCCCAGTTAGTGCTAGGAAGGAGCACATTAAATCCAAACCCAACTCTGCTTCAGTTCTAGTGCCTAAGAGCCCCTGTCCTGTGTGAGGAGACTGCGGGATGGACACTGCTGCTTGGCAGACATCCCATTTCTGGTGGCCACTGGTCATGGGAGGGTACAGCCGAGGTACGGGAAAGGCCTCTGGTTCAGCGATTAGTACACAGTGAGGTTCTCAACAGAGCTCCCGGCAAGAGTGTCAAGATAGGTCCTGTATTGCCTGCAATGTCCCTGTCCCTGTCCCTAAGCTTCAGTGACCCTATATGCCTTGGCATGCCCTGCAGCCAGGTGCCCCCAGGTGTGTTCCCAGGGTACACCTGCACCTCCAGCCCCTCCCATCCTGTCTCCAGCCGAAACTTCACACCACACCTTGTCTGGAACTCCTCCTCACCTCCACTGTTGTGGAAATTATTCAGAGCATGGGGTTGAGAATCAGAGGAACCGTAAGTGGAAGGTCCCCACCATTTCAAACATGCATATGACAAACCCACGTAAACTGAGGGATGCCTGCCTGCAACCAATCAGGATGTCAGTGGCAACCAGCATAACTCAGAGAAGTACTTCAAGCATTATTGTGTATGGGGTGCAATGGGCATCTTGCTTAGCATGGTGGACAAGGGCCTTTGGAAAGGTAGAGATAGGTGTACAGATATGATGGCAGGGAAGGCCGGAGGTTAGAGACACTGATATTGATGATGGAGCAGACCAACTGGCTTAGAAGCCTGGTTCCACATAAGAACTAGGATGATCAGTAGGGGAAGAAAGGGATAAAGAA
The DNA here is from genome assembly GCF_017311325.1 of Ursus maritimus. Lineage (NCBI taxonomy): Eukaryota > Metazoa > Chordata > Mammalia > Carnivora > Ursidae > Ursus > Ursus maritimus. The sequence continues at coordinate 21,995,534 of NW_024424452.1, read as the reverse complement.
AGGGGGGGTAATCAGAAGGGGGAATGAAACATGAGAGACTATGGACTATGAGAAACAAACTGAGGACTTCAGAGGGGAGGGGGGTGGGGGAATGGGATAGACCGGTGATGGGTAGTAAGGAGGGCACGTATTGCATGGTGCACTGGGTGTTATACACAACTAATGAATCATCGAGCCTTACATCGGAAACCGGGGATGTACTGTATGGTGACTAACATAATATAATAAAAAATCATTAAAAAAAAAAAAAAGAAAACAAGTAGCAAAATGATCACTTTAACTGTAACAATAGAAATAAACTCATTTAATATTTAAAAAAAAAAAAAAAAGAAGCCTGGTTCCACTACCAGCTGTGTGACCTTGGACAAGTTACTTAACCCCTCTGTGCTTGAGTTTTGCCAGCTTGAAAATGAAGATTCACAGGAGCATGTAACTATTGGGCTGTCACAGAGATTAGATCATCAGGAGCACAAGTGTCTGGCACTGTGTTATTGCTCAACGAATTTTAGCTGAAAAACAAAGCCAATAAAAAAAGGGATCCAGGATCTAATTTTCAACTCGAGAAGATGGAGAGAATTGGAACGAGCAGAGGATCATCATCCGGTAGGATGATAATTAAGTAGAAAATCCTGTGAGGACCTGTGGCCTGGGGGAATGGTAACTACATCTTACTTAGAAGTATCATGACTGCCCCAGTGAGTGGGATTGATAAGAAGGAAAACCTATGATCCTGGAAGAGGGAAATGTATTAGTGTAGATGATATGTATGTAAACAGTATTTAGTTTATACACATGTGGTATAACTATACTTGGTCTTTGTCCCTGGTTCCTGGCACAGAGTTCCTGAAACCCTTGGAATTCTCTGAGAAAAAAAAAATTCTTTTTCTTACTCAAAAATGAGCCCTTGGGGCACCTGGGTGGCTCAGTCGGTTAAGCCTCTGACTTATTTTGGCTCAGGTCATGATCTCAGGGTGGTGAGATCGAGCCCTGCTTTGGGCTCCGTGCTCAGTGGGGAGTCTGCTTGGGGTTCTCTGTCTCCCTTTCCCCCTCACTCCTGCTCATGTACACTCTCTTTCTCTCTCTCTCAAAAAAAGGGCCCTTTTAACAACCTGAGTTAATGGTAATGAGGTCACTAGGGTGGAACCCCTAGATAACCTCAGGATGGGGCCGTTCAGCAAAAAGACCAAGTGATGAACATGTTTGGAACTTTCAGCCCCACCTGGTGGCCTTCCAGGAGTGTGTGTGTGTGTGTGTGTGTGTGTGTGTGTGTGTGTGGTGGAGGGGTGGTTCTGGAGATTAAGCTCTATAAGACTCTTGAAGAACAAGATTTGAAGAGATTTGGGGGAGGTGAGCCCTAAACCTCTTGCGGACAGAAACTCCTGTGCTTGGGACCTTTCTGGACTTCGTCTTATGTGCCTCCATCTAGCTGTTCATTTGCATCCTGTATAATATCCTTTACAATAAATGGGTAAGAGTAAGTAAAGTGTTTCCCTGGGTTCTGTGAGCCATTATGGCAAATTATCGAATCTGAGGAAGGGGTTGTGGGAGCCCCTGATTTGTGGCCAACGTGGACGGAAGTGATTGGCACGTGCCGGGGCAGTCTTGTGGACTAAGCCCTTCACCTGTGGGGTCTGCGCTCACTCTGGGAAGTTAGTATCAGAGTTGATTTAAATTGTAGGACACCCCATTGGTGTCCACAGAGAACTGGAAAATTGGGTGGAGCGGACCCCCCTCCCCCCATTTTGTGTCAGAAGTATTGTTGGGTGGGGAAATCCTTTTTCTTTTGACAGGTTTTGTAAAGGTCTGATGACTTGCTTATGTCAGTTGAGGAATGTTCTCTTATATGGGTAGAAATGGGATGTATACTAAGTCATGGGTTTGAGAGAACAAATCTTGATTGGAAAGATAGTTGAGGAATCACATGAGATAAAAAGAAGGCATTCTGGAGTGTTTCTGTGATATAAAATGGGGTGAACCAAGAACACAGCTGGGGTTCAACACGTGGAGCAGAGGCCCAGGTCGTGTCCATTGTGGACATTGCTCCCAGTGGCCTGGACCACACGGCAACAAGCAGGGAAGAAAGGGTTAACTATGGGCAGGACAGAGTGTGGACCTGCCTGCCTCACCTGGAGCGAGGTTAGAGAGAGGCTTGGGTAGAGAACAAAGAGTGGGATCGCACTCCAAAGAGCCAGTGCCGTGAATCCCAGGGATATTCTGAGTTTGTGTTTGGGAGGACGGCTGGGGCATTGTACCAGACAGACCACCCTTTCTCTTGCGGGTGTGATTGCAACTGGCCTGTGGACACCGAGGCCCTACCTCTGTCCTGCTGGTTGTCATTATTGTAAGGTTGGAAAATACTGAAGGAAGGCCAGAGGTGTCAGCAGTCACACCAGGTGGGGGAAGTTCACTGTCAGCCCAGATCGCCTTGAGAAGTATCTCATCCAACCCGAATCTGTGAAAACTGCTTCTGTGTGGCAGGAGCTGACCAGAACACTTAACCTACAGACTAGGCAGTGATGTCTGGAAGCCGAAACCTGGTGGAGTCATTTGCAGATGGGAGGATAAAGCGGCAATCGCCTTCTCTAGAGCATCTTGGAGGGGGGCTTTCTTGGAGTCAGGTGTGGAACCCAACAGTCCAGTAAATACATATACACACACACACACACAAATATGCAGTTAGATGTTTCGATCAATATATTTTTTAATCAAGTATGTTTAGTGTTTCATTGAAACTTTCTGGGATCCTTCCGGAGGGAGGCAACACCTCCTTAGATACCATTCCTAATCTTGGTACTGCCTCAGACGTGTAAGCAAGTGCTGGGGCAAGAAGCAAGAATCGTTGCAGATAATAGTAGAGCCTGGATTAAAAGCAGAAGTGGAAGCCATCTTAAACAGCCAAGTTGGGGATGAAGAAACCACGGAGGAGAATCTAGGTTGGATCTTGACAGTAACTGTGGTGGATCAGGTCATATTGAGTGTCCAAGGCTTTAATATGTGTTAGTCCTCATAACAACCCAGTGACGTGGGTATAATGTCCTCCTCGTTGTATCAGTGACTAAACTGAGGTGCAAAAGCCGATAAGTGATGGAGTCAGAACTGCAAATAAACCTGGGCATGGAACATGACGTCGTGGTCCTCATGGTTTTACTTCCCGGAGACTGAAATCAGAACAGCAGGTGTAAATCATTTGTACTTACTTGTTTCTAGTTATTCCTCCATTCAAAGTGAAATGTATTTGGTTTCCATTCCTTGGTGGGGGCTGTATAATTCTAAATCAGTCTTTTTGTGGTCTTCATAAAGTCCTGACCCGAGAACTCCCTCCGGGTATTGTAAATGTGAACATGTTGGCAGGGTGGACCCTCTCCTCCTATTGCAGTGGGAACTCTGTTGCCCAGGCCATCCATCTAAACAGCCTACAGGTCCACTGAGACGTGCCAGGCACAGCAGATTAATGTGTCCGAAGCTGGGCTGACACTCTGAGTCTTTCTTTCATCCTTCTGGTCACCCAGGCTGTGAACCTGGGACCCTTGATTTCTTCCCTCTCTTTCGATCCCCAACCTCATGTCCAGTCCACCATCAGGTTATCAGGTGCAATTTCTTAAATGATCCCCAAACATGGCCCTGACTCCATCCCTACTGCCACCTCCCCAGTATGGGCCCTCATGGGCTGTTTTGTGATGATTCCAACAGCCACTTTCCAACTGGTGACCCTGCTTGAGGTTCATCATCTTGTGTTTAATGTCTTCTTCATTATTATTATTATTTTAATAATAATTTATTATGTTAGTCACCATACAGTACATCCTTGGTTTATTATTATTTTTTAAGGATTCATTTATTTTAGAGAGAAAGAGAGGGGGTGCTCAAGTGGGGGGAGGGACAGAGGGAGAGGGAGAATCCAAGCAGACTCCCCACAGAGCATGGAGCCCGAGGCAGGGCTTGAACCCAGGGCTTGAACCCAGGACCCTGAGTTCATGGTGCCGAGGCTCCAGAAACTGAGCCGAAACTGAGAGCTGGACACTTAACCAACTGAGCCACCCAGGCGCCCCTGTTACTTTTTTACTTTTCTTTTTCCCCTCTGTAAATTGTTTTGATTTCTCTTATGTTTTGTGAAGACTTGGAAGGCATACACCTTGGTTTTAAATTTCTTAGTAGCTACCTTCAAGATTTGAAAAGAGGGACGCCTGGGTGGCTCAGTCGTTAAGCGTCTGCCTTCGGCTCAGGGCGTGATCCCGGCGTTCTGGGATTGAGTCCCACATCAGGTTCCTCTGCTGGGAGCCTGCTTCTTCCTCTCCCACTCCCCCTGCTTGTGTTCCCTCTCTCGCTGGCTGTCTCTCTCTCTGGCAAATGAATAAATAAAATCTTTAAAAAAAAAAAAGATTTGTGAAGATGTCCTTGAATTAAACCATCACAGTCAATTCCAGAACTGCAGTCTTAGAAGGAATGCTCCTTTTTTATGGAGGATGAGAAATTTCATTTTTGATCTTTTTCCTGCCCCAGACTTTGTGAATTTAACCCCATCACTTTTTTAATTATAAAAAGAAAACTTTGGCAGGGCGGGGGAGGGGCAACCATCAATGTTGCATCCATACCAAGACCGCAGTTCAGAGCACCGTCTTTATACCACTGGCTGCCATGGACACTGCACGTCTTAGCTGGCCACTGCTCCCCCATTCTTGAGTATTTACCTCTGACTGCTATTGCATTTTTTTCCGGCATAGGTCTTCAAGTATTTTTATTCAGGATGAGTCTCTGCATGTTTGAGAAAATCTTGGGGCGCCTGGGTGGCTCAGTTGGTTAAGTTCAGTGGGGAGTCTGCCTCTCCGTCTGCCCCTCTCCCCAGCTCCTTCTCTTTCTCTCTCTCTCTCTCAGATAAATAAGTAAAATCTTAAAAAAAAAAAAAAAAAGAGAAAATCTTTCTGATGACTTCTTCTCAGATTGCCTCTTGGCTGGATATAGGAGCCTTTGGTCACGACCTTCGTGCTTTGTAACTGATGCTCCGGTGTTCTCTGCCGTTTAGTTCTCTGGAGTGCGTGTCGGACGCCAACACGATGCTTCCCCTAGATACTTACAGGAATTTAAAAAATTTGCCCCGATATTTCTCTGTGTGGATCATATTTATGTAAAGTCCGGTCTCCTCTTTTATTTTATTTTATTTTTTTTTAAGATTTTATTTATTCATTTGACAGAGATAGAGACAGCCAGTGAGAGAGGGAACACAAGCAGGGGGAGTGGGAGAGGAAGAAGCAGACTCGTAGTGGAGGAGCCTGACGTGGGGCTCGATCCCAGAACTCCAGGATCACGCCCTGAGCCGAAGGCAGACGCTTAACCGCTGTGCCACCCAGGCGCCCCCCGGTCTCCTCTTTTAAACTCTTACCTTTATTTAGATTCCCAATTTTTCTTCCATTATTCTATAGTATGGCCGCTTCTGCTTTGTTTGCTTGCTTGCTTGCTTTCTCTCATGGTTTTTGTCACATTCCCATTTCCGCTGAGTTTAGTGGGAGAGGGAGTTCATTTTCTCAAGTTTTTCTTCCGCTCTGCTGACTCTGCCCTCCATGTGGCCTTGTCTTCTTATGAGCTGCCTCTTAAGTGGCCCAGCTTGATTATTTTGATTGTTTTTTCATCTTTAGATAAAACTTCCTAACCCAAAATTAATTTCTTGTGGCGACCACTTGTCCCCGTTTCATAGATCAGAAAGACTTCTCGGATCTTGTGGAAATCACAGATCAGCTATTTTAACAATGTTCCCCCCCTTCCTTTCCTCCTAATTTCTGCCTTTCCTTCTTCCTCCTCTTCTTTTTTTTTTTTTTTTAATGATTTTTTATTATATTATGTTAGTCACCATACAGTACTCCTCCTCTTCTTTTATTTGGCAGGAAGTTAATTTCCCCTGACTCTACAGAGAGGTTCCCGTCCTTTAACTGCACACTATTTTTGTCTGCCTCATGCTGTTTATCATATTTGCCCAGATTTTTATAAGAGGGACCTCCGGGTCCACATTGAAATAGAGAAGAGAAGGAAATCCCGAAGACTACTAGTCAGTGATCAATTTTAGGGACCCAGAAGCTCTTGGGGGGTGTGGGTGCAGGGGTAGGTCAGGGATAAGGAAGGAACTGAGTCTCTGAGTGCCCCGGCATGGGCCTTTGTCACAGGCACCAGAAGCAAACCCCAAATCTCTCTCTGGCACATTTAGGGTCCAGGCGTACAATGTGTACAGCACAGTCATTAAGGGAAGACAGAGGCTTTCCCACGAATATAAAAAGATCTCACTAAACGTGCATCTGTAAGTGGAAGGCTTTACTCTGTCAATCACTAGTTGAGAGTTGGCTTGGCTAAGGAGTTCTGAGTTTGGTTTTTTAATCTAGCCTCCCATCCCTGCCTCATCTAGGGAGGCTGGGTTCTAAGCTCAATCTTCACTTAAATTATACTTTGGAAATAGGTTCAGTTACACTGTTCTAGGTGCTGGCGCTACAGACATCGTCTTTGCTCTCATGGGATCTATAATCGATTGGGTAGTCATCAGGTATTAACCTAATGATCATGTTAATAAACAGAAGCAAAGGCTCATTACAAACTCAGTGTGTAATGGAGTGGGGAGAGAGGTCAGGGTATGCTTCCTGGAGGAGGTGGCATTTGAGCTGTGATCTGAAGGATGAATAGGCACCAAGCAAGTCAAAGTAGGTGGTGGAAGGGCTTGCCAGGCAGAGGGAGTGCAAAGGCTTTGGGTGGGAGGAAGCCTGAGCTGCTTGAGGAATCTGAATAAAGATAAAAATATGGGGCTGGGGGGTGGGGAGGGCAGAGCAGGTGAAGGGTGGGGATGTCGAGCGGTACCAGATGAGGTCAGAAGGATTGCCTGAGTCACAGTTATGGGCCCAGGCTTCATTTTTACAACAAGGGGAGCCCCGGAGGGATTTACCGGAAGGGTGGTAACTCTGGAAGCAGAGCCTCTCCAGGCTGCGGGAAGGGGTGGTGGGCAAGGTGGGAGGAGGAGTAGATTAAAGAACATCCACCGGGACCTGAGAGATAGTCAGTCCCACCTAATGTGAGCACCTGTGGCTGCGCTTGCTCTTGAAGGGAGAGGAGTGTTTTGTTTCTGTTGCTGTTTTCCTTGTGTGAAGACCAGCTTCTTATGTCAGGTGGTTTGTCCAAGTGTGTCTGGGGACTGATAGAGGAACTCAGTTACTTATTTGGGTTTGTTGATCTGCCCCTTCGTAGGGTGTGAGAGGATGACTTCCCCTGGCAACTCCACGGGGTGGAGTCCTCCAGCCTGTCCCACAGGCTGTTCAGGGCGGACGTGTCTGGGAAGGGGTCAGGAGCCGGGTTTCAACCTGCTGCTGCCTGGAGCCCACACCCTCTGACTTAGGGACAGAGGGTGGGTGTGGGGTTCCTACGGGCTTCTTCCCATGATTTCCCCAACACACCGTCTTTCCAAGAAGGTATCAGACCTCAAAGAACTCCTTTCACTTGGTCCTGTCTGCTGCACTGGGCAGAAACTTCTAGAAGCTCCTGGCATGACAACTGCTCCCCATCTGTATCCTCTCTAAGCCACTCGTGAGTGGAGGCGGTAGAAAGCTATGATCACAACATCGGGAATTATGAACATAAAAATATTTATCTTTAATCCTACCTCTAAATAGCCTCTCCTAAAAGGTAAACCAGCTTACCCTGCTCAAAACAAGAAACAAGAATGCCTGCTCTTTTCCTTTACTGGGTATTTTTTTTTTTTAACGTCTGTTACTTTTTTGGGAGGAAAATGCCGTACCTTGTGGATTCACAGTTCTTTTGTGAGCTTGCTCGTTATGAATCAGATTTCTTCTTTCATCAGTGTGTGCTCAGGTCACAAAGGGTTAATGGAAAATGGCCTTATCCCCCTGCAGGGGAGCCCTGCCTTAGAGATAGACTAATTGTACCAGCTCTGGGAGATCTCTGAGCTCATTTTGAGGTAGATCAGAGATGATTTTTGAAAATGTACTCGTTGCTGGGTGGCTTTTGCAGGAGAAGCAAGGGGAGGGGAACGGTGCTCCCTCAGGACTAATTGGTTGCTTGTGTGCAATGAGAAAAATGGCTCTTGGAATCTGTTCTGTTGTAAGGTTTTTATTTTTTATTCTGTAGCCAAGACTTGTTATAGAAAATTCAATAAATCAATGGACTCTGCAAATCAATAAAATAATTAGTAGGTCATTTCTGGGTGAAAAGAATTTTTTAAATTGAAGTTAATATGACTGACTACAGGGGTCAGGGAGGTGACAGAGGGAGGCTAGCCAGGTCGGGGAGGTGATAGGTAGAGGTGGGGCTGAGAAGAATTGGAAGGCAAGCCCTCCCCGCCCCCCAGCCAAGGGGATGCTGCCACTCACCTCAGCTGAGGGCTGACGGTTGCCATGTGGGCATGTGGGCTCAGTGTTGCCTCATCTTCTGGTTTTTTCAAAAGCAGCTGAACATCTGGATTTTTACATGGAATTACTTGGCAGCTAAATTCAAAATACCTCTGCAAGGTCATGCGTGACATAAATGGTATAACCCACCTGTTTGCAACCTTGGGTCTAAATTGTGAAGAAATTCGTTTATTTCAGTGATTTACATTTACTTGGGGCCCTCACGAAAAGAGTAAGATTAAATGTTGGGTCCCACAGCCTTGGAGCTTTGCTTCTCTTTTCTTATTGGGAGGAGGAGGCTGGTATTTTCAGAACTCTGCTCATAAAATACTGCTGGTATTTTCAGAACTCTGCTCATAAAGTGGAGAATCATAGTCCATATCCAACCCATTGACCTGGCAGAGAATGATCACCAGGGAAACTACCAAGAGGGCCAGCAGTTCCAGCCTATTACTTTCTCAGCCCCACATGGAGTCCAGTGGAATTGGCCATGTAAGGTTGTGTAGGTTGTGTACTGTTCAACTGTAGAGGGTCTTACTCACAGTGAAGACAACCCCTGGGGTTCTGCGATGTTATCACATGAGCCCTGTCAGAGACCAGGTATCATATTCCAGAGTGGACAGTGCTTTTCATGTTGGACGTGTGCTTAGTGTACTTGAGTTATGAAGACTTAACTTCCCACTCGACTGTGAGCTTCTGAGAGGAAGGAATTTGCCTTCTAGTTCCAGTAATTAGCACAGTGCTTGGCACAGAGTAGACAAAACTCCCCCGCCCCCAGCCCCATGTCAAATATCCAGGAAGCCACTGGAAGTATACTATGGAGACTGGGAGAAAAGTTGCATTTAGAGATAGAGATTTGTGGGTCATCAGTGACTTCTCAAAGTCACTGGAGTAACTAAAGTTGCTGGGGGACCATGGGGGGCAGGGGCCTGGGCTGACAGAGGAAAGGAAAATGAATTCATGAAGAAGATTGAGGAGGAATGGTCAAAGGTGTGGAATCAAGAGAGATGTCATCACAAAAAGCAAGGACCCACCATTGTGTCCCCATCATTCATCAGCACATAATGAATATTCTCAATAAATATTTGGTAAATAACTGAATGAATGGAGTAGCAAGCAAGGGGCACTGTCAAGTCCTGCAGAGAAATCACACAGAGTGAAGACTGAAGAGAGGCCTTTGGGTTGAAAAGAGGCAATTAGACAGTTGTTAATGACTTTGAGAAGAGCAGTGGCAGTCTCAGTGGAGCTGTCCCTTCTTCCAGGAAGCTTTCCATGACTAGCCCATAACCACCCCTTCCTGATGCTCCTCTTATTTCCTGCCATAATACCTCACACTCCATCTTCTCCCCTGAGCATGTGCTTGTTGCCCAGCATTACATTTGTCTGCTCTTCCCTGTATCCTCCATGAGCCGCCTGCCAGCCGTGTGTGCGCCGAGACCCTAACTGGATTCCTTTGACACCAAGCTGGTGTATGATAGGGTGTTAAGAAAATTTTTTCTATAAATAGTGGTAACTAAGGAAATAGAGAAAACTAACTTCTGTACAAAATAATAATTAGTGCAGGATTGAGAATTGCTGGATGTAAATGGACACCTAGTGGAGGGAGAAGCACGTTATTCCCGGGAGGGGCATCACTCCGGTTTCATCAAGAGATTCGTGGAGAGATCAACAGCATTTGGCAGGGCTGAGGGAACCAGGAATCCACGGTGGAGTTCTTGAGATGCCACTTAAAACAAAGGGGCATTTTTTTCCTACCCATTTCAGCCCTAAGAACTAGGTCTCGAGGCAAGAGCGCCACGAGAGGTTCGGTAAGGCTGACTCTAGATGGCGGGTAGGTGTCCAGCATCTTCCAGCTCTGCATAGAAATATTCAGCAAACATGGAAACACGTGCATGACATATTGCTAAAGGAAAAGCAGCTACCAAATGACAAGTACAGTGTTTCTTTCTAAGACAAATGTGTTTTTCTTTCCCATTCTAATAAAAAAAAAAAAAAAACCAAACCTGAGTTTTTCTTAGAAATTAACAGATACATAGGAAATAAGAGATGGCAAGGACATTTACTTAAACCGTTTACCTGGTTACAGTTGGCTTTTATGTTTGAGACTTTTCGTTTTTTTCTGGGGTTTCTGAATTGAGAATTACTACGTGAGGAATAGAAAACACACAATAAATAGAATTCCACATGAACATTCCCCACACAAAGTTTTTGAATAATGTGCTTAATGACAAAATGATGATGAGGATATCTGTTAAGTGACAAAAGTAGATTGCAAAATGAGTTACACGTGGAGTGTTGAGCGATGCCGTGTTGATAGTGTGGGTTTTCATGGGTCTGTGCATCTGTGCCCAGGAAAACATAGTGGTTATCTCCCGTCTCCTGGCGAGCCTTGGGGTGACTTTTATATTCTTCTTTGCTCTATTTTCTGTTATAATACCTATAATTAATGTCACAATACAATTTTAAAAATTTATAAAAATTCCCATTACAATATCTACATATTACCTTGTAATTAAAGTTATTAATAAACATAAATACGGGGTCTGGGTGGCTCAGTCAGTTAAGTGTCAGACTCTTAGTTTCGGCTCAGGTTGTGATCACAGGTTGTGGGATCGAGCCCTGTGTTGGGCTCCATGCTCATCATTGGGGAGTCTGCTTGGGATTCTCTCTCTCCTTCTGTCCCTACCCCAGCTTGCATGTGCACTGTCTCTCTCCCTTTCTCTTTAAAATAAATGAATAAAATAAAAATCTTTAAAAAAATCGGGGTGCCAGGGTGGCACAGTCATTTGAGTGCCTGACTCTTGCTTTCGGCGTAGGTCAAAGTCATGAGATCGAACCCCGCATTGGGCTCTGCACTCAGTGGGCAGTCTGTTTGGGTTTCTGTCCCTCCCTCTGCCCTTCTCCCTTGTTCTTTCTCTCTGTGTCTCTCTCAAATAAATAAATCTTAAAAAAATTAAATAAACACAAATACCCATAGGGATGTCAGAAAAAGCATACAGGTCAGGAGACATGTCTGTAAACATTCTGTAAGATTTTACACCTTGGAAATCTTCATATTTATTTTTTTGTGTCCTATTTTTATGTGGTAATTATAGTAAAAACACTTTTTTAAAGATTTTATTTTATAGAGAGCGCAAATGAAGGGAGGGGCAGAGGGGGAGAGAGAGAATCTCAGGCTGACTTTGCGCTGAACAGAGCCTGACTGGGGCTCGATCTTGGTACCCTGAGATCATGACCTGAGCTGAAACCAAGAGTTGGATGCTTAACCAACTGAGCCACCCAGGTGCCCCTACTGTATAACCCTTGAAAGAAAAAAAAGGAGTCAGAAACCATTGCTTTGGTCATGTTTGGCCCCTTCCCAGCTGCTTAAAGCCTTTCCACAGCCCCCTGTTGACATGGGGCTTGAGGTGGGCCTTGATCCCAGGACCCTCTGATTGTGACCCGAGCGAAAGTCTTCCTGGAAGTGTGCTGCTTAACCGACTGAGCCACGCAGGCGCCCCTCCCTGTTGCTTTAGAGCAAAGTCCAAACCCCCTTGCAAGGGAGCTGACTCGCGAGGCCTTTGATGAGCTGGCTCTGTGTACCTCTCTGTCTTCTGCTGTCCCCTGCCCCCTCATGCCTGTGCCACTGCAGTCCACTGACTCCATCCCCAGCCCTCCCGGACTCCTGCACATGCCGTCATGTCCTCTGGGACACACTCCTTCCTCCATCACTCCCTCTTTGCCTATCAGACTGCTACCCAGAGTTGAGGTACCAGCTCAGACATCACTTCCTTTCAACTCTCTCTGCTCCCCCATTCAGTCAGCCTTATTTATATATATTCTTCCAGCACATTTTACATCTTCTTTTCAAGTACCCATGACCTGTGGTCATTTCTTCTTTTACTGACCACATTTCCCATTAGATTGTGTCTCTGGCACAGCGCCCATTAGGGCGTTCGTAACGGAAGCAGAGGTGTCCCATGAAAATGTATAGAATGTGTGAGAGAGTGAGCACTGAGCTCCCAGGGCAGCACAGAGAGGGGAGCTTGGAGCTTCTCACTCATCAGGCAGCCTTCAGAGTGGATAGGTCACGGTCACCAAGATTTCCAAGGGTCTAAAGCCTGATAGAAGAAAAGCTTAGGGGGGCGCCTGGGTGGCACAGCGGTTAAGCGTCTGCCTTTGGCTCAGGGCGTGATCCCGGCGTTATGGGATCGAGCCCCACATCAGGCTTTTCCGCTATGAGCCTGCTTCTTCCTCTCCCACTCCCCCTGCTTGTGTTCCCTCTCTCGCTGGCTGTCTCTATCTCTGTCGAATAAATAAATAAAATCTTAAAAAAAAAAAGAAGAAGAAGAAAAGCTTAGGGAACCAGCCAGCACTGGGGGCAGTGGCAATAGGCCTAGCAGTGGAAAGACATGTCAAAGCTTAGGGAGCCAGCCAGCACTGGGGGCAGTGGCAATAGGCCTAGCAGTGGAAAGACATGTCAAAGCTTAGGGAGCCAGCCAGCACTGGGGGCAGTGGCAATAGGCCTAGCAGTGGAAAGACATGTCCCTGACCAGGTCATGTTCATGTTAGTCCTTGAAAGGTGAGATCACCTGGAGGAGGAACCCACTCAGACAGAGACACAGAGGCTGGCAGGTGCCGTCCCGAGTGGTGAATACCCAGAATGAGAAGGTGGGCAGGAGGAGGGTGCCAAGAGGGGACAGGGGTTGTAGGAAGTGACGTAGGAAAGAGAGGGTTTAGGTCCAGATTGCAAAAGCCACTTATTCCACACCTTGGACTTTGGGCAACATGGAGCCGGCCAAGATTGATTTTGTTTTGCGTGGATATTTCATAAGCAGTGTAGTAATTGGAAACCACGCCAATTAGCTCTCTGTGATGGCCTCCACGTTACAGCTGTCAAACACACGTGCCATGATCTATGTCAAGGAAAACCCCAAACATGCAAACAGCTCATTTGATATGAAATACTAAGCTCTTTCATTCAAAATGTTGTGGGAAACAAGCTTATAAACGGTGTTTACAGGCAATGTCATTGGGGAGCTAAAGCATTTCTGTTTTGCTGAAGCTCTTTAAAAAATTTATAGCCAGATCAACATTATAATACCAATACAGGGAATTTTTTAAACCCAAACAAATAAAGAAATGTAACCACTGGTTGAACACAAGAGGATACAATAAGTCTTGTGCTAAAGAATACTAGCATGTAAGAATACATGGTCATTGCTTTAAAAAAAAAAAAAAGAGCAAGAGACAAACAGCACAAAATAGCTTCTAATGGAAAACAATATTCTTGCCCTACTGTTCCCGCTCGAAATCCTGTTTCTCAAAAGCAACCTGTCTTAACCCTTTTAACTGTTTCTCCTGACGGTCACCTCCATATCTCTACACAAACATACAAAAACAGCTGTTTCTGTTTATAGCATATACACTCTCTGTTGACTGCCAGCTACGATGGATGGGAATTCTTCATGACATCTCTCTGCCATCTTCCTGCTATTATTATTCGATGTACTTACCTTTGCAATTTGGGGAACAAGTTTAGGCCAACATTCTAAATGTGAGGCTCATGACAGCTTTGGCATGGAGGGCAAGTGGCCGGGGAGGAGTACGTGGCAGGTGAGAAAGGACAAGGCGTGGGGGGCACCCTTCATGCCTCCTTCTCTGTCTCCTGTGATGCACACCCAAAGTGCCGGCACATTTTCGTGGCTCTGCCTTCAAAACAGCCAGAGAGGGACAGTGTCTCCCACTCTTCTGACGCTTCCTTTCTGGTTGAGCCGCATCTTATCTGGCTTGGATTATTGTACTTGCCTTCTGATGGGTCTTCTGTCTCAGCTCTCGCTTCTCTGCAAAAGGAGCCTTTTCAGATGTAGGTGGGAGTATGTGACTTTGCTCAACAGCCTGCAACAGCTCCCCACTTCACTCAGAGCCATTTCAGCCCCCGATCACTTGCCCTCGTGCTCACTCTCCACATGGGCCTTGATGTTCCTCAGCCAACCCCAACCACACTCCCACCCTGAAGCCTGTGCACGTTGATCCTCTGTCTGGAACCTTCTTCCCCAGCAATCTGCCTGGCTCGTTCCCTTTCCTTAGTTCCTCTGGAGGGAGTGCTAGTCAGTAAGTGGAATGGTAGGGGCAGACGCCATTTTTGTGAGGAAGTCCGGAGGGAGGACAAGGGTGTCCTAGGAAGAGGCTGGACAGAGGGAAGCTTTTAACACTAAGATGACCCCAGGCCTGAGTTCTGAGGCTAGGAGTCCATGAAAGAGAGAAGAGTTAATGTGGAGTGAATGTCCCTGAGGAGGGAGAGAGCACAAGATCAAAAGCGTGAACAGATGAAACAAAATTAATTAACAAGTTCATGCCTGGAAGCCATCCTTTCTCTCTGAAATGGAGGGCAGGGTGGAATCCAAGAGGCCCCGGCTAACTTAAGGGCCAAGAGGAGGTGGTAATGTGGGTCTGAAGCTGCTGAGGGGAGCAGGAGAGGGAGGTATAAAACCCTTTTCCTGTGCACTGAGGGCCAAACATAGCTGGAGGCCTTATATGTGAAATGCCCCCCACACATGCTTGCATGGCGGTGTCCCCGCCCCCCAGCAATGCTCCGCAGTCCTTGTGTCTTGATAATAAAATAGCAAGAATAATTGACAGTTAGTAGAAGATGATCATTTCTCCCATTTTCCAGATGAGGAAACTGAGGCAGAGAGATGAAACAGCCAGTTAGTGGTTGCATTGGTCAGGGTTCTCCTGAGAAACAGAACCAGTAAGATCTCTCTTTCTCTCTCCCTCCCTCTCTCTCCCTCCCTCTCTCTCCCTCTCTCTCCCTCCCTCTCCCTCCCTCTTCCTCCCTCTTCCTCCCTCTTTCTCCCTCTTTCTCCCTCTTTCTCCTCCCTCCCCTCTCCCAAAGGGAAAAGGTCAAAGAAGTAGAGATAAAACATACAGTGAAGAGACATGTCTTCCAGATGAAGCAGGAGGGAATGGAACCCTCTCTCAGAGAGACAGAGAGATTGATTTATTATAACAAATAACTGACTCACATGATTACAGAGGCTGATAAGTCCCTATAATCAGTCAGTAAGGTGGAGATCCAGTGAAACTGATGCTGCTGTGAGGCTTGAGACCCAGAAAGAGCCAATGTTTCAGAGTCTGAAGACAGGAAAGAACCAGTGTCCCAGCTCCTGGTTAGGCAGGAGGAGTTCCCTCTTTTCTGGTCAGCCCTTTTGTTCTATCCAGCCCTTCAACTGATTGGATGAGGCCCACCAACATTAGAGAGGACAGTCTATTTTTCTCAGTCTACTGATTCAAATGTTAACCTCATCCAGGGGTGCCTGGGTGGCGCAGTCGTTAAGCGTCTGCCTTCGGCTCAGGGCGTGATCCCGGCGTTCCGGGATCAAGTCCCACATCGGGCTTCTCCGCTGGGGGCCTGCTTCTTCCTCTCCCTCTCCCCTGCTGTGTTCCCTCTCTCGCTGGCTGTCTCTCTGTCACATAAATAAATAAAATCTTTAAAAAAAATGTTAACCTCATCCAGAAACACCCTTGCCTAATATCGCACTCAGAGTAATGCTTGACCAAATGTCTGGGCATCTTGAGGCCCAGTCAAGTCGATGCATACACTTAACCCTCAGAGTGGTGGAGCCTGAGCCAGGCAATCTTTGCCTACCCTGAGCTCCCACTGGAGTCCAAAGTCAAAAATTTGCTGATATAACAGGCTGAGATATGGAGGAGTGCTTGATGTAATGTCCCAAGAAAAATATAAGCTGAGACATACTAGTACTGATGGTATTATTAATAATAATAAATGTTTTTAGAAGTGAAGCTAGGCCCAGGAGATACTGGAAATTCTCCCATGGATGTATTAGTTAGGGTAGAGGCTCGGCTGTCACAGCAAAAGGGACCTAAAGATACAGAGGCTTCAATAGGTTGGAAGTTTCTTTTTTTCTTACCTAACCGTCTATAGGTGGGGAGGGTGCTTTTGCCAACACCAACACACGGCTTCCGTCTCTGGTCCAAGTTGGACTTCTGGTTATTAACCACCTCCCAGTCAGCGGGAAGAGGGAAAGCGTAGGGCAGTGCGTGCCTGTCCTTTATAGGGTCGATCGTGGTAGCTGCTAGCCCTTTGTGGCTATCGAGCACATGAAATGTGACCACTGAAACTGAGGAAGTGAGTTTTTAAATTTAATTTTAATTAGTTTAAACGTAAATTAAAAACCGCTACTCTGTTTTGTTACTGGAAAGCTTTTAAGTATGTTCGAAACAACTGGGGTATATGAATCTACTTTTTTACCTGTGAATTTATGAAATGTAAATACTGATCAACTATTTCTGATGAAAATATAGTGTCTTTACTGAGATGTGCTGTAGGTGCAAAAGAGCCATTTGATTTTGAAGACTGAGTATGGAAGAAAGAATCTAAAATATCTTGTTAAAATTTTAAAATATTGATCACATGTTGACCTGATAACATTTTAGATATGCTAGATTAAATAAAATATAGTATTAAAGTAAATATAACCAGTTTCTTTTTACTTTTAAAAATATGCCTACTAGGGGCACCTGGGTGGCTCAGTCAGTTAAGCGTCTGCCTTCAGCTTAGGTCATGATCCCATGGTCCTGGGATTGAGCCCCGAGTCAGGCTCCCTGCTCAGCAGAAAGCCTGCTTCTCCCTCTCCCTCTGCCTCTCCCCCTCTCCCCGCACTCATGCTCTCTCTCTGTCTTTCAAATAAATAAATAAAATATGTAAAAAAAATATGCCTACTAGGGGTGCCTGGGTGGCACAGTTGGTTAAGCCTCCAACTCTTGGATTCAGCTCAGGTCATGATCTCGGGGTCCCAAGATCAAGCCCCACATTCGGCTCCATGCTCAGCAAGGGGTCTGCTTGAGATTTTCTCTCCCTCTCCTTGTGCCCCGCCCACTCATATTCTCTCTCTCTCTCTCAAATAAATAAATAAATTGTAAAAAATACGCCTTCTAGAAAATTCGAAATTATGTATGTGACTCACATTTTAGTTCTACTGGACAGCACTGGTCTAGACTCTTGGAAAATGTACACATCATTTAAGTACACTTCCCATTGGCCAGAAATGGGTCACAAAATAATAATCTACCAGTTTACTGTAGAAGAGAAACACACACATAACTCTTTCCAATAACTGTATGGACACTGTTGCTAAGTGGCACCTTAAATTTTGATAGTGGATTAGAATTTCATACATTTCATATGATCCATGTAAGAACCAGCACTCAGCACAATGCCTGGCTTATTGTAGGTCCTCAACAAACATTTGTTAAATAAATGAATAGATAATATGACATCAGTTCACAGTAAATAGCATGAATTGCAACACTAGCTAATGGAGAAAATGAGAGTGATGGAGTGGGGTGTCCACCCTGTGAGCTCGCACTGGAGTCCAAAGTTGAACTTTGGACTGAGTGACGAGGGAAGCATCTGCGAGGAGGTGACATCTGTCCGGAGACCTGAGTCAAGTGGACAAGCTGGACTCAGAGGTGTTTGACGTAAGAGCATGACAGGCAGAAGGAACACCAAGTGCAAAGGCCCTGAGGGCAGGAACTGTTAGTGTTGCTGGAATGAGAGCAAGAAGGCAGCGGGGCTGGAGAACACTGATGAAGGTTAGAGTCAGAGCAGTAGGCAGAGGCCAGACAGTTTAGATTTCATCCTCCGTGGGATGAAGTCCACCAGAACCATGTTCTTAGAAGCTGTTTAAGATCATCACTGCACCTTTTGTAAGCTCTTCCTGCTACAAGAGTCAGGCACGTGTGCACAACATCATGAATATGGGCCCCGGTGAGGCCAGTGCCAAGCTTTCTTTGACTTTTGCTAAAGGGCTTTCAGAAATTGGTTTACTTAGCTGTGTTTAGCAGCCCCACACTTTTCTCTTTGGCTCAGCGAAGAGGGAGCAAAACGCTGTTTTGGGCTTCCTTCCAGACTTGGAATTAGTTTGTTTTCTATCTTTTATCACAAACATCCTGCTGCCCTTTGCCAGTATTCCTGGTAATAGAACCTTTTTGTTTTGTTATATTTTAATCTGCTTAGTGCATGTGGCTTGTCTATCTGGCCCCACAAATCACCACTTATCATCACAGTCAATGGTCTGTGTCCAGCCAATTTCACAGACAAACACCTCTCTCCTGGTCACAGTCCCTGACGTGGGGAAGTCTGATTTACAAAGTCAATAAAAATGCATTCAGGGAATTACTGGGCCTGCTGGCTTAATAGATGAGATTAAAATCTCCAAGTTTAGGACAATAAGAAGTCATTTAACACACATAAGGTGGCAAGTGGGTTATGGAAATATCAGCTGGCCAGGGTCAGGCACCACTGGGAGGGGATTTATTGGAAGACAAAAAAACTAATTGATTAATTGCCTTCAGTGCCTTTCCCTGGCATGACCCAGGGGAGCAGATATCATAGTGCATTTCGTTGGTCACTTTGGAGAGCGGACAACTTTTCCTAGTGGGAAATCATCTAGCGCAAAAAAAGTAGGACATTTCCTAAGGTTTTTTTTTTTTTTTTTTTTTTTCAGTGTGGTAAGTTTTCCTCATTAGCAAGTAAGTGTTCATTTTAGATGTTGTGGGTCAGCTTACCTGGAAAGCAGGACCTGCCAGAGGGAGAGACATTGGGCTGTGATACAGTTAAAACAAAGGCCCCAGCTGATTCCATGGGGGCTGAGAGCTGGGATTAAGAGACTAGGCCTTTGCATGCCAGCACGGACCAGTCATTGGATGCAGATGTCCACGGGGTGTGCAGGTGTGACCCTGGGTGAGGCCACTCCTTCAGTGGAGGATAAGTCCTGGAAAGTGTCTAGAAGCTTGGGCCCGGAGTATCTCGGTGCCAGAGCAGGGATCTTGGGGGTGGGGGTGCACTGCAGTACACATTTTAGAAGGAACAGGAATAAGAAAGTAAAGATCGCCCCAGATCCTGCCACCCCGAGCAAAGGATTAGCTTTTTGGTATGTATCTTCTCAATCTTTTAAATCCTACTGATATATGTATGTATATGAAATGTGTATTGTGTGTGTGTGTATACACACATACACCCACAGACACACCCACATATGGCTCTGCAAAATGAGTCATACTATTTTATGTCTTGCCTTTCTCTGAATATAGCATAAACATTTTTCTCTGTGTTTATATAGATTAAAATAGACACGTCTAGCCTTTCAGCAATTTCATATCAGAGAATTTTCATTAAGGGAGCAATCTGAGGTGTATCTACAAGATGTTTATTATGGCATTATTTATAATGATTAAAAAACCCAGAATAACCTAATGTCCAAAAACGGGTCTGATTAAATACGGTAAGGGATAGATCTACCATGGCCGTTGTCATCAGAAGTCTATTTTAATGATGTGAGAAACTGCGCCCAACATATGGTTAAATATTGAAAAAAAAAAAAAAGAATTCCACGATAAAAAACACTAGTATCCGGTGGGGGGGGGGGAAGGTTATGTACATTGGAAATAATAGAATATCCACTAAAATGTTAACAGTGGTTATATCTGAATGATGGACTCACAAGTGCTTTTTGTTGTTAACTGGTTTTCCATTCTTTTTTCCCCCAGACCGTATTATTATATAATTAGGAAAGAATGTAAAAATATTTTTAGTTGGTCCCCAAATATTTTTAATACTACTTTAAACATGAAAACATAATTAGTGTATATGGCCAAATAGCCGATAAAACAAAATGCTATACAGTGCAAAGTTAGCTCTGTTCCATTCCAGAAACCCCCCTCTTCCCCACTTCTCTTCCCGAGGAAAAACTGCTATGAGCAGTTTCTTTTACATCCTCGTTGGAACGTTCTATGTGATACAAACACACACATACACAACATGTGCGTGTGCGTAGTTGAGAATATACTATCCTCTCCACATCCTCCCAACTTAAGGTATGTTGGAGAACTTTCTAAATCACAGCATAGAGGTCAACTTCATTCTCTTGTGGCTGAGTGGTGTTTTCCACCCCTCCCTGAAGAGGGAGGTAGGTGAGAGTGGGCGGTAAGCCCTCACATGCCAGTAGGTGTAGGAGAGGGATTTGTTGGGTGAACGAGCTTACCAAGGAGGTGAGAGAGGGCTCTGTTCTTTCCTCTGCAGGGTGTGCCTCTTCATTATTTTCTGTCTCTCTTCCTTCCTCAGCCCTTTCCCTCCGTCCTCCAACATGTGAGCATCTCACACTGGATGGGAGGAAAGATGGAAGGGAGGGAGGGACAGGGGCCGGGAGAAGGGAAGAAAGGAAGGAAAATGACACAAAATCTCTCTCAACTTCCCTTCTTCGTTGCCCGTCCTGGACAACTGACTGGTACACCCACTCTGTGCCAGGTGTTCCTCTAGGATATTCTAGTAAACAAAAATTCAAGCGTTTCTGCCCTCACCAAGTCACATTCTGGTAGGAGGAGGTAGACACTCAACAAATATGCAAGATGTTGGGAAGTGTCATGGGCCCACCTCTCTGCAGACTGTATTCCTTCTCCAGGTGTCCTGGAGGCAGTCTGTTTTCCTTGGAGGGCACAGGTGGCCATCCCTGCTCTGGCCTGCAGGCTGTGGGCAAGAAGCCACTGTGTCTTCCCCATCTTCACTGCACCCGTCCTGTCCATTTTCATGGGGCTAGGGCTGGCTTAAATCATAGCTACTCTTAATTACACACCAAGTTCCACGTGCCTGGTACTATAATAAGTATTTTACACATATGAACATTCCCAAGCCTTTTGAGGTAGGTACTGTTATTACCTCCATTTTACAAAGGAGCAAACGGAGAACCACAGAGAAGAGGACAAGTCAGAATTTGAACCACATGAGTTGTCTCAGGTGTTATCTTAACTGGGACACTGTCAGTACGTGTCCCCAGGCAATCTTGCTCTTTCTTTTTGAAAGTTGGGAATCTTGGCGTGCCCCTGTGGCTCAGTCGCTTAAGCAGCTGACTCTTGATTTTGGCTCAGGTCATGACCTTGGGGTTGTGGGGTTGAGCCCCTCATCGGGCTCCGAACTTGGCTCAGTCTGCTTGTCCCTCTTCCTCTGTTCCTCTCCCTCCCACCTGCTCTCTGTCTCTCTCTCTCAAATACATACATACATACATACATACATCCCTCTTCCTCTGTTCCTCTCCCTCCCACCTACTCTCTCTCTCTGTCTCAAATGCATACATCCATAAATAAATAAATAAACAAACAAATAAATAAAATCTTTTTTAAAAAGTTGGGAATCTTGGGGCACTGGTTGGCTCAACTGGTGGAATGTCCAGCTTTTGATCTCAGGGTTGTGAGTTCTAGCCCCGCATTGGGTGTGTAATTAACTTAAAAAAAAGAAGTTGGGAATCTTGCTTTTTGAATAAATATTCCCAGGATTGTTGATTTTTCACTCACTGGCTCATTTTTTTTTTTTTTGCAACTGTTAAATTGATTATCAGTTAAGTTAATTAGCATCCATTCCTAGCACCTACTCTTTCCAGGAGCTTTCTAGGCATTAGGGGCCCAAGGATTAGGATGGACCAGTCCTCTAGTGAATCCTGAGGTGATGATGTGCACAAATGACCACAACAGGCTACAGATTGGGTTATTATACAACATGCAGGTAGCAGATAGCATTTATTGAGCAGTAACAGTGCGTTAGCCATCGTGTTGAACACTTTACAGGCATTGCTTTGCACAAGTCTCAGAAGAATCGCGAGATTTTATAGACGAAGAAACTAAGGCTTAGTGAGGGAAGGTCAGTCCTCTGCCCAGGAGAGTGTTGCTAGAATGTAGGACGCCCAGTTAAATATAAATTTCAGACAAGCATGCCCCATACTTATTCCAAAACAATTATTCATTGTTTATCTGAAAGTCAAATTTAGCTGTGTGTTCTGTATTTTTATTTGGTAAATCTGACATCCCAAGCTCAAGGTTATCCAAGTGGCATTTGGACCCAAATCTGTCTGACTTTAGAGATGGATGAGGTATTGTAACTGAACACAAGGTCAGCAGGCAGCATGCTCGCAAATGCCCCTCTAAGTCAGATTTTCTTCAGACCCTACTGGCCTTTTAGGGCCTTTTAGGGCCAGTGTACGAGAACGTCACAGGCTCTCAGAGAAGTTAGTGGTGTGTGCGTGCATATGCATGGGGCCGCGTGTGCTTGTGCTTACAGAGATGGAGGGAAGAGGGAATCTTGCCACCTTTGCCCTCCAGGTGCAAGAAGACAGCAGCTAAGCAGCGAAATGAGTGGCTCATATCTGGGCTGCTCCTTCCAGAGGGAAATCAATGATTTAGTTAAAGCCTCACATGCCCTGTGCTGCGGATTGGGGCCATCCCAGTGGAGCTGCTCTGCAGAGCCTTTTTATAAACCAGCAACAATTTACACTCCAAATGAAGTCCTAATATACTGCTTCTGCAGCTCTGCCAGGAGTAGGCCGGGTAAACACTTCTTTTAATAAAACACATGCACTCTGGTCTCAGCAGGGCTGAAACGGTTGTGCGGGGAGCACCCTGGCTTTGCAGCCTGGGCCCAGGGGGGTGGGGGAGGGCCTGCACAGCCCATTTGTGTGGGGATCGATCTGCTCTTGTTCACCCTGGTCTGTGCTCCTGGTCTCTAGGTTCCCAGGGTGGGAGGAGCTTCAGATTTCAGCCAGACAATTGCACATTGGGTGATGGACTTCTGGTGTTTCCCGGAGAGGAGCCCGTGACTCCTCACTGCTGTTCCAGCAGGACCGGGCCTTGTGATCATTAGGAACTCTGGCCTGGAGAGGGGTGGGTGGATTCATGTACCTCCTCCTGGCTGTGTGACCTTGGATACATTTAGTTAACCTCTCTGTGACTCACTTTATCATTTATAAAATGGGAATAATAGTGCCTACCATTCAAAGCTGTGGCACAGAGCCTGGCATAGAGTTAAGTGCTCACTAACAACTGTTGCTACGATTTTGTTATTCAAATGACATTCTATATAATGACAGTGCAGTTCTCAGCACATAATAGATGCTTAGTAAATGGCATAGTATTTATGCTATTATACTTAGGATGGTTATAAGTATTAATAAGCTATATCAGAAAGACCTTTATAACTTTGAGACAAAATGATATTGCTGTAAACTCTACCTGTTTCCCTAACTCCTTCCTCTTGAAGCGAAACGGACTAAATTGAATCCTGACAACCCTCAAGTATTTTCCCCGCTCCTAAATGTACGCTGAACTATGTTTCTTTCCGGTGGGAGAGCACCAAGTCCTTCAGCTACTCATCCAGGCAGCCTGCTTCTTTTCCTATCAAGGCTCATGTTTAAAACGGGGACTGTAATGCTTAGCTTCCAGAAGGGAATAAGTTAGTGTGCCTTAAAGCTCCTAGCATGTCTGTAGCACACAGTAGGTGCTGTTCCTTCCTGTCCCCCACCTGAGAGCCGAGTGTCTGTGTCCCACTTCCCAGGAGCCAGCCTTGCCAGCAGCTCTGAGCACAGGCTGTGGGGTCAGAGTGCTTGGGTTGAAACTAGGCTCCATCAAAGCCATGTGACCTTGGACCAGTTACTTAATCTCTCCCTGCCTCGCTCACCTCATCTGTAAAATGGGAATAACAGCACTGTGTGCTTGTGTTGATTAACTGAGATGATCCGGGTAAAGCACCTGCAACAGTGCCTGGTGTGTAGGAGGCATTCAGTCAGTCGTTTTAGGCTGTTCTTCCAAGCGAGCCGCACAGAACCACAGACAGCTATCAGGGACAGGCACTGTTCCTTCGCTCTTTCTTTGAGCCTTGAGCCAGCCCTCCATCCCTGGCCAAACCCTCCCATTACTGGCTTTTCCCAAGCCTGTGGTGTTCTCCACACAAGCTACCACTAAGCATCGACACTCTTATCTTGTCCTCCACCAGCTGTTACTTCCCTGGGACTCATGTACAGGCCTTCACATTAATCCCTATTCAATTCCAGCCTGCCAACTTTGTGCTGTGATTCCGATTGTCCAGGGAGCTTTTGGGGGCTCAGTCTGTCATCCAGCATGGGCCAGTGCTCCTCGTGTGTTGGCTCATGGACAAAGTGGCTGTTACAAAACCAGGAAGAAGAGCCAGAGCTTGTAGCGGACTCATGTTGCTCCCGCCTGCCCAGAGGTCATGCCCCATTTTTTGGCAGCTGTGCTTCAGGTGTCCCCTTAGGGAACTACCCCTCCGCCACTGAGCATAGTTTTGGTGGGGTTGTCAATCAAGGTGCTGGAGGAGGGTATAGGTCTCAAGCAGAGCCCATCAGATTCTGTCTCTGGAACCTAACTGTTGAGAATGACACAGGGGAATCTTCCCACCCAAGAAGAAGAAAAAGAAAGAAAAAAGAAAAAAAGAGCTGGTTCACTCTGAGAGCAGCTGCTTGAAGAGACTGTCCACTAGATCCCATTCTCTGGATCCTTAGTGCTGCCTTTTCCTGTCCTCTTGGGAGTTCTTCGGCTTTGCTTTTGGTCGTACATATCAAATGTTTATTGCCATAAGAATGCTGTGTGACAAACTGTGACAGATCATGTCTTCCCCAGATTCACAGGTTCAAGTCCTAAGCCCCAGGACCTCAGAATGTGATCGTATTAGGAGACAGGGCCTTTCAGGAGGTGATTAAGTTAAAATGAGGTCATTAGAGTGGGCCCTCCTCCAGCCTGCATGGTGTCCTCATAAGAAGAGGAAATTTGGGTTTCCCAGAGGAAAGACCATGTGGGGCACAGCCATCCATGGCCACCTACAGGCCAAGGAGAGGCCTCAGAAGAAGCCATACTGGCCAACACGTTGATCTTGGACTTCTGTTCTCCAGAATTGCGAGAATATACATTTCTGTTGTATAAGCCACCCGGTCTCTGGTATTTTGTTACTATAGCCCTACCAAGCTAATTGACAAACTATCCCCAAATTCAGCGACTTAAAAACACCAAGCATTTCTTCAGCTCATAAATCTGTGGATCACGTAGATGGTCTTCTGGTCTCTGTTAGGTTCACTCCTGAATCTGTGGCTATCTGAAGGTCAAGAAAACAATGGCCGGTCCTGGCTGGACACTCATATGTCTCGGGGTTCAGCTGGGAACTGAGTGAGTTCCAGGGTGACCTCAGTGAGACAAATGGGGTGACTCAACTGTATCTGACATGTCTCATCCTTCCTCAAGTTAGCAGGGCATGTTCTTAAGATAAAGGCAGAGGAGCAAGGGAGAGTTTGGGAAGTGGCAGTGCTTTTTCAAGCCTCTCCTGGTGTCACAGCTGCTGACGTCCAGTTGGTCATAGCAAGTGACAGGGGTGGGAGGAGGTACAAAGTCACATTACAAAGAGTATGGACACAGGGAACAGTGAAGAATCCAAGCTATTATGAATCAAAAGCATGACATGAACTAGTTCAGAGCCTTCTGATAAGTTTGTATTACCCCTCAGAGTTGGTTTTTGTTGCTTGGGATCAAAGAACTCTCACTGAGGCCGAGCTGGAAGGTAGAATGGACTTGTATTTACATTTGAGTCTTGGAAGCCAATGGAAGAGAATGGTTCAAAATGGAAGCCATGGTCATTAGTGCCAAATGTTGGCTGGAAGTCAAGTGATAGAAAGACTAAGAAAGACCCATTGCATTTATGAGCCAGTAGGTTATCTGTCACCTTAGTAAGAACTTTGTTTCTGTGGAGATGTGGGAACGGAAGCCAGATCAGAGTGGGTAAAAAGTGAAGAAGGGGATACTGTGAGTATAGACAACTTTTCGAAGGACCTTGTGGGATAGAAAGCGTGGAGGAGGATGTGGGGTTAGGGAAGGTTTTTAAATTTGTTTTTACAGAGGAGGAGAAACATGAGAAAGGAGCCAATAGGCTCCAGAGTAGAATTCTAAGCAATTAAACGAAGGGTGAATTAGCCCAGCCTCCACTGGAGCAGGTCCCTTCCTTTTGCTGGGTCCAGGGATTCTTGTCACCTCTGTTGGCATTGACCTCTTTGTGTCAGCGTCTAGCTGCTTGTCTGATGTCCCAACAGGGACAGCCTGTCCTTACCACAGATTTCCTGTCTCTGTCACACTGCACCATGTGAACATTGCCCCACCTGCCCCTCCACAGAACCCCAGGAGAAGGCGTTGGGGATGGGATCCGGGGTACTGTTGAAGTGGTGGTGAAAAGCCTCCTCACTGATGCCCTGGAGCAGGTTATGCGACGTTCAGCTTGAGACTGCCCCACCATCCGTCTAGCTGGGACGGTCGTTGGTGACACCCCAGTTCCATGGAAATGCTTAGTAAAGATCAGAAAAAGAAAACTTACTCTCACATAACTAAATTATATCTGGGGCACACACAGCCCATCTGGAAGGTGAAGTGGAATGATAGCCACTTCCGGGGAAAAGAACTGCAGAAGGAAGAACAACACCCTAATTTGAGTGCTTTGCAAGGCCTGGAGCCAACTCATGGAATTAATAGGCTCTTATCCAACTCCACCTACTTACTTGCTATGTGACCTTTCACGGGTGAATTAACCTCTCTGGGCTTCATCCTCAAGGGACTGTGAGGATTAAATACAATTCCATTTGTAAAGTAGCATGATTCTTACCGAGTAAATTCCTCTCTCTTCTTTCATCCACTGTGCAGTTGTTAAATCATCGACTCTCACATCCAAACCCAAACCTCTCTACTGAGCTTTGTGGTGCTGGGACCAGGACTTGGCTACTGCATTTTTATGGTGTCAGCTGCTCCAAGTTAGGCTCTGTCCATAGAGGGCGCTAGAGGGAGACAGAGGCTGGGAGAGGAAGGTCAGACTTGCTTCTTCCAGCTCCCTTGCTCGTTTCCTTAATAACACTTCTTTGCCCCGGAGCCAGTCTGTAGCTATTTCACAGAACCAGTCCGATGGGAGCATCCATCACCAGCTGGCCAGCATCCCCCTCACAGAGGATTGGGTTCCAGAACCACGGGGCCGTCCTCTGGGTTGCTGAGCTTTAATCATTCCAACCTCTTCTCTTGTTGCCCCAGCTGGTGTGGTGGTAGCTGCTTCCGGTAGGCGCTGTCTCTATAATACCTTGGAGTTCTCTTTTCCTAGTTTCCCACTTTATACCTCCTTAACATTCCTTATCCGAAATCCTTTCCCCACTCCAGTCACTGGTATGGCTTCTGTGTTCTGACTGGACCCTGACTGATAAACCCACTCGCCCAGACCCTCATCCAAAGTGCTACCACGGGATCCATGCCATTGTCCCTAGTTGTTTCTTTCCTGACACCCCCGTCAATAGGAGTTCTCCCATTGTATAGATGGCTAACCCTGGCTGTGGCTGATGCACTAGGACCTTTGTTAAAACATCTCTTGGGGGACCCTACCTCTAGAAAATCTGACTCAGGAAGCCTGAGGTGAGAATCTGGAATCCGTATTTTTTTAAAGGTTTTATTTATTTCTCTGAGAGAGCAGAGCAAGAGAGAGAGCACGCGAGTGGTGGGGGGCAGAGGGAGAGGGAGAAGCAGACTCCTCGCTGAGCAGGGAGCCTGATGTGGGGCTCTGTCCTAAGACCCTGAGATCATGACCTGAGCAGAAGGCAGATGCTTAAACGACTGAGCCACTCAGGTACCCCTGGAATCTGTATTTTTAGTTAAGATTTTATTTACTTATTTGAGAGAGAGAGAGACTACGAGCAGGGGAAGGGGCAGAGGGACAAGTAGACTCTCTGCTGAACAAGGAGCCTGACTCAGGGCTCAATTCCAAGACCCTGAGATCATGACCTGAGCCAAAGGCAGCCCCTTAACCGAATGAGCCACCTGGGCACCCTGGAATCTGTATTTTTAATAATTGCTCCTGGTTTGGGAAATTACTTTTCTGCTGTCAGGGACCAGTTTTTTCCATCTTTGTTCCCAGGACCTGGACCCTTTGCAGGCCTCCACACGAGCTTGTTGAATGAGTGGATAGATGTGTTTGCACTATTTTGCAGCCACCTCCTCTCCACGGGATCAAGGACCAAGGTGAGTTGCAAATGATTTTGTTTTTCCATTAGGTGGAAGAATGTGTAATGATGATCGGTAGAAGAGAAAGTACACTCTGTCCGGGTTGCTTCTCAGGTAGGATCACGGACAGAAGATCCAAGCCTACAATGTATTAAAAATAGAGTTAGCAAATATTTTGAGAAAGTATCCTATAAAATAATGAATCATTGTTTTCAGCAAGTACTAAGGTCATCTCTTTAGATGGTAGGCTAAGGTGAACTTCTGCTTAGTTAGCTGATGTGAATAATTTGTGAAGTTTTAAATAATTCTGGTGCAAAAGGTCTTTTCTTTCTTTTCTTTTTTCCCCCAGAGTTTTATTTAACCTGAGGTAGTGGATCAAATGAAAGTAGATTACTAGTCCCTTCCTCAGTAAAAACTGGTTTGGAGACAGCTGTTGGAAAGCTCATTATGGGATGGGGCTGGGAAGAGACGGATGGATTTTTACTGGTTTACTTCTCATAGAAGGGAGAAAAGCCATGAGGGGCTAAGCATTAACCAATATATAATACTTATCCCCAAGTTAAATAGATAGTGCTTATCCATGATTTGTTCTAACTATATTAAACTATGTCCATAGGAAAAATGTCTATTAGTTGATGGATCAGTGTTACCATCCTCTAGAGGAGTGGTTCTTGAAGATATAACCCCCCACCTTCAGGCTGGTCTGAAGCTTGGTCAGTCCTGGAATGCAGAGACCCAGGAATATTTATGCTAATTATAGATACCTAGATAGTGTAAAGGCAGAAATTCTCAGTTGACATTAGCTAGAAACTCTCTATTTAGCAGCCTTGGTGAGAGGAGAGACACATGTTAAAGCATATTCATTGACCCATCTGTTGGGCCATTGACGCAACTGGGAAGAATCAGTTTCCCACTATAGTGCGTACGTCTAGGAGTTCCGAGGTGAACGCTCTACATTAACTGTGATTCCTTTGGTTGGCCCATTTCTCAGATACTTTTTTCTCTGCTGTTAAAGAAGAACCTTGACAGGGAACTCAATTTCTAAAATATAGTCCTTTGCAGATAAACTTGGCTCATCGAAGTCTGCTTGTAAAACCTTGTCCACCTTCTACACTAGGAGGGAGGCCTCTTGGCCATCGGGAGGTAACAGCTGGAAAGCTCCAATAGGTGGGAGGAGGTTTAGGACTATGGGAGTGGGCTCGCTGCCTGAGGGACACCACAGGGGTTGGGAAGTCACGTTCTTCCGAGTGGAGCTAATTCCACAGGGCCAGCCAGGTCCGTGTGTGGGAGGGACTGTAAGGCTTTTCTGACCTGGCTACCTGCATGAAGAGAAAGAAAGCTCAAGGCAAAGCCAAGGAAAAGGAATGGGTAGTATGCTTGAAGCAGAAGAGAGAAATGGTAAGAAATAGCCCCAGGGTCCAAGCCTTTGGTGGAGGGGAAATCTGAAAGGCATCGTTACCCTGAAACAAAGGAAGCGGGGAATGCGATCAATTAGGGGGAAGATAGTTGGGTAGACTCCACAGGTGGATGAAGGATAGCACATCATTAAGCTGTGGAACTGGCACAAAGGCCTAAGTCCTCCTAGATGGTAGTTAGACTATAACATAAGGACTCATGTTTGCCTCAGATCATAGTCCCTATCCAAGGAAAGGAGTGTGGGCGCAGCCAACTCTTGCCCAAGGCAAATGCAAGGGCCTGCTACCCTGCTACCCTCTTCTGGGGAAGAGGAGGCTGTGGCTCTAGACTGGTCTCAGCGTGCAGATTGCCTATGTTTGATAAAATGAATGTGCCCATATGTCCATCTTTCTGAGAGATGCATGTTGGGGGGCAGTGGAAAACAGTTCAGTCGCAGAAGCTGGTGAGCTGGGCATCACTGAGTATTTACTTAGGACAAATAAAGCAATTATGTACGATGCAAATGAAACCAAACCAGAGACGTGAGCAGTGTGACAATATGGCAGCAGTGGTTCCCAGATCATGCCTGTGTGAGGTGGCCTCCCTGCCTGGCTTGGGAGTGACAGCCCACGGATCCCTCCCACTGGACCTCAGCAACGTCCTGGTTCTGCCCTGGCTGCCCCTACATGCTCTGTTCACTTCCACCAGCTCACAGAATCAAGGGACCAAACTGCAGGAGTAGTTGCCATGGTACTTGAGAAGGAACACAGATCAATTTAAGAAAAGCAAATTACCTGGAGGTAGTGAGTGATAAGAAAATAATAAGGTTATACATGTAATTGGGCATCTCTAGCTGATGCTGGTGAAGAAAACACTCAGCTTCTTTTTAACCACACCGTCCCTCTGCCATGCTGCCATCTATGTCTATTCACACCCACACAAGCTTGTTCTTACACGGGAGGAGGAGATAGGAGTTTGGTGGGTATAGAGGCCAGAGAAAGGAAGAGGATGGGGGGAAAAGAAATCTCCCATTCCAAAGTTAGGGGTTGCATTGAGGAGTGATAGAGCTGTGGAAATGGCATTTTAAGAAACTCTAGACTGAAGCTTATCTTCTCCGAGTCCTTGGATGACAGGGTGTTGCCCAGAATTGGGAAGAAAACCTTCCTCCTGATTCTTGCAGAGAACCCAGCATCACCTGGAACCCTGAGTTTTGGAGGTGTTAGACACATCCAAGGGCAGCATGCTGGGCGTGGAATTTTCGGCTGGGTTGGGGTGGGGAAACCCCTTCAAGCATCTCTGTAGACGCCAGATGTGGACATGTGGGAGCCATACGGGGAGATCCGCAAGGTGGCTGCCACTGGTGGTCTGGTACTCAAGGGCATGGCAGGGTGGGGGCATCCCACTGGGGACCCCCCCAGAGAAAGGACAGGGGAATGAAGTCCTGCTGTCACAAGCATGGTGCTCTTGAGCCAACGGACACTCATGCTTTATACTCATTGCCTAAACTTCTATGAACCGAAGAGACCAGGGCAGAGCATATTACTTAGATTATACACAGGACACAATGGGTGACTTGTGACCCCCAAATCCTAGCCAGGCCTCAGCTGGTTCAGTTGTCTCTGTAAAAGAAAACTGAGCCCCACGATCAAATAACAGGGTCAGAGCTTATTCCCATGAGGCCAGGTTGAGTTGCTTAATAGGAGTTTGGGGTTTGGTTTGTGTAAGGGTCCAGTCACCTGAATCCTGCTTATAGGATCTGGCTATACCCAGACGTAGGCCAGATATTTACCAAACTTCTGTGCTGTGGCTGCCTTTTTTCTGGACTTCCCTAGATCTTGTTCTGTCCACAGAAGTGGCTCTCTGCAACCATGTTCCTGCCCAGTGATCCTGGTCCTCTGCCAGTGATTGCTCGTAGGTCCGGGAGTGGACCCTTGACCCAAGCTAGACCATCAGCTTCTTCTGGGAGTTTGGCATTTTCTAGGGACAGAGGTCAAAGGTCACAGTGGATTCAGGGTCATGCTCTAAAGCAGCACTTCTCACACTTGCACATAAGTCAACCAGGGTCTTATTCAGGTGCAGATTTTGTCCAGGTAGGTCTGGGGCGGGGCCTGAGCGTCTACACTTCTAACAAGTGCCAGGTGATGCCTATGTTGCTGGTTCTTAGACCACATTTTGAGAAGCAAGGGCCTATAGAGCATACGCTTTTTTCTAACAGAAGTCTTTTGATCAGGTACCCCAGTGGGTGTGCATTTATTTATTTATAAATTGTACAGATATCATACTGTTATGTAAATTATAAAGCAGACAAAAATAGGAAAAAGTTAAAATGAGATAAAACTAAATAGGAATAGGAATTTGGGTATTTTCTTCCTGTATCTCGGGATGGCCTTGTCACTGCCAAGGGTGTGCGTATATCACCACTTTGGGGATCACTGCTCCAAAGAGAAGGTATGCACACCCACTGCTAGGAGCCCCCAAATTATCCTGGTTCCTGTCCTTGCCGAGGACTGGATACCCAAAACTTCTGTCAAGTCCCTGATATCCCAGCAGCTTTCTAGTGACTTCTCTCATGTGTTTGTTACTTGCAGCCAAAGGAGCTGCAGTGGACTGAATATTTGTGTGCCCCCTCTGAAATTCTAATCCCAATGGTATTGGGAGGTCAAGGTCAGGTCTAAGAGGAGCTGTGAGACACTTGAGAAATGGAATCAGGCTATGGAACATGACATTGGTCAAGGCCAGTGGTTTAGGGTTGGAGCCGTGGACAATGTGGGATGTCCGAGGCCTCTTTGCATGCCTTGTGCTATTCATGGGAAGAAGCCGCAGTGGCAGCCAGCAAGGAAATCTGCCTCTGTTCTACAGGATGCCCATTAGTGATGACCCCAGTGCCAGCCCACCTCTTTTTACCCCTCGTAGTCAGGGAGGAGATATGGTAAGACCCACACGCTAATGGAATCTTCTGGAAGGATGCCTGGTAGGAAGGTACATCAATTTGGCACTGATTCCACAGGAAGCCCCCACACACTGTTTCTGGAAAGCTACCGCTTCCTAGCATCCCATCTTTGTCTTAACACATGATGTGGACTTGTCTTCCTGGGAGAGGATCTTAACCTGCAGGTCAAGTAAATCAGTGGTCCCACTGGTTATTGTAACTATGTCTGTTCCCAGGGCCCATGCCAAACCTGTCTTACCCTCATCTTTCAGAGTTGAGGACTGTGAGTCTGCATCTTGATCGGTCTAGACGGTAAAATTGGTATTCTAGCATCCCAGGTGATTCTGGAAACTGAGGAACTAACCAGGGATTCTCAGCCTGGGCTGCCCAGTGGGATTACCAGGAGTGCTAAAAACACACACACAGAACACCGCCACCAATAAAAACTGGTGCCTCGCCCTCATACCAGACCAATAAATGGGAATCTTTCTGCGTGGGGCTCCGGCTTTTGTTTTGAACCTTCGTAGGGGATTCTGTGCAGCCTGTGTTGAGAAGCACTGTTCTCTGGCAGTATTTCCCTAGCTTCCCTGCTGGTGTGAATCGCCTGGGTCGCTTGTCAAGCATACAGCTTCCTGGGCCCCTCCCCTAGAGGCTCTGATACCTGTGCATCAGGTTGCAGCCCAGGAACTTGTCTTTCTAACAAGTAAATGGCTTGCCCTTACCTACCAGAGTGGGATACATAGAATCCTTTCTGTTCTTTGCTCGGAAGGGCGTTCCCTTCATTTTATCCTTCCCTTTTTCCCTATTTTCAACTCTGGACAACAACCCTCGCTTGGAAGAAGCAGGCACAGTTTTGGACACATGTTTTATAGTCTGTTTACCAGATTGCTCACTGAGTTCCGAGTACCTAGTTTTCTGAAAGGTGTTTCTTCCCGGAGCTTTATCTCTGGCCGTTGTCTGTAGTGGCCCTCTTCTGCATTTGTCTCCCACACCAGGGCTGCATTCCCTGGAGCTGTGGGGGCAGGTGCCCCTGACCTGTAGACCTCCCGGGTGTGGAGCTTCCGGAGGCAAGGTGACATGCAGGAACTACTGCCTCGTACTGAGGGACCCTCTCCCCGAGATGCTCTTTGTCTAGCCCTCCTGGTTTGTGTGCTGTTGTCAGTTCTTCCTTGAGGCCATCAGGTGAAGGCTCTGGATTGAACACATTCTCAGCAGCGAAAGCATCTGAGAGATCGCTGTTGTTTCTCTGGACCAGAGACCCTATTTGAGGTTCCTTTTGCCATCATGTGCATTATTTCTTGACTTACCTCAATTGAGATTTTCAGTATATGGGATACATCAAGGTCTGTTCCCCTGCCCCAAATAGGCAAAAGACACGAACAGTCAAATTATACAAGACAAAGTAGCCAATAAACAACCAATAATAATAATAATAATAATAATAATAATAATGAATGCAAATAAAATTGACATAAAATGTCAAGTTTTTACTTGGTCTGGCAAAGATCGAAGAGTAATGACAGTACATGTTATTGGCGAGGTTGTTGTGAAACAGGCATTCACATTAGTGGGGACTGTGAGTCGGTCCAACAATTTTAGAAGACAATCTGGCAGTAACTTTCCGAATTCAAAATAGACCTGTCATTGAGAAAAGGATTCCAGTTCTAGTAACTTACTTTATAGAGCTATTCACAGAAGTGTAAGATATCTTTATATGTATCCTTATTCAATATCTGTATGTACCTGTATCTGTCTGGATGTAGATACAATACGGATATTTACTGCAGCACTTTTCAGTAGTGAAACAGTGGGAAGCAACCTACGTGTCCAGCAAGAGGGAAGCAGTTAAATCCTCTGTGGTTCATCCAGATACTCAGCAGCTGTTAATGGGGAGGAGGTGGGATCTGTATGCACTGCTGTGGAAAGGTCACTGTATCATTCACTAAAGAAAGCAAGGCTTGTATTAATTACATCATGAGGAATACCCAATCTGCTTCTAACTTGCCCTCTGTTCTGAGGTTATGAGAAATAAAGAGGGAAAAAGTGAAGGCTCGACACTCATTCCCATCACTTGGGATCTATATAATTTTGGCCAAGTTACATAACTTCTTTGAACCTCAATTTCTTTATATTTAAAATGGAAGTCACAAGAGCCACTTCATAGAATTCTTGTGCCGTTTAAAAGATCTGGTATGTTAGGGGCACCGGGGTGGCTAGTCAGTTAAGTGTTTGACTCCTGATCTCAGCTCAGGTCTTGATCTCAGTGTTGCGAGTTCAAGCCCCGCATTGGGCTCTATGCTGGGTGTGGCACCTATGTAAAAAAAGAAAAAAAGAGCTAGTGTGTTAAAACCCAGTATGTGTTAGTTCCCATTTCCCAAAAGGTAAAAATTTAGGTGACACAAATGAAGGTCTGTATATAAAGTGGGACTAGATCAGTTTTTTTTTTTTTATCAATTATCATTTTCTCCTCTAACTCTAACTTTTCTAGAATTGGCCTTTTTTCTTGGAGCCCGGGTTTCAGGGAGGCTACAGCTCATAGGAGGGGGGAATGAGAAGATAGGGAGTATTACATGCAGTTGTTCTAAAATCCACCTATCCCGGGGCGCCTGGGTGGCTCAGTCGTTAAGCGTCTGTCTTTGGCTCAGGGCGTGATCCCAGGGTCCTGGGATCGAGCCCCACATCAGGCTCCTCTGCTGGGAGTCTGCTTCTTCCTCTCCCACTCCCCCTGCCTGTGTTCCCTCTCTCGCTGGCTGTCTCTCTCTCTGTCAAATAAATAAATAAAATCTTAAAAAAAAAATCCACCTATCCCACCTTAGCCTAATTCAGTCCTAATTCATTTCTCTTCTCTCTCATTCCGAGTTCTCGCTTGATGCCCTTAAGACCGAGATTTAGCTGAAGCTGTATTCCAAAGCCAACAAATGCTTGCTCGAGTTTGGAAGGTAACACAAATGGGTGAAGTAGGCAGGGGGTTCAATATTAAAAAGTAGGAACGGTCTTGATTTCTACAAAGAGATCTGCTCGTGCCCTGCATCCCAACTACCAAGTAGGCACATCTGTGAGCCCGATATGGCCTGAGACACCGAGTTTGCAGCCTTGAGTTAGCTTCTTCGCAGGGAGCCACTGAGAAAAACGTGAGGAGAGGGGGCGTATCTGTCAGGTTCCATATTCAGAAAAGAGATGGCACATTCAGATGCATACAATTTGGGGGCACCTGGGTGGCTCAGTTGGTTAAGCGTCTGCCTTCGGCTCAGGTCATGATCCCAGGATCAAGTTCCACATCGGGCTCCCTGCTCAGCAAGGAGTCTGCCTCTCCTCCCGCTTGTGCTCTCTCTCTCTCTCAAAATTTTTAAAATAAATTAATTAATTAATTAAATAAATCAAATGGGTACAATTTGAGGAGACTTTTAAAAGAAAGAAACGGATTGCAAAAGTATGGGTAGGTTGTGGAGCCTTAACAAGAGTGCAGATTGGGGGCTGGCAGGGGTGGGGGTGTCACCATCCACACCCTGCAGGGTCGAGAGGCAGTAGAGCTGCACAGGGCAAGGCTCTTCGAGAGGTATCTTCTGTTTCTGGAAAGAGCAGCCCGAGCTTCCCTCTCAGAGAGGGAGCCAGAGGCATAAATGTCCTACCCTCCTGCCTTCCTGCTCCTGCTGCAGCCCCCTGACCAAACCTATCTTGGAGCTGGAGGATACGATGCCTGCAGCTCGTCCTCTGGGAGCAGGGTGGAGGGGAGTGGAGAGGGGTGATCTGGAGGGACAAACGGGGACATCTGGCATAGGGAATGGAAGCAACAGATGCTTGAGGATTTCTAAGGCTTCTCTGGGTCAGGCTTCTGTTGGGTGCAGTCCAAGCTCACAGAGTTGCCTTCTACCCAGTCAAGTCACTAGCCCTACCCACATTTTAACTACAGAGGAAGAGAGCCAAGAGAGCCCGGGAGGAACGCATGGCGGGGGTTAGTACAGAGCACTGCTGCAGGGAGACTTGGCTGGGGTGGGCAGCTCAGGCTCCGAGAGAGAGAATCCACCCTCTGCCTAAGAGACAGAGAATCAGGAGTGCGGGAGGCTTGCTGGCAGCTCCACAGAGACAGGGATCTGACTCTGCTTTGTTTCTTGGTGTGTCCCGAGCACCTCCAGCAGCGCCTGGCACACACAGGCTCCGTAAATACCTGCGGCATGAATGAGCTGTGTGGGCAAAGTGTGGCCGTCTGCTTACGTTCTCAGGGTGGAAGTATCCGGCTGTGCTTCTTGGCACTCAGGCCCCCCAGGACTGTTGAGGCATCCTGCTCTTTTTAGGAATGGCTCTTAGAGGAACCCCCACATCAGAAGGGTCTGAGTGGGGGAACGACATCCCAGTATCATTCTGGCTCAGAGAACTCAACCGTAAGCCTCTTCCCCAGCTGCCTCCTTCCCACCAGCTGGAAATAACTCTGGGAACAAGTGGCTTGTGTTTCTGCATATTTCTCACTTGGCAAATCAACAAGCGGTTGGATTAGAGGATTAGGTACTAATGAATGGCTAATGGCTTCCGTGAGGACAGGATGCAGGTGGCAGGGAACATGCAGGACTGAAGGCTTTCCTGAGGCAGGTCTCCGGCCTTGGTCCTGGAGCAGACCCGCGAAGGGGGAAGAGGGCGATCTCTTCTTCCTCTTCCGTAAGGCCCAACTTGGCTGATACCTTAACTCCTGTCCTGTGGATTGCTAAATCAACACAAAGGGCCAGAGGCTTGCCCTCATTGAGGCAGCTAATATCTGTTGAACACTGACAGGTGCTGGGCACCGAAGACCAGGCGCTGAATGACACTGGCACTTTTTCTACCCCCGCCGAACTTGCAGCTGGGAGTCTGTATCTGAAGCACTTGGACTTTGTTATAGTGCAGACTCCAGGGCCACATGCCTAGGTATTCTGACAGAGTAGGTCTGGAGTGGGGACCAGGAATCTGCATTTTTAAAAACAAGCATCCGGGGGCGCCTGGGTGGCTCAGTCGGTTAAACATCTGCCTTCGGCTCAGGTCATGATCCACGGTCCATGTTGGGCTCCCTGCTCAGCAGGGAGTCTGCTTCTCCCTCTCCCTCTTCCCCTCCCCCCCACTTGTGATTTCTCTCTCTCATTGTGAAATAAATGAAATCTTAAAAAAATAAAATAAAAACAAGCATCCAAAGCAATTCTCATGCAGTTGGTCCCAGCCATATCTTGAGAACCAACTGGTCTACCAAGAATCTTACGCAATGAGAAGAGAGTTCCCCCATCAGATAATCAGCACCCCACTTTCCCAGACCAGAATGCTGCCTCACCTTAAGGACATTAGGTTTTCAAGTAGGCAGAAAAGGAGGAAAATCTCACATTGTCAAAATTATTCTTGAAGTCACTTAGGAAGGTGCCGTGTTGGAGGTTGTTATACCATCTTTTTAAAAAATCAGCCCAGATAGTTTTCCTCCACTCTGGGGAGACGTCTCTGTTTCTTCAGTGGGCATCAGTGAATGGTTGGCTTGAGGATTCTACTGTTTAAAACGTACAAATCTTTAAATACTCCATACAGTGAGATGTTCTGTTTATCAGAAGCGCGCAAGGAATAGCAGATTCAAGGCCCCATTTCAGTCTTGCTCTGGGGTGTGCACTTCCTGAATGAGGTGGCAGGATGGATTGCGTGTACTAGTTCAGGTTACTAATTCTTCCTCTTAATTTTTTTTTTTTTAGTCCAAGGAGTTAGATTTGCAGAGATTAAACATGTGTGTGATACCACTCAACTGCACTAGCGAGACCGTGACAGGTGCCTGCCACTTGCATTTTCCCACATCGAGACAGCTCAGAGCACTTCCAAGCCCATCACTACCTTTGGAGGAATTCTTCATGATTAGGCCCCTATGCTCTGTGCCATCTGACCCCCAGGTTATTGTACCCAGGTCATACATGCCCTGCACAACCTTTAGGGGTGCTATTCACACAGACCACAATGTGAATGACACCCTGGAGTTGTGCAGTACACAACCTGCACAACCTGATGAGATGGCCCTAGTTGTACCCAAAGGCAGTCAGGCAACTCTGAGAATCTGCTCCAGGCCTTTGATTGGGTGGGTGGGTGGGTGGGGAGTACACTTATTTTATTGTTTTCAAGTAATACAGCAGTGAAAACCCAGACAAATGAAACACCCAAGAGAATATGAGTATCCGTATTTCCAATTACACTGAACATGCATTCTTCACCCACATGAGTGCCAATTTGTATTATTCTGAGTTCCACTGAAATTGGCCCAAGCCCCTGGGGTGCTTCTTGCCTAGTTTCACTTGTTACCCTGGGATAATTGGTTTAAAACTGATTACTGGGTCACTAATTATGGGGCCTATTGACAGTGTATTTCAGCTTAGGGAAGCAATGAAAAAGTTCACCCTAATTAATCAGGGGTAATTAACAGGTCTTAAATTTTGTCAAGAGATTAATTATCAAGAAATCCAGAACAAATCAATGCGCATTCCAGTAGGGTGAGGGAGGACTCAGTCATGGGAGCTGGAGGTTACTTGGGCCATTTATTCCATCATTTTTTTGTTCAAACACAGATGTTTACTGAGCACCTACGTGGGGCCGAGCATGGAGCCCGGGGACTCCAGCGGCTTTGCCGAGGTAGCTTCCCGTTGGACAGAGTGGTCAGGCATGCGACCAGGCACTTACCCGGATGGTTGCAGACAGCCTCTCGGAAGGCATCACACTAGTCATATTCCTAGCTGGTTGTGCTGAGCACTCATTATATGCGACATGCAGTACTCAGTGCTTACATGTTTTGTTTCAGTGTTTATAGTGACCCTATGAAGTAAATACTACTGGTTATTTGACAGTAAGGGAAACTGAGGCCCAGGTAGGTGAGGAGACTTGCCCAACAACAGCCAGGACAGTGCTTCGGTGCACCTCTCCCTGTGTCAGTGTTCTGGGAAAGGAGCAGGTGAATGAAGTCTGCCTTCCAAGGGTAGCTGCTAGGAAGGCAGCATAGGGTGGTGAAGTGGTTCTGGCCCTGCAGCCAGATTGCCCGGGTCAGATCATGTTGCCCCTGACTAGCCGTAGGAGCATGGGTGAGTTCCACTCCGCCTCTCTGTGACTCCATTCTCCTCTTCTGTAAAATGGGAGTGTAACGGTACCTACCTCACTGGACTATTTTAAGATGATTTGTGCAAAATGTTTTAAGTATTTCCTGACACTGGGTAAGTGCTCAGTGATTAGCTGTTAATATTATTACTACCTCTAGGGGGCGCGTGGGTGGCTCAGTTGATTAAATGCTGGACTCTTCGCAGCTCAGGCCTTGATCTCAGGGCCATGAGTTCAAGCCCCGTGTAAAAAAAAGTACATCATTATTACTACCTTCTTACAGAACTAGGAGTTTATTGCCTTCGCTCTTATTCTACCAGCTTATATTTATTCCACCATGAGGTTTTAGGAATGAATTTCTATTTTGTTTTGGAGCGTGCTATGGATTGAACTGTGTCCCTCTTCTCAAGTTTATATGTTGAAACCCTACCTCTCAATGTGATGGTATTTGGAGGTGGGGCCTTTGAGAGGTGATTAGGTTTAGATGACGTCATGAGGATGGGGGTCTCATGATAGGATTAGGGCCCTTACAAAAAGAGAAGGAAGAAAAGAGAGCTTGCATTCTCCCCCACGCCCTCTTTGCCCCTGTCCCCCTTGTGAGGACACAGTGAGACAGTGACTGTCTGTGAGCCAGGAAGGGAGCTCCCACCAGAACCCGACCACGCTGGCATCCTGATCTCAGACTGTGAGAAAGTTCTTGCTCTTTAAAGCCACCCAGTCTGTGGTATTTTGTTATGGTAGCCCAAGCTGACTAATACAGCGTTTACTGATTTTCTAGAGTTGATTGGTTGGGGCCTCTTGGGGTGGGGCTTAAATGCTGTGTAGTGAGTGTTAGTCCTGTCTCCCATACAAAAATGCTCCATTGTCTATAAGTCAACATTGATAGCAAGGGGGATGGCAGCTCAGGTGAGGGGGCGGGGTCCCCTGATAAATTCTACAGTTGCATCTTTTCTGGGATCTACATCTGATCTTTTCATAGATAAAGTGAGCGATGGAGGCATCAGGCTATACCCCATGCAATGGTGATGTCCAGGGACCTAAAGGGGGTGACAAAATTGATGCTGCCGTGGCTGTGGTGAGGAAGTATGGGCTGCAAACAGAGCCCAGCTGTCACCCTGCACTCACCTCAGTCACTAGCCTGAGACTACAGAAATAAGAATGCATTACCTTTCACGTGTAACTGATAGCCACAGGAAGCTGCATTAGGTGTGGTGGTCAGGAGTGTGGGAGCTGGAGTCAGAGGGCCTGGGTTCAAATCCTGTCCCTGGCACTAACTAGCCAGTTGACTTTGGGCAGATCATGTAACCTCCCTGATGTGGCTCTTAGATGGGGATCCCAATCTGTTGTCATGAGGATTCAGTGACTTCGAGTATGTGAAGTGATTAACTCAGTGCCTGCACACAGTGAGCACCCCCAAACAGTCTAGCAGAACAACTCTGCACACCACTTGCTGAGATAAGGAGAACATTCCATTTGTTCCTGGAGTTGCTTTCCCAGCACATTCCCAAGGGCCCTCAGGATCCTCTTCCTGCTGTTCCCTGCCTTATGCATCAGGGAACAGAAAAAATGCTTATGAACAGAGAGGGTCAGTAAACGTGGACCGACCTTATGTTCTGTAGTCTCTGAACCTTTGATGCTATAAGGGAACAATTCCCCAGCTTCTCCTTCCTCTCTGTGTAGGTGTTTTATGCGAATATGGTTATTATATTGAATTAAGGCATTGTTATAGTGTTGAGGTTTGGTGGGAGACAAAAATCCCTTTCTGTAAGAGCAGCGGGTCTAGTTATTAGGCTTTTCTGGTTCTGCTTGCTCAGGAAGGTGTGTCTTGTCGATCAGAACAAGGAACTAAGAAAGACCTGGGAGGGTAACTGAGGGTTGGGCTCAGGCCCTGTTGTTATGCACAATGAGAATGTCTAGCAGGAAGCTCCTTGGTGTGTGTGTGGGGGGCACGGGACCTACCAAAAGGAGAGTCCAAGTTGCACCAGCCTTTGGGGTCTGGAGCATTGCATCAAGACAGCATGTGAAGTGGGACATGGCTTTAGAGTTCTGGAAGCAAGGTCAGCGTGGCAGGATGATAAAATTTGCTTGGTTGGCTGTGGTGTTTTTCTTTTCTTTTTCCCCTCTGTGTTTGCTTCTCTTTTGTTCTCTCTTAGCATTTAACTATTTGAATATCCCAGCTGGTTTAACTCTGCTACAGGATAGGGTGGAAATATTTAGGTTGGAGCAGAGCTTTAAAGGGAAGCATGTTTCTTTTGATCAGAGCTGAAATTCATTAATTCGTGCTTCCTTCCATCCATCCATCCATCCATCCATCCATCCGTTTATTAACCTATTCATCCTCACATTCTTCCATCCATTTATCCATCCTTTTATATATCCATCCATCCAACAAATATTTATTTAGCACCTGCTGTGTGCCAGGCACAGTTCTAGGCATTGGAGATACAGTAATGAATGAGACAGAGAATTGCACTCAAGAAGCTTACCTCCTAGTGACAAAAGGTAAGTACCAAACAAGGTAAAATATAGAGTGTATCAGTTGCTGATAAGTGCTTTGGATACCATAAATCAGGGGAGGAGAAAAGGGAGTGCTGGAAGGTGAGCAATTTGAAAGGGAATCTGGGAAGATAAAACCAGCCACCCTTCCTTACGAAGAGACTTTTAAGAAACTGTGAGAGTGCCTCAGACCCTCCCAAGGCATATGGCATTGTAGCAAATGAGGCAACTCGATGGCAGGCAACTGCCCACTCATGGAGTCATTTAGAATGTGCACATACCCTTGAAGAGGGAAACTGTGCTTTTTGCCTGAGTTGCATCAGCTCTCCTTATTCCTAACTGCATCCCCAATTTTCCCTTGGGGAGCCACCCTTCCCCCTTTCTCAAGTTTCTTGATTTAGGAGCTGATCTCCCTCAAACTGCATAGGGAACATGTGAGCCAGGTCTGGCCATTCAGTTTGCCTTTCCTGATTACCTTGATTGGTTCAGACATAAATGCCTGAATATGTGCATCTAATGAGAGCCATGCCTGGGACTTTGCCTGGTGTCACTCGGGCAGAGGTACCCTCTTTTTTGATGGCCATAAGGATACAATGTAATGAGATAGAATGTAATTTAAAAGTCTACCACTGGGGCACCTGGGTGGCTCAGTGGGTTAAGCATCTGCCTTCTGCTCAGGTTGTGATCCCAGGGTCATGGGATCGAGTACCACGTCGGGCTCCCTGCTCAGTGGGGAGTCTGTCTCTCCCTCTAACCCTCCCCTACCTGTGCGTGCACTCTCTCTCTCTCTCAAATAAATAGAATCTTAAAATAAAAAAATCACTATAACCACCAGTGGCCGCCTTTGCCTTCTGGGGAAGAGTCTGCCTGAGTATGAATTCAACACAAAGGAGACTTGAGAAACAGAGAGAGAGTAGGTCACTGGGTCTCTGGACCCAGCAGAGCCTGATCCACCAACCACTAGATTACCAGCTTTTTGAGGAAAGCATTTCTTAAAAAAAAACTGTAGTCATTTTGATTTGGGACTCTGTCACATGTAACCCAAGAATCCTGATGAACATGGTGCTCAGTGACTGTTTATTGAATGGATAAAAATGTCAGAACTTTCTGGAAGGAAATTTAAGAAATCTGAATCTACCTTTTTACATCAAGAAGTTCAGTGTGACAGCTAATGTGACATGTACAGGCTCTTTTTTTTATGATATTTATCTATTTGAGACAGAGATGGAGAGCACACAAGCAGGGGGTGGAGGGGCAGAGGGAGAGAGAAACAGACTCCCTGAAGAGCAGAGAGCCCGCCGTGGGGCTTGATCCCAGGACCCTGGGATCATGACCTGAGCCAAAGGCAGTGATTTAACCGACTGAGCCTCCAGGTGCCCCTGTACTGGCTCTTTTTACCTTTACAGCTTTAAAAAGGAATTTAATGTATGTGCAGAGTCATAAAGCATGGCAAGTAAGACATGCCTTCTAAGTATGTTTAGATATTGATTTTAGCATGTTTCAAAAGAAATACATGTTCACTCTAGAGAATACAGAAAAGCACAAAGAAGAAAATAAAAATTATGTAACTATTCATACGTAAATAACTTGGCATACTAGTTGTTTTCCTCTGCATCCCTGCTTTTGCAATAAGATACTCTTGTAATCCGTGTTTATTTTCATTAAAAATATATTTTGACTATTTCCCCATGCCAACAATTATTCTCCAATAACAACATATTTGACCACAATCTGGAAAGAATTGAGAGTTACAGAAAAACACAAACAACAACATAATAAACACCTACACTCCCACCATGTACAATTAACAACTGTTAATATTTTGTTGTATTTGCTCTCACTCATTTTTTTTAAAGAAAAAACATTATGTATGTAGCCAACTTCTCCCAACAGTGAACCCTTATTTATTTTTCACCATGGTGAAAAGCACTATGAAGAATATCATTATTGAACTATAACTTTGTATACATCCATCATCCTCCCAGGGTAAAGTCTTAGAAATAGTGGAACTGCAGGATCAATGAGTCTTTTTATATTTCTGCCTGCCGTAAATGATAATGCCCCGTCCCTGTGTCCCAGCCGGCACATAATGCCCATTATTTTTAACAATTACATTGGAGAAAGGTGACATTTGGTTATTGTCTTAATTTGTATTTCTTTGATTCCTACTGATGTGAAATGGGCTTTTGATGTTTATCGGTCAGTTTGCAGTTTTTCTATTGTGAGTGGCATTTTCAGGCCCTATGTCCTTTACTCTGTTGGGGTATTCATCTTTTCTTTTGGAGTTGAAGGACCTGTTTCAATATTAAGGATATTTTCATATTTAGTGGATGTATTTGTGTACCATCTGCCCTTCAGTTTTATTTATCATGGTTTTTGCCATAGGTAAGTTTTTACTTTTTCTTTCTGTAATAAAATTCGTCAGCCTTTTCCTTTACGTTTTCTGCCTTTATGTCATGCT
Organism: Ursus maritimus; assembly: GCF_017311325.1. Classification (NCBI taxonomy): domain Eukaryota; kingdom Metazoa; phylum Chordata; class Mammalia; order Carnivora; family Ursidae; genus Ursus; species Ursus maritimus. The sequence continues at coordinate 21,950,959 of NW_024424452.1, read as the reverse complement.
TCGTAAGTCTTTCCCTGCCACAAATTCTAAAACTATTCATATAAAATGTTTTCAAGTGGCTTTATGGTTTCTCTTTTATATAAAACTTCAAAAACCACCTAGAATTAATTTTGGTGTATGATGTGAGGTAGGGATATTATGTATTTTTCTGAATGGTTATCAAATATCTTAACGTCATTTATTGAATAAGCCCTCTGAGGAAAAATGCCCGTTTTACCACACGCTACATTGGCTTTTATATATCGATTTCTGAAAATTTTATTCAGTTCCATTCATTTCTGTGTCTTAGCTGCATTACAGCTCTGTTAGTATTTTAATTACTGATTCTTTATAATACAGTTTCCTATATATTCTAACAAGTGTCCCTTCTTCCTCACTGCACATGGCCACAACATTCTTTGCAATTGGGCTATCGTCTACCTCTCTAGTCTTGTTCTTTGTTATTTTCTCCCTTGTTTGCTTTTCAGGCACATTGATTTTTCTTTCGGCCCTCTCAAATTCACCACATGCCTTTCTGTGTCAGGACCTTTGCATATGCTGTCTCCTTTGCCTGGGATGTTCTCTGCGTTCCTGACCTCTCCTCTCACCCCTTATCTACGCACTCCAGCTCATTCTTCAGGTCTCTACCCAAGTGTTGCTTTCTCTGGGGAGCTTTCCTGAACTAACTTAGGATGCCTAGTATATACCTTCAAAACTTTGGTACCCACCAGGTGCAGAGCCAGGAAGGGAGGGACTCACTTCTGCCTCCTTCCTTGGCATTCTGTTGGAAAGAGATTGGCCCGAAAGCCTTGGTGCTGACTAGACAGGGTAAAGTCAGATTCTGTGTATGTGGTGTGCTGATTTCCCTTAAAATATTGCCCAGACTTTTTGAAAATTCTGCTCTATTTCCCTGAGGCCATGCTGGGGCTGGCATTTGAAAGGAAAAGCAGCGAGAGCCAGAATCAGAGGGGCTCCAATGGAAAGGGAAATCTAGGAGGATACCTCCAAGGGCTCTTAATCAGACATCCCTCTTAATCAGGGATCCTCCTTCTCATATTAAATCACAGAGATTCGATGTTCCTCACTACTGAATAACGACAATATAATAACGGCAGTAACTCCAACCTTTACTGAGCATTTACTTTGTAACACGGTGCCTCATCTCACTAATCCCTGTATAGGCTGGAGGAGGAGGAATCACTATTTCTCTCTCTTAAAGAGACTGAGGCACACAGAGGTTAACTAATTTGCCCAGGATCACACTTGTAATTAGTGACAGAGCTGGGCTTTGAAGCAGGGCTGTCTGATGACAGAACTATAGGCCAAAGCAGCCAGCACCCTGCCTTTCTGATGTTGGCACTTCCCTGCACCTCTCTGAGGGGCGGGAGCCTCCAGCCCGAGCCCCCAGTGGCCATCAGCAGCTCTCGGAGACCCAGCCTCTGCTGCTGTTCCATTTCCCCATCCCCCATGATGTCTTCCTCTCCCGCCAGCCCCCGCTGCTCACGTTCCAGCATGCCTCAGGCTGTGGCCGGCCTGAGTTATGACATAACTCTGCCTGAAATTCCCCTGTAAAGGGAAAGGGGCCAATCAAATGTGAGTTATTCTTATTGTAAGCTCCCCAAAGCCAGGGACCTTGTATGATTTATCTTGGTATAACCCACAGCACTGGGAACAGGGCCTGGCACATAGCACACAATAAATGTTTATGGAATTGACTGGAGTTTGCAGAGAGATAGGGGACCAAGCGCACACACACATTGTCTGCACACAAGTACACAGACATTATATCTACACACACCCATACCCACTCTCTCTACCCACACAGACACGCTTTCACACATACACACAGATTTTTTTCCTGTGGGTGTGAGTTTGTGTCTGTGATTTTTGTTTCCCCACAACATGTTACGGGTATAACCCCATTGCTCATTTTAATTACATTACTGCGGGCTCTATTTGGCCTTAGGCTGTTATTGAGACCAAATTAGAAAATTTAAGAACTGCCATATTTCTTCACTGAGAAACTTACATCAGCGATTGCCGTGGGGTGGGGAATGGGGACACGGGTGGAGGTGGGGGACTGACTTTTTATGGGAGTCCCTTTTGTTCAGTTTGCATTTTTTTAACCCCGTGTGTGCATTATGTTTTCAAAGCATCAAAATGGAGACATTTAGAAAAGAAAATAACCACCTTGCTTAAAAACAAGCATTGACTTACATAAAGGCTTCTATAACTGGGTTAGTTAGGGATTACAGTGGAGGCCCGTTCTGGACAGGTTCACAGGCCCCCAGGGATGCGCTGCCGCCACCCCAAGGGGAAGGCAGCCAGCAAGCCGATGACCGCCCTCTGGGGCCTGGGCGCAGGCCATCCTCCGGGGTGAGCCCAGAGGGATGCTTCCTCTGAAACATTGCCCTCCCAGGAGCCCCTCTGGGCAGACCCTGCACGTTCGTTTAGTTACTGTCTTTGCTGGGTCAGTGACAGATCTGCAAGGATTAGGTGCGGTAAGCTCTGAAATCTACTCAGTAAGATGAAAATCTGTCCCTTCATTCTCAGGCTCAAGTGGAAATGATTAAATCTGAGGAGTCAGGCTCAGGGGGCAGGGGGCTGACTGTAGTTCCAAGTTCTGCTGCATCTTCCCATGACTTTAGATCACTGGCCTCTGATCCCCCGACTCTCAGGCAGCTGTTCAGAGCCTCGGAGTCAAACCCAGGGAGGACTGGGGCCTCCAAGGTGGACTGAGTAGTTAAAACCAGCTAATGAGAGAGCTGGGACTTTCTTCTGAGTCCAAGATATTCCTGGAGGGATTAATTTTTATCAAATGACTTCTTAATGAGAGTCCGCTTACCTCCAAATTTGGAGACTTTAAAGCTTCTGAAATTTAAAACTAATCAGAGCTGGACTGCTTTGAATATGAGGAGTTCACACAGTCAGAAGCTCAAATGAGAGGAGCACAAGTTAGTAACAGCCAGGAGCTGGCAAAGTGGAAAATGTCAGCTTGTAGTTTGGCAAATGGCCTTGCTCTGTGTCCCTGCAAGAGGCACAGAGGTGCCAGGTCAGGGGCTGAAACTGGGGTCTTGGGGCTGGCCCTGACTTGCAGGTGTGTTTTGTTTAATCCACAAATAATTTTAAATTTGGGGAAATTTCATGTACAGATGTGGTTTGGGGGCTTCTTTGTAAAATAACAAACTCTGGCAGGAGCAGGCCTACATTCCTACACAGGTGAGGATCCCCTTGAGCTGCACGGCTCCTGCCCCTTTGCAAAGGGCTGTGAGGGCTTGTTTGCCACAGTCCCCACCTTTCCCTAATACCCTTTGAGTTGTATATATAATGTTATCTGCCTGGCTTTTGTGGGTATTTGAGTTTGAGTTTTCTGCCCCAGGTAGACCACACTCATGCTTAGAAAAACCCATGGAATGGACTATTTTACAAATTTGGGGATCACTGGGTAGTCAGGTGAGGCCAAGACCATTCCACTGGGCTCATTTGGGGGAATTCCTTCATTGTAACCCACACTACTGTGCTGATTTAGCTGCCCCTATGGCTCAACTTCAGTGACCTAATGTTTCTTTCTTGTACCCAGTGGTGGACAGATGCTAAGATGGTCCCAAATTATCCTTGCCCACTGGTACTTGTGTCATTGTGCAATCTCCCCTTGAGTGTGGGCAGAACCTGTGACTTCTTCCCAACAGAATAGAGCAAAGGTGACAGGATGTCACTCCCATGATCACAGTACATAAGACCATAGTGTCTGTCTTGATAACAGACTGTCTTCCCTTGCTGGCTCTGATGAAGACAATGGCCATGCTGGGTGGGGGAGTGGAGGGGTGGGAGGTCCCAAGCCCAAGTGCAAGGATCTGAGAGCAGCTGTTGGCCAACAGCCAGTAAGAACCTGAGGCCCTCAGTCTGACAGCCCATCAGCCCATAAGGACTTGAATCCTCCCAACAGCCACACGAGCTTAGGAGCTGGCTCTGCCCTGGTTGAGCCTTCACATAAGATCTCAGACCCAGCAACAAGGCTGATTGCAGCCCTATGGGAGCCTGAAGCAGAAGATCCAGCTAAGCCATGTCCCAACCCCTAAGCCACAGAAACCATGAGGTAACAAATGTGAGTTGTTAAAACAGCTGCTAAGTTTGTGGTAGTATTGTTTGTTACATAGCGATAGAGAACTAATACATGCTCCCTTTGGGTTTGGAGTTTCAACAACTAAATTCCTTCTCAGTTTGATCCCACCTCTGCCTCTTGTCATCTTACTTATGGTGCAGAACTGCTAAGTGCTGCTATTGATTCTCCCAAATCTGGACCACTTGCCAGAACAGATGTTTTTGAGGGGGAAGGAGGAGAGTAGAGCCACACTCAGTTCACAGCTCTTTTGTGTCATTCACTAAATGTATCCCATAATAAAATGTGTGTCCTTTGATGGTCGGAACTGTTTTATTCATCTTGACATCAGTGGTGCTAAATATAAGGCGTATGTGGTCGGTGCATGGTTGTTTGATGAATGGACATAGCTGGATGGCTGGATGATCCATTGCAGGTCCTTTTTCCCTCCCATTTCAATTTTTTTAAAGATTTTATTTATTTATTTATTTATTTATTTATTTATTTATTTGAGAGGGAGAGCACAAGCGGGAGGAGGAGCAGAGGGAGACGGACAAGCAGACTCCATGCTGAGCATGGAGCCTGACATGGGGCTCTATCCCATGACCCCAAGATCATGACCTAAGCCAAAATCAAGAGTCAGATGCTTAACTGATTGAGCCACCCAGGTGCCGCCCATTTTAATTTTTAATGAATTGATCATCATCTGTTGTTTGAAGGTATTATAGCTTAGAGAATAAACTTCCTTTTGGCATTATCTTGTTTCTGGATTTTCTGCTAATGTAATCAATGCTTTGATTAACCATTCTAATAGCCAAATATTTGTGCCCATTTATGATTACTGATGGGTCAAAGCATATGCACAATATTGTAGTTTTTAATACTTACTGGAAAAGTATTTACACTCCTAAAAATGTAGTATACGGGAATGTTAACTTTCCTGCATATTTGCCGATACTACATAGTATTTTTCTGGTTAATCTTTGCAAATTTAATAGCTGGGAATTTTAGCTTATTGTTTTTATTTGCATCTACTTGCTTTTGAATGGTGTAGAGTTTTTTAAATTAGCTATTTCTGTGTCTCTTATAAATTTATATTTCATGTACATTAACCATTTTTCTAATGGAACAGTTGATTTTTATCTTATTCATTTGTCAGAGCTCTTTATGTGTTACATGTAAATGACTCACACCAGTTTTGAAAATTTTGTCTTTTTAGAAATAGGTTTTGGAACACTTTAAGAAGTTTTTGTTTGGTGAAATGTACCCAGTCCTTTAATTTATAGTTTCTGTCTTTGTTATCACACTTAGAAAATCCTTTTCTACCTTCAACATTATATATTCATTCTCCAATCTCTTCCCTAGGGAAGTAGTTGATCTTCAGAGGACTTTTTATTAAGTTTGGCGGCTTAATATTTAATTAAGTTTGGCAGCTTAAAACATTTGTCATGTTTTGGTCAAGCATAATTGAACTCTAGCCATGTAGAATCAGATTTGGTCCTCCAGGAGATTCACACTAACAGATTTTTGTTAAAACCAATTTCTCCACCCAAGACTCCAGAGACATCCTTTCTTTTCCAGTTGTGGAAGCCACTTCATATCTTGAGCTATCTGGGAGTAGATGGATTCCTTGGTAGACAGACTCAGCCATGGGTACTGGGGGGCAGATCAGGGTCAGTGGCATCATTAGACAACAGGTGATCGCCTGGACGAGTAATCAGTGTTGAGGGGCCTGTAGGAAATTGGAGTGTCCTTACCGATTGGAACATAAAATAGGATCAGGCACTGGTTGAGTACTGACTCCGTGCCAGGTACTGTGCAGAGTCTTACCATGCACTATGTCTTTCAGTCCTCTTAATAACTCCACTGTAGCTGTGCAGATATTATTACCCACATTTTGAAGATGTAGGAATGGAGCACTCAGGATCTCGATTCAGATTTGTCTGACTTTGAAGCTCTTTCCACCATGGCAGTCTGCCACGTTGTGTTTCTCCACATGAATATAGTCCTAGTCAAGGATGCAGGCTGGCGGCAGCATCCGGAGCATAATGGCCAAGCTGTAGGGCTAGGTTTCCAGTGAGATGCCATGTGAGCACTGACTGGCCATCACGGTGGACATTTAAAAAGGAGGAACTCAGCCCATTGCAGAGGGGCTGCTCTGGCTCCCTGAGGTTCTTGCTAGAACTTTCTAACACTTTGCATTTTCTTATCTGGGTATAGGATTAGCCTGTGTTGATCTGCATTCTTTGTAGCAAGTTTGCTTTCACCTTCCTCCTCTTGTGTCTGTAGGATTTATGTAATTTGTCTCGTCCCTTGGGGATGACCTAGTGTTGAGTGTTAGAAGAGCTCTGGCATCTCTGCCTCTTTCTGGTGCTTGTGAGTAGGTATTTCACATCCCAAGATTGTAGAGGGATAAGAAGAGTTCACCATATGGATGGGACACCTGGGTGGCTCAGTCAGTGAAGCGTCCACCTTTGGCTCCAGTCATGATCCCAGGGTGCTGGGATTAAGTCCCACATCGGACTCCCTCCTCAGCGGGGAGTCTGCTTCTCCTTCTCCCTCTGCTGCTGCTCTCTCTCTGTCAAATAAATAAATAAAATCTTTTCTTTTTAAAGCAAAGTTCACCATATGGAATCACTGAGAGCAAATGTCTCTGAAACCAGATTTCATTCATTTATTCCACAAATACTTAGTGAGCACTTACCATGTGCCAAGAAAAGCATCAAGTGAATAGATGGTTGGAATATACCAAATGAATCGAAGTGAGAAAGAACCTGCCCTCTGGGAGCTTCCATTCTAGCAGAACAGAGGGAAAACAATACAGAGGAGATGGGGTGGGAAGAGCAGGCGAGACCCTACAGGCCACTCTAGGTAACTTGGCTGTTCCTCTGAATGACACGGAAACCCATGACATGACCCGACATATCTTTTAGTAGGTTCTGATGTGTGGAGAACAGACTGTAGTTGAGAACAGAGGCAGGGAGGTCAGTAAGGAATCTAATGGAAATACCTGAGATGACAGTGGCTTTGTTTGACCAGGGTGTTTGGAATAAACATGGTAGGTTTGGGGTATAAACTGAAGGTTGTGCCAGGGTGGGGGGGGGGTTGTGACATATTGGCTGTGAGATGGAGAAGGAGGAGAACAGTCGAGGTTGCTGTCAACAAGTCAAAGGATGGAGTTGCCTTTAACACAGGGGAGAAAGGCTGTGGGGCAGGTTTTGAGGGGGAAGAGAAGAGACTCAGTTCTGGACATTTGGAGGCTCGTTTCTTCTGCTTCTCATAACATCCTTGGATTCATCATGCAATGTGGCTTGCGGAGATGGGAGCTGAGAGGACCCAAGAGGGAACTGAGGAAGTGCGCAAAGAAGAGATGGGGTTTGCCCATCGAATCCTTCTCTGAAAGGACTTCACAACTAAGTTGTGGGGAAGCCCTCTGCACCACTTAATGCTGATGGCTTTCCTAAAGTCCACAAGGATTCCTGAGAGTCTTAAAGCCACACTGCCCTCTGTCCTTGCTACTTAGAAGCAAGAAATCCCAACGAATTCTATGACATGGCAAGGGTGTCACTGATGGAGCAAGAGAGGACTGAGTGGGATTTGGGACAAATGAACAAGGTGGAGTCTCAGGCATAGGGACCAAGACTCAGATCCAGGTAGAAGAATGATGATGGTCTCCTGCTGTGGGGGAGACTTCTACTGCTGACTGTCTTCTCTAGGGCACAGTGGAGGATGACACAGGCCGACCCTATGACATTGGGCTGGAGCGAGAGTGGTCTCTGTCACTCCTGGGCCAAACCATCTGCCACTGATGACTCTGTTATGATGACCGAAGAAGCTTCATGTTCCAGATGGTGCAGCAAGAAGATGTCAGAGCCTCCATCATCCCGAGACGCTAACAGACTCTGTGGAACACAGCTCCCAGTGGCTGGGCTTGCACATGCACCCTGAGAAGGAACCAGAACTCGTTGCATTAAAGCCACTGAGACTCCAGAGTTAATGTTATCCCCACAAAACCTAGACTATCTCGGCTAAAACACCTCTTAAAGACAGAAGCAAATTACCCCTTTCTCTATTTCCTCTTTCATCTCTTATCCTTTTAAGAAATATAAAAGCTGTTAACACTCTTCTGATGCTCCTGAAAATATATCAGTATATCAGAACTCCCACTCATCCTTAGAGACTCAGCTCTGCATGAAGCCTTCCCACCCCCAGCCCCAAGCAGAGTTAGACGGTTCCTCCTTTCTGCTCCCATGACACTCTTATCATACCTATTAGAGCACTTACCACATCGTGTTGAAACGATTTGTGTACGTCTGCCTCTCCCTCTAGACTGCAAGTGTCAGAAGCCTCCTCTATTTCTCTCTCAAGAATCAGGGGGAAAATACACCAAAGAAAGGATAAATACAGATAAAAGGCAGCAATGCGAAGTCTCTCCTCCACCTTTATCTGGCAGTGTTTTAGTTAAGTCTCTTTTCATTGCAGGTAACAGAAACCTAATCTTGCTAGTTTAAGTTGAAAAAAGAAATGTGTTGGAAGGATAGGAAAGGATATAGTAGTTCTCAGAATCCAGTGAGATCATCAAGCAACTCAAGAAGGTGCGGGGACCAGGACGGCCCTGGGGATGCCGGTGACAGGACTCTGTCAGCTGTACCTCTACACGTCTGCTGTGGCCCGACACAACTTCCAGCTCCTGGACTCTGGGTCCATCAGTTAAATTTTTCAGGAGACAGAAAATGATTGGCCCAGCTTAGGTGAAATGTCTGCCCCCGACCCAATCATCGATGGCCAGGAGAAGTGTTGTGCAGGAGAAACACAGAGCTGTGGCTTTGAGCAATCAATATGGGTGGTTCTCAGTGATAACGGGCTGGCAAATCATCTAACAGAAGCTTGTGTTAGCTGCTGTCTTGTCTGACCTTTGGAAGAGCCATCTGCTTGCCTTACAGACCCTTTCTCGACTTGACATTTCTTGATAAATTGAGATAGCTGGGCACACAATCTCTTTCTAGATACCAGGGTATGCCCGGAAGATTGAGTGATCTTATTTGCCTTTAGCTGGCTACTCTGTTGCCCCCAGTTGCTTTTGTCCTTAATAGTTCTCAGTGTCCAGGGCCCTGGGCTCCACTCATGTACTGTATCAGCCTCAGCCAAGCTTGGCTGTTAGCTGGGAATGGACAACGGGCCCCAGAAATAGGCCCATAGCAAGTGCTGAATAAAACTAAAATGGATTGCTAAAAGCTAGATCGTGTCTCCTCTTCCTGGAAGTGGATGGGAGTCCCGCAGGAAAGAGGGGGTGTGGCATCAATTCTGGAAACAGATTACCCCCAAGTCCTGTCCATCCATTCCCATTTATTGATTCCACAAGCACTTCTGGGTTTCTATGATGTCAAGCATTTTCCTAGGTCTGGGATATTAAAATGGAAAATCTTGTCTTGCCATTAACTCAAGTCTAGTGTGCAGTGGGTGGAGGGAATGCAGACATTCAAATAGACAACTGAAATTTTGGGCAGTAAAACAGGCAGTGAAGAGTGTATGTTGTGGAGAGACCTCTGTATAAATCCTGTCCCCACCACTTCCTAGATGCATGACCGTGGACAAGTCACTTGACCTTTCTGGATCTTCATTGCCTTATGACAAAAGTTGGCAAAAATAATGTCAGCTTTGCAGTGCTGTTCTGGGTATTAAATATAATATATAAAGTATCTTAGCATATAATAGATTGCCAATAAGCAGTAACTATTAATGTCATTATAAAATCCAGGTTTTTTAAAACATATTTATGCTTTTTGCATAATTTCCAGGGTCTACAACATTGTTCAATGTGTAGTAAATCCTCAGTAAATATTTTTTGAAAAAATGAATAAATAAGCCATCCCTTCATCATATTAGGCATTCGTACATATATGTGTAAGATAATTTTTAATTCAGAGAAAGACAGTACAATGGAGAAGTTAAGACTTTCATCCTTAGTGTCAAAATATTTGTGTTCTCAGCCTTACTATGAATTTGGGCTCTGTCTTAGGTGGGGTTCCTAGAGGCAGGACCTGAGAAGGACCTTCTTTTGCAAATGATGAGACTGCTCTCAGAAAAAAAGTATAAAAAAGCAAGAGGCAGGATGAAGCAGGATGAAGCAGGATAAGAAGCTAGACAAAGATGTGGTAGACTTTGGTGCCTCAGTTCAGGCCTGGAAAGAGCTCTGGAGAATGAATTCTCCACAGAGTCAGTACTGTCTTGTAGCAAGGGGGCCGACTTTTATACCCCCCACATCAGTCAGCCCCTGGCTTCAGGTGGTCCTGGAGAGGAGCATTGTAATCTTGAAAGCATCTCTAGGCAGGGGCTCCAGCTGACTTCAGAAACCTGCAAGTATGAGGCCCTAGCAGTCACCACCAGGAGCCGGGTGCCTAGAGGGGCCTGATGGCTGTAGGCTTGTAGCTTCTCTCATTCAAAATGGCGCCCCTTGATACTCACAACACACGAGGGAACTGAGCTTAAATAACTTAACCCAGATGATCTAGCTCTAAGTAGAAAGTGAATCCTAATGATGACTATGTGTTCATAAGAATAGCTACTAGTTATTAATTAAATTGCCATGTGCTAGGTAGTGAAATAAATCCTTTACATCCACTATCTCATTTATTGCTCACAACAAACCTACAGGGTGAGTAATCTTATTATGAGATTGAGGAATGCACATGTCAGGAGGTGTTACGAAACTAGCCCCAAATCACATTACTAGCAGTGGTGTGACCGGGATTTGAAATCAAGTATGTCAGACTCCAAAACCAAAAACATCTTAACTATCACTCTAGGAAAATATTATGAAGTATTAATTTTTTTTCTCTTCCCACACATTTCCCTTCTTCTCTATATTCCTGTTTCCTTCCCTATATTCAAGTAGGGAGCAGTCTCTGAGACCCCTTTCTCATGAGGCATTTGTAGTGGAGTGGAAATCAGAAAAGAGGGTTTCCTTTTGACCTTTTCCTCCCAAAGCTTAAGTCTTTAGGGAAGAGGGATCCAAGAACACAGAGTGTGTTGGCTTGAAAAAAATGGCAAGATTTATTCCACTAGAATTAGGATCTGCTAGACTGGAGGAGGAGAGAAAGAATGAGCATTGTGGGGTGGGGGCAGAGAAAGGGAGAGAGATGGAGAGGAGAGGGAAGGAGACAGGGAACAAGACAGCACCCTGTGAGTCCTTGGGCAGCGGAGATGAGCCTCACCCCCTGGCAGCACTGCTGGGACAGATCCCAAACCTTGGAGACGGAAAGCTTTGTGGTGCTTCCAGATAGCTGGGACCGCAGGAAGCCTCCCAAAAGATTCTTTGCGAGGATTACGAAGACACATAAAGAGAGTGGATGAAAAGAAGCCATGTAGACGGGCACAATGGATGCACCAGTGGCAACCTGTGTAGATAGATAACTGACAACCAAACATAGCCAGTCTTTGGATGCAAAAACACATGGATGTGACCAGCCCTAAGAAGGACCAAAGTCAACTTTCTCCACAAATCAGAGGGATAGAGAGCATGTAGTTGGATAATCAAATTAAGCTGGGAAAAAAGGCATATTTATTGGATATCTGAGTTTGAAGTTTGAAATGGAGATCTACAACCAACCGAGAAAGACCTGGCCTTGGGGAATGTGGGGACAGTGGCCTGTGTTGTGGTGAGTCAGCATCGCTGGGCACTGAAAGCTCAACCCTTACCTGTCCGTTTGCGTTGCTCTACCTACTGTCCCTACCAGGATGGTGGGAGGTACTGAGAATTTATGTCCAAGTAAACCAAAGCTAGAATGCTGGTAGGGTTATAGTCTCAGTGAAAGGGATTTAGAAAAACTGTGTGCATCAGCCCAGGGAAGCAAAGCAGGGAATTTGTCACTAACCAGGGCTCTGGGCGGGAAAATGAACAAAACCAACTCACGAGAAACTGAGAGGCCAAGTCTGCACTTCATGGTGATGCTGAAAATCAAATTTATGCTACTGGTAAGTGCTGGATTTCTAAAGTGATGAGTTCACATTAAAAATGTGTTCTAGACTAGTGAAACCTCCAGGGTTTCCTGCAGACACAAAAGCAAAAGTACTCTATGATACTATTACCATAACCGTAGGTTCCATGGGACTCCCATGGTATAACTAGTCCCCATTAGAATTTCGGTATCATTAAGATAGTACAAAGCATAGGAAGAAATGGTCAGCCATGAGGAAGAGTCAGTAGATACCATAAGCAGTAAAATTAGCCACCTCAGGAACTTTAGGCAACAGGACAGCAATATGAAAAAGTCTGTGTAAGATTTTTAAAGAGATAAAAGAAAAAACAGAAATCATCCTGAAAGAACAAGATAATGTGAAAAAGAAAAACCAGCAGGTCTGAAAGAGAAGCAAATTGGATGTCTGCCTATTAAAAAAAACCAAACATGGGTGCAGAAAATAAAACCTCAATAAATGTGTTAGCAGATTAAACACCACTGGAAAGAGAATTACTAAAGTAAAAGATAAAACTGAGAACATCACCCAGAATAAGGGTCACAGAAGACCAGATGGACAAGAAGGATAAAAGAACAGATGTGAGGAGCATTCTAGTGGGAAAGAATATAGAGAATGGGAAATAGGCAATATTCAGTGAGCATTTTCAGAATGCAGGAAGCACACTGAGTTCTGAACAGGGTATGGATACATATGGACCCATCAACTTGAAACTGAAAGGTAACAAAGACAAAGAAAATATTAAAGACAGTGAAATTATCTGCAAAGGAAACACAGATTGATAGCCAAAAGAGAAGCCCAGAACAATGGAAGATTCCCTTCAAACTCCTGCAGAAGAAAACTGTCAATACTCAGTTTAACATCAACAATGAAGATCGTTTAAAAAAAAACCAACATCTCTAGGTTAATGCTCCAGGGATGCGTTCGAAAAAGGATACTGACCACAGAAAGAAGGGGTACGGTGCCAGAAGCATTATTTAGCAAACACACTGCTACATCTGTCACTAACTACACAAGCATTTCTCTTAAAAAATAGTAACGAATATTGGGGGAGATGGAAACAAAATAACCAGTTAACGCAAATGAACGTAATCATCGATGATGAATGTACATCAGTGTACGGAAATCTCTTTATAGATTTGGATTACAAATTCTGGAAGCTTTATATGTTTAATGATTTTTTTAATACGTTTAATGAATGTAATGAAAGGAAAGCAGTGAGAGCTAATCCTCCTAGGGGCTGCTTAGTGTTTCGGAGCAGAGCAGAAATAGCAACTGCTAGAATGCGCAACTTCCAGAACAGTAAAGAGGAAAGAGTACCCAATTCATTCAATACAAAAATAGATAATATAAACGGTATAAAATATATCAAATAAATTCACAACATAAAATGGTCAAAATAAATCCAGATGTGCAATCACAATAGAAGTCGATGGATTGTTGTTGTCAATTAACACACAGAGATTCTTGGATTGGATAAAGAGGGTATCTCTATGCTATTTATTAGAGGTACACCTAAAAAGTAACTTTGTAGGTAATGGGATTGAAGAAGATATCCCAGGTGAATGGCTAACCAAAAGAAGGCTGGTGTATCAAAGAGTAGCAGCAGATAAAACATGATTTAAGATGACAAAGCATAATTAGGGATAAAAGTGACCATGATGTAATTATTAACGGGAAAAATTCACCAGTAAAATACAAATATTGAAAGTTATGTTCAGCTAACAAAACAGCATCAGATAAAGCAAATACAACAAAATGACAAGAAGAATTTGATAAATCTACAATCATGGAGGGGGATTTTAATCGACATTTTGTAGAAACTGATGCACAAAGGAAATGAAAAATAAGTAAGGATATTGAAGTTTTGAACATCACAGTTCATAAACTTGGTCTAATGAACATGTTTAGGATACAGAACCTAAAAATTAGAATATAAAAAGAGGTTTCCAGGTCTACAAAGCAAGTCTCAAAAATGCTAAAGAGTCCATTCCTGTAGACTACTTCCTGGCTGATGCAAGAAAATGGAAACAGAAGGGCAGAAAAGCAGTCAGACCCTCTCCTCACTCCTTTGGAAAATGATTACACATTTTTTTTTTTATTATTTTTTAAAGATTTTATTTTTAAGTACTCTACACTTGGGTCTCGAACTCACAACCTGGAGATCAAGAGTTGCTCACTCCACTGACTGAGGCAGCCAGGCGCCCCTCCTTTGGGAAATGATTACAATTTTATTTTTTTAATTTAAAAAGATTTTTGTATTATATACAGAGAGAGAGTGAGCGAGCATGCAGGGGAAGAGGCAGAGGGAGAGAGAGAATCCCAAGCAGACTCTGTGCTGAGCACAGAGCCTGACGCAGGGCTCAATCCCACCACCCTGAGTTCATGACCTTAGCCAAAATCAAGAGTTGGCTGCGTACCGGACTGCCACCCAGGTGCTCCTGGGAAATGATTGTACTTCTAAACAATTCACATGCCAAAGAAGAAATCTGATGGAAATTAGAACATATTTAGACATAAGCAATAATAAAAACACATCCCATTAAAACATGCAGGTGCTGATTCTAAAAATTCACACGGAAGAGTACAGTGGCCAGTTCACTAGAAGTGGGGGAAATGCACGTTGAAGTAACAAGGGGATTCTGGTACGCCTGTCAGTATGGAAAAAATGTTGGGACGAGTCTGGCAAGGACAAGCATCGACACAGATACGAGATGGTGGGAACCTCCAGCATACTGCTGGTTGCAGTGTCAAGGCTGCCTCTGGTCTGGGAGGCTTGTCAGCAGCTAGACAAACTGGCAAGCACACCCTCCAAGTCCGCCGTCTCTGAACACACACCATGCCACTTCCCATTAGGGGGTCATGGCGTCAGAAAGATCCTAATCAGCCTTCAGAGCAAACAAAGAGGGAACAGAATATCAAAGTGCGTTACCCGTAGTAAGATTAGGTGTCGGTTTTGTAAAAATTGTGTGTGTGTTGGTGGCAGTGTGAATGTATGCTTTCTGGGGGTCATGGTAAAGAAAAGAATCAAACAGACTCTGCCATAAAGAAACCCTCACGTTTGTCCACGGGGGGGTCAAGATGAGTATTCGTAGTAGGGTTGTTGGCAATAGTGAAAATTGAAAATAACTTAAAGTGTAGTTTAAAAAAAAGTTCTATTTATCTACTTATCAGAATATGATTCTGCAGGTAAAATAACCTAGATCTCCGTTTTTCAATGTTGAAAAATCTCAAAACCCTAATGTTGAAGAGAAGGAGAGCATGGTGTTAATTTCTCTGGTATCAGTTTTAAAGCTATGTCCATACGCAGTAGAAATACTGAAACATTCACGGAAAGGATACACAGCCACTTTGGGACGTGTCTCCACCTGAGGAGAGAGGTCCAGAGAGTGGGTGGAGTGGCGTGCATGCTGGGGAAGGAGTAAGTCTTTTGTTTTATCCGTGACATTCTCTGTGCAAACAAATGACAAATACCTATTTGGGGACAAATCTGGGGAAAATGTGAACCAACTGTACAATTTGGGTTCTAGGTACGTAGCTGTTATTTACTCTATGTTTCAAACAGTTCACAGGTAAAAATCTAAAAATTAAAATGACCACAATGAACGTACCTTCCGAGCGTGGCTTTCCCCGCACAGTCTCTCAAACCACAGGGCCAGCTGAATGGCCCATGTACTTGGCTGTTTGGAAGGGGACTCTTGCTGGCATTTAGCTTGGGGGCAGGGAGACAGAATGTAAATTTATATCACACACTCCAGCGAAATCAATAGAGGTAATTTCCTGATTCAAACCCATAGATGTGCACAAAACCACCCAGATCTACGGAGGACGATACACACAGAGAGGGAGCCGGCCGGGGTCGGGGGGGGGGGGGGGGGGGGGGGGGGGGCGGGGGGGGGGGGGGGGGGGGGGGGGGGGGGGGGGGGGGGGGGGGGGGGGGGGGGGGGGGGGGGGGGGAAGCATGAGTTCAGGCTGCTGGACTGGCCTCGGCTCAGAGGCTCTGACAATAACAGACCCATGATGAATGATAATTGTGTTTTCTCTACATCAGTGTTTGGAAATCTGTTTATAGATTTGGATTACAAATTCTGGAAGCCTTATATGTTTAATGATTTTTTTTTTCCATTGACCTTAAAAGGCTCTGTACTATTTCAACCATGTCTCTGCCTGAATTTTGGGCATTGGGGAATGAACCCTGGTTCTGCCCTGTGGAATTAACTTTTGCAATGGAAAAAACACCCACCTGAAATATCACTTCTCCCAGCCCAAAGTCCTTGTTTTGTTCAAGGGAAAAAAAAAAAAAAAGCAGGGAAGAGAAAAAGGTATTTGGGAAAAGACTTTAGTGAACGGCTGTTTTTCTCTGTTAGGCTTTATAGGACACCCATAATCCCAAACTTCATAACTGAAGTCCCTGCTGGGTGGAGAGACAATCCATAGGGTCTCATGTGTGCCTCTAGGAGACCAAAGCAACAGGCCATGAAGTTCAGTTCTAACGGATTAGAAAATATGGCGGCCGGCGGATGGCCACAAAATCAAAAGGTACAGAGTGACATACACATTAGAAGAAGAAAATTGAATTAGCAGTGACATTTTTTGGCCTGAGGCCTTATTTTTTTTTTGGGGCTGTGGAAATAAAGACAAACTTTGATCTGTTCTACTCAGAACCTGACAAAGACATCAAGGCCAGAATATTGCCTCTAATCTTATTTGCTGTTTCCACACTACATTTCCTTGGCTCCTCTGCTCCTTGAGGATGGGGCGATATCTCTGAATGGACATTTTTTAAAAAGTTTATTTATTTTTAGTAATCTCTACACCCAACGTGGGGCTTGAGCTCACGACCCCGAGATCAAGAGTTGCATGCTCTTTCCACTGAGCCAGCCAGGCGCCCTGTGAATGGACATTTTTGTGCTCCTGTTACAACAAACCCATAAAGGAAGTCAAACCAGACACTCAAAAGGCATCCCAGGATTGTTGTGGGAGGCCACCAGTGGTCTGGCCAAGGGTTTTGGTTCATGGGATTTACGTGTTCTTCCTCAGTGTTGGAAAAACCATAGCTAGCAGAAGTAAAATGTAAAAGCGGGCAAGGAGATAGCAGTGTGGCAACTATAGAATTATGAAAGACATAATAAGCAAAATTTCCTGTTCTTAAATGAAAAACGTCATTACTTTTTCAGGGAAAAACATCCATGGAAGGAGACCTGCCACTAGACACAATCTAAAAATGTCTCTTACGCCCTCACTCACACTCTCTACCTCTCTCTAAAATAAATAAATAAATCTTAAAGAAAGCCAAACACAAAAGAAAAACAAAATTGTGTATATAAAAGGGGTGGCTTGGACCTTTCCACTGCAGCAGTAAATGCCATGATAGACCCAACAGTGCCTGTATGACTTGGAGAAACGAAGGCTCTAACTACACATCCACGTTGGTATTCAGGTGTGAAGACAACACAAAAGCATGTCAGATCCTGGCAGAGGGAACGGTATTGCAAAGATCTCCAAGTAAAAAGATGGCAGCACTTTGAAACTTGCAGTTAAGAGCTGGACTTTTTTTCCCCCCCTAAGAGTTCTAAGCAAAGGAGCAAAGTGATTCGATGGATGTTTTTTTTTTTGAAAAGATGAATCTCTAGCTTGCTGTGTGAAGAACAGACTAGCAGGCCCAAGGGTGGGGTGGGCACAGGAATGAGCAGGGTTTTGCCTGTACTGGGCAAGAAGTGATATGGCCTGCTCTGGCACATGACCGTGGGGAAGAGAAGTAGCTGGATTTAGGATCTCTCTTATAGAAGGATGACATAAGAGGGCTTGCCGATAAGATTGCATTGTGGGTGGGGTGGAGAAGGGGAGGACAGAAGAAGAGAAGGTTTCAGGTGTGTGCATTGGGAAGATGGTTGCCATTAGCTGAAGTGAGAAACATGGGTGGAGGCACACATTTGAGGCTGAAGATCAGTGGACTGGCTTTGAACCTGTTCAAAGAGATTAAGACCTCCAAATGCTGTGGCCAGGGAAGCAAGTGGATCTGTGAGTCGGGAATCCTGTTCTCAGCCCCACACTTCTCTGCATCTCCTACAGCATTCTCTCAAACCTTTCCATGGACCCTCTAGAGCTCCTATCCTGTGATCATTAAATGCCTGTATATCCTCAGCCCCCTCTGCCCCACCCCTACTTCCTCTTCCTTTGATCTTCCTTATTCCATACATGGCACATCCACACTGAACTCTCGATCTTCACTTCTCCCCACCCCCACTTGCTTCCTCCACAGTCCTTTCCTTTCCAATTAATGGCACCTCAAAACTTCCAATTGTTGAATTCCAAAACCTTGAATTGTCAGTGACTCCTCTTTCTAACACCCCACGAAATCCAGTGGCTTTCCATATGCCTCAGAGTAAAAACCAAAGATCTTAAAATAGCCCATAAAATCCTGCATGATTTGGACCCTCTGATGTGATCTCTTGCTACTCTCTCTCATTTACGTTGTTCCAACCACAGTAGCTTCCTTACTGTTGCTCAAGACTCCAAACACTTTCCAACCTTAGGGCCTTTGCACTGGCACCTCCGACTGTCTGAAATACTCTTTCTCTCTTTCCCCACTTATCCACATGACACATCCTCATTTCCTTCATGTCCTTCAAATATATCCTCTGATCTAATATAAAGCAGCATCCTTTCCCTTCTTATCACCACCTGGCATACTCCCTATCTTTGTTTACTTGTTTACAGTTTGTCCTTCTCCACCAGAATGCAAGTCCCATGAGACCCTTGTTTTGTTCTGTTTGCCTTTGTATCCCCACAGTCTAGAACAGTGCCCAGCCCATGGTAGGTGCCCTGTCAAGACTGTAGCTGTGTGTTGTTGCTGATGACTAGGAGTCAACTAATCTGGAACTTCGTCTCAATTACAACCTCATGTGACCTCCCTGAGATTCATCTGTCTTAGCTGGGAGGGGGTGATATTAATATCTGCCCTGCCTAGCTCGCTGGGCAGCTGTGAAGCTCAAATGAGTTACTCTGCCCCATAGCTTCCCTTTTGGACTTAGACATTTTCATAGGCCAGAGTTCCATGGCCAAAAAAAGCAAAGCAGGATCTGTGGAACTCATATAAAAGGATGTTTGATAACTTTCTATATAATACCCATGGTGGGGCTGGGGTGGGGGGCAGAGAGGAAGAGTAAAGCCCTAAAGAAACTAATGTGTTCTCACAGGGAATTCTCTGGCAAGTCCTGATCTTAAAATGATCAGTCCATAAAAACCGAGAGACAGGCACAAAACCAAAGATGAATACAAAAGTTGTTGAGTGTGGACAAGAATGGTTTCAGGGAGGCTGTGGGGGGAAGAAAGAGCTAAGGTTTGCAAAAATGTTAAGGATGAGAAAAATTGATTTGGGGGCACATTTGAAGCAAAGAGATAAATGACAGGATGGTGCCAACAGATGACAGATTAAAAGTAGAACTCGGGTCTTACTTTGCTTCCAACAAAGAAAATGGTCTTCAGGTTTGAAATAAATCATTAAAAATGAAATTTAAAGAACAACAGAGAAAGGTAAAGAGAATCTCGTTTTATTAAATGAGGTTGAGTCCCCAGACCCCAGGTAATTGTCCACCCAACCCCCTGCTTCATTTCATGGGTCTTTTTCTACCTCCCCCCTCCCCCCATCAAGCTTGGCAACCAGGGTTCCCATCCAAGTTCTGGGCATATTCCCCCCAGTTCATCGTGCAGTCTGATGGAAGGTGGGTAGAGGAGTCTCTCCTCATCTGTGACCTGACTGGAAGGGCCATGGGCAGGTGAACACCCATGTGCTTGGGTGTGTGTGTGTGTGTGTGTGTGCACGTCCACAAGTGAGTTCCCTTAACAGGGAGGTCAGGCAGGTGTCTTCTAATGACGCTGAACTAATGGTTTATTGCCTCCAAGCATCTCCTTTACCAGAGGTAGAAGAGTTGGGGGAACATGAGGGCCATTGCTCCCCTGCTGCTAACAGGTCCAACACAGCCATACGTTTGGATTTTCATGCTTCCTGTTGAATTCTCCAAACAGCTTACAAGACCTTACCTTCTCTTCTGGAAGCCCCACAAAATATTCCTCAGGTGTAGGAAACTTTGGGCAGGTTGTATCTCTCTCTCTCTCTCTCTCTCTCTCTTTTTTACTATATAATGTATCTTTTTAATATTTTTGTATTGTAGTAAAATATATAGAACATAAAATTTACAGTTTTAACCAGCTCAGTGTACATGTCAATGGCATTAAGCACATTCGCCCTGCTGTGTACCTCTCACCACCATCCACCTCCAGAACTTTATCTTCCCAGATTGAAATGGTACCCTTGAAACAGTCCCTCGAGGGCCCCCGCTTGTCCCAGCCCCTGGCAGTCAGCATTCCACGTTCTGTCTCTGTGAATTTGGCTGCTCTCTGATTCTATGAGGAATCACATAGTATTTGTGTTTCTGTGACTGGCTTCTTTCACTTAGCGTAACATCCTCAAAGTTCATCCGCGTGGCCGTGTGTCAGAATCTCCTTTCTTTTAAAGGCTGAATAATATTGTATCCCAATTTTAACAGGATAGATTTTCTCCCGATATCCTGTGGCTAAATGGNNGGAATGCAGACTGAGGGGTGGGATACGGAAATCGTACTGAGTCCGCGTCATGGGGGAGGAAAGCTGTCTCAGGAATCTCCACAAGACTCCTGTCCAGACTGCCCTGGACGACCTTTCTAACAATGACTTAAATGAGGACCCAGGAGGGCTGCCAAGCTAATAACTTGTGAATGACAGAAAATTGGGCCTAACAGCTCTTCTGCGGAATGATGAATATGGATTCAAAATATTTAGTATACTAGAATGATATACCGAGACCAAGGAGGTGAAATTCAGCAACAGTAAGTGCAGTATGCTAAAATTAGGTGAAAGTGCATATTGTGGGCGTACGTGCACGCACGTGCACACCCCCCCCACACACACACACAAATGCAGCAGTACAGGATGGAGTAAAACCGGCCTTAGAGCAGCATGAGCAAGAGTTGTGGGTTTTAATTGACCACAAGCTCAGTCTGAGTCAACAGTGGGATGTGGTTGCCAGAAAAACAGCTAATGCGATCCAAAGGTGCATTAATAGAAACACAATGTTCGGAGCAAGGCAGGAAATAGCCCCTGTGCTGGTCTTGCTGGTCAGGCCGCCCCTGGAATGTTGTGTTCAAGTCGGCACCGTACTTTATGAGGGATATCAAAAGCCTGGAGGGCATTTGGCCGAGGGCAAACAGTCTGCAGAAGGTGCCTCATGAGGAGCAGGAAACAAATCTGGGAACTTAGCAGGTAGGACAGAAGACCTGGCAGGAGGGACACAGGAGGCAATTTAAAATTTTGTGTGGCATTGGAAAATGGAACTGTAACTCAGGGATGCAAGTTATGGCAAGGGTAAATTCTACTGAGAAGAAGAAACGCCTTATCTTAGACCTGTCAAACAATAGAATGGGTGCCTTCCGGAGTGAGTTGCTCATCATTGGAGGCAATCAACCAGCATTGTTTCAGGAAAGTGGTTCTTGGGCATTCCTGCCCCTCAGGAGAGGGAGATGTTGATTGTCAGCAGTGGGAGGAGGTGGGATTGCTCCTGGGATCTGGTAAGTACAGGCCAGGGATGCTTTTAAACATCCTATGGTGTACAGGCCAGCCCTCGGAACAAAGAATTATCCAGCCCCAACTGTTGATTGTGCCGAGCTTGAGAAACCTCAGAAGGAATTCTGTGCTGCAGCGTTGTAGAGCAGAGCCCAAGCCCCCTGGCTGGATTGGGCCTACAGGTATTTTTCTCTTTATGTCAGTGGCTAATGTTTAAAATCCTGGGATTTTACAGAAAGACTGGAATTCCAGCCCTTTCTTTAAAAAAAAAAAATCCCTACGTTTGACAATATTGGGCTCACCTTCCTACACAGCAACAGTTGCCTGGAGCTGAATAGCTGAGGTCCCTTCTGGAAGAATCTGGAGCTCTCTAGCTCACCACAGTCCTCACTTCATTGCCTGTCTGGCCACGGTAGGTGTTTGCATTTGTGATTAAGGGCAGGAACTACAGCTTTATCATGAAACGATAATCTGTGGGTAGAAGTTCTAAGACAAATACACTCATACCCGGTAGAGAAAACTTTCTATAGTCCCAAGAATTTGA
Source organism: Ursus maritimus (assembly GCF_017311325.1). Lineage (NCBI taxonomy): Eukaryota > Metazoa > Chordata > Mammalia > Carnivora > Ursidae > Ursus > Ursus maritimus. Next base: position 21,928,763 of record NW_024424452.1, on the reverse strand, counting down.
ACCCCTGAATGGGCTGCTTCAGGAGCGAACTCCACATTTCCGGTGGTAGTTAATGAAGAGAACTTTTAAGAAGAAATCCCTACTTTGGAATACTGGAAAGGGAGTGAGACTGAACCACAGCAGGTGTTCTTCACTCTGAGTGTTGGAAGAGAATCACATGATGGGTTTCCCCTAAGCACACAGGCCCAAGTCCCATCCCAGAAGAGTATAATCTAGAAAGGTCAGGTAAGGGCTGAGCAGGTACAAAATTGAAAAATCTTACCAGACAATGCTGGTAAGCACTCCCAGGGAAGAACCACTGAGCGAGATGGATGACCTCTAAAGCTCCAACCTCAACCTTGGCAGTGACTCAGGTCCTTAAAAAAAAAATCTACATCAACTTTCGAATACACACTAGAAACATAAAGGACCTGATCACCATGGGTCGGCGAAGGTGAGGGTAAGCTTGAAGCGGCAAGATTGTCAGATTCAGTCCTAACACTGAGGCCTGAAGGGATTCAAGGAAAGAACGGTTTTCAAGGTTCTAGCACATTTCCTGACACATCTGACACATGATGTTTGCTTAAATAACGTCTCAGAAAGCCGTTTATATGCTTGCATGAGTTTTTAGCTTCAAGCAACAGATACTGACACTGCCTGCTTTAAGCTAGAAAGAATTCCATTAAATGGGTATTAGAACAGTGGAAGAAGGCTTTAAAATATGCCTGCCTTAATAAAGCATGATACATGAGTGCAATGACTTATTATACGGCCATTAGAAACTATCATACAGATTAAAATGAATACATTTAGTGGGTGTGTGAGGATGTCCACAATACAGGGCTCTGTGAGAAAATGGTTATAGAACAGGATGTAAGATATGATACAACTCATTTTCATAACAACATATATTTATATTAGTACTTAGATACCAGATCTGGGGAAAAATCTGAACCTTGACCTAAACCTCATATTTTATACAAAAATTAACTGAAAACAGATCATCAACATAAAAATGTAAACCTATAAAAACTTTTAGGAAAAAAAAAAAAAGACATGAGAGAAAACCTTCCGGATCTAGAGCCAAAGAGCTCTGAGACCGGACGCCAAAAGCCCAGTCATAAAAGGAAAGATGATAAATTTGACCTCATCGAATTACAAACTTCTGTTTTGCAAAGGAACTGTGAAAAGGATGAAAATACAAGCTGCAGATTGGGGACAGTGGTTGGGAGTTGGACTCAGGCAGCAAGATGTACAAACCATGCATCCAACAAAAGACTAGTATTTAGAATATATAAGGAACTCTCAAGACCCAGCAGTCAACAAACAAAAAATGAGAGAATGGGCCAGACATGAAAAGACTTTTCCCCCAGTAGGATATGCAGATGAAAAATAAGCCCACGAAAAGATGTTCAATGTGATTAGCGATCAGGGGGATGTAAGTAAAAACCACAATAAGGTACCACTAGTTACCTAGCAGAATGGCTAAAATAAAAAAATCGTGACAACAGCCAATGCTGGTAAGGATGCAGAGAAACTGGATCGCTCACATAGCAGAAGAGAGGACGGCTAGTCTGGAAAACAGTTTGGCAGTTTCTTAGAAAGTCAAGACGCAACAACCATAGGATCCAGCAATTCAGCTCTTGGGCATTTATCCCAGAGAAGTGAAAATGTATGTCCGCATAAAAATCCGTACGGAGAATGTTCACAGCAGCTCTCCTTGAAATTGGCAAAATTGGAAAACCCAAATGTCCTTCATTGGGTGAATGATTAGAGAAATGGTTACATCCACACTAGGAAATACTACTCAGGCTCACTTTAAAAATACCTAAGTATAAAAGGAGGGGATGATCTAAAGAAATGTTACAGAAGTAATCCTATTGTTGGTACACAGGTAGGGCAGAAATTACGGAGGTGCCGGGTAAGTGACTGAAATTCAAGGCACACTACCCTGGCATCTGCCCAATTCCCTGCTGTCTCTCTCTAAGGAATTGGAACACGGCGCACAGGGCACAGAAAATTAAAGAACCCCAGTAAATACGGTCCAAATCTTTCCTCCCCTTTTATTCACTCATACTTAGAAGGAGGGGGGATTCTAGACATTAATACATCACTGCCTCTGTATATTAATAAATGATCTGAAATGAGCAATGGTCCTTGGAGCTCCCAATATCATTAGACGGGGGTTGGGGTGGGTCTGGAGGCAGAGATAGGGCTGGGGGAGGGATTAGGGAAGAAGCAGTCGCCGATGAAAATAAAGAAGCATTTTCAAGGTCTGCACCTAAACCTCAAGCCATCACCGGATAAGCAAGGAAGTGCTCGAAAGTTGTTTGTGTGAAATGGAGTGTAAACTGCAAACATGTTATAGAGGTGGAGGGGAAGGGACAGAAGGAGGGACCCACAGAGGAAGCATTAGCCTCCACCCTACGTGGGAGACTGTAGGAGTTTGGCGGCCCTTATTTATACGATACCAGATAACACTGCAGCTCACACTCCGTGTGTTTGCCGCCACGTCTCCAACAACAGATGGAGGTAATAAAGAGGCTAAAAATGGAAACACGAACTGGTGTGTAGCTTTGTTATGGCAGTTTGTCACAGAACAGTCAAGAATCCCTTGCCAGTAAGTGTGCTTGTCAAGGTCGCCCGTGACCTCTTTGGTATTAAATCTAACAGACATTGGCTGGCCGGGCCGTAGCCAGGCCGGGGAGGCCAGTCTCTTGGGGCATGAGGTTGGCCGCTGCCCACTTGCGATCAACCGGGCTCAAGCAATGGTTTGGCTTCCCTGGGGCTTCCGGAGGCCGTTAGTTCCAGCTTTGGTCAATAGCCTATGTAATTAATCAACTTAAAGGGAGTGCTGGTTAGCAATGGTTCTTGACCCTGGCTGAACACTAGAATCACCTAGGGAGCTTTAAAAATAATACCAGGCCTAGACCTCACCCAGGACCAGTCAGTGGGGCTGAATATAAGCCATTTTTTAAAAACACCCCAGGTGATTCTTTTGTGCAGCCCAGCTGAGAGCCAACAGGCTAGATCATTAAGGGGCCAAGTTCAGACACACATGAGGGATGCCAATCTTGTTCCTGCTCTAATCTGTGACCTCCTACCTCTTCCTAGTACACTCTGAATTGGGGTGGAGACAGGATTGGCACTGAGAGAGCAGGAGACCAAAATTTATTGAAGCAAAAACCAACGGATGCAGTTTTAAGATTGCTTCTAATTTTATATTAATTTTGCTCTAATGAACCAGTCAACTTATGTGCAAACCTCCGTATGGATCCATAATCTGTTTTCTTGGGATAAACTCCTACTCTGATTAAAAAGGTATGGATATCTAAAGTTCAATAATTCAAAAATTATTGGCCAACTTGGTAATAAATTCTATTTAATATTATTTTACTTTGCACTTTAATGTTCATTCCATTTATATATTATTATTTGTATTTCTCTTTTGAAGTGGCTTTTCATGGGCTTTGACCCGTTTTTCCATTGTGGTGTTCATTTTTTACTGATTTTTAAATACTCTTTATATATGACAGTATTGGTAATATATGGTATATTAATATATATTACGGTATGACTTGCATGTCATGCACATCGCCAGTATTTTTCTTGGTGCATTTAATTTTGAGACTTTTAGGTATAGAAGTGTAAATTGTGTATGGAGCCAAATTTCCCAGTCTCATCCTCCTTAGTATCCTTTCACTATTTTTAGGTTTATCAAGTTCCTTTTAATTTAAATTGTTCTTGTAATTATTTTATGGCCTAATTTCCAACATTAAATACTTTGATTCATCTGGAATTTCTTTTGGCAAAGAAACTGCCTTAATTTCAACACCCGAATGGCATCTCCATCATATACTGGACATAAGGGCCCAGTTGTGATCTTTCTCTTTTGCCCTGCTGATCATTTTGTCTGTTCTAAGATCATACTGTTTTAATACTGTCACTTTATCATTTAAGATCTTGTAAAAAGTACAGTTGACCCTAGAATAACATGGGTTTGAACTATGCAGGCCCACTTAAAGGTGGATTTTTTTTTTTTTTATGAATAAAGTCTAGTACTGTGAATGTATTTTCTTTTCCTTAGGATTTTCTTTCTTTCTTTTTTTTTTTTTTTAAAGATTTTATTTATTTATGCGACAGAGAGACAGCCAGCGAGAGAGGGAACACAGCAGGGGGAGTGGGAGAGGAAGAAGCAGGCTCCCAGCAGAGGAGCCCGATGTGGGACTTGATCCGGGAACGCCGGGATCACGCCCTGAGCCGAAGGCAGCGGCTTAACGACTGCGCTACCTAGGCGCCCCTCCTTAGGACTTTCTTAATAGCATTTTCTTTTCCCTAGTTTACTTTATTGTAAGAATACAGTATAGAATACATGTAATTTACAAAATATGTGTCACTATATTATAGGTAAGGCTTCTGGTCAACAGTAGGCTATTAGTTGTTAAGTTGGGGGGAGTCAAGGGTTATACATGAATTTTTGACTGTGGGGGGGACTGGTACCCCAACCCCTGTATTGTTCAAGGGTCAACTTTGTATCATTCTTATTTTTATTTTCAAAAGCATTCTATTCTTTGATTCTTGCTCGAATAAGTATTTTAGAAACTCTTATAAAATTATTACAAAATTAATGAATATTAAGACAATATTGTTTGCAAATATTGAGAAATAGATCTATGGAACCAAAAGAGAGTCCACACATGGGAAACATAGTATGTTTTTAAAAAGATTTTATTTAGAGAGAGAGAGTGCGTGTGTTTGAGCAGGGGTAGGAGCAGAGGGAGAGGGAGATAATCTCTAGCAGAATCCTGGCTGAGTGCAGAGTCCGATGGGGGAGTTTGATATCATGACCCTGAGTGGAAATCAAGAGTCCCACACTCAACCATTTGAGCCACCCAGGCGCCCCAGGAAACTTAGTATTTTATATCTGCAAGAGAAGAGAGGACTATTGAGTCACTGATTTCAGACATGTGCTTATCTAACTGGAAAACATTAGAGCGCTACCTCAGATTATATACAAAAATGAATTCCGGGAAAACTGGCAAACTCCGTGAACAGTCAATTTATAGACAAGGAATCCTAAATGGCCAAGGAACATATGAAAAGAATCTTACCCACAGTGATAATCAGGGAAATGTATATAAAAACAATTAGATATCATTTTTCTTCTGTATGATTGGCAAAATTACTTTTAAAATATAATCTCTTAATACGTAGAGTTGATGAGGCTGAGGGGGAATTGCTGGGAGGGTACGGATCAGTGAAGTCAATTTGGGAGGATCTATCAAAATTTAAAACACCCTATGACCTAGTGGACATACTCACAGAAGCAGCAGCACGTGCACACAGTAAGGGCAGGGAGAGGCAGGGCTCTAGCAGTTGCTAAGATACTGAACTACTTCCCTTTCAGTTGGTAGACAGTCCCCACCTCACGTCCTGCAACGGCCCTTGACTCTCACTGCCCAGGCCACTTTAACCTTCTCCTCCCCCCCCCCCCCCCCAAACGTGATCAACAACTGAAGAGCTGGCGTCAATGCCAGAGATTAGCTCCTAGATCCCCTTCCAGCTCCGGGCCCAGGGTCTATTCAAACCAACAGAACCTAGTCACATTCCCACCCATCCAGAACAAGAGTGCCTGTCCCAGCTTTCCTCGCAGCCAGGGGTAGTCACGTGGTTGAATTCCAGCCAATGAGAGGTGAGCAGACGTTATCGTGGGACTTCCGGGAAATCTCGGCAGGGAGGGTGAACACCCTCTTCTCCTTCCTCCGTGCAGTCACCAAGATGGAGGAGGTGCTTATGGAGACCACAGCACCCAACTTCAACCACAAGCAGGGGGGACACATCCAGGGTTACCAAGACCTAGAAGCTCAGGCGCCTGGTGACTTCACGGTGCCTCCATGCTGACTCAGACCACTTCCTTCTGGACTTCCTTTAAATTAGACAAATGAGTATCCTATTCAAATTGCCGCTACTTTGGGTTTCTCGGTTATAGGCAGCCACATCTAGTCACAATGGGTACAAAGCTAAATGCCTATTAACAGGGAAATGGCTAAATCAACCACGATATCTAAACAATATAAATTGTAAACAACCGGAGGCTTCATGTAGTTGATGAAATACTTTGCAGAGGTCGAGATAAATTTACAGACATTACCATGTCTAGTGAAAAAAGCAAGGGGCAGAATAATCCTCATCCATGTACTCTCGGCTCCAAACCCCTAATACACTCGGCCGGGTTTTCCTAGTTTTCTAGACCGGAAAGCACAGAAGAAAGACGAAAAGTATACTACGTAAGGTGTGCCAATGTTAGGAACTGTTGGAGAGAGGAGAAAAATTGCTGGGGGATGGTCAAAGGGCCCCTTACCTTTGGCTCCGCCATTCTACCTTCATGCAAAACAATGATTCATGTACTACCCGTATGGTACAAATTAATTAGGTTTCCCACCTACCCACCAGCTGATCTTCTCTGACTGTTTACTGGCCTGCTGCTTGCTGCCTGCAGGGTCCACATGTGAGAGCTGTCAGAGCTGAAGACTCAGACTTGGAGGGGCAGCCTCTTCGGCACACAGAGATTAGCTCGAGAGCCACCACCTAAGTGCTTTGTGTTGGAGAAGTTCAGGGTTCTTTTAGAACTCCTCTGTCACACAGATCGTACTGCTTACAATAGCACTGCGTCTAAAAGAATGAAATAAAGGTATTAATCTACAAGGACAAAGAAAGTGAGAGGACACAAGAGCTAATGAGAAATTACAATAAAACACTGGAAGCACTGCTTGGCACGGCAGAGCCCAGAAAGTTGAACTGAACACTGAAAACAGGAACGACTGCCTGAGAGGATTGTCAAAAGCTAGGTATTCGGAGGCATCGGGTGCTGCGGGAAGCAGGGGAGAGGTACCGGGCTGAGCAGCCGGCCCCCTAGGTATCACCTGCCATGCACGTGACTGGGAACACGTGCTGCCCACTCTGCAGTCACTTGTTCTACAGAAAACTTGACTCAGCTGAGCTCCAGGCACGGAGATCTCACACACAGTGCAGAAAAAGGAGAGGTGTGCTGGTATGAGCCAAGGGGAGAGGTTCAAGTCAGCCTCTTATGGGGTATTTATTCCTGGGTCCCCTGCCAGAGTCTTCTGATTATTTCTCATTCTGGAATGAGGCCAATTCTGAGACTCCTCATTGTTTGAGAATAGTAGGGAGGCCGGGGGGATGGGGTGGAGGGGAATGATCTGGGCAGCTGGCGGTTTTATTTTGGGTTTACTATCTCCCAACAATTCTTACCAGGTTGGCAATTCTTTAGCCCCTGGGGCAGATCCTCCCTCTGGATGAGCTGAGAAGCCACAGAGGGCTTTCAACAGAAGGCTCCCTCACATTGTTGAGAAGATGTTAGGAAGACCGGGTGGGGGCTAGATGGATCCGTTTCTGGTCAGGAAAAGAGAAACACTCTAGGTATTTCAAACAGAAATGATTTAATATAGGAGATTGGCTCTAAAAGTACTGGAAGGGCAGATGGGCCAAAAGGGAAGGATGGAAGTTACTGCAAAATGAGTAAGTGCAGGAGCCGCCCCCACCCAGGCTGGGGAAGCAAAAGGGAAAATGTTAGCAGAGCCCACGACTGCTACATTGCTGTGCTTTCTGGAGCACTGGCAACTGTCTGCAGCCACAGGGACCACAGCTGCACCCGCCCAGCAGCAAGCCAGGCCGTCACACTCCTACCGCTATTGCAGGATCCTCTAGGCCCCCAAAGTGTCTAAGAGGTGGAGGGTCTGCTATACCTGTGAGTTCTGTGCTACCGAGGCCACAGGGATGCCCACTCAGCCTCCAAGCTCCTCGGACAAATTCGAAGCCTACCAGGATATTAGCAGTGGACGTGGTGAGAGGCAGTCAGATTCAATATATATTTTGAGGGGGGAAACAACAGGATGTGCTCACCAGTCAGATGTGGGGTATAACAGAGAAGTCAAGGCTAACTCTAGATTTTTTAAAAAAGATTTTTATTTATTTATTTAGATTTTGTTTATTTGACAGAGAGTGTGTGGGCACGCACACACACGAGCAGGGGGAGCGGCAGGCAGAGAGAGGGAGAAGCAGGCTCCCCGCTGAAGAGGGAGCCCAATCTGGAGCTCAATCCCAGGACCCTGGGATTATGACTTGAGCCAAAGGCAGATGCTTAACTGACTGAGCCACCCAGGTGCCCTTAAAGATTTTTATTTATATATTTGAGAGAGAGTGTGTGAGGTAGCACAGTGATGGGAAGGGGAGAGGGAGAAGCAGACTCCATGCTGAGCAAGGAGCCCGACATGGGGCTCGATTCTAGGACCCTCAGCCGAAGGCAGATGCTTTAATTGACTGAGCCACCCAGGCACCCCTAACTCTAGATTATTCTTGGCTTGAGCAAATGGAAGATGAGAATTGCCATTTACATCGATGACCAAAATTACAGTGACAGCAGGTTTTAGGGAACTAGTAAGAGTTTGGTTTGTGACATGTTTAGGGGGAGATGCCTGTTAGCCATCCAGGCAGACGTGTCTCAGTAGACATTCCAGGGAAAGGAGCTACGAATCTGAGATGCAGTAGTATACAAAGGGATACACACACCAGGAAACCTCCGGTGTCACTAAGGGAGGGAGTGTTGATAGGAAAGAGATAATGTTCAAGGACCAATCCTTGGGGTACTCCCAAGTGAGAGGTCAGGGAGGTAAAAAGAAGCCATCAAAGGAAACTTAGGAAAAGCAGAAAAGTGAGAAAAACACCAGAAGGATGTGGCATCTTCCAATCCTGGTGAACAGAGTTTTGGGAAGAAAAGTGGGTTGGCAGTGCCATGTGCTGTGTGTAGGTCAAGTCCCAGTAAGATGAAGAATTGGCTTGGGTTTTGCACAATGGATGTCAGTGGTGACTTCCAGAAGAACTGCTTCAGAGGGGAGGTGGAAACATAAGCTTGACTGGGATGGGATCAGGGTGAGGAGATGGAGAGAGATGGGGAGGAGTGAGGAGAGTTCACTCTTGAGGAGCTGAGCTATAACAAGGAATGAAAATGGTGCTCCAGTTGGAGAGAAAGGGTGAGGTCAAGACAGGGTTGCTTTCCTCTTTTCTTCTGAAGATGGAAGAGATACCAATTTATTGATACACTGAAGGGAAGGACCCAGTGGAGAGGGGACACTGATAACGAGGGAGAAAAAGGTAAGGCTTGCTGGAGTCACATCCTTGAGTAGACTGGAGCAGACTGGAGAGAATACACAAACAGAGGGTCTGGCCTGATCAAGGAACATAGACCATGAACTCCTATTCACCAGAGAGAAAATAAAGTATATGAACATAACTACAGGCGGGTGGGTAGAGGTGGCAGTAAGAGTTCTCTTCCAGTTGCTTCTATTAGCCAGTGAAATATGGAGGAAGCAAGGCCATCAGATGATTAGGATGGGGCGGAGCTGTTTCAGGATTGAGAAGAGTAGAGAAGGAACCAAATAGTTATATGAGAACCAAGAATGAATGGACGAGGGAAATGTAACATGATTGCCAGGAAATGTGAAGGGTCCACTTGAGGTTAGAAATGATGAATTTTAAGTGGGACTAGTCATCACGCTTGTGCATTTGCTGTGTTCAGCTGTGTGGGTGCAGGCATGGGCAGAAAGTTGATTTTAACCAGAAAATATAGCACAGTGAGAGAGGGTCAAGGGAGTAGATGGTATACGCAAAAAGTGACTATATATCATGTTTATCTGTGCAGAGGGGGCATAGGGGGGTGTTCAATGAATAGAAAATTCAGTCCTTTAAGATAAGTTATTCCATGTCCTCATGCTAAAATTATTGTCCTCCAGGTAGAGGGGTCTTTGGGGGTATTACCTATTTCTCTAACAAGCATTTACTAAACACTTGTCATGAACTAGGTCCAGAATGGATATGTGGTTACTTCCCTAGAAGCATTTAAAGTATCAGGAAGATAAGCTGGATCCAAAGTAGGAGGGATTTTAGGTGATTACTGAGAACACAGGGTGACTTTATTTTATTGTTGATAAAATTTTTAAGTAGGTTGAAAGATGCAGATCTAGTTGAAAAGTACATATCTCTATCAATCAAAATAAGCAAAATCCATCCATGGATGGATGTAATTGAAAAGTTTGCAATATAGTAATGGTTAATATTTATTGTGGGCTTACTGTTAGCCAGGCTCTGTTCTAAGTGCATTACATTTATAATCTTGTTTAATCTCCCTAGCAGAGCCAGGATTTGAACTCAGGCAGCCTGTTTGCAGATACTGCACTCCTAACCACTATGCTTTACTGTCTTTGAAGAGACAGCTTCAGGCACAGCTGGATCCAGGATCCACACTATTACTGGGACTCAGCCTTTCCCTTTCACTCTGCTTACTTACATGTTGAATTATTTCACAAGCGTGTTAGGTTCTCTCCATTCATGGTAGCTGCAAGCTTACCCCATCCTTAGAAAGTAAGCAGCTATTTCCTCTTTCTGAAAGTACTAGACCTACATAGGTCTGTATTTAATGATATAAAATAGATTCACAATATTGTCAAGTAAAAAAGCATTTTACAAAACAGTAGATATGGGCTGACCCATAAACTAACAAACACGTGTGTGGAAGGATGTAAAAAACATTAGTGATAGTTATTTCTGAGTATTGTTATTTGGGGGACTTATTTCTTTTTGCTTCTCAGGATTTTCATTTGTTCTACATTCAGGATAATATAATCTATAATAATAATGTTGAAGAAAACAGAAAACTCAATACAAGCAAACAAATATATCTGCTTAAGTTGTTCTCTGTAGCCAGGTACTGTTATATATACCACTAAGATCTGCATTTCAGAAATGGATAAATTGGGGGGTCATCAATGGCGACATTCCCATCTGCTTCCATTTGGTTAAAGACAAGGAGACGAGAGGGAGTAAGTATCTCCAGGTACTCTGGGTCAGCTCTACCACATTATAGGACAAGGTTAGTATCTTCCCCGACATTACAAATAATCCACTTTGGATAAATTTTGAAATGAAATATTCTTTCTTGGAAGCCCTAACAGGGTAATAGTGGTCTGTGGTCCATCAAGGAGGAGAAAGGAGATCAGGAATCCAAGGGAGTCCCAACATGAATACGCAGCCCAGATTCTAAGTACCAGGCTGATCTGGAACTAGCTGTTTAGTCCCTGGCCCCCAAGGGGTTTATAGTTACATTAAGAAGGCAAGATGGTAAGATAAGGTGAGCAGAAGATTGTGTGGGTTACATGACACAGGATGGGGGGTGGGGCACGAAACAGTTCTGACCCAAGGGAAGGCTATGTGGTGAAGCTGATCAGCCTCCCCATTTGGGCTTTTTTTTTTTTTTTTAAGTTTGTTTGATTGATTTTAGGGGGGAACGGGGGGAAGAAGGATCTCAAGCAGACTCCTCACTGAGCGAGGAGCCCTACTCAGGGCTGGGTCTTATGACCCTGAGATCATGACTTGAGCCAAACTCAGGAGTCAGACGTTTACTGACTGAGCCACCCAGGCTGCCCATTCATACATTTTATTTTATTTTATTTTGCACTCGTTTCCCCCTTCTCCAGCCTGCAGCAATTGGAGAACATGGAAAAATCAACCTCCTTGAGATGGTTTCCATATTTATAAGACAGGGATACTAATAAGCCTGATCTTACTGGTTTATTATGAGGATTAAATCAAGTACTGCATCTAATGCTTAACCCAGTGCCTGGTGCTGACTAAATGCTCAGTACATCGTGCCTATTATGATGATGATACTGCCAACAGCACAAGTATACCAACGTGGAGACGACAGAGGTTGGGAATCTTACAAAGTACTAAAAATCAACTATGGTTCCTGGCCTTCCTGATTCGGTTCCCTTCTACAGGCAGCATCTGGTCCCTTGAACTTTCGCCCTCTGACTTTAGCCAGAGAAGGGAGCACGTGGAAAACCTTCTCTCATCCTCACTCCTAAAGGTAGAATATTCACGCACACCCTCCGGCTCAGATGTGAACTCTGCACCTCACACAACCCACAAGACCGTGTGAGTCCATTTCACAGTCCTTCACCTCTTAGGAACCACCCTCTTTGGAACATTTTCTCACATTTTACAAAACTTGGCTCTAGGCGGAACAGAATGGAAACTTATGCGGAAATACAACTGAATAATAAGGCTTGATTGGGTCCAAAGACTTACGGGAAAGAAAATTTCCTTGTTTAGTAATTTCAAATTCAAGGTCTTAAATGCAGGGTGTAAGCGTGGAAGGGAAGATTCAAGAGAATGCTGATGCGAAAAAGCAAACGAAGACTCAGGAAGGAAGGCAAGAGAAGGATCTGGGTCCTGTGGTTGCTATTCTGTTTATGCGTCCTGTTCCCCCGCCGCCTTCATTCTGTGAGTGACTGCTAAGTTCTTTCTGGTGAGCTAGTCCAAATCTCTCTTTTTGCTTCTGTTAGCCAAAGTCAGCCTCTGTTGCTTGCAACTCAGTAGCCCTTCCTGGTTTATAAATAAAGGGGGTAAAAAGGCAAGAAAACAAGGTCCAAAGAAGAAGAGAGAAGATGGAGAAAAGTAGCTGAATCTGAGGACTGTGTCTGATTTTTGACACAGTCTGGGCATAATCCTCCCCGATGCTCTCAAAGAAGAATCATGGTACTTCTGGAAAAAAGAGAGGGGTGGGGGATGATGAGCAGGCCATGTCCACTGTCTCACTCCTGAAAAACTCTACCCAAATCATGGTCACTAGTCTGGGTGGAAAATTGAAGAGGCAAATCTGCCTGGCTCTGATGGGCTGGAATACCCAGGCATTTCACAGCTTATGAATTCAAAGATAAAAATAATTTTTAAATTGAGCCAAGTGGAGAACGATGAGAAATAACTACACTCATTTTTTTTTTTTTTTGCAAGAAAAAAGTTCTTGTCGGAGTGGATTAATCCACATTTAACCTTGTAATTCTAACAATGAAGTGCAGAAATAACAGGTTCACAATGCGAAAAACTGTCGAAGGTCTATCTTAGAGCTCCTTCCAGCATATTTGTTTTGACATTATTATTAAAAACGTGAGTGAAGAATTAATTAAACTGTAATCAAACACACGGAGATGACATAATGCCAACAGAGTGGTTCATGCCTTGAATAATGGAACCCCGGGAGGTTTTCCTAGTTAATCCCAACTCCCCAGTTTACAGCTGAGAAAACCGAGGCTCAGAAAGGTCAACCCACTTGCCCAAGGTACACCCGGAATCAATTCAACCTTTCTACTACGTTTTCTTTTTGAATAAATGAAAGCTGCGTTGTGATTCAAGAGTCAAGTAGACATTTGTTAAAAACTGGATCAGTGAGCTGATGAGACAAGATAAAATTTAATCAGGTCAGATGTGTAAGGACCTACATGTTGGGTCCAAAAAAGCCCACTGTAGAAGCACAGTATGGGGTAGATATGCCTTAATCAGTAGCACTTGTAAGAGACACTTAGAGATGGAACTTGGCTGTGAGCTTGAGATGTCAGCAGTGTGATGTAGCTACAAGAAAAAGATAATGGAGTCGGAGGTGGCATTACTAGCGGCAGAGTTTACAGAAGGGAGGTGAGCATCCCAGTGAACTTTTCAACCTACACCTGGAAGTCCTCATTGGGTCCCAGGTATCAGGTTTTAGAAGTAATATAAATGTGTTAGTTCACACGTGGGAGAGGAGCCTAGGATGGAATGCTGTTAGGAATGATCAAAGAAGAGAGGGATTTGTAAAGCACTGTCATCAGAGCTTGAATCCTGGAGTCAGGTTAACCCCAGCCCTGCTGACTACTGATTATGTGTTCATTAAGCCTTAATCTCACTGTCTGTAAATTAGGAATTATAAATGAATACCTATCTCCAAAGTATAAGGAGGTAGTGCATGTCAAGTGATACGCACATTCTGGCACCAAACAAGCACTCAATAAATGTTAGCTACTATGCGAATTAAGGAAGGGAGGTGATGTGGGGATAACGGTAACAAACTCATAGGCTGTGGTTGATATTAAGTGAGTTAAAGTGGGGAGGGCTTGGAACAAAGTTGGTAGTTATGATCTGTAGTAGAAGGATTGGCCTAAGGTTTCTAGGATGGGCCGGGTTTAGGGACAAAATATTCCCTGGTTTGGGCTAAGGTCCACAGAGCCTGATCAGGTTATTCCCTGAAGAAGGATGTTTAGTTTGTGGGGGAGACAGTAGAGGGGATGGTGGGCATTCAGACATTCTGTGGGGGTATCACTTGGTGAACACCTGGGCACGGGGATTTGGCATTGCTGTGGGGTGACAGCTTAGTTCTTGGGCACTGTCATTTAGGTTTGCTCTGATCCACTAGTGTGGTCACTCGGGGCAACACTGGGGTTGGTCACACATGCCTGTTCTGGACATGGTCACTGTGGGCCACTACTTGGGAATCATTCGAAGTGGAACTGCTCCTGGATCAGTCCTCCCCTCTGTCTCCTCCTCCTCGTGCCCCTGGGTGAAGTCTGCATCATCCTGGACCTTAGGGACGCTGTGGGACCCCAGAACAGCTCCCCAGGGAGTAGTCCGCCGCTAGGGGGCGGCCGCTAAGAGAAGAACCGGCCCCGCGCGGAGTCCGCTCCTTTGGGGCTCACTCTGCCGCCACGTCCCGGGAACAGTGGGGTGGGGGCGCATGCTTCAGGGGTGTGAGACAGAGCGAGCCGCCTGGGTATGAGTCAGCGCGCGGGGGGCTAGGGAGCTCCGTGAATAGTCACGGAATCTCACTCACGCTCGGCTCCTCCACCCATCCGCGTCTAGAGCGTGTGTCCCAGTCCCGCGCGTGTGTGCGCACAAGGCACGATGTCCGATTCCAGGCTGTGTGTCTGGTGAGATGGGGATGAGGGGGACAGGGTAGGGTCCCTGTCGGTGTTTCCACGCCCATGTGGGGTGAGGGGGTGTGTCCTGGTCAGGGTACGTGTGTACCTGTGTGTGTGCGTGCGTGTGTGTCAGTGTGGCGGGACCGTGTATCAGTGTAGAGTGCTTGCATCTGCGCCCGGGTGTGGATGTTGGCGCAACCTGGACCGGGGTTCCCAGCCCTGGGGGTGGTGGGGGCGTCTAGCTTCCTGGAGGAGTAAATGCCTCGCCAGACCAAGCCGGCCAGGGCTCCTCAGGGAGGGGCCTGCGCTGGGAGGGCCAGAGATAGTGCGTCCCTGGGAGGGGCAGGAGAGTGGGGGCGTAGGGGGCGGGCCAGGTCCCAGGGCGGGGCGCGGGCTCGGGGGACCCGCGCGGCTGACGTCAGGCGACTCCTTAAATAGAGCCGGCAGCGCGCGCGGCTCGGCATTTCTCGAGGAGCCCGAGCAGGGCCCGCGCCAGCGCCACCGTCCGTTCCACCCGCCAGCCTGCGCGGCCGCGCCGCTGCCGAGCGTTCGGGGCGCCGCGCTCCAGGGACCAGTAATGGAGCTTCGGGCGCTGGGCGCGCTCCGAAGCCGGCGCACGTGAGACCCGAGGAGCGCCGCCCAGAGCCCCGTGGCCCCGGACGGGGAGATGTGGGACGCGCAGCCGCCTGTGCCCCGAGGAGCCGCCGCCCCCGGGATCCCCGGGCATGGTGCGCGCCCCGGCCGGCAGCGCCCGGAGAAGACGGCGCCCCCCACGCCCGACCCGCGGGGCCGGGGCAGCGCCGCGCCAGCCCTCTAGGCGGCCGTAGGGCCACAGCAGCTCCGCCGCCGGCGCCCCCCGGAAACCATGACCCCCGGCGCGGGCCCATGGAGCCATGGCCTATAGGGTCCTGGGCCGCGCGGGGCCAGCTCAGCCGCGGAGGGCGCGCAGGCTGCTCTTCGCCTTCACGCTCTCGCTCTCCTGCACTTACCTGTGCTACAGCCTCCTGTGCTGCTGCGACGACCTGGGCCAGAGCCGCCTCCTCGGCGCGCCTCGCTGCCTGCGCGGCCCCGGCGCGGGCGGCCAGAAACTTCTCCCGAAGTCCCGCCCCTGCGATCCCCCGGGGCCCACGCCCAGCGCGCCCGGCGCTCCCAGCGCGCCCGTCGCTGCCGCGCCAGCCGCTCGCCTCCCAGCTGTCAACCACTCGGGCTCGCCCAGGATGGGCACCAAACGGCTGCCCCAAGCCCTCATCGTGGGCGTGAAGAAGGGGGGCACGCGGGCCGTGCTGGAGTTCATCCGCGTGCACCCGGACGTGCGGGCCTTGGGCACCGAGCCCCACTTCTTCGACAGGAACTACGGCCGCGGACTGGACTGGTACAGGTAAGGAGGGGGCGCCCCACTCCGCGCGCCAGGTCCCCAGTCGGGTCCATCCTTAGGGCCTCCTCTTGCGTCTTCTCTCCCCCTTAATCCGGCTCGTTGTGTGGGTTTAGGCTGACACGTGGGGGGACTCCGGCAGGATTTACTTAGAACTTCCCAGGTTTGGTGTAGACCATGCACTTTCTCGAACGGCTAAGGGCAGTTGTTTCTGGAGGCGCCGGATGTGAAGGGGGATCTCTAGCCAAACCTCAGGGTGAGCTGGTGGGCCTCCTCCTTGTCCAGCCTCTGGGGTGGAGCGGGGGGCCCGGGGAAGGGGGCCGTCTCCTGACCTTCACTGATCTTTCCAGGCATCTGAAGGACCCTGAGCAGGGAAGGTCAGAATAGGGCCCCCTTGCGGCAGGGCTCCGCGCTTGGTGAGGTTCCCTGGCCCAAAGAGAGGTGTGGGGATGAGGAAGGTCCCTTCTGGAGGGTCATTCCCAGCTCCAGATATTTGTTGCTGTGCCTTGGCTGAGAGCCCCCAGTCGCTCTGACCCTGGGTTAGTGGTCTTGGGTAGTGGAAAGGAACCCTGGATTGGAGTCATGTTCTGTCACTTAGCTTGAACAAATACCTGAAACTCTTCGAGCCGTTATTTTTCTCATCTTTCACAATGGGCAGGAAAACCGTCTCTTCCCTTATCTGCTTTCCGAGGTCTTTCTAAAGTGCCTTCAAAGTGTAAAAAAAGACACCTGCCCTGGGTGGTGCTTCCAAACCGGCAGCGGGGATGTGGAATTTGGGATACTGGTGGGCACCTCAGATAAGGGTTGGCTGGATCCTAGGGACAGCCAGAGACTGTCCACTCCTCTGTTGCACTGCTAGGGATGACCGTCACCCAGGCTGGTGGTGTCTGGGGATAGCCTGAAGCTTCTGGAAGGTGACTGCCTCTCCTGTTCCATGCCCATCTGCTTCCCAATCCCTGTATGGTGCTGAGGTGTAGGACAGGCCCGAATGTGGGCTGAGTCAGTGCATCTCCTAGGGTGGTGTAATGTATGTGCTCCCCATAACACATGGGTCACAGAATTCCCATCATTTACCTGACCCCTTGAAGACCTTCTAGAAATGTCTGCGTCGTCATAGAGCTGGGGAGGAGTAATGTGGTAGCTGACACAGTGACTAGAGCTAATTTTTAAAAATTCATAAAAATAAACCCTTTAGGAAGAAGTCTTAGCATATTGGACAGATGAAAAGTTCATTATAAAGGGGACCCCACTGGGCTCATAATAAGGGGCCCTGGATTTGCAGTGGGGCAACAGGGCTGGTAGGCCTGACCTGTTGTGGTTGTGGGGCCAAGGGATGGGACATGCACTGTCCTTAGGAGGTGGACACACACTCTGTTTCCAATGGAGCCCAGCAGGGATACCCAGCCTGTTGGTGGCCCCGGCCCCATTATGTTGGCTTAATGGAATAGAGTGACACAGAATGGTAGGTCTGGTGCTTCCCACGCTGTGACCCACAGGCATCCCATCTGGGTGTACAAGGTGTGTGAGGACGGCGTCAGAGCCAGACCCCAGGGCGAGGGAGGCAAATGCGTGGAACAGCAGAACCCTGTGTGGGTCAGCCGTGGTCACACTCCAATGCACAGCAGGTTTTCCTCGATGGAAAAATATGAAGATTATTATGAAACCCTTTGCCAGTACCAAGTGCCTTTTAAGTGCAAAATAACAAAATTCGGAGCATCTGGCTCTTAGATATTGTGTCCTCCAATAAACACCCATACCCCACACCCAGCATCTGCACTCCCCTCTCCTGGGTTCACCAGCAAGCAGCTTACCCCAGGCTTCCTTCCCAGAGCCCGTGTCATTCAGGGATGGCTGCTTTTTATTTTTAACCTTGGCATGTGTGATTCTAAGCCAGCTTAACTGTGAACCTTAGAGATGGGAGCTGTGCCTTTTTTTTTTTTTTTAATAGCACATTTGGATTCTGCTAAAATTCTCAGCTGAGTCTTGGTAGGTTTTATTTAACGTAAAGCGCACTGACAGCTCCACTTCTCTCTTCCACCCCACTTCTCAGGGTCTGAGTTACGTTCCCTTTCACCCTTTGTAGTTCCAGAACGATGAGCCCAGAGTCTGGCACAGACTGCCCCATCCTACCGCTTCCCCAGGAGGGCCAGGAGCGTACAGCTCAGGGAGGAGCTGTGTGGTTTGCGCTTCTCTCTGTTGCAGACCCACACCCTCAGAGTCCAGGGGTTTGGTTGTGGTTTGCCATTTCTGGGTGAGGCAGTACCGCCCCATTTGGATGCTGTTTCCAGACTTTCCAGAACATTTCTCTACAAGTGCTTTATCCTCAAGAAATATGCATTAATTGCAGAAATGACAGGGATTCCTGGGATCCTTTAAAAGCCATGTTCTCACTTTGTTCCCAAATTCTGTGAGTTCAGACAGCAGGTGATAGGATGCTCCTCTTTCTGCCCACGGCCTGTGTCATTTCACAGATGTGAAAACTAAAGCCCCCAAAACGGAGAGCATCTGAAATGGGGTCACAAAGCAAGTTGATGAGCCAGAAGTCACTGGCACGCAGTATCCCACAGAGATCCACATGCTCGTGTGTGTGTGTGCACGCACGCGCGGGTGCATGCGTGCGTTTCCAGCCAAGTGCTCCGACCCCTGCTCTGCATAGCTTGCCAACATAGGGCCAGTGTCCACCGAGTAGACGTGGCCAAAGAGCCCTCGCACCCGTGGTAGCAGACTGTGTTTTCCAGAGGTGGGGTTCAGCATGGCAGAGTAGTGTGCCATAAATCACATTATAATCTGCCCACGGCCAAGCCCCTGGGGACCACTTCCTGGGTCCTGAGGCCCCAATACAGAGAGACAGTGGAAAAATCTAACTTCACTCCCAACCCAGAAGGAGAGCCTGCTTTCCGTGGAGATAAACCAAGAGGTGATACATGGTGCCTGAAGGCAGAGTGACACAGCCAGAGAGACCAGGAGGCAGAGTCTGTGCCCTCCTTGTGTTGACCCCGAGCCCCTTTTGGGAACCAGCCCCGTTCGGGCCACCCTTGGAGAGCCCAGCCCCCTGCTTTGGGATCCCTGCCCTTAGAGGTTTCTCTGAGTTCCATCCTCCATGTGTCTGGCCTGGTTCCCCTCTCCCAATTTCCTCCCCAAGTCCTGCAGGGTGGGATCGGCTAGATGCTTGGACAGGTAGGCAAAGCGGCAGCAGGCTGACGAAGGAACCAGGGACGGCCTCCAGATGCTGTGGGATTGGCAGAGCGGGGTCCTCCTGCGTCTCCGCTTCCTCCTAGAATGGGGCCTGGAGCAACCGTCGCAGAAGGTTGTCTTGCGGAATGAATGAAGCCTGGTGTGGGAAGGTGCCCTGGAAAAGTCTGTGGTATTTAAAGATCAGGTGGCCACGTTACTCCTGTTGCCACTGTGGCTACTGCTGCTTCCCTACTGACGCTTCTGGATCACCGTCAGTACTGTTAGTGGTAAGGCTGTTGGTCTCTGCCCCTGCTGCTGTTACCAGACGGGGCTGAGGAATGAATTAATTGCTAGAAAAGTAGTTCTGTGATAGACGAGGTAGGGTGCCGGTCTTAACTTTCAACTCTGCTTTACTTTGCTTTTTTTATTTTTCTGTCTTTCTCTCCCTCCCTCCCTCCGTTCCTCACCCCCTCCCTCGCTTCCTTCCTTCCTTTGGCGTCGATGAACAGTCGCTTCACATTTCTGGGTGTCTGTTTGCTCACCTTTAAAAACGGAGCTGATGTCTGACCTGCTTTACAACCTCGTGAAACCCGAGTAAGACAGAACATGCGAAGAGGCTGCACGCAATCTAGGGTCATACGTGGGATGCTGTCATGGAGCAAGGGGTGGGGGCGAGGCAGAATCATTCGGGGTCTTATCTGTCATCAAGAGATACACGCGGTGCTTTGTCTAGTAGTTTTTTGAGTCTCAGGGGGAGCTGAGTTTCGTGAAGTGTTCTCAGTTTTGCTAGTTTTCAAGGATGGCCAGGGTGTGAGGAGAAAGCGAACCTTCTCCAAATGCATTGAATTGGCACCATGAGCCAGTTAAAACACGATCATTGACTCTCTGTTCTGGCGACGATGTTTTAATAGATAAGCCTGTTCTGGAAACTTTAGATGTCACATCTCAGGTTGTTTGTTCAGTGTGGATGGTGGTGTTGGGGAGGGTGTAAGGCAGAGAGGACACAGCATGTGCCCTGGATGCAGCCGTCTAAGACGGAGAATCAAAAGCCGAGGATACGGTCTGTCCCTGGTTCCAGCCCCTCTCAATCAAGAAGTGAGATTCTAATAGCAAAGCCGAACTTTAGAAAGAACTAAGACCAGAGGCAGAAGGGTCTACCCTCTTTAACCAATGAGGAACACCTGACATCGGCAGCGCGGCACCCACCCCGCACGTGTGCCCTTGCACGCATGATTACAATGTCTGTGCAGACACAGGTCTTCGCAGTTTTCCTACCTCGGTCCAGGAGGATGTCATCCATGCTGATTAAAGGAAATCAGTGAGTCCATAAATCCCCTGTCCTTCGTGTGCTCGCTGTCAGCCTGGCAGCGCGCTGGAGACGTAATAGTTAGCTCTAGCACGCGTCCAGTTGTCAGGCACCGAGGAACATTCAGGATGGGCAAGCAGGACTGTCATGGCTCAGAGACGTGTTTTGAAGAGCTGACTTCGCTGTCGCCTGGAGCTTCCAGGGACCGTAGGAGAGCTCACCATAGGACGGGCTGTCCCCACAGCCTCTGGTGTGTGGCTGTTTAGTGGGGGAAGACCCCGACAACCCTGGTGCTTTTCAGCTGCCACACATTGTTAAGGCTGTTTTGGATGTGAAAATACCATTTATCAAAGATTCTAAGCACATTTTCCCCCACATTTTAACATCTGTGAAGAGAAGGTAACTGACAGTTGATGGGGTCTTAGACGCAGTGAGGTAATGTTTCCATGTTGGGTGGAAACTCTCTTCCCCAGAGGTGCCTTCTGCCGTGGGGACCCACTGGATCCCCCCACCAAGAGCCCAATGCTAGGTGGCAAATGCCCACCCAGGAGGGAGCCCCCAGGTTGCTGTCTCGGCGGCCAGCAGGGGCCTCTTCTGATGGGTCAAGGAGCTGTGCCCATTTTAGATCTGAGTCACCCATGCCATCTCCCCGAAAACGTCCTTCCTGATATGAGAGAAAGTGTGGGAATAGGGTCACAAGGAGATAACAAGAGGCCGTGGCGGTCACGTTCTTCGTGGGCTGCTGGACCGCCCAGGTATGTGGAGGCACATCGCGAGAGTCCCTGACAAGCTCAGGGCAGAGTCGGTGCCCAACAGGTGCTTGCTAACGAGCCCGTGCATCTGCCGCGTGGGACTAGAGAGCGACTTTCTTCCCTTCGGTTAGACCTCCGTGAGTCAGCCCTGAATGCCTGAGTGACGGAGTGGGTGGGGAGGGGGTGGAAGCGCACAGCGCTCTATTGATCAGGGTCCCCCGGAGGACTGGGAGGGGAGGCAGTCTGTGCACGGAGGGCCTGGCACCGGGGGTGCTGGGTAGACGGGCATGCGGCCGGTGAGTCAGGCTGGAGGGGTCAGAGAGGTCGCAGCTGATCTGAACCCGCGGGACTCCCTCTCTCCTCCAGAGCTGACCGGGGGCGGGTTCATCCATGTATTTGTCAAACGCCTACTGTGTGCCAGGCTCCGTGCCAGGCTGCTGTAGGCCAGCCCTTGCTGCCACTTTGTTCTCCTCATGGGCTGCGGGGCTTTGTAGCGCATGGGCAGCCTGACGAGCTGGGTAAAAGCCACCAGTGAGTGGAAATAACGTAGCATTTCAGAGGTAATTGCTGTGTGTCAGGCCACACAGCTGGGCTCTTGGCCCAGTGCTGCACTCGCCCGGGGCTTTCTCAGCGAGATAATGGCAGAGGAGGGGCGGGGGGGTATTACTGAGCACGTGCTTCCAAGGCACGCGGGCCAGGGGTGCTGACCGGGTTATCTGGGGCTGGGCAACGTGTGGTTTCCTGGGCGCAAGTCCAGTAGGGGTGCCTTATCCAAGCTTTGGAATCAGAGGCTCCGTGCCATGGCCACCAGGAAGAAACCCGGAGTGTCTGCTTGGGGTGGAGGCCGGGGACCGCTCCCTGCCGTCCGAGGGGCAGCGTTCTCCCCGCCCAGTCTCTGAGGGGCGCGTTTTCCAAGCTTCAGACATCCTTGTGCCACCATCTTCACAAGAGCGGCCAAACTCTGGCATGGCCGCTACTATTTATGTTCTTAATATTTTTAAGTTAGCGCGTTTACAGATTGTAATTTTTTTCATAAAGAATTGGGCTTTTTTTTTTTCCTTCTGTGCGAATATTTTGGAAACATAATGCAAAAGAACGTTCCCTTGAAAATTATTCCCCTCCTTCCCACCCCCGTTTCTCTGCTGTGTGGTTCCTCTTCCCAGAGCCATCCCAGGTACCCCTGTTTTGTGTGTCCTTCTAGAGACGTGCTGTGCGTTTGTCAACCCAACACCAGATAGGCAGAGTGAAAACACGTTTTTTAAAAAAAAAAACTTGATTTCAAAACCACCCTACGTGGAAAACGAGCCTCAGGTGTCATCATTAGAAGGGAATTGTAAGAATAAATAGTTTGGAGACAAAACAGTGTGATTGAAGTTTGCTTCCTCAGGTGGCTAGAATGTTCCAAGCCTGTGCCCTGCCCTGCCTTTGTCTAAAAGAGGATACTAGGGGATACTAGGAAGAGCTAGTTAAAGAAATCTTAATTTCAGCATGAGCCTTTCCTTTCTCCTTGATGTGGGGGAATGGAAGGAGTGGAAACAAAATGTAAAAAACAAATTTTCTCACTGTGAGAAGTAGTGATACTTCATAAATAATTCATAACTACCCGGTGATATTTAGTAGGTCTGTGGAGTACTCCAGATTACCGAGATGGGCCATCCAGCTGACATCCCATCCAGGGAAGTGGTGCTAGAATTTGCAGGAAATCCACCCTAAGTAAATCCTGCGAGGTTTCTAGCTTTCAGATTCCTTTGATGTGTTAATGATTGGAAGAGACAAGCCAAAGGAAAAATCAGAACAAATAAGAGCGTTCTTAGAAGTATTTTGACTTGCGGTATTTAACAAGGGCCTTCAGAAGAACAGGGTTCCCAGAATAAAGGATATAGCAGGTATTTAAAGGCGGGGGGGGGGACAACCCAGACTCTCTCAAAGTTGCCATTGGTTTCTTCACTGTTCCCAAGGGTGGAAAAACCTCATTCTTCCCCACGATGACCAGATGCACCCGGGTCGTTACATACATACCTACAGGCGTCAGTGTTGCAAAAAGCAGACATGAAGTTGTTTCCACTAGGGACTCGGCAACTTATGGCAACTTATGGCAATGGGGCTTAAGCCTTTTTTTTTTTCCTTCATTTTGAGCTCATGCAAGACAGGGTGTCTTTTTAAATTTTTAGGATGCAAAGTCCCTTTTCTTCCACTTTGTGATGCATGACGTGAGACTTCAACCTAGTGGCGGGGCAAGGTGACACTTTCGCCTTCTCAGCTTCATGGAGGGAGCTCCACGGGGGAAAATTGTCCCTGGGACTTATTGTCCCTGAATAGAACCGTATCCAGCAGCAGCAAATTAGAGGCTATCTGTGACAGCGGGGCTCCCCAAGCTGGCCCTTAGTTGGGCAGATAGCCATCAAAGCTGATGAAGAGGTGGCTTCCTGCAACCTCCCCCTCCCCGCATCCAGCGCTCACAGCTGGGTGAAGGAGTCCCGCATCTTCCCTGAGGCTGGTGGAAAGATGCGCCAGGCATTGCATCCATGGCTCTTGGGGCAGCAGAGCTCCTTTGGGGGAATGAGAAGCATCATCTCATTGGAAGGAGGGAGAACAGCCCGGATTCAAAGAGCGTGGGCGAGATGACCTCAAAATGGGGGTAAAGAGGCAAAGAGCCCCAGGGCAGGCAGTTTCGGCACAGTGATTAAAAACTTGGCTCTGGAACCAGAATGAACGGGTTGGGCTCTCACTGCTACCACCTGCCAGGTGTGCGCCCACCAGCCAGTGGCTTCTCTGTGTCTCAGCTCCATCTGCACACCGGGACGAGTCACGTTGCCTTGCCCCGTAAGCTTGCTGTGAGGATCAGATGAGTGATCACATGCGCAAGTGCTCAGATTTCTGGCAGGTGGAAGGTGGCCAACAAGGTTTACCTGTCATTATTAGTCATTGATTTTTTTTTTCATCCAATCTGTATTGAGCTACGTTCTGAGGGCCTAGAGATAAATAGGACATGGGTCCTGCCACTGGGCTCTTCACGATTTGATGTGGTTACGAGATGTTCATGGAAAATCAGATGGTAAGAGGTACCATGTAGAGATCCATGCAGAGCTATAGCAGTACAGAAAGGAAATGAAATCCGACTGGGAGAATTTTGGAGGGCTTCCTGGAGGAGGCAGTATATTATTTGGGTCTCAGGGCAGATAGGATTTTCAAAGGGAGTGATTGAAGTTGGGGGTAGGAGGGGTCTAGGGATGCTGTTTCTAAATATGTTCATGCCACGATTTCACTTCTGATTTCAGTCCTGCACACATTTATTGACCACTGACTGTGTACCAGGCACTGTGCCAAGCCCTGGAAAAGTGAAGATGGGAAATAGGTGCGCTCCTTTAAAGAGCTGAAGAGCACACAAGTCCAGTAGTGAGATTAGCAGAGGGACTATGAGATCACTGTGGGATCTCACGGGAGGGGTCCCCACCCAGCGTGGGTTAGAGAGGCATTAGGGGGAGCCGGTGCCTCAGCTGTATCCTAGATCTGGCTGCTTCTCATGGTTCCAGCTCAGATGTCACCTACTCAAATACCTCTGTGTTGGACGCTGGGTACAGTGTGAAGTTACGTACACAGGATGTGCTGAGGGATTTCGCCGTGGCAAGGCATGAGGGCGGGGCGTCAAGGAAGCCCACAGTGGGCTGAGGACGGTGGTGGTGCTGCTTGCTGCTGATGACCTCCATTAAGGGCTTGCTGTCTTGTGACAAGTGACGGACTGGATTTTGACCCTCACACGCTTTCTACGACAGCTCCTGGCTTAACCAGCCAAGGGTCTATCCGTAGGCGTCCTCGAACTAAACAAAGACAGGAAAGTCATGTTTGACTGCAGCTTGAAGGCTGCAGGGTCACCCCCAAATAGGTGGGAGATGGCATGGTCCCCCTTTCTAGGGGTCCTTGAGGCCCTTTTTTGCAAATGCAGCGTGCTTAAGTAACCTCTTGAGATCCTTTGAAGGTTGAATTAGCTTTGCTCCAACCAGACGAGGTACATGCCACTTGGTGTGCGTGTGTGTGTGTGTCCCAGCTTCTCATTCCAGCCTCATCAACATGCATGGCAACGCAGCGGCCTTGCTGGCATTGCTAGATTTAGGGGGCTTGCGTGTGTGGGTCCCTTCAAACAGAACTGAACACCGTTGTGCCTTCCTGCACAGTGGGATCTGAATCTCCCCGACTTCCCCAAAGCTGCCGGAGCATGGGGAAATGTTCTCTGCTTTGGCGCCTCTTTGCAGTGTTTCTGCTTTGATGGTTTTAATGAAGATATGAAATCACCTAACAGCTTTCATTTTGCTCAAGCGAGATGGCTGAAAGTGGAGGTAGCATTTCCCAGGATCAATCCCCATTTTCAGAAGTGGTTGGTTAAACTCTCTGCAGTTTATGGCCACTTCTGGCTGAAACCATGGGGGATCTGAATTATTAATTCTGTGAAAAACGAGTTAAGTCATTGCAGAGCTCTGTGGTGGCAAAGTCCCTACTACTGGAGGTCCCCCATCTGGTAGTTTCTCTAGCACAGACCTATCCCTTAACCACAAACCCTGGAGCACCTTGGCTGGATTACTGTGTGTCCGTCATTTCTCCAGGAGAGAAAGAACTTGACTTAATTCAGTTATTCTTTTCTGCGGAGGATAAAGAGGGGGAAATAGGCATAAATGACCCTCGGAGGTGTTTATGTCACAGCCATTTTGATAGACACTCAAATTTGGACATCATTCAAATGACAAGTGTGCCAGCAAGGTCCTCTCTCAAACATGAACCCCTAGCACCTCTGTCCTATCTGGGT
This sequence comes from Ursus maritimus, assembly GCF_017311325.1. Classification (NCBI taxonomy): domain Eukaryota; kingdom Metazoa; phylum Chordata; class Mammalia; order Carnivora; family Ursidae; genus Ursus; species Ursus maritimus. The sequence goes on along the minus strand of NW_024424452.1, from coordinate 21,902,581 downwards.
GGCTGATGCCCAGGGAAGTGTGTGAAAGCATGGAGAGCTTCGAGCAGTGAGCAGGGGCAGTGACCGAGCTGCCCAGACCTTGCCTCTCGCGGAGGAGCAGTTTGGAACAATGGTGACGTCACAAATTCAGCATCCTTCAGGGACTCCCTAGACACATGTGTGAATGAATGAAGTTGGCTGTGGGGCAGTGAAGAGAGGGGACAAAAAGGACAAGTCCCAGTTAGAGCGGGTGCTTGTCCCATTTAGAGGGGACAACCACTAGTTAATCTCAACAGATTTATTGCCAGATTTTCTAGGGTTTTCCTTTTTTAGAAAAAGCTTGAAATATGGCATCTTTAAAAAAAAAAACAAATCTCAATTTATAATTGTGTGTTACTGATTCACAATTTCTGCAGAACATGTTTGGGGGCTGGATGTTACCTGTAACTGTCCTTTCATGACTTTGATGGGCCAGGTCGTCGAAACAGGCACTGCTGTTTGCCAGTCCTGCCTGCCTTTCGTGTGTATTCACTATGGGGTAAGTCGCCACCGTCCTAAGCTTTGATTTGTCCTGTGCGAGATGGGGATGGCATGTGCTCCTACTTCCCAGGTTGTGGTAATAACTCAGTGTCATAAGTACGCATTAGATTTTATTCCTGATGTGATTCCGCCTTCCTGGATTATGCTTGGAGAAGGTATGACCAACACTAAGCTGATGGGCATGCCTGGAAGACAAGAGGCATGACGTGGACCTTTGTCAGGGTGAGGAAAGCTTCTCATTTGAATCAATAGGGAGGAGAAGAGTCTAGAGCCGGGATGACCTGTGGTTGGAGAAACCCATGTGGTTCTAGAGCTGGCCCCCAGGGAGGGAGCCTGCAGTCCCCAGAGCTCCTTGTTGTCATTCCCATGTGTGCCCTTGGAGTCCCTGGAGGATATTGAGTTGGTGACGCCATCCCTGCCCCCAAACTGCTGCATGCAGCTCAGTCACTGCCCCCAGCGTGCCGTGCCATTCAGAACAGCGCAGGGCTCTCCGTCCTTCTGCATCCTTTTTTTGGCCTTCGTAACTGGATAGGGCAGAGCTGTTCCACGCTCCGTGCTTTAGAGATGACCTTGCTTGCACAGAAGGTGACTGCCTCTCTGACTCGGTGGTTTGATGTAGACAGAAGTCCAGCCTGGAGAACGGATCTTGCTAACAAGGAGAGGCTGAGGGATGGGCAAGGGCCAGACATAAAGATCAGCCTGGAAGAATTTTTGTTCAGCCTCGATCAGGAGTTGGCACCTCTCAAAGGGATGAGGGCTGCGGGGGGGGGGGGGGGGGGGAAGTGTTGGGAAGATCGTGAGAAGGCAGCTGCCCTTGAGGAGGACCAGTTGTGTCAAAGATGACACAGTTCCCTTTCAGACCAAGCAAAGCTTTGACGGGAAGGGAGGTCCGTTGGGATCAGTTGCATGGTCAGTACCGAGAACCCGGATGCTTGAACCGTAGATGGAAGAGCTGGCTTTGTGATGCCTGGGGGCAGTCTTGTCTGCAAGCCTCCTCAGACATTGGGTCTTCACGGTTCTGTCTGATCTGACGGCACATCTTGACCTTCAGTGACTCGGGGACCATCTTCACGGTTTACCTTTGAATGTGTCTACAGATGTTTCATTGACTTCACGTGACCTTAAAGTCCACTCATAACTTTTTCTTTAACACGTTTACTTAAACATGAAACTTCACATCACCATCGTACATGAGAATCCCCACTAGCCCAGAGTAGAAAATTGTCATAAACACAGAGTCCGTAGAAACCAAACAGCATACTTCAGTTCCAGCCCATACCCAACCAGAGGCAGTCTCGTTCTTTCTGATGAGGAGAGAGAGGGAAAGAAACCCATTAGAGAGGCGTTAACAACATTTTAGCACCTAAGACTCTCTCCATCGTGTAATCGGAAGATTTGAACAGAAAGAAAAGGAAAGGTCATTATTTTCTAGGGAAGTGATTAGGTGGCATTTCAAGTCATGTCCATGGGCCACCTACATTTTTCTTTTTAACTGGTGGTACACATCACCAAAGTGTATGTGTACTTGGGGACATGCCGGCCGACCCACTGAGATCCCTCTTGCTTTGATGTCGCTATATTATTTTATCATGCTTGCTTGTCATGGTCCATCAACAGCTTGGGAGGGACTGGCTGACATTACAAAGTCTGGGTGGTTTCAAAAGCTGTGATTCCAATTTTAATTGCAAATTGATGGGGCATCATGGGAAAAGCGAATGGAGACGTGAAGAACTGGAGGAAAAGATCCAACTCTGCTGTATTTTTAGATTTTTCTCCCCCCCCCCCCCACTGATCGGTTTTGTATAATTTTATCTGGACTCTGGGTTTGGTAAGTTCGATACCTTCTCTCTACTGTATTACCTGAGGGCTAACCCAAAGTTGCTTTACAATTCCAGTTTAAACGACCTACGTAAAACCTTTATCTGTTGCTCCTTAAAAAAACTGTGACTTGGATGAATGTCAGTGGCATTATGCCGAGTGAAAGAAAGGTTATGTACTGTATGATTCCATTTATATGACACTCTCATACAGACAAAACTACAGTGATGGAGAACAAATCAGTGGTTGCTAGGGTTTAGGGCAGGGGGAGGGGATGATTATAAAGAAGCAGATAAGGGGATTTTTTTGGGTGATGGGGCCATTCTGTATCGTGATTGTGGTGACGGTCACATGAATCTATACGTGTGTTAAAATTCATAGAGCTGAACACCAGTCAAAAGTCTGTTTCACTGTGTAATACATCTAAAGATTAAAAAAAAAAAAAAAGCCCCAAAACTTGATTTAAAAAAAACATGCAGGATTGTAGGACTCTGCCGCTGATGGGCATCCTATGCCCCAAATCCTAACTACCAAAAAGTGACGCAGTTCCCGCATGTTTGGAGTTCACCAGCCTCCCTCACTTCCATCCTGATCACAAATTAGAATCAGCGCCCCCCCCCATCCCAGTCCCCAGTCCTGAACGATGCTAGGATCTGAAGCAAAGTTTGGGAAGTTTCCATTGAGGTCTGGGGCCACCGTGGCCAACAGACATCCAGCCAGGCCTCCCCCTGAGGGGCTGAGGTCAGGACTGTGGGAAGCAGCAGTGGGAAATGCATCTCGTAATCGGAGTGCCTGCAGGTGGGTAGCATATCTGCCTGGGGTCCCGGGGATAGTTGGAGGAGATGTGCAGCATGGGGGAAAATGGGTCACAAACCACAGTTAGAAGAAGAATCCACTGACAACGTGTCTGACCTCCTGACCACCAGACAGCCTAAGGACTAAGCTAGAGGTATCCCCTTGCTCCTCTCACCCTCCACCCCCAGCCAACCCCGCAGGGACAGATAGCTCTCAAATGCACCTCTCCAGCCGGAGCACCCCCAGAGCTGGGGAAGAGCACTGTGGACTGGAGGTGCCCACGTTTCCCTCTTCCCAGTACTTGGTAAAGAACCATGATGCTTCCCAGAGCCTTACAGGCCACAAAACTTCACTTTCCAGCCATGGCTAAAGATGGACACCCGGTCATGGTCTCTCTTCCCGTGTCTGAAGTTGGACAGGGAAAACATGCATGCAACAGAGAGCAGCCACGAAAGCCACCAGGCTCTCCTGCATCCTTCCCCAAACCCCACTTTCTACTGGGCTTGGTTTGAATGCGTTTCTTAGGTGGCTAAGACACTACTTGGGTGGTTGTACCAAAACCGCTGGAGCTGGAGGCAGAAGTGTGTGCATTGCCAGCCTGCAGGTGGTGATTGGATTCACGGAAGTGGCTGCAAGAACTCTGGAGCCTGAATAGCTGGAGGAGGGCACCAGGGGGGCGGGGGGAGCATGCCCAGGGAGTAAATGAACACAGTGACAGGGAGGAGGTGAAGGGTGGTCTGCGCATTAACCACAGTGGAGCAGAGGGCATACGCGTGGGCGCGTTCGAGGTACCGACCCGCCCAGCCTCCCTTCCTCCATGCCAGCCCCTGAGGGAAGGACCGCTCTATAGTTCTCGAAGTTACCATTTTCCCATGGTTGCTGGTCTCTTTGGGCTCTTGTGCAGTCTGCTTTGTTAAAAGATAGTAGCCACATGGTGGAATTCAGCATAGCGGGTAAAGAAAAACAGACGCTGACATGGGACGTTCTCAGGATCTGTTGTTCGGGTGAGAAAAGAGCGAGGTGAAAAACTCACACTTTGGGTGACATGGAGGGGGGATAATATATATCTGAGCTTTCTTCCTTATGCGTACATAAATTCTGAAAGGATACACACAAGAAACTGTGGATGGGGGTGGGGTAGGAGGGAGATTGTCACTACACACCTTTTATGTTTTTTTGAGCTATGTGAGTATATTCTTTGAAAAATTAAAATAAGGAAACTGATAAAAGGGTTAAAAAAGTCCCCCCAAAATGGTACTTCTGGTTGGAACCACTGTTAGCATTCTGCTTTTTACCCCTCCAGACACATTTATACCATTCTCTGCATACATATATATTCGTTTTATAACTTGCAATTCCGTTTGACGATGCGACGTGGCTATCCTTCCCTCTCAATACGCGTGGATCTACAGAATCATTTTAAATGCCTTTAGTTAGGCCATCACGTGTTCCGTCACATCTCTTTTTGAGAAACACTTAGATTGTCCCCACGTTGTATTATTTAAAAATAAAAATGTCAGCAGGAAGCATCTTGTCCATTTTCTTTTCCCTGAGGATCAGTCTCTTACAGAAGACGTTCTGGGTTCGAGAATAAGCGTACTTAAAAAAGAAAGAAAAGTTTTTGATAGAAATTGGCAGCCCTCCCCTACCCCTATGACGATGTGGCGGAGGCATTTCTACACCACGGGCAGAGCCGAAAAGGGCTCCCCCTGCCCGTAACCTTGTCAGCACAAGGTTATCAACCTTATCAACAACCAATTTGATCTTTGCCGACGTAACACATGGAAATAATCTCCCTTTAATTTGAAAAAATTTTTGATAGCCATTTCAACATGTCTACTGCCCATTTGTGTTTATTTTCTGAAAATCTTGGCTAATTGTTTTTACCTCCGGAGATTTTTCTTTCTCTTTTTGAAAGCGATGGTGAGGGACTCAGGATGCTCCTTCCGGCTTCACTTCATACTTTTAGCGTCCTCTTATTTCAGATGTGTTTCTGGGTGGATAGAATTCGCTGGCCTTTATATTTTTCTGCAGTCCGATAGCCGTCTTTCAATAAGAGAGTTTGCATGTTTATGGGCGTTCTGATGATCAACCGATTTGGGCTTTTTTTCTGTCATCTATTTTGTTCATCTTCCTTCTTTTCCCCCCCTCTCCTGACCCTTCTATTAGATCAGGGGAGCTTTCGTTTTCTTCCCTCTACTGGAGTGCAAGTTATGCAGGCTTTTTCTGTGCTTGTCATGGTTGCCTTTACATTTGACCACACGAAGCCTTAGCAAAAAGTAATTGAGAATCATGACTCCCAGCCTTCCCCACCCCAACATTGACCATGTTACGGTTGCCCAGCATTTTATTCCACTTTTGTGACTTTAGTGTTTATCAAAATAACACGTACGTCGTCTACACAGGTAAATAACATCTTAAGGCTTATTTCCAAAACTGCAGCCCACCACCTCACTCCCTACACTCTGCTTCCCATGCAGTGGAGCAACCAATTTTGATTCTTTGGGCTGTCTCAGACTTCCGCGTCCTTCCATATTACCAAATAACATGTTTATGCTGCCACGTTTTATAAATCACGGAAAGGCTAACCTTGGGAGTTAAAATTGCACCTCTCAATTGCTCAGGTAAATGAAGAATTTCAAAGCTGCAGGTGGGCGATATGTAGAAAGTAATGATAATGTGGATAATAATATTTGTTGAAATCAGTCGGCTGTAGCCAAAGCTGGATGCTACAGCAGCTTGGCTTCTTTATGACATGAAAAAGATGACTTGACTAAGGATTCCGCCCCAGAAGTTAGCCGAATGACGCAACAAACATCAGGAAGGAGTCCTTTGGAAAGATAAAAACGGAAGATGAATCTAGGAAAGCAGTAACACTGATTTTAAAAAATAATAATAATAAACCCACCCAAGAACTGGTTCTTTGAAAGATCAATAAAATCATCAAACAACAGTGGTATCTAATCAAGAAAAAAAAAAGAAAGCTAACACAAATACGCAAAATTAGGAAGGAGAGCATGTAACCACAAATTTTTAAAAATCCCCAAAGGGCTTAAGCATCTTTATGATGCTGCAAGAGAAGTAGATAAAATCTAATATTTAGTCCTCATAAGCACTCAGGATATCTTAAAGATATTTTCTTTTTTGAAATTTTTATTATGTTAGTCACCATTAAAGATATTTTCTTAACATGATCTTGAAGGCCATTTTCAAGCTAATTTTCAGCATTGTGGCCTGGGTGGAGAGGGGGGAGCATTTTCCCCAGACCCTGTCTGCTGGTAAATCATGGACATGCTCAAGAAAGGGTAGGTACGGGAAGAACTAGAACTACAGCTAAAAACCACAGTCTTAGCCAGGAACTGGGGAAAGTTCATCCCCGGGAGCCACAGAGAATGGGCGGCCGCAGCCACTGTTGCCCAGGACTTTGCTGCTAAGTAATCGTTACTACATCGTCTTCTGTTTCAAATGATACATTTGATGTTGTATTTCAGCTCAAACTGTAGTAACAGCAGAAGTCTGTGTTTGTGGGTACCGAGCCTCACCTTCCTTTCTCCATAATTAATACCTTTCTTTAGTTCACTTTTATTTATCTGTCAACCATTTGACAGACTCTTAGGAAGAAAAAGGAAAAAAATTTTTTTTTCAGTTAGTGTTTTAATTTGAGCCCTTTGCGGATTCAGAGACTCTCTGCTTTTCTCACGTGTGAGCGACCATCTGGCTGAATTAAAAATCTTAGGACAACATCTTTTCAAAAACACCTGTGGAGACGTGGTGCTACTATCGTGGGGCGTGTGTGTCTGTGTGTTGTGTATATGGCAGAGGGGAAGTTTGATGTCAGTTGGATTCATTTTTTTCCCCTCTGCAGACAAACGGTATCATTTTTCCCCCGCCTGGATGCTTATATAATTTTTCTCTATTGTTTCAATTAAAACATTTCATCAGGGTTTGTTCAGGTGTGGTTCCTGACTTTACCTCACCACTTACTACACTTCTGATCAGTAGCACCCGCCTTATCTATTCATCCGGAGTCCCCATTAAATTCTTATTCAGGGGCTTCTGGGGGGCTTAGTCGGTTAAGCGTCTGCCTTCGGCTCTGGTCATGATCTCAGGGTCCTGGGATCGAGTCCCGCATCAGGCTCCCTGCTCAGTTGGGGAGCCTGCTTCTCCCTCTGCCTGCCACTCCCCCTGCTTGTGCTCTCTCTCTCTGTCAAATAAGTAAAACCTTTGTAAAAAATTTTTTAAAAAATCTTAGTTTTGCAGATTCGTCCTCTTTGGTTCTCACATCTTCCAGGACTTTCTTCCTTTGCCTCTGATCACTGTTTCTCTTGACTTGTTCTATTCCCTGACCCATAGTTTGACACGTGGCACTTGGGCTTCCAGCCTCGGTCTTGGCTTTTCCTTTTCCCATCATTAATGGTTATTCTTCTGCAGCCGTTATTGCCCCTAGATTATTCCTCTCCGTGGATGCATGGATGTAATGTTTTTTGAGTCCGTTGAAAACGCAGCTGGCGGTTTTCTGACTTGTGTTTCTTGCCGTAACTCGGCTGCTCTGATAACATGTGCTCTCACTCCTCGTACAGAGTGTTTGAACTGCCTGTCCTTCCGTGTGCCTGGTGATCTTTCTCTCCTCTCTGTGGCAGTAGACAGGTGACCCATTTCCCTCTTTCCTGTGGCCAGATCCTATTCCGTCGTGTATACATACAACATCTTCCTTATCCACTCACCTGTCAGTGGACACTTGGGTTGTTTCCATGTCTTGGCTATTGTGGTCTCATCTTAATTACATCTTGTTAAAAAAAAAAAAAATCCTCGGAACTCCTGGCATGTGAGTTAAGTGCATCCCCAGATGTCAGTACAAACACAGACATCTCCTATTTCTGTCATTAGTGAAAGGGACAGGAAGGTGGGGTGGGGGACGTTGAAGGTGCAAGGAGGCCTTTTTTACCTGAAACCAGCATTGTAACCATCTTTTGTCACCTGGAACTACTGGATTTCTTTACGCTGTTTCCCACTGGAGTGCAGATTTTCAGTCTAACTCTTGCTGATGGATGGCCTCCTTCTCTTTCCTTCTTTTGCATCCCTGGGCTCTCTACAGGCTCTCTATCTCCAGGAAAGCATGCCCTCACCAAGTGGGATAGGAGTTGCCCTCTTCTATCCAGAGTTTCAATCCAGCGTGATTCACACGGGCACCTTATCTGGAGTACATGAGATTGGCGCTCTTTACCTTACCGTATGTCTGAGTTTGGACAAGAACGTGAGTTCAGAGGGTTTATTTAGGTGGTGATTCCCGAAAGCAGGACCGATGGAGAGAAGTGGGTGCAGGGAAGAGGAAGGGCTGGTTACGGATAGCTGGTCCACAGTACGGTGACAAGAGCTCAGCCTTGCTGGGAAATCTGAGGACTTCTAAGGAATCATCTTAAGTGGTGTTCAGGGTCCTGCACAATGAGGGAAGGAAATCTCAGTCTAATAGTGGTGTTCAAAGAACAAGAAACCCACGTTCTAGGTTCAGTAAGTTCATTGACTTGCCTTTTTGTCTTTGGGTGAATGACTTGAGTGTTCTTAGTGTCTTTGTTTTCTCTTAGAGAATTACAGAGTTAGATTGGACTTGGGTGTCCTGAGAGGTGAACATGTCATGAACCGGGTGGTCTGGGGCGACCCTCGAGGTGATTTGGGATGACACATGCTTACATTACATACATCAAAACACATCGTGAGCACGTGACTTTGTGAGTTTTCATTGCCTCCTTCTGATGATATCAAAGAGAAGGTCTCAGCTTGGGGTTCACGGGCCTGTAACACGTCTCCAACACCATGACATCACCTGGGTAGAACTAAATCTTTTCCTCCTCTGTATTTGTTTTTACAATTGCCTCCTGTTTGTGGTAAGAGATACTGGCTTTTTGTTTGTGGTTCTAACAACATTTTAGGAAAAAAAAAAAAAACCCTAAAGACAGAGACTTATGTAAGCAAAAAAAAAAAAAAAAAAGTGAGTGGATTTTAAAGAGAAACATGAAGTAAACACAAGTGCAAGAATACGGCCAGAATTGGGGAGGGTGTATATGATTGACTAAATTTGGAGAAAATCAACTTAAGGATCCTTCCAGCTCGACTATCTCACTGAGCAAAAATTTATCATGCAGTCGGGACTCCGAATACAACGTTCCACAGCCCAGGATTTTGAACGATCCATTTTGGATTCCTCTGGAATGCGTTCCCAGCAAACCACCCCTCAGATGCAGTATCGGCAACGTGGGATCCAAGAGGCATTTTTGACAGTTGGCGGACGCTTCTCTCTCCTACAGCAGCCACAGAACGAGCCCTTAAAAATCATAACCGGTAAATTGCCTCTTTGGCTGCTTTGACATCCTTGTGTAGTTCAGTCCAGGTGTGCTTGTAGCTGAAGAGTTTGGGCCGGAGTCCTCGCTGGGGAGAAAATCATTATGAAAAGCTATCGATTAGGTGTCCACGGCCGCTGAAACCCAGCAGCGGAAGCTCCTAGAGCTGCATTTATGAAAGGCCAGGGGTCGTAAAGAAGGGCAAGACTGTGATTGAGAGAGGGGGAGGCGATTTGTTCAAAGGACGACGGCGTGTGGAGACAGGCAGCCCCTGAAACGTCCGTTCTTCCTTACTGCAGGTGGTAGTGTGGGCGGTTCAGGGGGCGACTGGCGTGGCCCTGTTGCCGTTGGCAGGGGAAGAGCGGTCCCGGGGTGCTCTTTCTTCCTGGGCAGTCCTGCCACGGAGTCGTTACCGTAGGACTCAGGGGTGTGACGATGCTGACCTTCTGGTTTCACCGCACAAACCCAGGACTGCCCAGCCCAGCGCTGCTCTTCCCTGCCCAGCCACGAGGCCCCAGCCCCCATCTCACTGCCCCTACACCAGCCGACACTGTCGCCCCATGTGTGCGCTGAGCTGTGATGGTCCCGGTGCCCCTTGCGCGGCCCTTGGCAACCTGGTAGAACGCCCTCCCTCACTGCACGAGATGTCCGTAAGCACTTTTCACTGCTGTGCAACGAGGCAACGCCCTGTCGCTCGCTGGCTCTCTCCTCTGTGCCTAACGAAGCGCCTGGCACCTAGTAACGTTGGCAACTGTCAAAATAACGAGTGTGTGTTCGTGCCCCCCATCCCCCTCCCCCGGGCAGGGCAGGACTGAGCGAAGCTCCCAGGCGCCCACCGAGAGCACACGCGCCCCTGCGGCTCACAGCTGCAAAGGCATGAAAGAGTGAAAAGCTTCTCGGGGAACTCTGGAAGGAGCTCTTGAAAAGAACAAAAGTGTTCGTAGTGAAGGAGGAGCACAACAATGTTCCTTTCTGCCTATAGCTTCAGAATAGTTGTAATTTTGAATGGTCCGTCAATCACATTTGATACACGAAATCATACCTTAGAGCAGCATATCTCACGTTGCTTTCTTTTTGGCACAAAAGCAGCTGCATAGGTAACTCCTGTGAGTTAGGCGGAATTTCCTTTCCAGGGTGGCCGTGACTTCACTCTTTTTCTTCAACTCAAGGCAGCATATTAAATGCTGGTTTTTTCTTTTTTCTTTTCTTTTTTTTTTTTTTAAGATGATATACAGTTTTTCCCCCTTTCACCCAAAGATCAGCTATGCCCCCCACCTGCCACTCCTGCTAGTTAGAATTAATGCCTCAGATGCTTCTAGCTCCATTTTGCTCATAAATTTCTCTGACAACATGCTGAAAGCTATATTCCCATCCCCCTCAAATTTATAAATATGTACCCGCAACATTCTGCAGAGGATTCATCTTATTGCAATGGAAATTGATTGCCTTCAAATGCGGGCGACAGGAGTGTGGGATCTTTGCAAAGAGCTCTGTTTTTTTCTACCTCAGCTTTTTCATGTAAATGGTCATTTGGGAGGGGGCGCAGAACACCCCAAATTGTGCAAAATAAGACAAAGAGTGGCCTTCAAGTTTGCTTAAAAGGCAGCTTTGGTGCCAGTGCTGCCAACATTCGCTTGCACAGGAGCTGAATTGTGGTGCAGCGCACATGTCATCTCGGACATCAAATCGATTCTGACTTCTGATTTTGATGGCGATGGGCACCTGACTTAGAAAGGCAAGTAGAAGCAGATGCAATCAGAGATTCCACGGGCAGCTTCGCCCAAGGAGAGTGGCCTTGTGTCAAAGAGCACAAGATTTCCCCCAGACTCCCTAAGTGGAATTCATGCCACATCATTTCCGTTGCACGTGTGTCAGGGAGGTCACCTCCAGCCCGGTCTGCATATTCTTTGCTTGGCAAAGAAACGTCATTATTTTAGAGCTGCCTCCTTTAACTAACTTTTGCAATTACCCAAAGGAGCTCGCAAAATAGGAATTCCTTGATGGTGTCAGGGTGCATTTGAGAGGTGAAGGCGAGCAGCACAGGGAGGCAGTGAGACTGACATCCAATCACGTGCTAGGGACAGTGGGCATAGTTCGAGTTCCCTCCGTGACCTGACTCACGCTGTCAGGAGAAACGTCAGTGGTTCTGGAGCAGATGACGGAACTCTCCAGAGTTGCCGCTCCCCTCTCCTCTGCTGCTCCAAGCCACGAGGTGGCTCGAAAGCCTCACTGCCGCCTCTCCTTCGACAACTCTGGAAGTTCTCTCTTCTGCTTGTGTTCTTTGAGGGGTCATCCTTATGGTTTTACCATAATCCTCTTGGAATGTATCAGGATTGTACCTTCTTCCCAAATAATACAGGAACCTCACTTAACTAACTTCTGTCACCACCCCACGTCCATGACCACGTACCGTGTAGGATTTCAGTTACAGCCCAGATCCTGTGATTTTTATTCCTGCCTTTCTGAAAGAGAGAAAATAGCGGTGTAGGTTTATCCAGAGCTTTCCTAATTCCTTGGCTCACATCGCGTCTTTCTCCACCTCCTCCTTCTGAGTTGAATTGCTTTCTACCAACCTATGCCCTGTAGTTGTCTTGTCACCGGTAAATATTCTGCCAATATCTTTTTTCCCCCCTGAAAATGTCTTTATGTTGCCTTCATCTTTGATTAATAGCAGAATTCTAGGTCAGTGGTTATTCTCCTGCAGATCCTGGGAGGCATAATTCTAGCGTCTTCTGAAATTCCTTACTGTCGTTTAGAAATCTGCTCTGAGTTTAGTCGTCATTCGTCTAGAGGCAACGTGTCCGGTATCTCTGGTTGTTTTTTGCTATTTCTTTGGTGCTCTGTAATTTCTTTACAACGTATCTTAGTATGGGCTAGGTTTTATTTTCTTTTGATCAGGACACATTTTGCTTCCTAAATCTGAGGGTTTAATGCCTTTTTATCAGTTCTGGAAAATTCTCAGCCATCATCTCTCTTGAGTGTTTTCACTTCCAGGTTCTCTCTTCCTCCTTTGAGGACCTCTTGTTAGACACGTGTTGCACCGGCTAATGAATGTTCCCTAGTGCTTCACATCATCCCATTTTCCTTCCTTTGGGCTCTCTGTGTTGAACTACAGAAAATTTCCTTTGTTTCATTTGTTTGAGAGTGTCTGTTTTTAACAAGAAAGAGACTGAATTTGGAAAGGCTAGAACTTTGGCTGAAACTTGGATTTGCCTGGGTTTTTCCCCCCTATAATGTGCTCTTTTTTCATTTGTGTTCTCTTTTTTTTCCTTTTAATCTCTTCAGTTATATTAAAGACTTGTTTATTTTTTGTCTTATTTTGCACCTTTCAAAAGCTGTTTATTTTTAATTGAGATATCACCTCAAATTAAGAAAATATTAATTTTATAGTTCCTTTTAAATTGCTTTATTATCAGGGCACCTGGGTGGCTCAGTCAGTTAGGCGTTTGCCTTTGGCTCAGGTCATGATCTCAGTGTCCTGAGATCAAGTCCCGCATTGGGCTTCCGCTCAGTGGAGAGTCTGCTTCGCCCTCTCCCTCTGCCCCTCCCCCCTTCTCATGCACTCGTGTGTTCTCTCTCTCTCAAATGAATAAATAAAAAAATCTTTAAAAAGTAAATTGCTGGGGCACCTGGGTGGCTGGGTTGGGTATCTGCCTTCAGCTCAGGGTGTCTACCTTCAACTTTGGGATCGAGCCCCACATCAGGCTCCCTGCTCAGTGGGGAGTCTGCTTCTCCTTCCACCCCCCACCCTGCTCCTGCTCTCACGCTCTCTCAAATAAATTAAATCTTTAAAAAAAATAATAAATTGCCTTATTATCTTTAGTTCTTTGGAAAATCCATTCCCTTTTTGTCCTGTTTCTTACTCTCTATTATGATGGATTATTTCCTGGTGTGTTTTATAATTTTTCAATTGCAAGCTCATCTCAGCCGGGGTGGTTTTTGCCCTGTGAGCTCCTTGTGTCCTGGCTGTGAAGTGTCTCGTCTGAGCGGCTTTGCATTTGCTTCTATCGCACTGGCACCAACTCTTGTGTTATTTTCTTGCTTTGCAATTCTTGTGTCCTAAACACAAGTTCAGGGTTTCATTTTCTTGAGACTTGGGTTTTCCTCCCAGAGCCCTGAGTAAAGACAACGTTGCAGGCAGTTCTCCTGGGCCAGTGGGAAGGCTTCCACCCCAACAATGGCAACCCCTTGAAGATTCCCGGCTCTACGCAGGGGTCTTGGTTCCAGGTAATCTCACGTGAGTTTAGGGTCCTTCTCTGGACATAACAACTCCTCAGCTAAAGCCTGTTTGTGGTCTCTGGGGACCACTGTGGCACACTCTGACCATCCGTGTTCTCTTCATTTCTGGCATTCAGGGTTCCCCCTTCTGTGAGCTCATCTCTGCGTTTGTTATTGTAATGTTTTATCTAGCATTTCTGTTGACAGGGAAGTTCACGTTGGCTCAGACTACTTTGCTTTGGGGCCTCACGGTGTCTCTTTAAGTGTGGTTACATTTGCTTTCAGTAAGAAACGTAGCAGAACGGTGAAGAGAAGGCCTTTGTGTTAAAGCAAATTCAGCTTTTGGTAAAGTCTCAGCCTTTTAAAATTGAGTTTTCTTCTCATTAACAAAAGACCTCTCTGGCGTGATGCCACTCGAGGGTGGACAGACATGAGTGGGCCCTTAAGATTGGTTACCACATTGGGGCAAAGGGACCAGTCAGCTCCTGCTAGTATATTATTTTTGGCTTTAGACGGTGGTGTCCCCAGCAGATCTCACTGCAAGCCCTTTCTGTCTTCCCACCTTTAACACCTCCCTCGTTATATGCTTGACCTTACCCGGTACCCTCGTGTAAGCTTAGTGAGATCCAGGACATGTCACGTACTTGTGTCCTACCCCCCCATCATGCCAAGCACATAGTAAGCAGTTTTAAAAAATCTGTACGTGTCCTATGAACTCATTTGTCGTTGGAGATACCAAAATTAAAACAACTTGAGATGTCATTTCACACCTATTAGACCAGCAAAACTTAGAATACTGCTACATGTTGGCGCAGACACGGGGATATGAGGACTCTAGGGACCACTGACGGGAAGGCAGATGGGTGTGACTTTGAACAGCGGTCTGACGTTACTGCCGAATAAAACCTGTCCAGCTCCAGAGTTCCACTCCTGGGCAGATAGCCTAAAGACACTGTCACAGCGCTCCATCAAAGACACAGCCAGTCACAGCCATGTGCGGGTGGTGGTGGGGAGGCGGCCACCATCGCGGTGTCTGGCCTGGGAAAGTGCGGGGGTGCAGAGGTGGGGGTCCACCACGCAGAGTCCCCGCGGTGCTTCGACTCAGCAGAATAGATGAACACAGAGCAACACGGATGGACCTTAAACGTACAGCACCAAGTGACAAATGCTGAAAAGGGAATGGGATTTTCAGCACAATACCATTTATGTGAATTTTTAAAAACCCACATGCAAAACAATATACATTTTGCAAGAACACACTCAAGCAAAAAGATACACATTAAATATATGAGAATGGATTGCCTGTGGCAGAGGAGAATGAGAACGGAGGTGAATACATTATTAATATATAGGTAAGAAAGGGGCCGTGCACAGACCAACAGTGATGATAAGCCATAGAGCAAAGAGTATGATTAACTCCAACACACAATGTTAAAAAAAAAAAAGAGAAGAAGAAGAAGGAAATGAACATTTGTTCAGTTGGGAGTCTCATTTTCTCCTTGAATTCTTGCCTGATCAGGCCAGCCTCGTGTGTTTTCTGGAATCCTGTAATTCTTAGTTTATGCATCTCCCCCCCCCCCCCGCCCTTGATAAGCTCTTTAAATGCAGCATTTGTGTCTTATTCTTTGTTACACGGTTGCAGCAAGATGTGGCTGGGGGTCAGGTGGGCCTCCTTTACGGACCGTCTGACCTTGGGCAAGGTCACATCCTCTTTCTGAGCCTCAGTTTCTCATTCAGAGAACAAGGACCTCTGGGTGTTGTTACCAGGGCTCGGTGAGGAAGTGTGAACTGTTTTTCCCAGTACAGAGCCTATGGCAGAGACTCAGTCAATCAGTAAAGCATCCTGTCCTTGATTATGTTTCCCGGGGCCTCCACACATGATGGGGGGTCCTATCAAGAATTTGTGGACAGAAAGGAACTGTGATATTCACGGTAGAGTGGAGCAAAAGATGGTGTTTTCAGGTCCAGCTAAAACAGAACTTCTGTACCGCGTTTTTGGTTTTTTTGTTTTTGTTTTTAAAGCATCAGGCTTGCTTCTGAGTGTGGTCGTGGAATACACACACCTCCACCACATCCCTCCCCAGCTCTGTGTCTCTGCATTCAGTCCTGGGGACTCTGTGACTCCTCACTCACCTTCCTCCCTGCTGGTCTGGGAGAGAAGGACTCTGTGTATTCAGGTTGACTTCCCCCTCCCTTTTGTTCTCTGCTGTCTGTTAGAGAGACCGGAACTTGACGCGGGGCTGGGTGATTACCCCCACGCCTGCCGCAGAGTGTAGAAATCCTGACACTCCCGTGGACGGTGGTGATTTTCTGAGGCCTTTAGATTGATTGCATTCATCCTAGCAGCAGGTTATACTCGTTATAAAATTATCCAGCTGCTTTCTAAAATCTTGCATTCAACCTGAGATTCTGTAAAAGCTTTCACACGTTGAATGTTTTAAACCCGGCCGATTTTGGACCATGAAACTGTGCGATTGGGGCGGGCGTTGCTGCCTCTCTCCCTTGTTTTTCTCATCTAAGAAACGGGCCTCAACTTCAGTGCAGTGTGTTGAAACGCCCCGAGGGCCTGCGAAGCATCCCGGGTGCCTGAAATAGCAGGTGTAGCCGAGATTTTCACTCCCCGCCCGGTTCTCACTGGTCCACCCGCGCTCCCTGGCTGCTGCCAGCAGGAGCGCGCAGACACACACACTTACCTCTTTAAAATAGTTTAGTCCTCCATCTCTTTAAGATCAGCCAGCCCACCCAGAGACTCACTGCGTAAATGAAGGAGGAAAAAACCTTTTACTAAAATGTCGCCACACGGAAGTACTACGGCTTATCTTCTGTCTGTGGGAAAGCACCCGTCGTGTCTAGTTCTCGGGCTCCGTCCATGTAGACAGCCTGAGTAGGCTCAGCTGTGCTGTAGTTAACACACAGCCCCAGTGTGTCCGTGGCTGAGCACAGCAGAGACTTGTTTCTTGCTGGTGCTAGTGACCTTCAAGATCCGCAGGGGACCTCTACTCATCATGGTCACGCAGGGACCCAGCTCATGGAGGCTTCTGGATACGTGCTCCCAGGGGCACCACAGAAGTGGAAGGGAACGTGCTCCACAGTGTGCACTGGCTCTTCATGTGTCCGCGTGGGAGCAGCTTCAGGAAAGGCTTGATCCAGGGCATACGATGCTCCCTCATTCAGATCTGCTCCCTCTGGGTTATCTCTGTCCTCAGGTTCTGGCAGTTCTAATCTTCACATCATCACAACGCCCAATTCAGCAGGAGAGACAGATCATTCCCACACAAATCCTGAGAGTCCCTCTCTCATTGCTCCGGATTAAGTGATCTAGCCTTACCGACGTGATGACCATGGCTAGGGCAGTGCAGTGCCCTCTCAGCTTAGTGTAGGTCATCTCTGCTTCAGGGGCTGGGTGTAGGAGTACGGTTGCTTCTGTAAAATAAACTACAGGCTCCCCAGTTGAATCTGAATTTCAGATAAACAATGAAAAATATCTTTGGTAAATAAGGAAGTCCCAAATATCACAGGGGATATACTTCCACTAAAAAATTATTTATTGTTTACCTGAAGTTTAGATTTGACTGGATATGCTGTATGTTTATTTGCTAAAGCTACCAATGCCACATGGGAATCCCTTCCCAGACCACATGGAGGGACATGGTGGTTCCTTAAAGCAAAATCGGAATGTTGTATTATCAGAACAAGAGACCGTGTCTGCTGAGTGGCACAAAGCACAGTTGTTCAGTGTAATAACAATGGTAGTGCCGAATGCATGCGACGCTCCCCCTGGGTGTATATGGTGATAGAGCCATAAAATAATACCTTATTACGGCATGACACTGTTCCGGTTACCATTGCTATGTAACAAACAGCCTCTCATAGGCACTTACACCGGTTTATTATTACCTCTCCTGGTTCCGTGGGGGCAAGCGGGGCTGAGCCAGGAGTTCTTGTATAGTATCTTGCATACAGTGGCGGTAAATGTCAGTTGGTGCCATGATCATCTGAAGGTTCTGTGGGGATGAGTGTCCAAGATGGCGCTGTCACACGGCTGGCGGGTGGGGCTGGCAGTTGGCTGGGAGTTCAGCTGGGTGGGGCTGCCAACTGAGTGCCCCCACACGGCCTCTCCACGCGGCTTGGGCTTCTGGCAGCAGGGCAGCTGGGATCCGAGAAGAAGCTTCTCGAGGGCAAGCATTGTAAGAGGTCCGTGCGGAAGCTGCAGGACTTCTTATGACTTCAGTTTCCGAAGTCCCAGAACCTCCCTTGTGCTGTGTTCTCTTAGGCAAGCCAGTCACTGAGGCGAGTCTAGATTCAAGAGCAGGGGAATTAGAGCCCGTGTCTTACGGGAGGAGCAGTGTGTGAACAGGGAGGGAAAGGATGATGGAGTCATCCTGCAGTCCGTCAGCTGTGTGCATTTTACGTGCGTTTTACATGCGTTATGTCATTGAGCCTCCCCCCCAGTCAGCTTTATCGGGTAGAAACGAATGTTGCCCCGTTATATAGATGAGGAACCCAAAGTTGTCGTGGAGTCCAGAGACAGGCCTGAGATCAAACACAGGTAGGAAATGGCAAAACAGGGACTAGAAGTCAGGTCTTCTGGCTCCAGATCAATTATTTTGTTCTCTGTGGCAGCCTGGCTATCTCCTCTTTGCACTGGTCCAGCCATTGTACGTGGATGTACGTGGATAAGAATACGGATGAAAATTCATCCTCCTGAAGGAGGAGGCTCTCAGATACAATCCGGGTTCTCCTGACTCATGGGGGTTTCCCCCTTCTCTGCTGGTTGTATCACACTCTGTGTCTTCTAGGATAATTTGAGATAAAAGATAAAGAACTTCCTAGACTAATACCATTTTAAGCCAGTGATGGTGTTGATGGTGGGGGTAGTTTGGATTATTATTCCATAAATATTCACATGCCTCACCCCTTCATTATGGCGTAGTGTGCTCCCTTACTCCATTAGTGTTAGCCTTGGTCATGGGACACGCTCGGCTCCGAGGGCTGTTTGCGCCGATGTCATGTGACCAAAGATTGGAAATGTGCTTGGGTCCTTGGGCTTGCTCCCTTGTGCTTCTGCAATTGTTACAAGAACCAGCTAGTTAGCTGGTCCTAGAAGGATGGGAGAGGTGTGGTGCTCGCCTGGACCCGGCCCGAAGCTCCGCCCCAAGCCCCGGTGAGCCCAGCCCCAGTTCAGCCTGGAGCAGTGGTTCTCAGCTGAAAGTGAGTTAGCCCACCAGGGGATATTTGACAATGTCTGGCTACATTTTTGATTGTCACAACTAGGAGGAGGGTGCCCTGGCATCTAGAGGGCCTCTGCGGTCAGGAATGCTGCTAAGCATCCTTCCAGGCACAGGACAGCCCCCCATGACAGAGAATTGTCTGGCCCAAACCGTTAGCAGTGCTGAGGTTGAGAAAACCAGGGCTTAGATGAGCAAACTTCCAGCCTATCTGTAGACACGTGGGCAAAACTAATTGACTGTTATTTGAAACCTGAGTTTGGGGGGGAGGTTTTTAATGCAGCATTATTGGGTAATAAGTGGTGGATACAATGGCAGATGAGGGAACCATGTTTTATGACCCAAGTTCATATATGGTTCCTTCCCCACTAAACTTCATAATTTCACTGGCGCTGGTCCCTGGTCATTTCCTCCAGTCAAGGGCGGCCGAGCTCACCAGCTTGCATTCTTACTAGTTCCCAGACACCCCCTAGGGAAGGAAGGCCACCACCCCAGGCTCTGAAGAAGAACCTCCCTCAAGCCTCCGGTCACCCTCTTCCTTGCCTCCTGAAGCCCTTAATGACTCTGCCTCACCAGGCCTGGCCCTTCCCCTCTCTGTCACATTCAATTTGTCTGAAGAATTTTCTCCAGCTGGTTATTACTGCTTGTTTTCTCCTGCAGGAAAGCTCAGCCTTTTCTCTCATCATTTCAGGCTGGCCCCTCCAGCCCTGACGACTTGGCATGTTCGGTGGTGACTCGTGTCTCTGAGGAGCCTAATTCATTCTGTACTTTCTCAGAAAAGATGAAAATCGTTCCTTTTGGTCCTTTATAAAATCCTCACATCCCCTAGGATCTTTTTATGTAGTTTGGTTCTCAAACTGAGAAAAGGATCAGGTTCTGACTAATCTGCCCAAAAGAAATTATAGAAGCTTTTTTTTTAACCTACCGAACAAGCAATTCCGTTTTCTATCAGCTTACCTTTCCACCCACTTTGAAGGATGTTTTTTAAATTGAGGTATAATTTGCATACAGTAAAATGCACCAAACCCGAGGGTAAGGCTTGATCAGTTTTTATGTCTGTATGCGTGACTCAGATCAAGATCTAGAACATTCCATCACCCGAGAAATCCCTTTGTGCCCCTTTCCAGGCAGTCACCAGAGGTGATCACTATTCTGTCTTTGTCACCCAAGATTAATTTCGTCTGTTCTCAAGACTTCACATAGTCCAAATCATACAGCGTGCCATATAGTATTTACTCGTTTGTGCCTGGCCTCTCTCTGTCCATGTGTTTGAAGGACTCTCAATAGCGTCTTCCACAGGGAAGAGAAAGGATTTGGTAGAATTACTGCTGCTGTGATTTCAGGAGGCCGTGAATGGGTAAAAGAGAGAATTCAGGACTTCTGGAGAAGACAGGCACCAAACCCCACCCCTCCTTCCCGTGTACGCCCATGAGAACAGTCAACAAAGCAGGAGGAAATTCTGCACTGGTTTTGGATGCTTTTCTAGGAATAGCTTTACGTGTTTGGTAGAAACGTGAAGTTATTTCTGCTACACTGGTAGCAGTGAGGTTGGTCTGGAGGTACCAGGGAGGGCAGCCTCGCTTTCCCCATCCTGAAAGGAGGGGAGAGGGCCATGGGTAGGCAGGGATCCCTAAAGCAGAAGCCAGCATGGTGCTTGGGCTTTCTCCCAGACTGGAAGGCTGCCATGTGCAGAAAAGTTCCGTGGAAGACATCTCCCAGCGCTGGCAGCCAAAGCAAATAAAAATCCATGGAGACTGGGCACCCTCTGAAGCTGGCTGTCTGCTGGAGCAAGATGCCTGGCGTGCTTACTGGTCTAAGCAGGTTGACTCTTCTTGAGTCAATTTTGGTGATTTATCCTTTCCTAGAAAAACATCCATTTCATCCAACTTTTCATTTATACGCACAGACACACGTGCTGTCAGAATTGTGTTTTGAATCAGCTGATGACTGGCTGGAGTATGAGTTCAGGAGCATAGAATGGGAGTATTGAACATTCTGGGCCTTCCGTAGCTGAGAGTCGTGTTGCTGCACACGGGTACGGCAGCCGGGCTGGTGTGTTGAGCCCCGGGGTCACAGGCTTCCAGAACCCTCAAAACTAGACGTTGCCTTCTGCCCGATGCCACAGAGGTGAACTCTGAGGCCAGGCTGACTCTTTCCCTTTGTCGGTAAGCTCTTCCCCTGAGCTTTGTCTGAGAATTTGTCCGATTCTTTTCTTTGAAGTTAGAACTTTACCAGGATATGCATCTAGGCTTTGGTGTCTATGAATTTTCTTTTCTCCCCCAATACGATTTGCACTCTTTGAAGCACAGCTTTGACTTTTTTCTTTAATTCAGGAAACTTTGTTTCTTGTGTCAAATACTGCTCCTGCTACATGTGTTTAGTGTCTTGTTCATAGACACACGTTTTCTGTGTGGGACGCCACACCGCCTGTCTACAAGCCCCTCCCACCCCTCACCGTGGTCGCCTCTGAGTCCTGGTGATCTTGCTCAAGCTTGGCCTTTTCGCCAGGGGATTGCTTTTCTGCATTGCTAATTTAGCTGTTACTGGACTAAATGCATTTTGAAATAGCTTAATTCCTTTCTGCCTCGAAACCATAATCATTTTCATCTCTTTTTTTAAAATCTCATCTATGTTTTTGATGCATGATGTCTGCATTTTCTTCAGTTTTATTGACAGTACAGAGTTAATGCTGTTGGAATTTATTTCTATTTTCCTGCAGAAAATCATTTTCAAAAGCATGTTTTTTCTGCCCATTTCATGACATAGACAGTTCTCATAGGCTTCAGAAGTTTTTTTCCTTTTTATTTTCTTAAATTAAAAAAAATTTTTTTTAGCAAGCTCTGTGCCCACTGTGGGGCTCGAACTCCACTCACCAAGGTCAGGAGTCCCATGCTGCGCTAACTGAGCCAGCCAGGCACCTTCTTTTCATTATTTTTAGTTGACAAGAGTTCTATCCAGGTCTGCCATTTCCTCCTACGTGGAGGTGAGTGAGTTCTTATAGTAATCCCCTCCCTGCCCCCCCCCCCCCCCCCCCAGCCACATGAGCTGGGAGTTTTTGCCAGACCCAGGATTGAACGTCATTGGGGAAAGAGAGGGAAGATGAGGCCGCAGACCGTGCCAGCATAGAACTGTGACTTCTCCGCATTTGACAAGGGTACCACGGCATGTTTCAAACACCCCAGGTGCCCAGCGCCTTCATAGTGACGGTTTTTGTGACGTTCAGGACTCTTTTGTGGATGAATGACATAAAAACAAACCCAGGCTAGCTTAAACAAAAGAGAATTTACTGTCTCACATGACCAAAGTGTTCAGGAGTCGTTGTGGCTTCAGGTACGGCTGGGTTCAGGGGTATCCGAAACAGTGCATCAGGTGTCTGTCTGTCTCCCTCCCCTTCATTCTCAGGTTCCTTATGATGGCGTGATGCCCATTATAGCTTCAGCCCTTATATCCTCACAATTCCAAATACAGAAAGAATAGTTTTTGTTCTCCCAGCACTTTCAGGAAAAGTCTCCTTGTCGACTCATTGGCTCTGATTGGGTCACATGCTTGTCTTTGGACTACTCGTCACATTTAGGGGGTGGGATATTCTGCCTGGTTTAGGCACGGGTTATATGTCCACTTCTCAAGCAGGGATTGGAATCTGCCACATCCAAATCCTAAAAAGAAATGTCGAGGTACCATTATTATAAGAAGAATGAGTGGATGGTAGTGACACAAGCAGTAGATGTCCATTATAGAAGATCTCTCCACTTAATTCTGTAAAACTGCTCTGTTTCCACAGAGTAGCAAGTGGCGAATGGACCCAGCAGGGCTGCTCTGTATAGTTGGGCAGGTTGTGCACTATACAACCATGCCACAGCTTGAGGAGAGCCCAAGTCACATCATAGACATTCTAGATTTGTATCACTTTTAGTTTTCTTACAGATGGAAGTATCAGATGGGGCGTCTTTTGCTAACTACATAAAGGTGCCTTAGAGGCTGGTATCAAAGAGCAGGCCTCTTAAGGTGCTGTTACTCAGTGGTTCTTTTTGCAGGCTGCACTTCCTTTTCCTGACGCAGTTTCTTTAGCTTGCTTTTGCATGTTTGAGTACGTAAGTCCTCACTCTTGTGTCATTTCTCAGAAATAGAAATCTTATTGCTAATATAGGATGATTTTTCTCCCATGCCCACATGCTCAGCTCCAAAACATATACCTTCACTGAGAAAGCATGCTTCCCCCATCCCTTACCTCTTAGCATTTCTGGTGGTAGAGAGTGGTGGGAAGTCCATTCTGGGGCCGGTAGATCAGGTGCTGGGAGAGCAGGAGAGACCCTTGTTTGCTTCTACGTGGTAGCTGATACACCATCGAGTTGTGAGTGACTTCAGAGCGCCCAGGAGGCAGCAGTCTTGATTTTTCTGTGCCTTGGGCATGTTGCGTCCCTCCGCTGGGCTTTAGAGGAGGGAGCAGGGCTGAGTAATTTCTGAAGGCTTTCCCACCTTGCACATCTAATGCCTGGGGGATCATTCGATTGTAAGAATAACAACATTTCAACAAATGCTACATAATTTCAGTAACCCTTTCTTCAGTGCTCATATGGAACATCATGTATGATGGCACTTCCCTGGCTGTTTTAGAGACACTGTGTCATGTAATCCTTACAACAAACCCCAGATATATATTACTGTCACCCCCATTTTATTAGTAAGGAAGGTGAGGTTCAGAGAGGCTAAATAACACCCGGGTGCTTATTAATTTTTTGAAAAGATTTTATTTATTGGAGAGAGAGCAAGTGAGAAAGAGTGAGCGAGCACGAGCAGAGTGGAAGAGGGACTGAGGGAGAAGCAGACTCCCTGCTGAGCAGGGAGCCCAGGACCCCAAGATCGTGACCTGAGCTGAAGTCAGATGCTTAACTGACTGAGCCACCCAGGCACCCCTAAAGCCTGGATGTTTAAAAATAAAGATTCGGTTTGGTCTTACACCCATGACTTTATGTGATATTTCCTAATGCTCAGTCTAGTGAAAAATAATATTAATTGTAATGACTCCCATTTGTTCAACAAACGTGGATGACGGTGTGCTGTGATTGGGACAGGACAGGGTTCAGATTTTGTCTTTTTCACTTGACCATGAACCTTTATTTTCTCTTCTGTAAAGTGAACATGATAATACATGCTTCCTAAGATGGTATAAGCACTCGGGGCGCCTGGGTGGCTCAGTCAGTAGAGCGTCTGACTGTTGATCTCAGCTCAGGTCTTGCTCTCGCGGTTGTGGGTTCAAGCCTCAAGTTGGGCTCCACTCCCAAGATGGTATAAGCACTCACTAATAAATGGTCTTCCTTGATTATATACATGTATTTACTTGTTAACCATGGGTTTTCACAGTCCTAATTTTTCCATGAGAAAATATGAACTCTGATGGCATCACAAGACACTTCCTGCATCTTTCTACACGTTCGTTACGCCGGATGATTTCCCTTTAAGAAAGCTCCCCCTTATTATTCCCACCAAAGCCTCTTGATGAGTATTCGAGATGATTTTAAAGCATAAACAGTTGAAAACGCGTTAATATCATTTCCTTTCCAGGCCCATTTCAAAATGAAAGGGAAATGTGTTTGGGGAAAAATTCACTTACAACTTTGGCCAAATGCCCGAACTCTCAGAAGAGCCTGACAAACAGAACAAAGTTTAAGTCTCTCTAAATAAAATCCCCATGTCTCTGATTCTGTGCTGGGGAAGGATCTCGCAGTGACCCATTTGCTAATGATAGCCTGCACATCAATAATGGAACGTGAAAGACAATCTTCCAATCAATTTTTTTTCCTGCTGGTTTAGATTAAAGCACAGAAAATGCCCAAATGCTCCATCTGCTTCCTCTAAGATTTCTGGTAGGCTGGAGCCCAATTATGGCTGCCTTATCCATTTTTAATAATCTACTTATGATCATGCAAACACAGGGTGTGATTATACCCACATCGGCTTCTGTTTCAGAGCCTCCATTCCCATCCATAATTAATAAGCCACTGGGTGCATCGGAGGGGAGCTGAAGGAGAGATGGAAGGGACCTTCAAGTAGGATGGCTTTTCTGTTGCTGCTCATTCATTCATTTTACAGACCTTCCCCAATGTCTGCAACGTGCAGGGCGCAGTGCTAGACCCCAAAAGCAAAAGGATCACACGTACCTTGGGCCTCTTGAGCAGCTCACGACTGTGGAGGCGGACGCATAAACACACGCTTGTGGTGTGGATGGCACTGGTCTTCAAACCAGAAAATTCAGCTGCTGAGACAACCGAGATGTTTTATATTCTCAAATCATGAAGTATGGGATAATTAGATGACTGTATTATTACGGATATAATTCTGGGAAGACCTGTTTTGGAACCAGTTTCTTCTATTTGAGGAGTGAGCTATTCTGGGGAGGCAGTCAATTTAGCAAGGAAACCCGATCAGCAAGAGCATGAAATGTACAGTCAGCCCGGGTTTAAGTCACTGCTTTGTACTGTGTGACCTTAGACAGTCCCTTTACCTCTCTGAGCCTGTCTCTGCATTGTACAAGGAGGGAAACGCCTCCCTCACTGGCCTTCTCTGGGATAATAATGTTCATGAATTTGTCATATAGATTGCAAAGTGCAACATCAGTATAAAAAAGAAAACTCAGTCTTGCTGATCAGAAATACGATAAAACCACAAAGTTCTTGTTTTCCGACCCTGTCTCCCCTCCCAAGTTTCCCGGGCAAGTGTTAGCCATACCATGCTTTGGAAAGAGCTGATCCTTCCCGTTAGAGACAGGTGTGAAGTATTTTGCAATTGTTCATGTTTGCAAACAATGCAAACTGCCTCTAATAATTTAGGAAGAGATATTGGGGACTCACAAATTTGCAGAAGGCCAGAAAACTGAATTTAGTACATGCTCTGTTATTATTTGCTGAAAATGTAATTGAATTAAAACTTTACTGCTCCTTCTCACCTTCAGTGTAGCAGGTGCCGGACTTGCTTATCTCCTTTCGGGGCTTGTGTCAAGGACCCCGCGTGCTCTCCTTCCCGTCTTAGTTTGGAGCCAGAGCGGGCCAGGGCGGTCTTCTCCTGCCAGTGTTGGCCTCTCTGGGGAGGTGTCCACCTCTGCCTTCAAATCCCCACTGTCCGTCTTGATGGAAAATTCCAGCAATCTATAGCTGAAGTCAACCTAAACTCTTAATCTCCAGCAGTAAGTGGGACCTGACAGAGAGGTAGCTTTGGGGCAGGCGGTGAGTGGGATGAGAGGGCTGCGGAACTGGAGTTCCGATGATGTGCTCCCCAGCTCCGCCTGACCCCCTCCCACCCTGACATCCGGCACATCGCTCTTCCCCAAGCATGCCAGGTGTACCTAGCCTCAAAACCGCAGCCCTTGCATTTGGCTGGACTCCTCTCCCCCAGAACAGCCCCAGGTCCTGCCTCCCTAGAATGCTTGAATCTCTGCTTTGGCAGGAGTGAGATTCTCCCTGACGGCTCTATTGAAAATTGCAACCCCCCTCCCGTACATGCCAGAATTCCCCATCCCGTTTCTGGGCTTTATTTTCCTTCCTAGCACTGATCCTTTATGCTGTCAGATTTGCTTTGGGGGAGGGACGTTCTCTCCCCCTCTTGGCAGGAATTGGCTTTTGTGTTCACTGCTGTAATCCCTACCTCATAGAACCATTTCTGGCACATGATAGGTTCCCGGTAATTTGCAGAGGGAACAGACGAAGCAGCTGATCTCATCACAGGGTTTGGACATGTCAGCTCCTTGTTTGGCCTCTGCGGGCACCGGCCTCCGCTGTGTTTCTGCCTGTGGTCTGCAGCGGCTGTGCAGAGCCGAACCCGGTGGGCTGCTGGTGCAAACAGTGTGCACCGTGTACCTGCTGGGCAGCTGGTTCTTATTTCAGAGACCCCCGGAGGCCGTGCCGTGCCCCGGCTGCCTGTGGGGGACGAGGTGACGGGGTGGCCAGAGCTGCAGTTCCAGGACTGGCCTTAGTCGGCTCTTGTGGGTGGGCACCTGCGCCGTCTTCTGACTGCTAATTACATTCTAGTCCAGAGCTGGGGTCACGGGGAGCCTCCTCCCAGGAGTCAGTGGAACTTAAAATAATGAAATACAAACCTCTTGCCTCGGCCTCTCAGATCTTGGCCACTGCCAGCCTCCACAGCCTCACCTCCCGCGCTCCAGCCGCCCAGCCCTCTGTGTTTCTTGAACCCACCGACTGAACTGCTTTCCTGCCGTGGGGCCTTCACCCTTGTTTCCCCGAGTGCCTGTGCCCCGGTCGTCTTCAAAGCTGAGCCCAGCGTATCCTTTCCTGTCCAGAGTAGCCTCCCCCATCCCGTTGATTTTCTTCCTGACACAGTTTCTCCGACTTGTTTGGTTTTCACGGCTTCTCCACCCCCCCTTCAGAACGGGAGCTTTGTGACAGTGGGGCATCCTTCGCCACCGTAGCCTTCCCGCCTGCACGGCAGCCTGCGCTCCATGGGGGCTCAGTGAGCATTTGTAGAAGGAAGGCATGAATGAATGGACCCACAGGCCAATTAGGCATTCTTGTTTTGGGATCCAAGGGCAACTGGCGGGGGTGTCTCATTCACGAGGCAGGCTTCGCCTCCATTCCTTTGAAGAGAATCAACAGCGGAGGTTGCAAGCTGGCGGATCATGGAGCTGTACGGAGCCTGTGGATTTGTTGAAGTGGTTTGATTGGCCCCCCGTAGGGTTTTAAAGGCACACTAGCCAGGTACCTGGTATTCTTGCAATCGCAGCATTTGGCGTCCATTGTCTCTAACTTTTCCCGTCTCCTGCGTTCCCGTTACGTGCCTGCTCGTGTAGCATGTGAGCTTACTGACCCCGGGCTACTGGATCATTTAGACTTGGAACACTCAGACACCTTCTGGGGCCTCTGCTGCTCTCCTCATGGATCAGAGTCCGTTCTCGCAAGGCTGGCTGGAGAACCAGGCGTAGGGGGTAGTGAGATATGGCTGATGGTTCTTGTTTTTCCAGAAAAGTTGAGCAGGGTTGACGGCTGAGCGGAAAGGATGGTGGGCTGGAGAGCGGAGCTTTGGAACATCTCCCATGGGAAGGCGGAAGGCGGAAGGCAGCCTGGGAGAGCGGGAGCCGGGCCTGCTCTGTTCACTGCAAGCGTCCTTAGCACATAGCACGGCTTGGAAACTACTAGATGCCAAGGAAAACTTGAGTGAAATTTTAAAAATAGCTGTGGCTAAAATGACAGTGTTTGCTTTTGAACTCACAGTATCCCTAATTAGTTGGATTTTATGACTTTCCCCATCAACCTGGTGAAAGCAGGGAATGCAGACAGTGGTGACCTTACTGCCCCATGGTGCCTTTAAGACGCAGCAGGGGCACAGTGGCAGTGCTTGTGGGAGGACCAGTACAAAGTGCACACCTGCCGGTGCCCATGTATCTGAAGAATTCCCTGGCACAAGCTTGCTGCTCCCATGAACTTGAAGTTGGTAGGAAACAGCTCCACTTGGGGTAAAGACACACACACACACACACACACACACACACGAAACCTTTTGAGCCTCAAGATGACAGATGTGGCTGAGCCTTCTATAACTTATCACCCACCCATCCCTCCGACCGAAATCCCAAGACCTCTGCACCACCGTCCGGCTTTCTGTCAGGCCCGGGCGTGCTTTCTGCCCCTCTGCCACCCTCTCCGCTTCCAGATCTCATGCATCCCAGAATGTCCATCCCCCGGGCTGTGGCAGTTGGTTCTTGGTACAAGCCAAACAGTAGTGTCTGCTGCAGGGTTTTTCCCACCAGAGTCATGAGGATGACCGAATTCTACCACTGGGGCTGTTGAGCCCATCGGAGGCCTCGTTCTGCCACGTGGACAAAGCAGTGAGGGAGTCAGACTGAGAGGAGCTGAGAGAGCCTGAGCTCTGAGGACATCATCAGGGCCCCCAGCGTCCAGCAGGGTCTGCATTTTCCCATTTGGTGGCAGAAATTCTCTCCCCACTTAAGCCCTTTCCGTTTTAGTTTGTGTTTCGTTTTTAGCATGATGCATAGTTTTCCAGGCCCTGCAAGAAACTTAGTGGCAAATACCCACCACCCTCTTCTCTCACCCTCCGTAACTCCCAGCACCTGTGACCAGGCTCTACTGTTCCTTCCCTAGTTGAGCTTGGCCCCTAATCATGGAGCGCATGTGACCACGTGTTAAGACTTTGCTAAATTAACATTTGTTAAGTGGAGCACAGGGTGCCAGATGGTGAGGAGGTTCAACAAAAGACCACAAGAGAAATTGGAATAGAGAAGTCAGTGACTCACGGGTCCTAGAGGGAGTCCATGGCACATCTTGAGGGGCCACAGCGAGAGACAGAACCTGGGGTACATGCCATTATTGGGGTCTGTGTGTGGAGGAATTTGGGCTTCAGGGCTAAGGCCAGATTGGTCCATTCAAACCAAAAAGAGCAGGGTTTTGCCAAGCCCTCTGAGGATTTGATCTAAGGGGAGTACAAGGGGGAAGGCCCTTATTCAAACCAGGTAAAGCAGAAAAGGGGATTTATTATAAAATGACAGGGATATTTCGTGGAACTAAGTATAGGAAAGATGGCAGGACCTCATGAAGAACCGTAGCCAGGAACCAAAGCAACAGTTACCTGTTTGAGCAAATGGCAAATATGAACCAGCTTCTCTGATTCTCTGTTCCAAGTTCCTCAGAGAGATGGCTTGTTCCCCTGCCTTAGCCCGAACCAAGTGTCTGCAGCTGGTCCAGTCCAGATCAGGGTGGGCAGGCTGTTTAGTCCAAATATGGCCACGGGGGCCCGTCCTAGGGGTGAGGAGGCTGCTCGAAGAAAGGGAGATAACAGCCCAGAATGTATCTATTGTGGTGACTGAGTACATATAAATGACACATGTACTACTTTTTCCAGGAGCATGGTCCTCAAGACACTATAGTTAATAAATAACCCTAAGCTGCTTTTTAAAAAGATTTATTTATTAGAGCGAGAGCGAGCATGCACAAGAGGGAGGGGCAGAGGGAGAGAGAAACTCAGACTCCACGCTGAGTGCAGAGCCCGACGTGGGCTTGATCTCATGACCCTAAGACCACAACCTGAGCCAAAACCGAGAGTTGGACGCCCAACCAACTGCCACCTAGGCGCTCTTCAAGTGCTACCTTTTTTAAAAGGCAGAATAGATCTCTGGATAGGTAAATCAAGGGAGAAAAATAAAAGAAACCTCAAATGCACAATGTTAGAAAGACAGAACAGATTTTAAAAATATATATTGCATTTATTAGGTAAGACGTCATTTAAGCAGAAGGACTTCTAGGGGAAAAATTGACTCAAGAAGATATAAAAAAAATTGAAGATATACTGATAACCATGGATATATTTGAAAATAATGTCCCCAAAAAGCTGCTAGACCAAAAATATCCGATGTATGAATTCAATCAGATCTTCAGGGAACCAAATTATTTATGCCCGTCCTAGACAAGTGTATGAAAAACATACTTCCCTGTTTATTTTACTAGCAACTAACTGGATTGTCCTGATACCAGACTCTGAATACAGACATAAAACCCAAATGATACCGGAGCAAACACTATTTGGCTAAGTTAGCAAAAAAGAAATACATATCTAGAGAATTTAGGCGGACTGTGTTGTAGCCAAGCAGTATTTCTTCCAAGAATGCTAATGGCTTGTCATCACGATGCCTGCTAAC
This sequence comes from Ursus maritimus, assembly GCF_017311325.1. NCBI lineage: Eukaryota > Metazoa > Chordata > Mammalia > Carnivora > Ursidae > Ursus > Ursus maritimus. The sequence continues at coordinate 21,872,012 of NW_024424452.1, read as the reverse complement.
AGCACCAAAGCACTACGGCAGGGCAAAAGAAGGAAAAATGCGAAATTGGATGGCTTTTAAGTTAGGCATTGCTGGAAGTCAGTGGTCATGTCTGAAAACAAAACACTAAATTAGGACTGGAGGATACTCTTTTTTTATTTATCTGACTGGCTCCCTACGTGATGTTTAAAGCCCAGAACACCACTAGGGTGATTGCAGTAATGTTGTTCTGGACGATATTGCCAATGCAATAAGAAAAGAAAAAAAGAGAAAATGGACACAAATCCTGAAAAGAATTCACATTTTTTCCCCCAAGAATTAGAGGATGAGGGTATTGCATGCCCACAAAACCAGACTAGCAGTCTGTTAGAAAAGAAAGCTGAGCAAAGTTTGGCAAAGGGGACACATTTACGTGCACGTACACACACACACACACACACACACACACACACACACACACACAGTAACCATTTCAGTAATACTGTGTGTGTTATGGGGGGAGGGTTGTTTACAACAGAAACAAAAATGTTAAATACTTAAATATGCAGGAAGAATCTGTATGAAGAAAACTGTAGAACTTTACTGGATGATGTAAACAGAAGCCCTGAGTAAGTGGACGTCATGACATGTACCTGGATGTCAATTCTCCTTAATCTACTCCTTTTATTCAACTAAATGGAAATGCCGCTGAAAAGAAAAATCTTGACTCTAAAAAACAAAAAAAAAACCCTTGACTTTTAAGGCTCATCTGGAGATCAGTGAGAACACCGGAGAAAATTGTTAACATGGGGAATGAGATTACTATATTAAAATATGAGTTTGTTGGAGCGCCTGGCTGGCTCATCAGGAGAGCATGCAATTCTTGACCTCAGGGTCGTGAGTTCAAGCCCCACACTGGGTGTGGAGCCTACTCAAAAAAAATAACAATAAAAAAACACAAGTTTGTAATAATTAAAAGAATAGTACTGGTATAAAAATCAGTGGAATAGAAGGGAAAATCCATTAAAAACTTTGAATTTAACATATGATAAGGTGGCATTTGAATTTGTGGGGAAGATTTATTCAACAAACGGTGCTGGGACAACTGGCTAGCCATTTGGAAAATAAATCTTCCTTCACGAGTATCAAAATGTCTCAACGTGGTTACAGATTTCAATTTAAAAATAAAACCACTTTACAGTTATGGAATGGTGGAAATTTTCAAAGCTTGACACCCAAGACAGAAAATATAAAGGAAAAGGCTAAGAAATTGGACTGCATAAAAACATAAGGACATTTTTATGCTAAAAAAGAAATCATCAAGGTAAAGCAGAAGGTAACATGGGTAATAGTGTCCATAACGCATAATGTGAAAAAGAGAAATTCGAATGGACAGTTTACAAATGAAAGGCAAACGCTCCACTCCGTAGTCATGAGAAAAATGAGGTAAACTAACGATAGCATTTTTTCCACCAGTGAAGTTGGGAAATGTGAGAACTGTCCTCTTGCAGTGCTATTTTGAATATCAATTGGTGTAACTGCTCCAGAAGGAAACTTGGCCAGGTGTTGAAAAACCTTAGACTCAGTCACACCCAGAAATTCTGCTTTTAGGGGACAGTGTCAAGGAAAGAAAGAGTAGATGCATATTTCACCTCAAGGATGTTTTGTAAGCTTTGTTTGAATATAAATATCCGGCCTAGGAGAATACTACGCAACTGTTTAGGGAGCCGAGGTCCATGAATGCAAACTTCAATAAGGAATATTATCCAGTGTGTGTTAACAAGTTTTAAGAAGTTGTGGAGCACCACACTCATTTAGTGCGATTCTGTTCGCTTTTGGAAAGTACTCTGCATGCACAAAATCACCCAAAGAGAAACATAAAAAGTCTGGAGGAATACACACCACACTGTTAATAGTGTTTATCTCTGCTTGGTGGGATTACACAGGCTCTTCCTCCCCCCCCCGCTTTCTGCTTATCCGATGTGTTATTTCCATGTAAATCAGCCAGAGAATGCCAAGTCAGGAAATATTTTACAGTCCGTAGCAGTTAAGTTTCAGATCCATTTCTGAGCCTGGGCCCTACCCAGGACTGCTGTTAATCTACAGATGAATTCATCCACAGCCGGGCTCCAGCTTACAAGTCCCGGCATTGATTTGTTTCTTTTTGGAGTGAATTTTGCTGCCACAGCATCCCGAGGTCTCCTGAGCTGGGCGTGCCTGTTTAACTACCAGTCCTTTGTGTCCCTGGCCAGATTTATTCAGCAATTCCTAATTGAATAAAACCCATAATTTCATTTTTAAAATACACGGGCCCATTAGTGTCAGTAATTAGACATTAACAAGTATGAAGATGGCCCATTAATGAAGCAGCAGTTTTAAGAGGCTCTACCGGTAGAGTCTACAGGGGAGTCTCTTCTAAGTGCTGTCCCTTGAGGATTTTTGATGGACCAGTTTGTGATCATCTGAACAGCAGTGGGACCCGCAATGAAATTAGCATTTTCCTGACAGGTGTTCAACAGGGAGACCGGCCGCTAGGATTTATGTGGTTCAGAGAACAGAAGGAAGCCCCGTGAAGCCAGAGAAGGGGGTCTCTGCAAAATGAGCCCCGAAGGCAGGGAGGGTTCGGACCCTGCCTTCTGGGAGGGGCCTCCTTACCAGCCCTGCTGGATGAATCTTGGAGTGGAAGCCTTCTGTCACACGCAGGAGGCAACACGGTATTGTAAAGATGTGGCTTTAGCACCATACAGCTGTGGGTTCAAGCCCAGCTCGGCCACTTTCTCGCTGTGTCATCTTGGGTAGTTTATTGCGGACTCCTCAGCCCACCCGAGACTTGCTCTCCTGATGTAAGATTATAGAGTAGGACTGGACTACACCCCCCAAATCTTTAACCTGCTTTTATTTATTTTTATGATTTTTTAAAAAGATTTCTTTATTTTAGAGCACGAGCTGGGGGAGTGTCAGAGGGGGAGGGAAAGGGAAAGAATCTTGAGCCGACTCCACGCTCAGATCATGACCTGAGCTGAAACCGAGAGTCGGACGCTCAGCTGACTGAGCCACCCAGGCGCCCCCAACCTGCCTTTAATTTGGGCGGGAGGAGCAGAAGGAACCCCTTTTCATCACCCTGTGGTGCAGCTTGGGTTGAAGGCAAAAGTCTTGGAGTCTCTACCTTATCTGGGTCACTCGTGCCTTCGGAAAATTGGATAAAAAAATAGCTAACGTATAGCGAGGACTTACTATGAAGTGTTTTACAAACATGGTCTTAAATTCTCACGTTAAAGGAGGGTGCGGCTCTTAATATCCCTGTGTTTACAGGTGGGGGGACTCAGGCTCAGGGAGAGGTTTGAAAGCTTGCCGAGGGTTCTGCGGTTCCAGAGGGTAAGTGGCTCCTGTGGAATTTGAACTGTGGCCGTCTCACTGCCGAGCACTGGGCTGGACCTGCCTACGCTGACAGGTACATACCAGCCACAAAAGAGCATTTCAGGGACTCCATCCCCCATCCCCCAAATCCGACCAGCAATGCTCAGTAAGCTGTGGTGGGAACACTAACCGAGGCTTTGGGGATATGGACGTCCCCACAATCTGATTGCTCCTCGCCTGCTCTCAGACACGCCACCAACCTCTCTTTCACGAGTGACTGTCAGCAGCCTCCTGATTCTTGCTTCTGCCCCTTTCTCCCGTCTGTCCCCGGCACTGCAGCTTTGGGAGATCTGCTAAAACAGGAGTCAGATCAGGTCACTCCTCTGCTTCGTGTTTCCTTCAGAGTAAACATCCAAGTCCTTCAATGACCTCCGAGGTCCTACACCCCTGTCTCTTCCACTCTGTCTCTCTGAGCTCTCCTTGCCCATCCTGTTCCGGGAACACGGGTTTCCTCATGGTGCCTGGTGCATGTGATGTTGGGGACCGTGCACCTGTGTCTGCACTGCCGGGAACGCTCGCTCCTCTGAGACCCTCCTGCCCCCCTCCCTCCCTCCCTTCCTTCCTTCAAGTCTGCTCAGACACCCCTTCTGAGCACAGCCTTCCGTGAATGCCCTTTGTAACTTTTAACCTCCCTGACCCTTCATCATCCCTGTTCCTGCTTTATTTTCTCTCCTTGGCACTTGGAGTCCCCTCACGTGCTGCATACTTTGTTCATTCGCCTTGTTTATTGCCCATCTCCCCACCGCACAAGCCTCATGAAGGCAAGGATTTTTGTCTCTCTTGTTCCGTCTCCTTCTGGACTCTGGAACGGTGCCTTGCATATTTGACGAATAGAGGAACCTGGTCCAACATATCCTCCTTGCAGGGGCCTGGAATTTGGAGGCAAAGTCCCAGGAAAGGTAGCCAGGCTCCTACACTGAGAGCAGCCACTGCTGGTGACACCTCGTGGGCTAGAGACCCGGGGCTGGGACTCCAGTGTTGGCAAGGGAGCAGGACTCTTTTCCCGGGCTGGGGAGGCTCCCCTGGGAGGTGCATGCACGCCTTGCTTTGGGTGCCGGTGGAATGATTACAGACGGGGCCTCGTGCTCCTGCAGACGGTCTGCTTATTGTTGATGGCAACGAGATCTGTATACCGGAGATACCCAGAGAACCAGCAGCACGGCAGACACTCCGAGATGAAAATTTCAGAACTTGGCTTGTAAATCTGCTCTCTACACAGAAGTGGGACAGCCGTGTGATTTGTCAACTGAGTATTAGGATGTCAAGTGGCAGGCCCTGGAGATAAACCCGAGTGAAAGACTATTTAATAATCCACCCTTCACTTCTCATATCGACCCTAAAGATGATTCTTCCAGACTTATTTTCCAAGAGATAAGTTCCCCCTTAAACTCATTCTGATTTTTATTGTCATTTACCCTGAGTTTTATCGTCTGTACCAAACGTAGCAAATGCTGTTCTTGGGCAATATTTGGCCCCAAGAAGTTTTGTTTGGCTCACATGATATTTTGAGGGGAAAAAAAAATTCCCCCCCCCACTGGGTGCCAACTTACAAATAGCACACAGAAATATGAAATTTCTAGCTTGTCTTGAAAAATGGGGAAATAGGGCAATGGTGGACCCGTATTTTCGCTTTCTGACAAGCAGGTAGTGAGGAGGGATTTCCTCTTTAAGTGAAGCGTGCCGCTGCCACCCCACTCAGCCCCTCCCACTCACCTGTTACCTGCTCGACCCCAGTGGGCGTCTGGACTGGTTACTCCGGCGCCCACCCCTGGGTGTTGGGCTGCTCCACTGATGATGGAGGAGGGGGCAGTTCTGGACCCCAGAGCTCAAGATTCTCCCAAACTTCAACTCAGAGACTCCAAAACACAGACTTTTCAGGCTGTCTACTTCCCTGCCCGGGGCCCTGCCTTGGCTTCCAAGAGGCAGATGAAAAGGAGCTATTTCTATAATAACTTCTAGACTTCCAGTCCATAATATTGGATAATCTGGTGAAAATGGGCTCTTGAGGCAGAAGGCCCCGTGGCGTCATGTCCTGGCTCGAGCCCTCCTCATCATGTGTGACCCCATCCAGATTTCCTCCCCTTTCTGTGTCTCCGTTCCCTCATCTGTAAGGTGAGGACCACAGTAGTTCCCATGCCAGAGGGCTAGGGTTACGGGTTATTTTACTCACGTAAAGCGTTCCGAGAAGGACCTGCCATGTGAGTGGTGGTGGATAAGAATTCACCAGAACGGAAATCCAGTGCCGTCGTGAAAATGCTGAGCTGCGAGTCGGCAGCGTGGATTTCGGAGCCTGGCTCCTCCACCCCACGGGGACCTGTGGAAGCAGGCTCCATGCCGTGGGTTACTACCTAGGGCGGCGGAGGTGAATGAAACTGAGAACGGGATGTTTACAACAGCAGGTTCAGGGGTGCCCTTCTTCGGCTCAGGTCATGATCTCAGGGTCCTGGAATCGAGTTCTGTGTCAGGCTCCCTGCTCAGTGGGGAGCCTGCTTCTCCCTCTCCCTCTGCTGTTCCCCCTGCTTGTGCTCTCTCTCAGATGAATAAATAAAATCTTAAAAAGAAAAAAAAAAACACCACCACCAGGTTCAGTGCCTGGCACGTAGCAGACACTCAAATGTTTGTTAAGTCTTATTTCATTTAAATGTCAAGCTTCTGGGACCATTTTCCCTGGACCTCTATTTAAAGCCAACTAAAACTTTTGAGTGCCCGGTAACGTAGACTGGAAGAAAGGGAGCAGTGGGACATGGCTTTTCGTTCCTGGTGCAGTTAGTTTTGAATGCCTAATCACTCCCTTTGTTGGTTAGATTTTATAAGTGACCATTCTGGCTTGTTCTGAACAGTTATGCATCTGCGTCTGGCTCTCCTCTGGCGATCTCTGACAGCATAAAATGCTTTTGTGGGGCAGCACCAGAACTCGGGGCCTTAAAGCAACAGCCCACGATGTTCAGCAGCTCTAAAGTTTAGCAGGTTGGCCTGAGCTCCCCTGGGCGGTTCTGGGCTGGGCCAGGCTCACCTGCACTTGGCTGGGCCCACACGTGCATCCGTGGCCAACCCAGAGGTTGACCAGGACTGGCTGGTGTGTGGGGCTTGGCCCAGGACACCTGAGACGAGGGGGGCCCATCTGCCAGTGGTCTCCCACCCTTCAGCTGGTTAGCCCGGGCGTGCTCCGTGGTGGCCGTGGGGCTCCAGGAGCAGCAAGGGGGCAAGCCCCGGTGCACGAGAGCTTTTAAAGGGTCTGCATGTGTCGCATTTGCTGCTGTCCTCTGGCGGCAGGAAGTCACGTGGCCACGTTTGGAGGCACCATGGGAGGGTTCTCCCAAAGGACGTTATTAGTACAGGAAGAGGAGTTACTGTAGCCAGTTCTGCAAACAGTTGACCCCACCTTGACCCTAAGCCAAGCTGGAAAATGACCCCTTCAACTTCTATTAAGTAGAAAACCCAGAAGGCGAGCGTTCTTCCCCAGGGTCCCACCTCCGGGTTCTTGGGCTTGCCTGGACTCTTGGCCTTGGCGGCTGTCCTGACCAGCCTTCCAGCAGGGCCGGTGCTCCTCTCGAGCTTGGTCCCCAGAGAGACTGAGTTAAGTCCCCCAACCCCTGCGGCCCGGTGTGGCCTGACTTAGAAGAGCTCCGGCAGCGAGCCCATGTGGCTGGGAGTCTGGGCCTCTCGCATGCCAAACTCTGCCAAGGCCATATGCTGTCTGGGAAAAGGCATGATTTACTGCGAACGTCCTTGCCGAGAACAGGCAGAGGCAGCTGCTGGGGCCAGAACCTGGGACAATCAGACGAGTACTGGGACCTGTTCTCCCTGTAGGCCCAAGAGGCCGGACCAGTGACAGATCTGCTGGTTCTCCTCGGATCCTTGTGCTCCACACCCCTAAGCCAGGCCCTCAAGGGGGCTGTGTTCTGAGTCCCTGAAATCCTCAGAAGAGGCTGCCCGGGGGTTTCCACGCCAAGACCTTTGCCAGTATCTGGACAGCCTGGGACCTGCCTATCCTTCTGCCCCATGGGAGGCCTCATGGCCTGTGTCAGCCCTGTGTGAGGCCCCAGGGCTGGGCGATGCGGTGCAGGATGCTTGGCTGCAGCTGGAGTACGAGCGTCGATGCCATATCACAAGACACACAGGGCACCGGAGGCCAGGGCTGCAGAAACGTGCCCTGATGGGCCAGTCACAGCAGCAGCCAACACTGACGCCATTTGCTGTGTGCCAGGCACCTTGCTGAGCCCATACCCTGTGGGGTTGGTATTATTGGTGGTGCTGTTTTAAAGAAAGAGGAGCTGAGACAGCAGGAGAGGAAGTCACTTGTGGCTCAGCCAGCAGGAAGGGGAGGGGGTGATGGTCAACCCCTAGCCTGTCTGTCTGACTCGGGCACCCTTAAGCCCTATAGCAGGATGCCAGGGAGGGCGACTGAGGTTTCCATAAGAGATTGTCAGGGCAGCTGGGAAAGACAAAAGCAGGAAGGGGGAATGAGTGGACCTAGAAAGGGTGAACTCTTGCCGTGGTGTGGTTCTCACCAACCCACATCTCTTTGAAGGGGCCAGGACCCTGGAGCTTTGGCGTGGGGCACTTAGTCTTCCGACAGCACCCGCAATTGGGTGCAGACTACCAGTTCCCCTGGGGGGCAGCTCAGACCCAGGTCCTCTGACTACACCTGTGACCTCTGGCCTCCGTAGACCTGCAAGATTTGACACCTGTTAAAGATTGGGGGGGAGGGTAGTACATAAGCTGCGTTCCTCTCTTCCCTGCCCAAGTTCAGAACCAGTGGAGTCGAGAGTCAGACAACAGGTGATCGAAATGTCAGCCCTGTCACTGATGAAGGTGGCTGGAGAACGTGGTCAGGAGAGCGTGCTAGTTGTCCTGCTGAGTTAGACTTACCCGCCTGGTCACCAGCATAGCTGAGTGACTGCAGGTGTCCCCCACCGGCCGCCCCTCAGCACTAATGGCCCAAAGGAGTGGGCAGTGCCCTACGTGTGGGGGGTAGCTGGTTCTAGCAGGCTGGGGAAGGGTTGCTGACCACCCGTCCTTGGCTCGTCTTTCTCCCAAACTTGCCAGCGAGTTAAGTCAGTGTGAGAAGTGATATGAGGATGAGAGGGGGAGGCCAGGAGTTAGTCAAGCTGAGGCCTTTCCATGCGGCTGTCATGGCAGGGAAATGGAAGTCCCTTCTAACACTCGTGGTTGGCCAGGTGACAGCATACAGAGGAGAATGCTTGTCCCTTTGTGACAGCCCAAGAGAGTGTCACTTGCAGGGGGAGGGGATCTGAAACTCCGAGGTGTGTCCTATAGCCCAACTTACCCTGAGGATGGTGCGGGTCGATATCAGCTTGGATCGCGTCCCAGATCTATCCTGACCCGAAGCACCAGGCAGTTAGCTTGTCCTGCAGAGCATCCGTGAGATGCTGTCTCTCTTCCTCCGCATCTGTTTAGCGTCTGGTACGTGCCAGGCACTGTGCTGGGCGTGGTAGGCAGGAGAGGAAGAGGACGCCTCTGCCCTCGAGGAACTGCTGTCTACACACGAGACAGCACTGTGTAATTGATGCAGCAGTGCAGGGGTGAGGAAGGTGCACAGCAGAGAGGGGGGAAGGACAGCCTCTGTCGTGCACAGAGGGATAGCCAGGGGCTTCTCGGAGGAGGTGAGGCTGATGCCGAGCTCTGAAGCAGGAGCAGGCGTTCACTCGGAGAACGATGCCAGGACGCCCCTGCTGGGCAGGGGTGTAGGAAACTGCACAGAGTCTGGGGGAACCTTAAATCCTCCCGCATTTCCGGAGTTGAGGGTTCGTGAAAGAGGGTACCTGCAGGATTGAAGCAAGTGCCAGATCTCGAAGGGCCAAGGGCGCTGCGTGAGGATGTTTAGAATTGGTTGTGTGCGTGACAATTTCTCAACCTTCTGTCATCCGTGGAGCCCCTTGTTGATTTTTCTTTGTGTCAGGCATTTGGGTTTTCTGCTTAAGTTACTTAGCGAGTAAACTCTTTCTTGCTGTGGTGAAGGGAAAGCCGGTATCTTTTGTTGAAGAAATAGGTACAACAGAAACAAAATGATGTTATTCACATCTGATTAGACAGTGCTGCCTGCTGCAGGCTGGGAGCCTGAGATGTGCTCTCTCTTTGTTAAAAATGCAGAGTAACAGGTGTTAGAGAGACGTTGATGCCAAACGGTGACTTTGTCCTTGGCTAAAGCAGGAGAGGTTGGGAAGGGAATAGCCGTTTGGTCTGTGACGTGGTGTTAATTGATGCCGAGCCCCAGGACCCCCAAACTACCCCACCCAGTGGAAGACCCATAAGCCATGGGGAGTGGATGAAGGGTATTAAGCAGCAGTGCAATGTGACTTAGACAACAGAAACAAGTAAATTGTGGAGTAATCAGAAGGTGGCAAGTGATGCAGAGAAGAGTAAAACAAATGAGGATAAGAAGCACAGGGGGAGGAGTGTTACACTTCTAGATAAGGTGGTCAGGGTGCCTTTCCGAGAAGGTGGGTTTGAGTACAGACTTGAAGAAGGGGAGGGAGGCTTGGAGATCTGAGGGAAGAGCTTTCCATGCACAGAGAACGTCATGTGCAAAGGCCCTGGGGTAGGAGTGTGCCTTGCGTGTTCACCAGCAAAATAGCCTATGAGGCTAGAATGGAGGGAGAGAGGGAGAGGGCAAATTGTTGAAGATGAATTCACCAAAGTAAGGGGGAGAGTGCAGACGATCTCCTGGCATTTGCCCAAAGCCCCATCTGTATATCCCTACAACTGCCTTCAGTGTGGTGGGGAGTGAAAAATTCCATCAGCCATTTTGTACCCTGCCTTCACAAACTGACCACCTGCCTTCACCAGCCAGTGTCAAGACAATCTAAACAGATTGTCTGGGCCCTGGCTATAGACGCCACGTTAGTACTATGTCATTACCAACCCAGTGTCTGTGTCTAGACAGCCCCAAACCCAGTCTCCGATTTCTGAGCAAAACCCAGCTTGATGATCTCTTGGGATTCCAGCAGAATCTACCAAGTTTCAGCGTCTTGTAGACCACCTCCGGAGCCTTTGAGGCCCAGCGCCCTACAGGCCTGGACTGTGGTGTCAGGAGTTGTCCTTCTCCTGTCCTTTCAGCTGTTCCTGAGCTTCCAGGGCAGAAGGTAATCGAGCTGTCTTGTGGAATATCTACTTGCCAGGCATCCTGCGTGTCTGTGCCTCGCCCTCGGGGGGGGGAGGGGAGGAATGAGGGCAGGTGTGGATGGAGGCGGGGGCCGAGCACCCTCTGCCGTGTTGGTAGGCCAGTGGGATGCCCACCCCAGGGGTCTGCCATGGAGCGCACGTGGCCCTAGCAAGCCGGTCCCATCTCACAGGAGATTAACTGTGTCCGAGGTGTGGGGGCGGGGAGAGGGACCCGGAGCAAAGAGCTGAGTTTGTGGCGACATCCATGCGGCTGCACACCCAGCAGACACGGCCATCCGTCAGTCTGTCAGCATCTCTGGGGGCACCAGAGTGTATATTAATCCAGAGGTGGCAGCTCCGCTGCCGCATTCTTCCCCCACATGTGTGTGAGTCTGAGATCTTCCCTGGGCTCTCGTCTTTGGCCACCGAAGTGTGAGGATTTTCCGTGGCCAGGCCCCACCGACAGAGCTCGGGGCCACGGGCCTGGGAGCAAACCCATGACTGGCAGCCGTGGACTGGGTGAGCCGGGTCGAGAGAGGAGAACGGGGACCCTCCGCAGCCCCGCAGAACTTCAGACAGCGCAGGGCCCAGCTCTGGGACGATTTAAGGCCGTTCTGCCAACCTCCATGCCAGAGAGCAAGCAGATGAGTGAGGGAAGGCCCAGCTTCACAAAGTCACTTCTCTTGATTTGTCTTCTTTCTGTGAAAGGTGTGGGGAAGGCTTTGATACCGGAAGTCCAGACAACATTCATGCGTTTTGCCTGCTCAGCGTCTCCTTCTCTGGCCGGTGCCAGGCGTGGGTTTTCCTGTGGAGAACTTGCTCTGTGCCAGGTGGTCCTGGCTGGTGAGTGTAGACCGCACCCCATGTACCGAGGTGGGCACATGACCCAGGCTGGCCAGTCAGGGACCTTTATTCCGTGCCACTGCGATTTGTAGGGGTGGCATGTGACTCCAACCGGGCCATTCAGAACCTCCCTACGAGACGATATGTGGGCTCCGATGGAAATAATTCCCTTTTCCTCTGGGATCTCCAGCTGTTCCAAGGCACATCTCTGCCTTGGGGACTGGTTTGCAAAGCGAAGCCACTATACCAAGGACAGCAGAGCCAAGTGATGGGGACAGACCCGCATAGAGGGATGACCTATTTGGGCCCCTGGATCCAGATGGGTCTGAGACCAGATAAATCTCTGGCCATCAGAGAACGTGTGGCAATAAGTCCCCTTGTTGTTTGTGCTAGTTTGAGTGGAGTTTCCATCACTTGCAACTGAAGGCTAGACCACAGTTCAAATCCCAGCTCTGCCATCTGCGGAGTCCGTGATCTTGGGAACGCACTCAGCTCCCTTTGCTCATGTGCAGGACAAGAATAATGATGGCCTCGTCCCCTAGGGCTGTTGGAAGGGCTGGGTGTGCACGCCCTGGCTGTTCTGTGGCATTGCCAGGTGCTCGGAGCGGCACTGGTCCCCTTCCTTCCCTGCTGCACAGGGAGGCCTGGGACGCCACTCTAGCTCATGGTGGGAAGTGTAGACATTGTGCTGTCAGGAAGAGGAGTGGTGGAACCCTCATGAACACTGCGAGCTGTGAGGGCGGCTCTCAGGCCCTGCCTCTTGCACTATCTCTCCCTGCTTCCTCTGTGTCCCCATCTCCCCTTGGTCACCAGCCCTCCCTCCATGCTCTAAAGAACATACCAGAATGCATGTCCAGCCCTGTGAGAGGGGTGAGAAGCAAAGGAAACAAGTTGAGAGAAAGTAGGGCTTTTTTGACTGGAAGAGGAAAAAAGGTTTCTGTAGGGTTAGGTGACTTCTATGGCTCAATCCTAACTTCTCACCAAAAATGAGGACAGACAGGTTTCCCGTGACCTTGGGAAGCTGGAGAAGACACTTGGTAGCATCTCAGAGACTTATGCCCTAGGTTCTTAGTTTAAGCTAGTTCTTTGCAAGATCACAGCAGCAAGAACTGTGGGTCCTTGGCTTGCTTCTCTGCTCCCAGCATTTTCTCAAGTTATTGGCATTTCATGGGTCCTTAACAGACATCTGGTAAAAGAAAGGAAGAAAATGTTGGGGTGCCTGGGTGGCTCAGTCGCTTGAACATTTGAGTCTTCGTTTCATCTCAGGTCATGATCTCAGGGTCATGAGATCAAGCCCCGTGTCATGCTCTGCGCTCAGCATGGAGTCTGCTTGAGATTCTCCCCCTCTCTCTCTCCCTCTGCTCCTCCCCCCTGCTCGGGAGCTTGCTGTCTCTCAAAAAAAAAAAAAAAAAAAAGAGAGAAAGGAAGAAAATGCGGGGGCCCAGGTTGCAAAGTGACAGCCAGGAGGCTGCAGCTCCAGGGGACACATCTGAGTTGGTCCTTATCGTGTTTTTCCATGACTGTTGATGTTGTTTAAGAACACTTGCCAAAATTTTTTTAATTGAGAAATTCCACATGAACATCTTTATTTCTGACTTTGCTTTAAAAAAAACCAGCATATGTGGGATTTCCAAAGAGAGTCTTGGGGATCAGCGAGGCAGGTGAACTTAGCTGTGCTCGGATTCCCAGACCATAGCAACATCCCTGCTAACCATATGCTCCATTTGGGGTGAATGTGGATGGCTGTGTGGTGCTTGCAGAATATTATAAACTGCAAACAGATGCCAGCTCCCGGCCACATTGACCATTTGTGCTTCCTTCTCTGAGAGTCACGGAGTGAAAGGAAATGATAGTAAAGAAGCTCAGAGGGGCTCCTGGCTGTCTCAGTCGGTTAAGCCTCTGACTCTTGGTTTTAGCTCAGGTCGTGATCTCGGGGTCGTGGGATCGAGCCCCGTGTCAGGCTCTTCACGTCAGCGTGGAGTTTGCTTGTCCCTCTCCCTCTGCTCCTCTCCCTGCTCTCTTTCTCTCTCCCTCTCTCTCTAAAATAAATAAAATCTTAAAAAAAAAGCCGGAGAACATTTCTTAGCCTTACTGCATCAGGAGACTGCTGCCCCGAACATTAGCCTAGCATCTCACAAGATTTCACACCGTTAAGGGTGAGCCAGATAAATTGGAGAGGCCAGAGGACACACACACACACACACACACACACACACACACCCCAAAACAACTGGTCCAATGGGCAAGAGTTGAAGGAATAAGAGCAATTTTGCTTGAACAAGAGTTCTGTGATAGAAGAATGTTATGTGGAAGGCCCATCGTGCTGTGCGAGATGGATGTGAAGTTCAAGGAGTCACAAGTGCCATTATCAGAGAAAAAAAAAAAAGGAAGTGAGCTGTTTTAGAAAGTCACTGGAGTGGCTGGAATAACCACTTAACCGGATTTTTGTTGTTTTTGGTTTGAGGATAAAATAGTAGATGCTAGTTGAACTTCCCTTCTGTTGAGATTTGCGGTTAGCCGGTAATCACGCCCCCGCCACTTCCTGGTTCTCAACTTAATAGTGGAAATGAAAATGTAAGTTCTACTTGTGTTCTGCTCAGGCTAGATTGCAGAGTGCAGCTTGAACCCAAGATCAAAATAGGCATTCTACAGCTACCCATCACTCCGTAACCCTGACTTTGGGGCCAGCCTGTAGGAGAAACTGGGGCACCCACCCTGCCGGCCACAGAGGGAACATATACCTGCCTCACTCTCTTCTGGGTCTGCTAGAGAAAAGCCAGAGGGTTCCAGACTGGCCTCTAAACACCAGAACAGGTGGGTCCGACCCCAGGTGAGACAAGGGCTCAAATTCGAGGCAAGTCACAGAGACAGAGAAAGGAGGAGAAACAAGGTCAAGAAAGAAGCTGAGCCATACTTGACCCAAATGTCACCATATAACTATTTCGGACATCTGACGCTTACAGTGCTGCTTGTGTGTCAGGGACCCTTCTAGGGACTTCACATGATCTGATTTATCTCACTGTATTATCTCATTTAATCCTTACAACAACCCTATGGAGTGTTACTGTTACCATCTCTGTTTTATGTGTAAGAAACCCAAGGAACAGAGAAGTTGAGTAATGTGCCTCAGACCCAACTAGTAAGTGGTTGAGCTGAGCTTCAAACGCAGGCCCGTCTGACTCTGCATTGGAGCTCCTGCCAAGACAGAAGGAAAAGCGGAAGCTTCATTCACTGTGCTTTTCCAAGAGGAGGCAGGTTTTGGCAGGAGTCCGAGGCCCTGGGCACAGGACTCCGTAACAGAAGGAGATTCACAGCCAGATCTTCTCCCCGGACCCTAAGGACAGGTCCCGCAGTATCACCCTCCAGGGCAGGGTCTGTGTCGGACGGGGAGGGGTCAGACGTCTGCCGCCTCGGGTAACTCCTCCAGCCTTAGTTCCTCCATCTGTAAGGCGGAGGGAAAAACATCTGCAGTCCGTTTTATCCCCGGTCAAAAGTTAGGCAGTGTCCGATCCCACCTAGACATCGACCTTGACCATCATTCCCTCTTACCGGAGACATCTTCAGCTGCAACCCTTGTGCTTCTCTCACTCTTAATGGTGCACTGTCACCACCCGACCCCCCATTTCTGCCCCTGCCACTGAAGGTTTTGTGAGTGGTGGCTTGGAAGAGGAAAGTCTTCTCACCTTGTTCCCTGAAGTTTCCAATGCAGGAGAATCCCCCAAAGGGTCTGGAGGGGGAGTTGACAGAAGCGAAGAACACCCCAGGAAGAGCAGAGTGTTTGAACTTGGGGCTCTCGCCCGCACATCTCACTTCCTACTAGAGTGGCTTCACTGTGTGTCCCTGTGTATTCCCTTTGGTCCTGGATTTTTACCAGAGAGGTTCCTCTACTGGGGAGAATGTGGGGGCTTTCCCTGGAGGAGCAGCACCTACCTCGTTGTGGTGGGTCAGGAACACATGAGGTCTTGGGAGCAGAAGGTCTGGTGCACAGTCTCTGGTCATCGGACGCCTAAAGGCTGGGAGTCAGATTTCACAGACGCTCCCTGACCCAGCCGAGCTCTCTGCGAGCATCAGGTCATGAGAGATCAGCCGCCTTCTCGTGGCTCGGGTGGGGGCCCAGGCTCCCTTGCACCCCAAGACTGAGAGCTGACTGTGCATCCTTCTCAGGGGTGCAGGTAGCACGTAGATAATCTTCTGAGCAGAGGAGCCCTCGAGGCTCATTTGCTTCTCCCTCAAAAACCTTCCTAGGCTACCACAGATCCCATTTGATAGCTCAAGTTAGCTGCACAGTTAAACCCAAAGCAGCCTGTTTATGAATATGAGATGCCAAGTTTCCCTGCAAAACATAGCAAAGTAACAGATGCTTTAGAGCAATAAACAAACTGAAATATAGCTTTTCTTTGCTCTCTCCAATACTAATAGGCAGAAAACCTTTCTTGGCAAGTATAACTTGGGGAGGGGTGCTGTAAGGTACGGGGGTGCTCACATCACTCCGTTAGACAGGGGGCCTGGATGACCCACCTTTGGAGATCCACGTTTGGCCCTGACCTTGGTGGCTGGGGGTCCCTTGTATGTAGCCCAGGGCCGGTGCCAGCCTGCTGCAGAAGAGACAGAGGCACCCACTCCTGGTGAGCCCGGCTGCATGTGGTGAATCACAGCGTGGTGAACCAGATGGAGACTGGATTTCCCACTGCTCCCCCCCCGCCCCCCCGCCGGCTGGGCACCGTTGGGCAAGAAGGCTCTCGCACAGCGTAAAGTAGTGGGCCTGGTGCAGGTACGTTCACACCGTCCAGAAAGTGTCTTCTGTTTTCGTGGATTTAAAACAAACAGGCTCAAGACCCCAAGGAGACACTTCTCTGTCTTCTGTGCTGGTTCATAACCTCACATTGTAAAGCTGTTAGTGTGATCACTGAATCCACTTTGGAATTCTGAGTCGCAGACTTCATCAGAGTCCCCAGCGTTTCTGAGCATTTGTTTTTGTGTGTCTTGTAGCCTCCCACACCCATTCGCCAGGGGTCATTTCAGAACTTTCTAGTTGCTTGAAGTCTTCTGCCGCACCTTTACCATTTACCAGACCTTCAGCAGATGACCTTGCTCCCTTGCAGCCTTCCACCTCCCGCCCACCTGTTTCCACGCACGTGCGCCCAGAGCAGGTCCCGTCTGCTCACCACCCGCACATACTGCAGGCGTGGCCTCGGAAGGGCAAAGTGCTGGCGAGTTCTCAGCCCCGGAGACCACATCCATCAATAACAGACGGAGGCTCGGTGGATAGATACTCCAGCGTTCTTGTTCTTCCGTTGGGATGACTCTGTGGTGTGTTCCGTACAGTCTCCCAGAGCTCCCAGCAGGATCGCATGGCCGTTGCCCACAGTGTTACTGGCTCGATAACACTTCTGTTGCTGGTCTTTCTGTCCTCACCTCCTTTTCCTGTTCTCTGGTGTCGCCTAATATCACATTCCAGTAAGTTGATACCTTATTGCAGTGTCACCTTTCTTGCGCTCAGATCCTTGTCTCCGTGACGCTTTCTGGGGGGGAAATCAAACCTAGACATTCCGTAACGCCATCGCTGGTCTTCTTTCTCATTCAGAGCTGACCAGCTGACCCCTGCTCTTACACTCCTTTCCTTCTGAGACCGCCCATGATCTCATAAACACCAGGGCTACTTTGTCAAGAACTTCTTTGGCTTGGTTACAGCATTAGACACTGCGGACCATCTTGGTCCTTCTGGAAACTATATTATGCCTTGACTTCCACTTGACCAGGGAGTTAGTTAAATTACAGACATACCCAAATAAATACTGGCTAGACCAAGATAGAAATTGATACATCTCTTACTGACCAGTGTGGGGAGATATTCCAGGGCCAGCACAATGAGGATCTAGTCCACACCATCATCCAGGGACCCACGCCCCTTCTGCCTTGTTGCTCCTCTATCCCTGGAGTGTTGTTCTTACCCCGTAGTCCAGGGTGGCTCAGCAGGAAGCAAGGTGCAGGTATGGGTGTAGGGGTGCAGTATGGGCACACATCTGCTCACATCTGGTTGGCTTAGACACAGTGGCCACACTGAGCTGCAAAGGAAGCTGTGAAGTGTAGTCTTTCCCTTGGCAGGTCCATGTGCAGCTGAAACGAGAGGCTCGAGTACTGTGGGGACAGGGGTAATAGGCTTTAGGGGGCAACCAGCAGTCACATGTTTCTGGTTCTGCTCTTCTCTCATCCTGTTCTTCAAAGTCCTCTGCCTGGATCTCCTTCCTGTGCCAGCCCACCAAGCTCTTGTGCTTATCGTGGTTCTCTCATCGCTCATAGTCTGTTTCTGGAGGAGCACCTCCAGGCTGTACCCCCCAGATCCAACCTTCCAGATCCCACCTTCCAGATCCCTTCTCTCTTGGCCTCAGTTTCCCAGTGCCTGTAATGATCTGTAATCACTGTAATCCCAGTGCCTGTAATCACTGTAAATGATCTCGTCCGTATCCCAACCTCAGTCATCCAAAACCTGAGCTGATGAGTGCCTTCTCCTGCCCCTTACCCTATTGAGCCTCTCGTATCCCCTGACTTGGCGAGTGTCAGTTTTCCTCCCTTTGCCCTTTGAGTCAGAAGCCAGAGAGTCACTGTAGACTAGACTTTCCACACACTCATCTCATGCTCCCTCTCCGATCACATGGTGACTTCAAGCCTTCCTCATTCCTACTGTATCAAGTTTGCACACGTCTCCTTCCCTCCAAGGTCTGCCCCTTCCACACTGTCATCAGGGGGTGCATTTTGGATGTCTTGAGCCATCATCACACTCTACATATGATTTTTTTTTGGTCTACATGGTGGTTTTCTAAAAGTCATTAGATGTCAGCATCTAAATACTGAGCTAGTCACATGAAACTCACATTTCCATACTCAAGCCTGCACAGCAGCAATTCCTACAGCTGAGGAGTAGCTGCCTTATTAAGGTGGGACATAGGCTCTCCAGTTCCCCGAGAATCAACTCAATGGGCTTCTTATATATGTCATCTGTCTGGCCCCTGTAGGCATTTTTCGGCCCCATTCTGAATTATGAATCTGATTGTGGTACAGTCATGCTATCACTCCTACAGTGGCTACCCGTCACCTACCACATGAAGGTCAGACTCCAAAGGATGCCATGAAGGGCACCCCTGTGTTTGACCCCTACCTGAATTTTCCACCCACTGCATCATACTCACCTTTCATTCCTGCCATCCTGAGCCCTCTCGCCCTAGAATGCCGCATGCTCGCTCACACACACTGCTTGCATTTGATGCTTTCCCTTCCCTTGCCCATTGGGCACATTCTTATTTTTCAAGTTAGCCATCTTCTGTATGAGAAGCCTTCTCACTCTTTCACCCTCTGGAATAGAGTTACATGTCACCTCCTCACTTGCCTTCATTGCACATTCAGTGTGTGTTAACCTTCAGCATTTCTTCTTTTTCTGTAGCTGTTTGTCTCCTTAGCTAGATTATGAGCCCTTCATTCAGGCCAAATATTTGCTCTCAGCACCAAGGACAGCACCAGACACCAGGAAGTGAGCTTCTCAGTGTCTGTTGAAGGAAGGAGTTGAAACTGTAATAACCATTGCATCATGAAAATTGAGATCAACCTATCTTCCTTTACACTCTAGACACACATAGATGTGTCTACCTGAAATACAATACAAAGACAATATACAAATATGAAACAGTCACGAAATACAAATAACAACACGAATCGAAAAACCTGGAGACAGACTCACACGCATTTCTGAAAATAGACAAAGGAGGAAGCGCAGAGAACAATGAAAGCTTCTGCCTTAAAAATTTGGGTGATAAATTTACAACCCAAATCAAACATAGTGTCAATGATAACAAGTAGAAAGGGAGGCTGAGCAGAACATTATTACATTGTTTGCATGCAGGGCACTGCACTAACATTTTATATACATTTTATTTAATCCTCACAGAAGCCCTGGAAGAAATTGTATTTGTCAGGGTTCTCCAGAGAAACAGAACCAATAGGATATATATAGATTATATATAAGAGGAGATTTATTATAGGAATTGGCTCACGCGGTTATGGAGGCTGAGAAGTTCCACAATCTGCTGTCTGCAAAATGGAGAACCAGGGAAGCTGGTGATAAATTCCGTCCGAGTCTGAAGGCCTGAGAACCAGGAGCCCCAAGGTCAGAAGGCAGGAAAAGCTGGACTCTCCCAGTTCAAGAACAGAAAGCGAATTGACCCTTCCTTTACCTTTTTATTCCAGATCAGAGGATGCAGATCTCTTTACTCAGGATTTACTCTGTATTCAAACGCTAATCTCCTCCAGAAGCACCCTCACGGACACCCCCAGAAATACTGTCTAACCAGCTAGTTGGGCCTCCTGCACCCCAGGCAAACTGACACATAACACTGTGCATCTCAGAAATACACTACTTTCTCCATTTCCTGTGTGTGGAGACTGAGTGTGAGAGCTGTTGTGACTTGCTCCTTGTGCCTCGACCTTGAAGTGGGAGACACTGGACCGTCCAGGCCCGAATGTTTACTACACTGAAACATTCTCCTTGGGGTCATGCTTTACACATTCAACAGGTTTTTTGGTTTTTGTTTTGTTTTTTGGTTTTTGTTTTTACCACCACAACTAAGGAGGTGAGGTTAAGACCTGGGATTTGGGAATTGCCTACAACCTTTTCCTGGGAAATAATGGACTTTTTAAAAATTAAGTTTTTATTTTTAATTCCAGTGTAGTTCACATACCGTGTTATGTTAAGTTTCCGGAGTACAGTATAGTGATTCAGCACTTGCGTACATCATCCAGTGCTCATCTCAGCAAGACCTCTCCTTAATCCCCCTCATCTGTTTCACCCATCTCCCCCTGCCCCCCACCGCCCCTCTGGCCACCATCAGTTTGTTCTCTGTGGTTAAGAGTCTGCTTCTTGGAGGTGTGGGGGGAAGTCTGTTTCTTGGTTTGTCTCTCTTTCCTTTGCTCATTTGTTTAATTAAATTCCATGTGTGAGTGAAATCATGATATTTGTCTTTCTCTGACTGATTTCACTTAGCATTATACTCTAGCTCCATCCATGCGTTAGGTCCTGCAAATGGCAATATTTTCTTCTTTATGGCAGACTGATATTCTGTTGTATATCTGTAGTGCATCTTCTTTATCCACTCGTCTGCTGATTGACACTTGGGCTGGTTCCATAATACGGCTATTGGAAATAATGCTGCTATAAACATAGGGGTGCATGTGTCCCTTCGAGTTGTGTTTTTGTATTTGGGGGGGGGAGGTACCCAGGAGTGCAAATGCTAGATAGGATGGTAGTTCCATTTTTAACTTTTTGAGGCACCTCCACACTGTCTTCCCTAGTGGCTACACCAGTTTGCATTCCCACCAATAGTGCAGGAGAGTTATTTTTTCTCCACATCCTCACCAACACTTCCTGTTTCTTGAATTTTTGATTCTAGTCACTCTGACAGGTATGAGGTGATATCTCATTGTGGTTTTGATTTGCATTTCCGTGATGATAAGGGATGACGAGCATCTTTTCATGTGTCTGTTGGCCGTCTATATGTCTTCTTTGAAGAAATGTTCATGTCTTTTGCCCATTTTTATTTAATTTTTTTAAAGATTTTTTAAATTTATTTGACAGAGCCAGAGAGCACAAGTAGGAGGAATGGCAGAGGGAGAAGGAGAAGCAGGCTCCCCATTGAGCAGGGAGCCCAGTGCAGGGCTGTATCCCAGGACCTTGGGATCATGATCTGAGCCAAAGGTAGCCGCTTTAACCAACTGAACTACCCAAGTGCCCCATCTTCTGCCCATTTTTAATTGGATTGTTTTTGGGTGTTGAATTGTGTCATTTTCTTTTTCTTTTTTAATATGGGGGGGCGGGGCAGAGGGAGAGGGAGAGAGAGAATCTTAAGCAGACTCCATGCCCAGTGTGGAGCCCGACATGGGGCTCCATCTCACAACCCTGAGATCAAGATCTGAGCTGAAATCGAGAGCCACCCAGATGCCCCTGTATCATTTCTTTATATATTTTGGATACTAACTCTTTTTTTTTTTTTTTTTTAAAGATTTTATTTATTTATGTGACAGAGAGACAGCCAGCGAGAGAGGGAACACAGCAGGGGGAGTGGGAGAGGAAGAAGCAGGCTCATAGCGGAAGAGCCTGATGTGGGACTCGATCCCAGATCACCAGGATCACGCCCTGAGCCGAAGGCAGACGCTTTAACGACTGCGCTACCCAGGCGCCCCCTGGATACTAACTCTTTATTGGTTATGTCATTTGCAAATATCTTCTCCCATTCAGTAGGTTGCTTTTTAGTTTTGTCGACTGTTACCTTTGCTGTACAGACGCTTTTTATTTTGATATAATCCCAACAGTTTATTTTTGCTTTTATTTCCCTTTGCCTCAGGAGACATACCTAGAAAAATGTTGCTGCAGCCAATGTCAGAGAAACTACTGCCTTTGCTCTCTTCTAGGATTTTTATGGTTTCATGTCTCACATTTAGGTCTTTAATCTGTTTTCAGTTTATTTTTGTGTATGGTGTAAAAAAGTGGTCAGTAAGAAAGTTTCATTCTTCTACATGTAGCTGTCCAGTTTTCCCAACAGCATTTGTTGAAGAGATTGTCTTTTTCCATTGCATATTCTTTCCTGCTTTGTTGAAGATTAATTGCCCATATAATTGTGGATTTATCTCTGGGTTTTCTGTTCTATTGATCTTCGTGTCTTTTTTTGTGCCAGTACCATACTGTTTTGATTACTGTGGATTTGTAATATAACTTGAAGTCCGGAATTGTGATGTCTCCAGCTTTGCTTTGCTTTTTCAAGATGACTTTAGCTATTTGGGGTCTTTTCTGGTTCCATACAAATTTTAGGATTGTTCTAGTTCTATGAAAAGTGCTGTTGGTATATTGATAGGGATTGCATTTACTGTGTAGATTGCTTTGGGTAGTATAGACATTTTAACAATACTTGTTCTTCCTATCCATGAGCGTGGAATGTCTTTTAATTTCTTTTGTGTCCTCTTTAATTTCTTTCATCGGTGTTTTATAGTTTTCAGAATACAGGTCTTTCACCTCTTTGGGTAGGTTTATTCATAGGTATATTATTATTTTTAGTGCAATTGCAAATAGGATTAATTTCCCTTTCTCCTGCTTCAGTATTGGTGTACAGAAATGCAACAGATCTCTGTAGATTGATTTTGTATTCTGTGACTTTACTGAATTCGTTTATCAGCTCTAGCAGTTTTTTGGTGGAGTCTTCTGGGTTTTCTATGTAGAGTATCATGTCATCTGCAAATAGAAGTTTTACTTCTGCCTTACCAATTTGGATACCTTTTATTTCTTTTTGTTGTCTGATTGCTGTGGCTAGGACTTCCAGTACTAGGCTGAGTAGAACTGGTGAGAGTGGACATTCTTGTCTTGTTCCTAACCTTAGGGGAAAGGCTCTCGGTTAGAAAATAATGGACTTTTGACAAAAATAGTTCTTTAAAAATAAAATAGACCAAAGAACTGCCTTTGGAGCAATGACTATTTTTAGGTTTGATTTGAAGGTGTAGCAATTAAATGGTGGCTACCTTCTTCCATTTCAAGAATCTTGGTATTATAAGGAAAAACCCATGTCTCCCTCGAGACAATCTTGTACAATCAGAAAGGGAAAAGGAAAGCTTCTGACATCTTTCCTTTGACCTCCTTACTAATCAGAAAATTACTTTTCTAATAAGTGTGTAGAGTTAAATAATAATCACACTTATATGACAACCCATCCCTTGAATAATGTTGATATATGAGCGATCCCATTAGATAATCACAATAATAACCAGACTTTGGGGGTTTTCTAAAGGGATTTTCTTCTTAAAGGAGCTTCGCCGTATTTTTTTTAATCCCTTGAAACCACTGAAATGTTTGTTTTTGTTTTTTGTTGTAGTGGACACAAAATGTTACATTAATTTCAGGAAGTGGCTTTGATTATAATGGAATCATACCTTTAAACAGTTTTCCTCATTTTTTTGTCTTGGAGATACTGAATAAGCAAATCATTTATAAGCTTAGCACAGAGGACAACGTGGTTGTTCTTTGCAACTGTTTTTTCTGGTCGTTTACAGGGTTCCTTAAAGAGAGTGCAGCTACATATATCCTACATCCTTCTCTCCATTGCACTCATGGGGACATTATCCTCCCTTCGGATCTTCTTATGCAAAAGCACATATGTCTGACTGTTTTGTTAACTTTTTTTTTGAGGCCTTGCCGAGTACCACTGATGTAATGGTATACATTTAATTCTTAGCTATCTTTACCCCTAACTTTTAGAGTAATCCTATGAGGTAAGCACCATAATTGGCCCCATTTCACAGATGAGAAGAATGAGGCTTACAGAGGCTTACCAGTGACTTCTTGGTTAAGGAGTGATCAATTAGAAGTCATGTCAGACTCCAGAGCCTGTGGGGTTTAACCGCTAACTTAGTGTGCCTTCCTAATTTTCAAAAGCTATCACACTGACCTGTGGCATGAGAAATTCCTTCCAGTAGGTTAAGTAAAAGTTGGATTTTGTTTTCTGTTCAACTCCCCAGGCATTCAGCATCTTGCTGGAGGCGCTAGTGGGTAGAAGAAATCGCTGGTGTTTAACAGAAAAGGGCCAGGGTTTGCTGACATGTTTAGTTAATCCACAAGGAGATTGCTGATGAGGATTCTGGTTAATTAGTTGTGGAATTTTAAAAAACGAGCAGATGTGCCATGGTAAGATGCATTTTACTTCCCGAGCCCTTGGGGAAAGAACTGGGCATGTTCTGCGGCTGTGTGTACTTACATATCTTGATTGAACATTCAGCAGCATGTTTTGCAAGACTCAGGTATCCTGGCTTTGTTCCAACATGGATAATTAGATTCTGCTCCGGCTCTCCCTACAGTCTCAGGCAGCTGCAAGATTAATCATAGTAACCACAGCTAACAAGCTCCTACTATGCACCAGCCAACACACTAGGAAATTTCCACACATCATCAGTCCTTCCCACAATCCTGCAGACTAACTTCTATTTTCTCCTCCGTTTAATGGGGAAATTGAGGCTCAGAGAGAGGTTAGTGACTTGCCCGAGGCTGCACATGAGTGAGTGGCAAAACGGATTCAAACTTAGACATGCCTGGCTACAAAGCCTGTATTTTTCCTCTTCTGTACTCTTCATTTGGGAAAGAAAAAAAAAAAAAAAAACATTCAGGGGGTGCCTGGGTGGCTCAGTCGATTAAGCGTCAGACTCTTGATTTCCCCTCAGATCTTGATTTCAGGGTCGTGGGATCGAGCCCCTCATTGGGCTCAAACTGGGCACGGAGCCTACTGAGGATGCTCTCTCTATCCCTTTCCCCCTCCTGCTCACACCTGCTCCTCTGAAAAAAGGGGAGGGGGGATGCATTTGACCAAAAAAAAAAAGAAAAAAAGTCAAAGGATACAAAAAGGATATATCATGGAAAATGAGTTTCCTCCCAGCTCTTAGCCCTCCAATTTTCCTTCCTGGAGGCCTACCCTGATAGTCCTCTGTATCATCCAGTATATTCTATGCATCTACACCTTATTTTCTTTTTGAGGTTGCTGTTACAAGTTATTTGGCTAAAATGGACTATTTCTCTATACTGGATTTTCCTATTTAAAAGTAGGGAAGGGTTTCGTATGAATATCAAGCAAAGATCAGGCTGTTCTACACAGCTTTCAGGAAAAGTCACCACGAACAGCAGCAGGTCATCTATTTTTACATACAGTTAGGAGACAGAGGATACCAGAATATCATGGGGTAGCTCTGACCTTCCTTTTGACATCCAAGTACACACACTTGCACACACAGAGACCAGCAGTCATGTGTATGTAGTGCTTTCTGACTTTTTTTTATCTACCAGTTTAAAACCTGTGTGTTCTCCATGTCTTACTTTCTGAAACATTATTTATAATCACAGCATCGCATTTCATTAAATGCATATACATTTAGGTTGTTTCTAGTATTAATTTTTACCACTTTAAATGAATGTTGTGCATCCTTAAAATACATATCTGCCTGCAAATATCTTCACATTTCAACATGATAAATTCTGAAGAGTGCCTTCCATAAAATGTAAGCTTATTTTCAAAACCTAGCAGGTTTCTGTGCACCATGGGTAACACTAAATAATTCTCAATTTTGTGATAGGTCAAAATGCTCTCTTCTTTGGATTTAATTTGTGTTTCTTTGATACTTGATGAATTTTAATGTTTTTCCCATTGTATATCTTCTTTTAGGAATTGTGTTTTTTCCTCAGTTTTCTGGTGGGGTATTTTCCTTACTGATTTGTAAAACTATTTATTACAGATATTAAATATTTATCTCTTATATACAGAGCACAGTTTTTCCTTTGCATTTTATTTCCCCTTATGGTGATTTTTTTTTTTTTTTTTTTTTTGGTCTCCCAAAACTTTGAAATTTTTATGTGGTTATATTAAAGTCTTTTTCTTTGCTTTCTTCCTTTGGTATTATGAGTATAAAACCTTCCCAGTTCTCAAGAATATATACATATTTACTGATATTTTAATCCCTTACTCCACTGTTTTCTTTTTCACTTTGAATTACTTCATTTTGAATTCACATTGGTGTAGGTGTGAATGAGGAAACTTGATTCTATTTTTTTTCTCAATTTGCTAATTGCCCCCAACAAAGTCCCAATGCGCCATAATTTCCCAGCTGACTTAAATTAATGCCACCTTTACCATGTGCCTTTTACTATGTAGTTGTGTTTATTTCTGACTTCAGATTCTGCTCCTCCATTTGCCTATTCCCAAGCCAGAACCACACTGTTTTAATTACTACAGCTTTATAATATATATTGTGTGACACTGTAGTTCCCCGCCCATGATTCTTCCTTCCAGCACGATCCATTAGCTCTTATCTTTAATTTATTCATCCAAAAGAAACTTTGTAATTGTAATGTCAAATTCAATTTTTTAAGTCCTCTTGGGATTTAGATTGCTATTACATTTGATTTATAGATTAATTTGAGAAGAATGGATGTCTTTCTAATGTTATGACTTCCCATCTCTCCATTTATTAAAGTTTTAATTGAACTGTCTGTAAATTATAGAACAGTATTAAATATTAATTGTGTTAGCAGGCATCTTTGTCTTGCCTAACTTTAATGAGACTCGGAGCCTGTGGGTTACCAGCACATAGTCACTAGAGTCAAAAGGCTTGGGTTTATAGCCAGGCTTCACCAATCAGTACCTTGGGTCTTTGGGCAGGTTACTTCTCTGTGACAAGTTTCTTTACATGAATAATCAGGCTAATACAAATACCTACCTGGTGATACTGAGATGAGGTTTAAATGAGATAATACATGTGAAAGTACTTCGAGCCTTATCCGTCCCCATGGCTCTCAACACATGGTAGCTGTTGGTATTATTTCATCCTTCAGTATGCCGGTGCCTGTGGGTTTGAGACCGATGTTCTTTTTTTCATGTTAAAGAGGCAGCCTTCCTGGTTTCTTAAGATTATTTTTTTCTTGATTAGTAATGGATGTTGAATTTACTAAGTGCCTTTCCGGAATCTGTTGAGATGATCATTTTTTTCCTTCTGACCTATTTCTGAGCTGAATTATGATTTCATATTAGATGTAATGATAATGGATCTCAATGGGACGTGACAGCTTTTCTTTTAATAAATTATGCTTTGGTAGGTAACTACTTGAAATCTTGACTGGTCAGGGAGCTTCTGCTTGTCAGCCTGGGGTAGGTGGGCCTGCCTGCCGGCATTCTGGCAGGTGTCTCGGCCCACTCCACCATGTGGGTGTCTGGGGGCTGCCTGGCTCAGCAGCTCCAAAAGCATAATCTCCCCTCCTCTGCCCTAACAGGAGCAGGGCAGGGGTCTGGGTTGGGCTGTAGGGTTGGGGGCAACCTCTGCAATGTAGCTGCTGCTTCTAGAGATCTCAGACACTGACTGTATGTTCTCCTGTGCCTCTCACCCCACCGGGCTCCCTGGTGCCTCCAATTCCAGAAAATTCTGTAGCAAGAATCCACTTTCTTCTCATTAGTAGCCGCCACCCCCACCCACAGCCACTTGTTCTGGCTCTCTCTTCCAATACCCCTCATACATCAGCCTCCCTTCTTCCAAAAATATGTCTCTCTTCATTGTCTGCAACCAGCTCCTCACCCTTTCTCTTAATATGTTGACTTTATATTTTTTGTTCATTCGTTATCAATGTAGTGGTTACCCGAGAGGGAGTGGGGATAAGTACTGTGTTTGATCCACCATGTTAGATGGAAATTCTGTGACTTGGGCCCTTTATTGATATTAAATGACCCACTTTGTCTCATTTAATGCCTTTGCCTTGGATTCTACTTTTTCTGGTATTAATATCATGATTCCAGCTCTCTTTAGACTGGCATTTTCCTGATGTATCTGAACCTCTCCATTTTCATATAAAATGTTTCCTTGTGTCCTGGGGTGGTCTTGTAAACATAAAAATGACTAGGTTTTATTTTAGAATGAGAAATCTTTATTGTCATTTTAAAAAATTAGGGTGTTTAGCTTATTTTCAGTAATTTTTAATATTACCACAATCATTCCTACTCGTACCCTTCTGTCATCTTGCTCTACAATTTTGGTTATTTTTTCCCCTGGCTTTCCTTTCCCATCTCCTTTGTTATATGAGCTGCATTTTCTTTGCTGCTTTATTTTCCAGTGTTTTGGAAGATACATGTCCTGTTTTTAATTGTTCGTTACACTCTGCTCCAATAGAGCAAATGAGTAGGCAGTGCCCTTTGGGAAAGTGCCTCATATACTTTCACACTCTGCCACCCTCCCCTTCTTCCTCTGTCACCAACTTCTTTGATAATTTAATCTGGGATGTTGGGTTTGATTTATCAAATTAACTAATTTTTAACTTTATTGATTAATTTCTTAAAGGAAAATCATGATATTAGAAGTAGAATTTGTTAGCTATCTGGACTTCCCGCTTGTTTGATCCCAATCCTTGCCCTTTTATGCACAACTTCCCCGTTCTTGAATTCTTTCTCACCATCACGGAGGTCATTGCTTTCATTTTCAAGGAACTTTTTGGGGAGAGAGGTGGAATGCTTTTAAAGCTGTTGCACTTCTTGTAATGCTTTTTTTTTTTTTTTTTTTTTTTTTTTTTGCCTTCACAAGCAAATTGGCTAAGTACTGAAAGTCACAAGGTTTTTTTCTGCAAAACTCTATAGATAATAATCTGTGTTTTTCTAGCATTTGATGCTGCTGCAAAGTCCTTGTCTGGCTTGAATTTGTAGAAAACCCATTTTGTTTGCTTTATCCCTTTTGGGTACCTATAATACTTTAAAAAAAACTTTTGCACTCTTTGTATAATTGCTTGTCCTGATGTGGGCCTGTATAGATAGATGATGGCGCATGNGCGGGTGGGTGGGTGGGATGGATGGATGGATAGATACGTTTCTGGATGTGGGTTTTATTTCGTTAAGACTAAGCTGGCCTTTGATCTGCCCACACAGCCATCTTTTATCTTCATAAATATCTCTTTAATGAAATCTTGGCCTATCACCCTGTCCAGTTTGTTTCAGATTTCCTCTTCAATAACATTGCAGACCGTGCATTGCCTGTGACAATTCTGTCTTCCATGTTGCCTCCTCCCTCATCAGTTCAATCTTGTGGACCGTTCCTTGAGAAGCCCAAGATCAGACTCAAGTGTGTTCTGATTTTAATTTTCTGTCATTAGTTCTGTTCTTTCCTGCTACCAGTGTCATTTGTGGATACATTTTTAGCTTCTCTGCAGTACCATCTTACCTCATCCATGCCTAGTTTTTTCTTATCCTGTTGTCTTCTGTCTTCCTTGGTCTTCTCACCCAAGCCTATGCTCACCTCTTGTCCTTCTGCTCAAATGTCCCCTCCAGGGTTTCTCTGGCCACTCAGTTCCCTTGTTCTGCTTGCTCTCCTTTTCTCCTTCACCCCACATTGTAATTCTACATTTATTTGTCATCTCTTCCACCAGACCAGAGGCTTCACGCTACCTCTGTTTTATTTAGAGCCATGCCTCAGCACCTGGCACAATGGCTAGCAAACAGTAGGCACTTAATCATTGTTTGTTGAATGAGTGTAGGTCCACATCACTTCAGGCCTGCCAGCATTGCTTTAGCAGAGCCAGAGGTCCCAGGCTTCAGTCATCAAAGGATCTCCTTTCTGCCAGATTCATGTGCCATGTTTACTATTACTTAATGTCCGTCTTTAGATCAGTTCACATTTTCTGCGTTCACCGTGTAGTTAAACCCAACCCTCAGCAGTGAAATCTGTGAAATGAAGGTGATGTCCTAGTTCCAGTTTTCTAAAGTACATTAAAGTAAACACATGACTAGCTGATGTAAGCTCCGTCCACGAATCGCTCGCACGCGGTGGATGAGCACTGACTGCACTTGGGGAAGCCCTTTCTATAGACGAGCTTGGCCTTCTGGGTTTCCTCAGGGAGCGCGGTCTTCTCAGTCTGGGCGCTGATTCCTTCCCATGTCCTCCATTCAAGCCAGCTTGAGTCATTGGTTTTTGGCTGCCTGTAACAGGATGGCACAGGGACAAGGACCAAAGATACCACAGTCAGCAGGGACGACACCATCCTTTCCTGATGGGGTTTGCAGACTGGGGAGAAAGGCATTAGATACACAACCAGATAAGCAAGATGACGACAGATCCTGCTTAGAGCTTTGCAGGAAATAAACCATGGGGTGTAGAGAGTGATATCCAAGAGTGGTGACAGGTAAACAGAGACCAGAAGAGAAAAGGACTGAGCCATGGGAGGACCAGGAAAAGTGTCCCAGGTAGGAAGAAGAGCAAAGGCCTGGAGACAGGAAAAGGTAGGACTGGGGATTCAAGAGCATCTGCTAGCTCATCATGCAGGGGCATCCTGAACACTTTCCTGATCTGAAATGCAGAGCTGGACTGTCTACACCATAGCCTGGACAAGAATCCAGGTTTGTACAGTTTGGGCAGGCCTTGGACCCTGCAGAAGTATTATTGACTCAATAATCATACATGTGGCGTTGGGCACAGCAGAGGCCTGGATGATGTGTGTGTGAGCAGCGGTCTTCCCAGCAGCCCTGTCCATGGCTTTCCTTGCTCCCTGATCAGAAAGCCAGCCTCTGCTAACCCTTTGCAACCATGGAGCTCACTGTGTTCTGGAACACTTGCATGTGCAGAAGACAAGATGGAAAGGACTCCCTGTCCTGGGCTAATTCCTCCCTGCATGGGAGGGGAGAAGGGTGGTGGGGTTGGGGGTGGGGGGTGACTTCAACAGCTGCAGTTGAGTCACCTCCCACTAGGGGGCACTGTGATGCTGCAGGAAATGGGGCAGCCTTGCAGCTCCTCCCTGCAAAACTTAGTAGCCCCAGGGACTCCAGAGAGTGAGATTGTAAAGCTTGGTGTTTAAAAAATAACATAAACTCACTGACTCACCCGATCATGGGCTGGGGAGTTTGCAGATGCCTGGGGAGCATTTGGAACTCCTTCAGGAGGGCCTGACAGGTCCTTAGAATGGATCCGGGCACAGGTGGAGGGTACAGCTTCTATGGACACTGCAGGCGGGGAACACTGGGAGATGGAGATGGGGACACTGACTTCAGAAGGCCACTGGGCTGACACCTCCAGCCTCAGCCTGGGGTTGGTCATTGTGGAAAACCTTACGTGTTTGGCAGCAGGACAGTGAGGACATTGTATCCGAATGGCTTCTTTAGTTCTCTCTGGAGTATGATGTGAGCTCAGCAGCCGAAAGGGGCAGGAAAGAGCAGGCTTTGATCATTGGCAGTTGGTGGAAAAGGTCTGAACTAGTCGTCGTGCAGAGTGGGAGAGTGGCTTGGTCAGAGGAATGGAATTGCCCCCTTTGCCGAGGCCCCCTTGTGTTGGCAGTCGGGCATTTGTAGAGGAGCCCGTCTGCCGGCTTCACTTGCCCTTCAGGGGTGCTCTGGCCTCCCCCTACCTGCCCTTCCTCTATCTCCTTTCACAGAGATTGTCTTTGGGAGACTCTGAGGGGGTGAAGATCTAAGCTGCCACTTGGTATCATCACTGGTAGCCGTGGTCC
Source organism: Ursus maritimus (assembly GCF_017311325.1). Taxonomy (NCBI): domain Eukaryota; kingdom Metazoa; phylum Chordata; class Mammalia; order Carnivora; family Ursidae; genus Ursus; species Ursus maritimus. Next base: position 21,840,634 of record NW_024424452.1, on the reverse strand, counting down.
CACTTGGTGGCCCCCAGGTGCTGTCTGGCTTCCTGGATGCTGGTGTCCCTGGGGAGGGTCACACGAGAGCAAGCTGGCTCGGAACGGATACTAGAAGCCGGTGCCTCCCTCGAGAAAGGTGCAGAGCTGCTCCCTGCAGCTCTGACCATGGATGAGGAAGCCGTGCCCGCCGTCAGAAGAGACAGTGTGGGAGGTTACCAGTTGGATTGCTTATGGATTAGGTGTGGGAGCTGCTGGGGCAACTGGGGGATAGTGGGGGTCATTGAATGAGACATGAGGAGGGAAACGGTAAGTGGAGGGAAAATCACTTAAATATGTATGGAGAAGACGACCAAAAGATGTTCCCAAAGCCAAGAAAAAACACATTTCTCACGAAGTAGGGAGTGGGCGCGTCTGATGCCATGGGGAAGTGTGACAAGACCAGGACAGAACTGGGATTGCTGTTTGGGGGTGTCCTCAGCAAGCGCTGCTTCACAGGGTGACGGGGTGGGTGGCAGATGGGACAAGTTGGGGATGCATGTGAGGAGAGCAAGTGGAGCCACCGAGCTTTATTTCAAGAACTTGGGGGAGGTATATAGGACTGTGGCAGGAGAGGGTGAAGGGACGGACAGTTAGCTTTTTAAAAAATCAAAGACTTGAACTCTACAGCATGGTGACTACAGTTAATCATATGGTATATTTGAAAGTTGCTAAGAGACTAGATCTTAGAAGTTCTCATCAGGAGAAAAAAAATGTTGTCACTGTGTAGTGATGGATGTTAACTAGACTTCTTGTGATCATTTTGCGATATGTACACATAGCGAATCACGTTGCACACTTGAAACAAATGTTATATGTTCATTACATCTTGATAAAAACTAAATAAATACAAAGAAGAAGAAATAGCTAATTCCACTAAATGCAGTGAACGTTCGCTGAGTATGCTGCTTGTGCGAGTATCACCAGGACTCCTGTAAGACCTTGCTACTCAAACGGTGGTCCGTGCACCAGCAGGTCAGCCTTGCTGCAGAGCTGGTCAGAAACGCAGAGTCTCAGGCCCCCTCCCTAGACTTACCAGTCAGAATCCGCATTCCAGCAAGACCACCTCCCCCAGGAGGTTCAGATGCACATTAAAGTGTGAAAAGCACTGATTTAGGGGGCTACTCCCAGGGAAAAGGGAGGGTAGGCTTCAGTGTGGGGAAGGAGCTAAGCCCAGACTGAGAAAGAAGGAATCCGGAGTTACTCCCAGAAAGCGCCCTGATAGTGTCCCCACGCTCAGGCCACACTAGCCACAGATGGTGCCTGAGAGATTGAGGTCCAGTTGCCTGGAAACTTACCGAGCTGTACATGTAGCAGCAAAACCCATTCATCCAACACCCACAGTCACCCTCCCTCCTTTCTGAGCCAAGCTGCTTGAGAGGGGAGCTGAACATTCTGGGCCTCCCAGTGCCTTGCTTCCCACCCACACCTCGGCTCCTCCAAACACGCTTCCTCCCCCTCACTCCACGAAACTGCTTCCAGACAGGCCATCTTCTTCTGAAACAGTTCTCAATGGAGACTTTTTAACATCACTTTTTTTATTAGCTAGTTTTTTTTAACTACAAAGAATACATAGTTATGGCAAAGAAAAATCCACTGAGTGCAGGAAGGGAAAGGTAGAAATCAAGTCTCATTCTACCCTTCTGGGCCCTCCAGAGTTCCCTGCATTCAGCCAGTGGACAGAAGTGACCGTGAGGAGGACACCCCTATTATGTGAGCACCTTGGCTGAGGTTAACACCAAGCTTCTACTCCCGGTCCAGTCCGTGGCAAGCACCAGGCACCGCGCCTCACGCGGACTGGGTGCTGGGAAGTGTAGCTGTTGGCTGGACACCTTCCCTCTAGAAACAGCTGTACTCTGGAGGGAGGAGCGGACGTCTGGTCGGGCCTCCCCATCTCTGCCCCGGATGCTGCAACAGACACCCACGCACACAGGTGTTCACCCGCCTGGACAAATAAATTTCCAGATAGAATTGCTGGATTAAAGGGTGCCTTTTCCATCTGGGGAGGTACTCTCTCCTTGCCATCCTGCTGCGCCCCGTTGACACCCCTACCGATGCCGGAGAGTGCTTCGTTCAACACACTGGCCAGCAAGAACTGTTAGCATTTTTATAAAATATATTTTTCCAGTGTTCAAGGTGGATATTATCTCATTATAGTTTTAATTTGCATTTCTTTAACTTTGTGAGAGATGGAGTATCTTTCTCATGTACTTATTTTAATCCAAACTCTTTTCCTATTCACTCTTCTCATGGTCTGTGTGCCTGCCTTCTACCCGCTGGTTCTCTTTGTCTTACTGATGTGCAGGAACTCTGAAACAAGTCATCCCTTTGTTTCTCAGGCTCACATGCCGCAAATACGTTTCCAAGGGGTCATTTTCCCTCTATTCTATTTATGGTGTTTTTTTTCTTTTTTCCATCCCGGAGACTTCCATTTTTCAGAGTCTAAGTTTTCAGTTTCTTCCTTCATGATTTTTGTCTCATGCTTAGAAAGGCTGTCCTCGTGCCAAGATTAATTTTACATTCTCACGTTTTCTTCTAGTGCTAGAGTCACACTTGAATCCAGATTCTGCGACTTGCGGTTGCTTTGGCGATGACGTGCGTTCTCAGTGCCCCAATTTCCTCCGCCCGCAAGCAGGAATCAGTGAGGGTGGCGGCCGCCTGGAGTTCATGTGGAGACCGAGGGGGGTGGTTCTCAGAGCTGAGAACCGTGCGGGCACTAGCTCATGCCCAGGGCATTGGGGACCGCGTTGCTATTGGCTCCGGATGCTGTCACATCACTGCCACGGAGGGGTGGGGGGGCTTTAACAACAGGCATTTACTTCTCTCTGTTCTGGAGGCTGGAAGTCCCAACATCAGGTTGCCGATGTTCCTCAGGTTGAGAGCTCTGTTCCTGGTTTGCAGACGGCTGCCTTCTTGCGGGATCTTCCCATGATTGGGGGTGGGGGGGAGATCATCTCTCTTGTCTCGTCCTTATAACAGCATTAAGCCCATCTATGAGGACTTGACTCTCATGACCTCATTACCTCCCACAGCCCTGCCTCCAAAGATGGTTACATGGCGGGGGGTGGGGGGTAGGGCTTCAAAGTATGAATTTGAAGGAGGATATAAACATTCAGCCCTTAGCAGACCATGTGTACGGCCGGTGCATGCTTCACGTTTGTTGCTTTCTTTAAAAAAAAGATGTAGAACGAGATGATTTCATATATGTATACATCGTGAAACGATTACCACAATCAAGTTAATTAACATATCCATCACCTCATATAGTTACGGTGTGTGTGCGTGCGCTGAGACTTAAGATCTATTCTCTTAGCCAATTTCAAGTATACAATGGAGTATTGTTAACTAGAGTCACCATGCTGTAATTAGATCCCCGGGACTTATTCATCTTCGAACTGGAAGTTTGTACCCTTTCACTAACATCTCCCCATTGCCCCCTCCCTCCCACCCCTGGCAACCACCATTCTACGCTCTGGTTCTCTAAGTTCGACTTCTAAATCGTATAGTATCTGTCTTTCTGTATCGGGCTTATTTCTCTCGGCCGTAAAAAAAAGACTGAAATCCTGCCCCTTGTGACAGTGTGGATGAACGTGGGGCACATTACGCTCAGGGAAATAAGCGGTGTGCCCATTTCTGTGGTTCGCAAGGGTCTCTTTGATTCCAGATGCCATACTCACAACCAGCCCCTAGAGCAGTCCACTGCCTCCAAACATCCTTTTCTGGTCTCTGTCACACAGCAGGACCCGGGACAAATTCCATAGTGCACGAGGTATGGAAGAGAAACAGGCTGTACTGGGTAAACTTGTGCACCAGGGGTCTCAGTAGAAGAGGCAGGCATGGGATTAACTGTTTTCTGACCTCGCCCCAAGGGACCTGCCAGGGCCTGGACAGACTGGGTGTATGCTCCAGGGAAGGGACTCTGCCCCCACACCTCCAGCAGTTTCCCGTCTTCTAGGGCGGGGTGAGAGCAGCCCTGCCACCTAGGGGACCATCACACTACTGGGACACCAGGCAGGCTGGGCACAGGAGTTATCTGGGAAAGCCAGCTGCCCGGCACCTTGATGACCTATGGGGGAAACTGGGTTCAGGCCTAGCCCCTCTGGCCAGAGGGAAGAAGCCCCCCGCCCTTGTGGGAGGCCAGGTTCAGGTGCTGGCCCTCACTCTGGGAAATGAGGACACCCACCACCACCACCACTGTTTCCACAAGGCTGTTAACTCCTTGAGGACAGAGGTTACACCTGCCTGTTTTTGTATCCCTGGGATACAGTAGGTGCTTCGTGGATGTTTGTTTAATGAATGAATACATAAGTGCCTACCAGGCATAGGCCAAGCGTTGTTGATGTAGAGATGTGACAGCCGTGATCCCTGCCTTCCGTGACCTTACACTCTAGGGCGCTGATAAGACACAGATGATGTGTAAAATGGGGGCTCTGTCTGCAGTGGGCACCATGGAATCACAAGGGTAGCAAATGCCTACATCTTCCTCGGGGAAGGGGGAAAGAAAGGAGCGGGGAAGGCTCCTTGGTGGAGGTGATGATGAGCTAAGAGCTGAAGTTCTGACAGGCTACCGAGGGCTTCATAACACGTGAGAAGTTAACCCTTAGCATGAAATATAGTCTTGTGGGGAAAACCCTGAATTGTCTAGTCTGACCAGAAGCCGGGGTGGCCATGGGCCAGATTAAGAAGAGCCACGTAAGTCCCATTAAGGCCTTTATCCTGCGAGCAGTGAGGGATTGCTGGTGGAGTTCAAGCTGGGACTTCATGTTTTGCTCCTGGGTCCCATAAGTATAAGGATTCGGGGCTGTGGACCAGGAAGGAAGGGGTCCTCACTTCTCCTCTCAACCAGATGAGGCTAAACGGCCACAGGGGCTGGGCCTGCGCTTGGCTCGGCATGCAGAGGGTGAGCGGCCTTCGTTGTAAGAACCAGTTTCTTGCAATAAAGCTTTTTTCCTCCTCTTCTGCTCTTAATTATCCCTCTGGAGACCGCAATGATTTTCAAGGAGCCTAGTTGCCCAGTTAGGAGCTAATAAATCACCAGAGTCCCCCAGGCAGCCAGGCCTTCCAGAACATATACATGCAGTGTATAGATTTCGTAGAAAATGAAACCTTCCAGAGAGGCTTACCGGTCATAACCAGGAGCAGCTCAGACAGGCTCCCGTGTCCTGACATGCAGGGGATGTCCCTGGTGTGGACAGCGGGGCCCCGGGAGCGGCCTCTGCCCCACCGGGCAGCTTAAACAACATCCTTTCCGGAGAGCCTCGGGCTGGCAAGAGAGTGTTTGGATTTTTTTTTTCCCTTTTTTTTGGTAGGGTCCTCAGGAAGTCTGTGATTCTTCCCTCAGGAAGAAGGTAAGAGTACAGACTTCTGTGGCACGGAAGAGACACACGTCTCCAGTGACACAAATTGCTTCTTCCTCATTCTTCCCAGATGAAAGCCCTGACTTCGTTTTTCCCTTCAGCAGACATTGCCTGCTCCCCTACTAAGTGCCAGTCTCCTCCTTGGTGCTGAGACTAGTGAGCGAGACAGACACCGCCCCTGTTCTCTTGGGACTCACGGTCTGAGGCTGGAGGTGGGGATGGGCAGAGACGTGAACACACGAATCAATCTATATTAGGTAGGAGTGAGCGTGAGCACGTTACTGGTGAGGGTACATTTGATTAAGGCGGCTCTTCCCAAGCTTTTCTGATGGTAAGAATCACGGGGGAGCTTGTTACAAAAGTAGATTCCTGCACTCCAAACCCACAGAGTCACAGTGTCCAGGGGAGGGGCCTGGATTCTTTTCCTCTAAGGTGCGCCCCAGCTGATGCTCCTGAACAACTGTATTAAAGGCTAAGTGGCCGAAGGGACACGCAGTCTGCAGTAGTGGCTCTTGGCCCTGGGGTGCACTGGGATCAACTGGGGAGCTTCACAATTGCAGAGGTCCAGGCCCCACTTTCAGAGTTTTTGATTTAAATAGTCTGATGTAGGGCCTGGCCATTTAAATATCTCCAGAAGCTCTGCAGGTGGTCTCAGTGGGCAGCATGACTTTACCCCCCCACCACCCCCGTGACACTGCGGACCCACCACAGCCCTGCTCTCCCTCAACACCGCGGGAGCTTCGGGCAAGGGAGTGTGTTTGCAGTCAGCAAAACAGGGCACAAGATGGGTTCCTTCTTACACCTCATTTTACCTTCTTATATGTGGAGGTTTGGTCGAAGCCAAGCTTGGACCTCCCCCATCTGAGCCTCAGTACCTGTGGCCGTGATAAAAATCTTAAAAATGGCACCATGTCCCGCCCCCACCCAGGACTGTCTGCTGAAACCTTCCTCTGCCCGAGGCCAGGATGCCAAGAAAAGGCTGGGCTTCCTGAACGAACACTTGTAACTTCTGAGGACCCGAGATAACCTGTGAGTAGGCACCTGCCTTTGACACTGGATCTTTGATCCATGTATTGAGCACCTGTGGTATACTGGGTGTTGTGCTAGGAAGGCAAATACGAATGAGAAAGCTGCCCGAGTGGCTGACCATGTGCTGATGTGCGTGAACACGTATCTGAGGGGCTCTGCGCGGTGGGGTGAGGGTGCTGGTAGCTGGATGCACCGCGTGCCTTGAAATGATAAGAAAGGGTTCACAGATGATGTGACTTTGGTTTGGGCTTGGAAAGATGAGTCAGTGTTCTCCAGGGTGAGAGAGATAAGAAAGATGATCCAGAGTCTTAACAAAAAAAACTCAGCAAGTTACAGAACACCTGACAGAGCAGGATGTGTTTGGGGAGTGGATTTTGTATTCAGCATGACACGAGCATTGGGTTGCCAGGAAGTGGCAAGAGATTAATTCTGGAAAGGCAAGGCAGTGGCCTTGAGTACCGAGTCAAGGAATATTCAAAAGAATAGTTGATGGTTGACAAGATTGCATGTGCTTTAGAAAGATTTCCCTGGCAGACGCAGGATGCAGAACGGACAGAGGGAGGGGAGAGTGGAAGCGTGGAGGTCAGGAAGAACTAGATGACAAGCCGGGGGCTATGCAAGCACGCTGGGAGAGGAGGGGGCTCCTTGAGAACTTACCGGAATGAGAGAAGGAGTCAGGAATGACCCTGAGGGTTTTCTGCTTTGTGAGTGGATCCATGTTGATGTCAGCTGCAAGGACAGGCAAAAGAGAGAAGTGAGTTTGGGGGGGGAAATGGGGAGTTCAGCTGTCGAGGTGCGGTGTCCGGTCCACAGACAGTTGGGCATTCCAGCCTAGAGCAGGGGTGTGTTGGATCTGCAGTTACAGACTTGCGAGTCCGCAGCTCCTCCGTGGTGGTTAAAGGCTGGGGAAGGAGTGAGGTCATCCGGGGAGATCAGTGGAATGGGGGGAAGTGGGGCACAGACCATTGGGAAGATCCAAAATGGCTCCCTGCCCTCATGGAGTTTGTAATCCAGTGGGGCGAGTGGATATTCAGCAGGGAGGAAGCCAGTGTGTAAAAAGATAAGATTTGGATTCTTGGGGTGTAAGCCACAGAAACCAATGCTCACTAACTTGAATTAGTAGTACTTTATTGGAAGGACATGTGGGGACTCACAGAACACAGAGGAATGTAGAAGAACCAGGTCTCAGAGAGGACAAGAACGAGGGCACCTCTTGGTTTCGGCTCAGGTTAGGGTCTCAGGGTTGGGAGATCGAGCCCGCGTTGGGTTCTGCGATCTGTGGAATCTGCTTGAGATCCTCTCCCTCTGCCCCTCCCCCTGCTTGTAGTCTTTCTCTCTCAAAATAAATAAATCTTTTAAAAGAAAGAAAGGTTGAGAATGAAGACAGCCAAAGGGATTTGGTAGGAGAGGCTGGTGAGGAAGATTCAGTCCAACAGTTTCCAGTCTTTATGACACAATTGGCACTGACCGTCTTAACTTCAGTCACGCACCCACCCCCTTGGCCTGCCAGGATTTTATCCAAAGTGGGAGTGGGAGTTCCTCGAAGAGAAATCTGGGGGCTGTGGCCAGATGTAGGGAAAATTGCTGCCGAGCAGGTTACAATCACAGATGGGAGGTGAGTGAGTCCAGACTGGGGGTGTCAGACAGTTCTTCCAGTAATTTTTGCAGAGCTACATAGTAAAGAAAGGAGGCCAGAGCTGAGAGAGAGAAAAGTTCAGCTATTAGCAGCTGAAAACAGGTAAGCAAAATGTAAACAATGCCGTGAAGAGGGAAAATGAGCCTCGAGGAAAAGTCTAAGGCCCCCAAAAAAAGTCTAAGGCACCTGCCTGTGCACAGAGTCTCCTTGCACCTGACCGTCACAGGCCTCCGGTACTCTCTCCTGATGACCTGAGGAGAAATATGGAAGGGACGGAGAAAATGCGCCGGGCACAGGAGCTGTTTGACTCATGGCATGATGACGCTTGTGTGATGTTGTTTGCAGTCTGGTGTGTGAGTCTCCTTAGTATCTGTAACTCGGTTTTGCAGCTGAGATGCCACGAATGGGAAGGGCGGGACTTCCCTTTAGTGCACAGCTGAGGGCCTGATGCGGTACTCCAGAGATCACTGGAATTGGTAGAATTTTCCGAACTGGTAACAGAGAGATGTTCATTGTTGCTCCTGGCAAAAGGATCTCTTCTTAGTCAAATAAGCTTGGGAATGCTGTACCCACAAATTTCTCTCTTGGGTATTTGTTAGTGTGTTAAAGGGTATTGCAAAGAAATCTGTTTAGTAGCTTGTCAAGTCAGCCTTCTGTGTTGGAGAAAACCTTTGTTATCAATCACCCCCGTGGAATTTGGAAAGTCCTTAACTTGCAGCACACCATCACATCTATGTAATGTCATCTGCTCTTGTCCTTAAGGCCAGTGCCTAATTACAGGGTGTGCCAGAGTCAGAATATAATATAGCCACATTTCTAAGAAAATCCAGCCAAGGAATTCTATTCATGTGCACTTGTGATTGCTAATAATGATATCCTATTTTTTAAAAATAATTGCCCTACTCAGTATTAATGAATATTAAACTTTCAACTCACAAGTGTCCATTCTAGATCTGGAGCTGGAAGCAGAATAGCAGTTGTCTCTGTCCGTGAGGTACACAGTGGGTTTGCAGGTTCTGGGGGAGGCACCAGGAGAAGGGATCTGAGAGCACAGGTGGACAGGTGAGCCTGCCTTGTCCTCTGAGAGCAGTGGGAGGGGCTGCAGAGAACAGTCCGAAGGTGGAGGAGGGGAAGGAGCTGATGTGTGTGGAGGGGGAGGAACAGGAGTAGAATTGGGGGCTCCTGGTGAGACTGTGGAGCACTTCTTAGGAAGAACCAGAGGGGGTTCTGGAAAGACAAATACAAACAATTACTTTGCAGTGTTTGAGAGTTCCACTGAAACAGAATTAACAAGTATATGCAGGATGCTGCTGTCTCAGTCCAGGGAGAGGAGGGGAGCTCACCTAGTGCAAGGACATGGATGCGGAGGAGGATGCTCAGGGCTATGACCTGGCGCTGCTGCGGTGGGTATGCGTGGGTCCAGAGCAGGCACAGAGGAACGTGAAGTCAAGGGATTCATGGAGGATTTGAAGATCAGGTATAAGGAGTTTGAGACTGTGTTAAATCAAGATGGAAAGAAATAAGGTTATAGTCTGTATTCGTTTCCTGGGGTCGCCCTAACAAATGACCACAACCTGGGTGGCTGGAAGCACGAGCCTCTGGTGGTGGCCCACAGTCCTTGGCATTTCTCACTGGTACATCGATCACCCCACGCTCTGCCTTCATCGTCACATCGCCGCCGTCTCTTTTCTCCCCTGCTTATCCCTCGTAAGGCTACTGCTCGTTGGATTAGGGCCCACCTGGATTCAGCGTGAGATCCTCAACCAGATCTGCGAAGACCCTTTTTCCAAGTAAGGTCACATTCACAGGTTCTGAGTGGACATATCTTTCAGAGGGTCTCCATTCAACCTGCACCACAGTCCTAAAGTGGAATTTCAGAGGGAACCATTTCAGAATTAGGGCAATTCCAATGACAGGACCCAAGGTATGGACATGAGAAGAGTTGCTTAAAGGAAAGGGAAAGTGGAGATTGTGGCTGAAGAGCGGTGAAGCTGGGTTATTGGATGGAGTGGATGATGGGAACTGGGAAGACGACGACCAGGAGCCGGAAGTGTATGCTTCAGAGGACGGTGAAGGTGAATGCTTGGGGGGTAGGTGAGTCACAGGGGGAAACGATGATCTAGTGGGGTTCTCAACTCTGCCTCCACATTGGGACCATCTGAGGAGCTTTTTAAAAAAGTACCCAACCCATAATCAGTTGGTCTAGGATAGACCCTGGACAGCTGCATTTTTTAAAATTCCTAGGGTGATCTAAAGTGCAAAACATGACCTTCAGAGAGAAGTAGCGAGTGGGAGCCAAGGACTGTTCCCCTCCATCAAGGCCTGAAGGCGACGCATCGGGGAAGGAAGACTTCAGAGCTTCCCACCATCGTCCCTTAAAGTCTAAAGCAGAACCGGGAAATTAAAAAGTAAGGGAGCAAGAGGTTGCGTTACCTGGCTTCCGGCTGAGGTGCTGACCGGCCTGGAGTTCCAGGCTACTTCAGGCTTATACCAAGGATGTATTTCAGATGAGTTCCAGCAGAAAAAGTCATCAGAACTCGTTTCTAAAACACTTGCTATTCCTACAAAATAAGCCTCCCCCCCAAAAAAAAAGATTTTCTTAATACGTTTGGAGAAATTTCTTTTGCCAGAGGAATGTTCAGTGCCTTCCTTTAGTATTTTTTGAATATGTAATCAACAAATATATTAAAAATTTTAAGCAGCATAAAAGGTTATACAATAAAAGTAATTCTCTGTTATCCCTGGCCTTCTCACTCTGCCCCCACCTCAAGACCCCTCCCCAGAAGCAGCCATCTTTATCTACCGTGTGTCCTTGCTGAGGTGAACACGCTGCATCTTGGAAATCAATCCCTTTTTATGCACAACAGATATGCCTATCCCTGTTAATTGGCTAACCCATCGTTGAAGCCATACTGATGAACATTTAGGTTGTTTCCTCTCTTAGCAAACCTGTTAGATTTTTTTAAACAACTAGCCTGAGTTGAAGTGGGTTCCTCACTGGAGATCTAATGCAGTGTAGTGATTATAGTCGACAACACAGCATTTTAAGTGTCACGCTTGCTGGAAGACTCGTCCTTAAGGCGGGTTTCTTCCCCAGTGAATGCAGGTGGAGCTCAGATGTCACCGAGGAGAAAGGGGGGGCCCACCTCACGAGCTGGGTGTAGAGAAATGATCTCCCTGCTCCCCTTCACCAGGGGACCCTGTCTGACGATGTGCTGCTTCTGCCCCACAGGAGCCTGATGCCCCGGACTCTGGAGAGCCAGATCACACTGGAGAAGACGCCCAGCTATTTTGTCACTCAGGAGGCCCCTCGGCGCATCTTCAACATGTCCCGGGACACCAAGCTGATCGTGGTCGTGCGGAACCCGGTGACGCGCGCCATCTCGGATTACACGCAGACACTCTCTAAGAAGCCGGACATCCCTACCTTCGAGGGCCTGTCCTTCCGCAACCGCACACTGGGCCAGGTGGACGTGTCATGGAACGCCATCCGCATCGGCATGTATGCGCTGCACCTGGAGAGCTGGCTACAGTACTTCCCGCTGGCTCAGATCCACTTCGTCAGCGGTGAGCGGCTCATCACCGACCCGGCGGGCGAGATGGGCCGGGTCCAGGACTTCCTGGGCATCAAGAGGTTCATCACGGACAAGCACTTCTACTTCAACAAGACCAAAGGATTCCCTTGCTTGAGAAAAACAGAATCGAGCCTCCTGCCTCGGTGCCTGGGCAAATCGAAAGGCAGAACTCATGTACAGATTGATCCGGAAGTGATAGACCAGCTCCGGGAATTTTATAGACCTTATAATATTAAATTTTATGAAACGGTTGGACAGGACTTCAGGTGGGAGTGAGCCACCGAGATGCAAGGGCTCTTCTGCTTGTCTCTTCATGAGGTTTGCCCCTAGAGCCTATGATCCTTTCCCCCCAGCAAACCAAACCCAGGCTCCAGCCCCCTTTCCCATCTCAGGTTCCATCATCCTGGAACTGGGAAGCCCAGCTAAGGCCACAAGACCAGGGAGTCCCTGCCACTAGCTATCCCCAGTCTGTCTAGGCAAAGTTGACCTGCTTCTGGTATGTCCAGTCAATTCTGAATCATTTCCCTTTAGCCCATCAGAGGCCTTGGGAAATTGCTCTATGAAGAGCGGATCTTCTGATTATGCTACATATTATAAGTGGTGATGGTTCTGTTGCTGTGAGCACAGCAGTCTGTCCCTGTCACTGTCCACCCCGGAGTGGACTTGCTGATTCCTAGTGGCATGTACCTCCCCTCTGAGCTTCACTCTCCCTAGCCGCCCTGGGTGGTGGGACAGGAGACCATCCTCTTCCTCCTGACCTTAGCAGCTCATTGAGACATTGCAGAGCTGAAAGCACCCCTGGCCACTCCTAGGAGACAGACCCTTTAATGATGAAATAAACCAGGGATCTCAAAGCTTGTGGTCTCAACTCTGCTTGAAGGGTAAACTGTCTTTGAAAACCACTTTGTGACCACCCCCCCCCCCATGGACAAAAGCACATTAATTCTGCTGTTACGGGTACTTTCCTCACGCGAGCTTTCATGTTCAGCATGCGAAAGAATCATGCTTGTCCATGTGAAATAAATATGGCTCTCTCGTGTCCTTAATGCTGGGCTCTTCTCTGTTAGCCAGGCCTGCAGCACAGCTCATTCACCCGGCTCCACCTGTGCAAGATGGGGGCGTAGTGCTGAGGGTGGTCTGGGAGGGGTGCGCGTGGTCCCGGAGGGCACTGAGGGATGCAAAAACCACATGGGCAAGGAGCAAGGGGGTGAAGATGGGGAAAAGAGGTTCTTGCTGGCAGAGGCTGCCACAGAAACGTCATGGGGAGATCTGTGGGGACACTCTGAAACGAAGTCTGACTGTGACAGCTCTCTGCTTAAGCTTTGTATCTGAAGTGCCAAACTAGAAGCCCGGGGACTGACAGGACGTCAGATGTTTCTGCTTGGCCAGCATGATGTTTTGAAATAATTTCCAACAGTTAAAACTTGGGAGTGTTCATATAAAAATACGGATTTCCATTTATTTGTTTAAATGGGAGCTTGGCGACACGGAGTCTGCTTTCTAGCACGGCAACAATCAGTTGCTGAAGCCTGTGCTCCTGGGGCTTCCAGTCCCCACCAGGCCCACCTCACTGAAGGACAGCATCTGCCTGGCCCCTGGTGGCATGTGAGTTCACAACCCTGCTTTGGGTGTGTGTACTGTGACCTCAGAATAAAGCCCAAATCCTCCAGCACGATGCGCAAGACAACCTCAGTTCCAGTTTCTGGATCTTCCCCTCCCTCATCCTCTGTTCCAACCTCACAGAACTACACGCCTTGACTCTTTTAAGTCCTCCTGCCTTTGCCTGGGATGCCTCCCCTCCCTACCCTCTATCCCCACCTCATGTCTCCAGCTAATGGAAGCTTCCATAAGACTCCACTCAAGCATGACCTGCCTGATTATTTGTGAAGCCTTCCCCAACCAAGCTGTCTGCGCACTCTTCCACATTCACTTGGTAGTTTGCACACATCTCAATTACAGCTTTTATCACGCTAGATTAGCGTTATTTGTATAAGTGTCTGTCTCACTGTAGACCACAGCTTCTCGAGAGTCAAGACTGTATCTTGCTAACATACAGGAGGCACACAGAAAATGTCTGATGGCTGAATGTGTGAATGGGTGGAGAGGTGTTGGAGGCCTGGGGGCATGGACAGAAATGTTCTAAAGAACTACACTTCTGGGTCATGATTCCCAGGTAGCTCCACGGTACTCACGCGTAAGCCGAGAAGGATCGCGGAACCTCCAGGGACCACTTGGTCTTTGCTCTGTCAGGCGTGGTGCAAGGTTCCTGAAAATGAGAGTCTGAATTGAGGACACAAAAGCCTAAGACATTAGTTCTGTGTCTTGGCCCACCTTCCTGCCGGAAGCTTCTTACAGGAGATCAAATGACTGAGACCATGGTACCAAGGAGCAAGTCCTGGGAGTCTACCCCCTCTGTGCTTCCCCTGCGGGCACAGAGAAGTGACATGGAGGCCAGTGGGAGCTGTCACCACCGAGGAGCTGGGGTGGGTCGGTTATATGTGGACATTAATGAATTGGCCTTACACATCCCCCATCCAGAAGTGGTGTCCTGTGATCCTGGGCCACGTGGTGGCCAAAGCTGTATCCAAAAAGAGACAGACTTACGTTGGGGACACAAAGAAAACACCCAAGAAAGAGTAAGATTTGCTTGTTTATCACAACTGGGGGAGTCCAGTCAAAACTGACAGAGTTAAGAGTTTTGTGGGTCCCAGGGCGGCTTTATTCCTCTCCATTCCAAGCGTTCCCATGCCACCCAGACTAAGTCACTCTAAGTACTAGTGAATAGGTCAGAGTCTATTGTAATTAGCATATCATTGTATGCAAATGAAAGAGGCTAAAGTACCTCAAAAATCCCAGTTTAAATGAATGAAATCTGGTGTACATGAATCTCCTTGGCAAACTCTGATTCTTAATCCAGTGCAAATGTACCCTTTTGCCCAGGGCACTCCAGGCAAACTTGTACAGTTTCCAAATTAGTACAGTTTAAACAGATGAAGTTTGACCATTCAATCTGAGACCAAAAAGGCTCCTCTGGGTGTGTGCCTGTGTGTATGTTTCTAACAGTCCAGGGTATATGGCAATTCCACAATCCGCCAGGCTCCTTCCATTCTAGTGCTCACGATTCACCCCATATCTGCATCCCCACTCAGCAGAAAGGGAGTCTAGAAATCCATGAAGACCCTCCCAAAAGAGGACAGAGCCTACTGACACAGAGCTTGCTGTAGCACAGGGTCTTGCGTTGGGAAGGCTTCAGGTCTGACTGACTAACGGCTGCTGGCCAGGGGAAGCTGGAGGCAGGTGAACTAGAAGTGGGGCCTCCTATGCAGTTGGTGTGCCAAGCTATGTAATTTTTTCTGGTTGGTCCTGCGGTGGAAGCCGGGATATCAGAATAGGAGTCCTGCCAGTCACTGAACAGGCCCTGATCATTCTGCTACAGAGGCTGTGGGTCAGAGTCCTGTTGTCTATTTGGCCTGGCTGTTGTCCATTTGAACATTCAGTCTCTTGGGAGGAAAGGGGGGCACAGGCTGCAATATCCTTCCTACTCACAGCTTCCTCGTATCATGAGTGGGGCCCCCGGGCTTGTGCAAGGATAGTAGTACTACTTCCTCTCTCACATCGCTTTGGGTAGAACTCAGTCCTTCTAGGTTGCCTTTCTTTGGTTCCAACCATTTGCTATCTATTACTTGGATCTTACCCTGAACCCAAACACCAGCACATTCATTCCTCGTAGAAGGCTGATCTTCAACATATCATGGCAGACTCCTTCCCATCATCCCATTCTCAACTCTAACACCTACCCAGAATTGCTCTCCCTCTCCTCTGGCACTGTCAATCTTTCATTCTGTTTTTCTTCCATAATGGCCCTAACCACTGGCTGACATCATAGATTCATAGATTTGGTTCCTTGTTTGACATCTGTCTCACCCACGGGTCTGTAAGCTCCATGAAAATGCAGTCCATACCATCTTCTTCAGCACAGTGTCCAGCATACAGTAGGTACTTAATAATTACTTGAGTAAATGAACTAGTGGGGCTCCGTTCCCTGAACACCAGCCTTTAGGACTGCTGCTTAACCCTAAGAACAGATGCTGCCCCTAAGCGCTGTCTTCTGCCTGCGATCTCTTTGGTCTCTTGGGACCCTTATTGCCATTATTAGCTTACACAGCATCCTTGTGAGATTTAGAAAAAGCTGCTCCCCTTGGCAGATAAATGAGAAAAGGGTGCCCCCTTAGGATGCACACAGCCTTTCGGGTGCACCGTACATATAGCAAATGGAGTGCAGACTGGATATCAGCCCCTGCTCTCCCCAACCCCAGCTGCCATCTTTGTGTAGAACACAGATGGCACAACCATGTATGGCAGCCCTGACCACCGTTCCTCATGCTCTTGGCGGTTCCCGGGCCGTGAATGCTCCTGGAATTAGCACTGGGACATCCCCAATGCTTTTGATTCTGCCAGCTGCCGGCCCTGTCTTGGACGAGCTCCTCTGTCCCTGCTGGCGTCATGGTGCTTCATGATTGCCCACCCGTCACTTGTGATCTCTCTGGCGTGTGTGTGCGTGTGTCTCTGTGGACACGTGCTCGCGTGTGTGCCTATCTCTTTCCTGTATCCTCACTCACACTTACTAACACTCAAAACTATTCAACAGGTATTTACTGAGTGTTTGCACGGGGAGGGTAAGGCGTAGGGCATAGGGACAGCTAGCGTTTATCGAGTGCTTTTGGTGCGGCAGCTGTTGTGCTTCCCATAGCTTCGCCCGACAGAGCAAGTACTGCTGCAAAGTGTAGTAAATACAAGATGTCAAGTGTGGTGAAGAGCACGGGCTGCCCAGGGTGCCCGGCTGGCTCAGTCAGAGGAGCAAGTGACTTCTGATCTCCGGTCATGGGTTCAAGGCCCATGCTGGGTGTAGAGATTTTTTTTTTTTTTAAGTTTATTTTTAAAAATTTAAAGAGCCCGAGTTGTAACTGTAGCTCACTACTCTTACTCTGGGACCTCAGGCAAGCTATTTTATGCTCCTTATGCTTCTGTTTCCCACCCTAGAATGTGAGGGTGCCACAGCCTTGATTGCTGCTGGCTGGCTGCTGTCCTGGAGCAGGTCACAAAAGACAAGCCTAAGAGAGGAAGGCAAGCTCAATAATTGAAGCCAATGCAAGAACTGAAGGTGGAATCCGCCCAGACTCTATGAAGAAGGGCAGGGAGCTCCCTCCCGCTCCTTGTCCTCTTATAACCTTATAATCATGGTCTCTTGGATAAAGTTCAACTTTTTCACGAGACACCACGGATATGATCATGTTATATCTCCCAGGAACAAGAATGGCATAATGTGGACCATTCCTCAAACTGGGTGAAGACTACGAGATGACATATACAACAATGAATCATCAATGGGATTTCATTCATTCCACATAATTTACTGAACACGTTAGGCAGACTAGCTGAGCACGGAGGACGCAAAGTTGTGTCAGTCTTCCTCTCTGCTCCCCTTGTGGAGCTCCCAGACTAACGAGGATGAGAGTTACATAATGACTACATAATGCAATAATCTGAAACTGCATGACAAGGGGGAAAGAGCAGGGACTTTCCCAGAGGAAGTGATAACGAAGCCAAGCCTTAAAGGGTGAGGAGGAATTCATCTTTTGGAGAAGAGCGGTCTATGCCAGTGTGACATGCCCCTGGGGCATGGTTTTTCTAGGTGGGGCCAACTGCAACCAAGAAATCAGAGCACTGGGCTAAATTCTGGTCACTGGATTGGACCCACCTGTGCCACCCCCTAGTTCCAAGGCTACTCTGTTTTTTCAACCAATTCAGAGTGTACCTCACACCTGCCTACCAGATACTAAGAGGAGAAATGCAGATCTACTCTTTTTCCAGATAAGATGGGCCACTAGTCAACCTAGAGCCCTACTTAGAGTCCTTCCATGCGGAACATCTGTAATCTCCTCGTCCTCTCTCCTTACCTCCCAGAGCCCAGCATTGGAAATCTGAAGAACAAAATCAGATGGATAAATAGGTGTCCCAGTGGGACTCCTCCCACCTTGACAATGAACTTGGCTCTTGATAAACTTGGCTTCCTGATAAATAAGGACATATTGCTTTTATCATTTAAAAAAAAAAAAGCTTATATACCTCAGTTCCCAAAACAAAATTAGAACAAACTTCATTTTCTAATGTGAAATGGAAATATAAATGTGTCATTTAGAAATTATATTCCTAACTGCTTTTTACCAATAACAACTGCTTCAACAAATTAGGGATTTATTATCTCAAAGAGGTCATTTAAAGAAATCTGGAGCTGGTCAGTCTAGGGGTAGGACAGCAGTTCCATTTTGTTATCAAGGACTTAGGCTCCTCCTTTCTTTCTGCCACATCATCCTTAGTCCATGGCTTTTGTCCTCATGGCCCAACATGGGTGCTGGTACACCAGCCACCACATCTATGTTCCAGTTAGAAGGAAGAGGAAAAGAAAGAAGTCAGAAAACACTCCTCCTAACCAAGTCAACCCTATCTGAAGAGATTCACAGAAATTCTACCAGTAACTTCTATCTCATTGACCACCTCTAGCTGAAAGGGAAGCCAGAAAATGTAGTCTCTCAGCTGCATACATCTTCTCCCTGACAACCCAAGATGTTGATGCTAAGGAAGAAAGACGGTGGGTACAATTCACAATCCCTATTACAGTGAAACTTCCAATTGTTTGAAAAAGCTGTCTCTCAGCTTCCCAGTATTTTCCCACCATCTTCAAAACCTCCTACAACCATCTTCTAGTATCTCCCAATCTGAGATCTCTGATTCATCTTCCCGTCACCTCCACTTGACTTCTCAAGACACATGCTCCCAGCACCACCTTCTCCCCACCTCAACCCCAAACCGGCTCTGCGAGGGAGGGGGGAGAGGAGACATCTGATTTGCATCATTTGCCAATTTCCCTGGTGCGAAGGCGCCCACCCCAGGCAATTTCAAGCTATGGATGTCAGGTCTCTTCTCCCCAGAGGCTGCACTACCCGCACTCAGGAGTCCGTTCTACAGCCAGCCCTGGCACACCAGTGCTCATCTCTCCCCTCCCTGCCTCCATAGCCGGGAAACATCTGAGAGACTGAGTCACAGGCCTTGTTATGCACTTGTGTGCCTGGCGCCTGGACGGACCCTGAGCTCCGGGCGCTGGGAGAGCATACTTCCAACACCTCCACAGCGAGTCAGACTGCGTTTCATCTGATGATGCAAAGGAGTCACGTCATAAAAGCATTCCATTCACCTAAATTCGATTCTGTTCTGTCCGCGAGAGAAGGAAAGGGGTGATTTCAACAGCGTGAGCAGTTTCATCTGCCATTCTGCTCCATGAACATAGGCAACAGTGACCATGTGGAGGGGCCACGGACCCTCTTATCCCCTCGGGCCGTATATCCCCGTCACCGTGTGAGCATTCTGCTCCAATAATTGTGATTCTAATGTCGACTATTATTTATTGTTTTCATGCTCCGTGCCCCCTACACGCAAGCCAACTCCTCAGATGCCCTGCTGCGTAAATCAACAGAAATCCATAGCCGTGATGGCGGGGAAACATGGCAGTGTGGGACTGAGGGGATTTCTCGAGGGGATTTTGCCTTTGTCGTGAAGCCTGGTGAGTTCAGACCCCAGTCTCTGGTGAGAGGCAGCCCACTTCCTGTGCCCCCACCACGTGGCATCTGCATCCCCTGTAGACACACAGTCAGACTGCTGAGGAAGGAACCAGAACATGAATGAAAAGAAGCAAAAGAAGAGCGGGGGAGGACAGAAGGGCTTCCAGCAGCTTCTTTATTCCCACCTCATCCTTCCTCTTGCTCGCGGCTGGGGGCACACAGTGTGCACCCCTTCCTCGCTCAGCAGAGTGTTTGGTGGAAATGCGTGCTATGGGCCTGAGTGTGGCTGATGTTTATTTTACTTCCATGTGCCTGGAAGGACTGGAGAGGCATCCATGTGACTGACATGTGTCTCGCTGATCCGCGTCTGACTGGAATGTGATTGACGACACATGACTAATTGGATCACGGCTGACTGACACCTGCTTTGTGGGCCCAGCCCACCCAGCAAGCACACCTCAGCCTGGAGCTTGTCTGCGGGCACCGGTCTGACTGACGGATGCTCAATCCTGCAGGGGGGCTGGCATCTTGTCACATGCTGATGGGCCTTCGGTCCTGCCCTCGGGCTTCTAGGAAGGGCTCCGTTCCTCTGTAGACCTGGAGCAAAGGATGCACGGATAGCTTGGCCGTAGCTGCTCCTCAGCCCCTGACCTGGCCCCTCCTTCCATGCTGGGCATGTGGGTCAGAGCCCAGCATGGGCCCTGCAGTTCACGTGATCCAGATAAGCCTGGTCCTGATGGGGTTCCGTGCTAGCATCTCTCCAGAGGCTGCAGTGGTTCAGAGCCCTTGGGCAGAGACAGAGCAAGGGGACTCAGGGTAACATAGAGACACAAAGATAAGACGGCAGAGGCCAAGTATCTGGGGAAAAAACGTATTTAAGCAGGACTTCAATCTTTCTCCTGCCTTTGAGTAACGATGACAGGATCTGTAAACTGGTTTCACATCCTTAACAGCATTTCCTCTTTGTAATAACCAAGATTTTTAGTGCCATTTTGCAAAGGGATGAGATGGAGGCCCAGAGAATGTTTTAAACTTGTCTAAGGTCACACAGCCAGGGCTCAAATCTGTAACTTCTAGCTCCAAATTCCTTGCTTTTATGAGGAAGAGACTTGTGCTCTAGCACTAAAATGTAAGTTGTCTTTTGGAAAACACTTGACACCCACAAAGGTGGTCAGGTGTGGGAACGAGGAACAGCTAGGTGTCGTCTTTTAGCTCGCATGCACAAAGCCCAGTATATTAATACCTGAGAAACGGAGATAATAGGAAGAATTTGGGCATAAATCCTGGTTTTTGTCTGGGGCAATAAAGGGCAAGAGAGGGGTGTGGACTTGACCCAAGCCTACCCTTGGAAACTAAACCAACATCCAGAGAGCCGAGTAGCAGCAGGANTCAACATGAAATTCCAGATCAAACAGTAAACCACCAAGAGGGAAATAGCATCACATGCAGAACTGTGTGTGCTACGTGGTACACGTGTATACAAGATACACGTCCAAGTACATGATAAAGGTTCTGTGTTGAGTTCAAACATAGCTCTTACAAGTCAAGGCAAAGAGGAAAACTGAAGGGTAGTGTGCTTCATGTGATCTCATCAAGTGACCTCAAAGCAGAGAGAATCAATTTCCTGGGGGAGATCTTTATCTAAGAACTGCTGGTCAACATAATGTATCCTTGCTAATTACTTTTAAAGGAATTCCAGGGGTAATCGCCTGTCTTTCTTACAGAAAAGAATGATAAACAGAAATCGTGAGAATGTGGAATAATGGGTCTATTAAGGGGATTCTATGGGAGATCAAGGTAGAATTATGCAGATTTGCAAATAATGACCGGTCTGAACCCACAGAGGGATAAAGGCTAGAGAATTCTGAGGGAATTTATCACCTTATCCCTCCTGGAACATCAACCATCTGACTTTGGCATTAGCTGTAGGCAAAGGGTTCACCATTGATGTCACTAGTGAGCATATGAAAGACAAGTATCCTACAACTTCATGTGAAAGAACTTCTACTACAGAAAGTGGGCCAATAGTGAACAAAAATTATGATTTATAATAAAAACAACTAAAAGCTTGATTATTCTAAAAGGAGGATTACTGATGTCACAACTGACAGAGCCAAGAGTTCGTGTTCCCCAAATGGTCCTCAGTTAATTACAAATTTCAACAAATGCCCCAGTAAGTCTCTGAAACATCATCATGGCCCCAGCCTTGAAGACTCTGTGGCTAGAAATTTCCAAGGCCCCACTGTCACCCTGAAGCATAGAGCTTGCACATAAGGGGACCCTGCGGCGTACGTGCTGGCATATAGGGTGACCCACCATTTCCCAATGATATTTTTGTGAAGTGTTTTGTCAACTTAAGTTTATGAAGTTGAACTATGGGAAACTGCTGTTTTGACCGGCAAAAATGGCAATTTCATTCCGTTCAACCTAATATTTTTAGAAATCTAGAGGAAATAGCTAGCTACCTGTAATGTCTCATTTATTTTAGTTACGCATATATATTTAAAATGGCATCATCCAGGGGCGCCTGGATGGCTCAGCCATTAAGCATCTGCCTTCGGCTCAGGTCCTGACCGAGTCCCACTTTGGGCTCCCTGCTCTGCGGGAAGCCTGCTTCTCCCTCTCCCACTCCCCTTGCTTGTGTTCCCTCTCTCACTGTTTCTGTCAAATAAATAAATAAAATCTTAAAAAAATAAAAAAAGGTTCCTCCATATCTTTAAAAAAAATGGCATCATCCAGAAAAAAATATATGGACTTTTAAGACTGCTTTCCCCTATTCTCATATCTCATGAAATGATATTATTCAAATTCTCCTCATTAATTGTTGGCATCAGGGACTTGAGTTCATCAAACAGTTCTCTATCATACTTGTCTGTCGAGTCCCACTGTTTGACACCAGAGGAATTTTCTCCCCATCTCATGCACCCATTCCCAGGACATCAGGACAGTTGACTTTTCAGGTTATTGATCAGGAAGGGGTGGTAACATGATCCCATCAACATAACCACCTAACATCTCACTTTGTAAGGCGACCTTTCAATGGCTTGATTCCATCTGACACTTGCCCTTGAGTTCACTTCACAAAGAATGATGACTAAATCTGTGTTAAATTTCTTTGCTTCTCTGGTACCAAGTCCATCTAGCGACCTATATAAACATCACAAATTGGCACCGAATCTGCTTCAGGAGGTACAAACAATATTCCATAGTTCAAAATTAAGTAATTTAAAGACGGTCCTTTACTAAGGAGACTTTCTAAGGACTCAAATATAAGATGAATCTATCTTTTCTGGGGGAATATTTTAGTGGGGGGAGCTGCTATCCCTTACAACACAAGCATATTTGGGAGACTGCTTTCAATTTTGAGTACAAGTGTGTAGCAATTAACCTTTCTGGAAAACTCAGCAGCAAAATGGCCCCCAGGTAACTGAGTGAATGAACTTTTTGTGTAGGTAATTTAGTATTTCCCCTTTGGATGCCAAAACTTTTTTTTTTCTTTTTTTGCCAAATGCAGGTTTTCTCTTTGGCGTAATTCACATTTAGCTAATTCTGCCTGGCACCATTTAGCCAACCGGTTTGACTGTTTCATGTTGTCTCCTGGCACCTGTGAATATAACCTTGATATCCAATGGATAAAATGATACTGGTCTCCCTGTTTGCCAGGACAGGAGGACATGTTTCTAGTTCACGTAGAAACTGTGTCAGGTTGATGAAGGACAGTCTCCTTGTATGCCATTTAAAAAAAAGAAAAACACCAGAATTTGCTATCCTACCCACCACTCTGATTCTCACAGCAAATTTAGAAAAAATGAGAGGGAGAAACAGAGGGAATTAAAAGCCTTGGGTCGATACTATTAAGATCATATGACTTGAACCATAAATGATTTATATACATGAAATCAAAGCCCATAATATATCAAGGGTCTTAGTTTATTCATTCTAAACGTTCTCTACTGAGTGAAACAGAATCAAACCATGATCAATGGTCAAATACGTGAACTAAAGTCACCTGTCCCTCACAGAGAACATTAGAACAAGTGACCCTGATCTGCAGTTTGTAAAGACAAAATGTGACATTGAGATTTCAAGGAATATTGATTCGACCAGCATTTCCCAAACTTTCACCATCTAAGCACCATCTTTACAATTTTGGTCATACCCACATGCGACCTGTGCTATCATTACCTTAATCTCTTTCTTTTAATCATCTCCTTTTCATTTGCTTACGTTTATTCTAAAAGGAAACCTCACGTTTCTGTCATACATGGAAAATCAGTCCCACTAGCCCAAACTGATTAAAATATAAAAGCATAACTATCACTATGAGGGGATGTATTTGTCCCCATTCCTCTGGTTTCAAAAAGATGGGATTTTCACAAAACGCTCCTAGAATCTTGTAGAACATTTCTTCTCTTACCAGAAAAAGGTGGCAAGAATTTACCTGGTTGGTGGGCATAGTCATTGGTCCAAATGTCCTAACTGGTAGGGCTAATTAAAAAAAAAAAAAAAA
>NW_024424452.1:21678199-21816883 GCF_017311325.1 Ursus maritimus | reverse complement strand
AAAAAAAAAAAAAAAATCCTAGTCTTCGTCTCCTTTTCCTTCCCTGTACAACCTGGACTGGAATAAGGCAATAATCTGCCACAATTGGGTCTGTTCCTCACTCTTTCCCTCAGGTGTGCTGCCCAAGGTGTCAGCAAGGGGGCTATTGGTGAGGCTAAGGAACCAGGCTTCCATCTAGCCTTCATCATAATAAGGATGCCACTGTAAGCTCCCATCCACCTTGTGCTTTTGTCCTTTTTCTCAGTTGATTCAAAATTCAGATGGAAAGAATAGAGTTGGATCCCCAAAATTTATTACATCCCTCAAATCCCAACAAAATTAACATTTTAAAGAAATCATCAATCTACTACCTAAAATCCTCTCATGCACCAACGAGACATTCATCCCACTTTGGGATATAACAAAAGTGGACAATAATTTGGGAAGTTATAGAAATTTATCCTTTTTTCCCCTAGCTTGAACAGATTATACTTGGAGTTTACCCTGATGGATTCTATGCAAAGAGTTAATGATAATAATTTGTAATAATTGGGGCACTCAAAACTGAGAGCGAAGTCTAAAGCATTCTAGTGATCAAATCACCCATGAGCAGGGTGATATTCAAAAGATTTAAAAACCAGTACAACAGGGGCGCCTGGGTGGCACAGCGGTTAAGCGTCTGCCTTCGGCTCAGGGCGTGATCCCGGCGTTCTGGGATCGAGTCCCACATCAGGCTCTTCTGCTATGAGCCTGCTTCTTCCTCTCCCACTCCCCCTGCTTGTGTTCCCTCTCTCGCTGGCTGTCTCTATCTCTGTCGAATAAATAAATAAAATCTTTAAAAAAAAAAAAAAACCCAGTACAACATTGGCTGGGACAATGAGAACAGATTCCAACCATCAACAACTGGGGGGGCCTCCTTTAGCTTGGGACAATGCAAAAACCTCTGAGACCTTGCTACACAGAATGCCTCCTGCAGACCAGCATCACCAGCCTTTTGGGAGCTCGTCAGGAATGCAGACTCTCAGGCCCCACTCCAGATCCCCAGGATCACAATGTGCATTTTATCAAGATCCCCAGGCGATTTGCATGCATGGTAACGTGTTAATGAGCACGAAGCACAGAGCATCTCAGCGTTTCTGAAAAGCTGCCTGGAGGTGGGGCTGAGGGGGTGGTGATGGGGAAATGGGGAGTTGTTGTTCAATGAGTATAAAATTGCAGTTATGCAAGATGAATAAGTTCTGGATATCCGCTGTACAGCATAGTGTCTATGGTTAACATATATTGTGTATTTAAAATGTTAAGAGTATAGATCTCGTTAAGGGTGTGTGTGTGTGTGTGTGTGTGTGTGTGTGTATTTTTTTAATCACAAAGGGACACAAGGAAACTTTGGAGGTGTTGGCTGTGTCTATTATCTTGATTGTGGTGAGGGTATCACGGTGTATGCACACGTCCAAACTCATCAAACTGTATACATTAAACATGAGCAGGGTTTGTGTTTTTTTGTATACAATTATACTTCAATAAAGCTGCTTTAAAAAGACAGTACTAAAGGATTTTCTTCTCCTCAAAAAAAATTAAAAAGCTGCCAAGGAATACTGCTAGTCTGTGGACCCCACTTTGAGTACCAAGGCTCTCAGAAGTCTGGAAGGCAGGGAGTGGATGTCACTAGACTCTGGAATTCGCTCCCAGGCACCAGGCTGTGCATGCCCCCCCCCATTTCCCTCCTGAGGGCTGTGGCAATAGGAACAGCGCCCCAAAATCTGATTTGGGTCCCTGGGCATCCAGGTTACCTACCTGCTTCCCGCTGACAGTGTTAGCTTCCTGTTTCACTGTCAAGAAATGAGTTATTTCCAGAAGGACTTTACAGGGTCCCTGAATTAACTTTCTCTGAGTATTGAAGCCTTCAACTGTAAAAGGAATAGATGCTCTTAAAAAAAAAAAAAAAGTTCTGCAACCAATATGGCAAATGCTAACATTTGTTAAACGTCTGTGGTGGCTACCTGCATGTCTATTATATTACTCCCTATGTGTTTGAAATTTTGCAATTAAAAGACAAAGTATTAAGTAAAGCAATAGCTACCCAACTGAGAGAAGAACAGCAAAGAAAGGATAAAAATCACCCATAATTCCACTGGCCAAATATACCTTTGGGTATTTATCCATTCAGTCCTTTTCTTGTTAAAAAGGAAATTTTAAATTTGCATTTTTATTATAATTATGTAAGCACGTGCTTTTAATTCCTCTCCTTTATCAATCCCAGTTGAAATGGTCGCAGGAAAGTAAATAAAGAGGGTAGGTGGTGGGGTAGGGAGACCTCCATCAGAGCTGACAAACAGGGAAGCTTGCCAGGCAGCAAGCCTAATGCTTGTTTTCCAAAAAGAATCCCCAGCGCAGAGTGACACGGGAGGTGGGACACGGACCCATGGAGCTGCTGGCCCTGGCGAGTCCCCCAGAGAGCATGCCAAGCCACGTGGAGGCATTTCTGCAGTGAGCTCCTAATGAGGGCACTTAGAGGGGAGGGCAGTGCCCTACTAACTTCTGCTGCCAAAATAAACTCAGAAAGGAAACTGCTTTGCCCAGCAGGAAACTTCTCTCCTACAATGCTGACTCCCCCGGAAACTCACTTCCTACTCATTGCAGGCAACCAAAACCCCAATCCAGCAAAAGATAACTACAAAAACACAAGCTTCCCCATCTCCCGTTTGTCTGAGACAAGAAGATCGAACAAGGACCCACAGGCTCTCTGACAGACCTATTTTTTAAAACCCAGGATTGGACAGAAAGCTCTCCTCTGTAAAGATGCTCAAGGAGAGAAAAACGACAGGGGCAGGGGCCGCAAGGGTGGGGGCGGGGGCGCAGCGCCACTGAGAGAAGATTCAGGAATTTAAATAAAGATTGTGTTAGACCTAAGCCAGGAAAAATGAGAAACCTTTTAATGATGATTCCTATTTCATCTTTTCTTGATTTTGAGAAGACACCACATTTCATAAGAAGACAGTAATTAAGAAATACTGTTTTTAGCCAAAAGACAGCATGGGTTAGTTTCACGGAACAGGCTTTGGATTTAGACAACCCGGGTTGGAGTTTTGGCTCTGCCATTTATCAGCTGTGTGACTTGACCTGTCTGTGTCTCAGTTTCTTCATCTGTAAAAAGGGCTGGTAACGATAGTCCTTATCTCATAGAATTCTCAAGATTAATGTGATGATATATGTCCAATGTTTGGCAAAAAGCAGTCACTAATATTACATATTCTTCTTACTGTTAAAAAAAACAACTCTACCCAATTTTAAAATCCAATGGATAGTTTCTGGTTTCTAGAGAGTTAATTTAGCTACATGTTTACCTCTATTCTCTCCCCAAATACCACTGAAATAATACAAAGCAAAAATCTGAGTAACCCTGAGAAAGACAGAAAGCTACTACCAATACTCAGAAACTCTGGGGACTTCCTGGAAGATGTAAAAGGATGCAGACAGACTGACCGAAAACTCCCAACAGGGCTGATCACTCCAGCTCTGCTGGGAGTGGGAGGAATCCTTGCCCACTGGCTCTCCTGAGCACCCCTCCAGGGAGGGAGCGCTGCCCAGGGAGAAAAAAGCAGAGTTGCCCACTCAGGGCTTTGAGAAAAGAATGGAATACGCCCTTAAAGAATTTTGCAAGCGTTTCCTTGATTCTTCTTTCAGAGATGCAGGGGTTGTTGGCAGGAGTGACACGATGTGTGCGCGTGTGTGCGTGCGCGCATGCGCGTGTGAGTGGGGGTGTGGGAGTGTACATGCATGCACCTATTTGTATTCCAGATCCTCAGGCACAGCCACGTAGGCTCCTTGCTGTGGAAGGTGACCAGATGGAAATTGGAGGAGCACAGAGAAAGAAGCCCTCCCCCCATCAGATACAAAGGCAGCTGTATGCCGTGGCGGAACGCGCAGTTCCAAACTCCCAGGCAGCTGTCTTCGTTCTCCAGGTCCATACATCTTGCGCAGAGCAGGAGGACTCAAAGAGACATTGTTGCTTGTTAATAATTTCCATAATCTTCAGTATCAGCTACTAAGCCAGCAGCCTACTCCACATAAGCAATAATAATTTATAGTTGCAGTTAATGGGCTGTTTTATAGGAACCCACAATTATAATTGGATGTCAAGTGTTGTGAATCTCAGCGGATGGAAAGCGACAACTACTGGGGCCTGGTGTTTAATTTTTTAATGTGATTATTAAATTTCCCATCTCCTTGCTCTTCTATCTTCTCTCTCAATGTGGCTTCCAGCTGTGGCCCCATCTTTGTCAGTGCTGTCTTCTCCTGCCCAGAATCTTGAATTTTACTTCTGTAAACCTGTTTCTGGTCCTATGGCCTTTTACTGAGCACAGGTAGACAGCCAGCCACTGGCCTGGACCCTGCAGAAATAGGGCACCTACCAACTTTTCTGTTAGGAACCCCCTTCCCCCCCTCAAGAAAAAAACCCAGCCCAGAAAGTATCCCAGGTCTCCAGGTTTGCTCAGCTCTTAGCTTGGCAGCCCCAGCCCATTCAGAAGGTAACCGCAGGGAGTACATGGCTCCTTCAACCCAGTGGCCGCAGGCTCTTGGAAAGGACTACCTTGGCATTTTATAGTCCGAATCTGTCCTTGGAGTTCTCCTGCTCCGGATTCTGGGACAGAGGTTAACACGGGACTCACGGACGGCAAGTGTCAGGGAAGTGGTATAGCTGTTTGGAGCAGATAGGTCGAGGAGTCATGCAAAGCACGCTTTGACATGTCCACTCCTGGGTGAGGGAGGAAGTATGGCCTTCCTCTAATGAGAATGAGGAAGACGTCCCAGGAGATGAGATGTTAGGAGCTGTTTGAGCAAGAGAAGGGAAGAACTATCCAATGGCAGCCCTGGGCCCACCTGCCTTATCCATCTAAGATCCCAGCTTAGACAAGACCCCAGTGTCCAAGGCCAAGTACAGAACTTAATGGAACACAAAACTTAGTTCCAGGCCTAGCCAAAATCAAAGGCAGGCAAGGACCCAACAATTCCCAGGGCAGTTTGGACACAAGCCAAAGTCCAATCTAAGCAGAACCCTAGAGCCTTCTCCATAACCCATTCTGGAACCCTGCCAAATCCAGAACCCAGTAAAATAGTAGCCCCGCATTCAGTCTTGCCTTAAATCCATAACCAGGAGTCCAAATCCCAAGCCCATGTCAGGATGAGGATTAAGATGGGGAGGCAAAGGCATCAAGTTATTAGAAACCATCATGCATTTGTCATTACCTGAATCCACAACACTCTAACCCAGCATTTGTCTATTGGGAAGGAACCACACTCTGAATAGACTTGACTCATGGCATCCAAAATACCTTATTTCCCATGAACTTCCAGGTCTCTGAGGACAGAGACTATCTTCCCTACAACCAGGAAATCCCAGGCTGAGCGCAGGGCCCAGCATAATAAATACATGCTCCATGACTTGGTGGCAAAGAAAGAACTGATGGAGAAGAAGGTGGTCTTTGGGGTCCGTCGGACTTGCATGAGAATCCCCACTCTGTCACTTCCTAGCCCTGTGACCTTGAGCAAGCCCCCACCCCTCCCTCGGCTGTGAAATGGTGACCTTGGGGGTAGCTATGAGGACAAAATGGAACACTGAACCCAGACTACCTGGTCCACAATGTTGGTTTCCCTTTTCTTTCTCCAAGGGCAGTGTCCCCGAGGACGGTACTGCATAATATCTATTTTTTTCTCTTCATCTCTGAGGGCAGAATCCTCACGGGGTTTCAGATTCCTAGAGCCCTTGTGACCTGCCGAATCTGCTTTACCATCCTGCTGTCCAACACTCTATTGGGCATCTTCCCAGGATGGCGTCTCCACAGCTTTCTATGGCCACAGTCTAGGGCTGTGTAACAAACAATCACAGAACCTCCGGGGCTATCAGAGAGTAAACATTTACTGTTGCTCCTGAGCCCCTGGGTTGGCTGAGCTGTTCTGCTGCTCCGGGCCGTCACTGGCTGACCTTCTGCATGTGCGATCAGCTGGGGTCCTCAGCCCTGCTCCAGCACGCCAGCCTGCCCTACTTCGCATGGCAATGACAGAGTTCCAAGAGATGAATGGAAGCCTAAGAGAGCCCCTTGAGGCCTGGGCTCAGAGCTGACACACCATCACTTCCATCGTGAGAAACCAGGCCAGCCCAGTCTCCAGAGCGAAGTGTCTCTTGATAGGAAGAACTTCAGGGTCACCTTGCACGGCAAAAGGATTCAGAGAAGGGAAGGACTGTGACCATTTTTTTAAAAAAATAATCAATTCATTACATCCTCTTTGCCCCACTTGAGTCTCCTAATGTTTAAGAAGGGGCATAAGAGGCTGAAGGGAATGATGTGCTTGGACTAGAGTCAGAAACATTTGGGTTCTAACCCCAGCTCTGGCACATGTATTACTTAGGCTTTCTGAGCCTCAATTTCCTCATCTATACAGTAACGTCAGTAGCCACAACTTCTGACCGCCTTGGTGAATTCCCATTACTCCACTGGGGCATGCCCAACCCTCTGGTAGTAAGGACAGGAAGAAAAATCTAAACAGCAGGTCAACAAAGTCACTGTCTGGTGGTGGCCCTGAGCCTACCCGCCTGCAGAAGCAAAGGCTGACTCCGTGCTGTTCACTCAGATCCCAGGTCAGCCATGACCCTAGTGTCCAAAGCCAAGTACAAAGCCATGGGTCACCGTGAAGACGATCTTTCACCATGTCCCAGGAAAACACTTCTCCAGGCAGCTAGAAATAGGGAAAGCCAATGGCAGAAAAGGAAGCCAATGTGGATAAGCAGCTGCATGACTTACTGTCCCTTCCATCTTTCACCGAAGTCCGTGGGAGGAAACCGAAGGTATGTGCCATGCCCCATTCTCTGCAGGTAACTTTTGTATCTAGCACAAGTGTTTCCCCTCCTGCCTTCATCGACAGTCTGTCTGCCCCAAGGTGGCACTCACTGGGCCACACACAGCTCTTTCTCTAATTATGGCTTATTTCATTTGCATTTTCTCATTATAATGTTATTATCCTAAAGCCAGAGTCCTATTATTGGGGCAACTGGAAGTGGTGCCTGTGTGGATTCAGTCTTTACTGAGACCTAAATTCTACTTGGTTAAAATCCACTCGTGGGGTCAGAGAACAAAACACATTCCACAGTTCCTCATGCTTTAGTTCCTTACTTCGTCTTTCTCCAGACAACAAGGAGTTGACCTCTATGGTTTCTCCCAAATGTACCACATAATTCATTTTACTTCTGCTCCCCAGCCACAATAGCTTATCTCCTCCTGTAAGCGGATTCCCCTCTGATCAATACTGCCTACTCAAGACCTACCTCGTGGGGCTGGGATGAGGTTAAATGGGAATGTATTTAAGTTCTTAGTACAGTGCTCAGTACATAGCAAACAGCTCAATAAAGATTAACGGCCAGTATTACTATTAGTATTAATGTTACTTTGAGTATCCGTCTTCCACCATCCTCCTCAGAGGTCACCGGAGTCCTGACGTTAGCTGTACCTCCCCACCCTACACCCTCTTTTCAAGACAAAAAAGCTTCCTCCCACTCAGCTTCTTGAATATTCTCTCCCCAGGCTCTGCCCTTCCACTCTGCAGGGCTCAACACTGGCAGCTACACCCAGGTCAAGGAACTGTTACTGCCTCAGCTGGAAAAGAAGCTGCTGGGCCAAGTCCAGAGGGAAAGAGACAAGAGGCCTCGCCCTGCATTTTCTCTGGTGACGCCTGACCCAAGCAGAGGCTGGTGCCTCCGGGACTGGGTGGTCCTGGGGAGGTCCCTGTGGGTTTCCCTCCAGAACAAAGATGAGGAAACCAGCAGCTGGCAGGAAACAAATATGACACAAATGCTCTGCTTGGAATTGCTATAAATAGGGGAAGCCAATGGAGTGGAAAGAAAAGCATTTAACAGCTAAGTGTTCTTTGCAACAGCAGGCTCACACCTCATTTTATCAGACATTATTTACACAAAGAAGGTGTGATGGTGCTTATGGCATCATTAGGCATGGATTACTTCCTTAACTGTGAATACAGAAGCCCAGGGGAAGCAGCTGCTCTAGAACTCCTCAAGGACATGCTGGAAACCAAGTACAGCCTCAGCCACCCCCTCTGTCGCCCAGAAACGCGGTCATCGCGCCCGTCAATCATTTCCTCTCTCACTAGGCTCTCAGCCCATCAATAATAAATATAGAGTGGATACGAATCCCTGTCTCAGAAGTCAGGGGTGCGCGATGGTCACATCTCTCTCTTTTCGATAACCAGCCTAATTCCCCATTTCGAGTCTCGCAGCGCTGGCGGGAACCTCCGCCTCAATTTCTCAGCCCAGACCACGGTGTCAAGGATCTGGGGTTTTATGCACTGCCAAGGCACGGGGCCCGGGATCTTCAGTCATCAGTCCCCCCCGAGAGTTCCATCGTTCCATCTGTGTGGTGCCTTCAGGTCTGCTTGTGCTGTTTCTACCCCAGGGGTGGGACATGGGATACGTGGCAGATCCTTACACTCTATGTCCACGGACACATCATGTACCCATTTCTCCCTAAGGCTGCTCTGCCTTCCTACTGCTCTGGGACCCCACTGGCCTTTCTCCCCTGCCCCAGCCCAGGGGATCTCTCTCTTTTTTTTTAGACTCCCTCCTTTCTGAGTCTTCCAAGCCAGTCTGTCTCCTCCCACAAACCTATCCTCAACATGTTTAGCCTTTCAGCAACAACAACAGAAATCTCGGGGGATACTTCTGCCTTCAGCCCTGACACATTCCTCCCCCGAAACAATCAACCACCAAGCTTGCCACCTGCCTGCATGGGAGAAAGGAAAAGGGAGAAAATACAAATTCATGTCTCACAATATTATCCGAACACCAGCACTTAAGAAATTCTTGACTATATGTTATAACCACCCAGAGAATCTGTCTTTTCGGGAGCATGCCAAGACACTTAGGGTGTGGACGGTGTTTTAACCAAGCCTTGAAGATATTGACTTGCCCACCAGCTCCTTGCTGGATCAGATGTTCATGCAGGAGTGTGTGAGGTGGTCCAGGGAGGAGGCAGGTGGAAGAATCTTTGGAAGCTCGATAGAGCCAGGCAATAACCCTCACGGCCTGACCCCAACCTGCAGTTTCCCACATCATTCTCTCTCTTGGATTTCGAAGACCCCTCTGAAGAATGAAATCACCATGCGGCAGGTACTGAAACACAGACCTATAATGTAAGCAACAACTTGAAGCCACGGCCAATCTCAGAGTCCGTTCAGTCCCTTGACAAACTCAGTGGTTGCTTGCTCTGTGCTAGAGGCTGAGGGAGCTCCAAATATTTGTTTGTTTTCTCATGCATTTCACTGATACTTCTTGAGTGCTCACTCTATGCCAACCGTTGTTCTGGGCTCTAGCAATACAAAGTGAAGGCAAGATAGCCCAGGCATCTTGTGGAAATAACATTTTATGGGAGAAGACATAAATAACTAAGCAAATAAACTGATGACAGAAAAAAAATTAAGGCAGTGTAGGGGGTGGAGAATGATGGGGGTCTCTATCCTTTTTTAAAGATTTTATTTATTTATTGTAGAGAGAGACAGAGAGCATGACTTGGGGGTGGGTGTTAGGGACAGAGGGAGAGAGACAGAGACTGAGAGGGAGAGAGAGAATCTCAAGCAGACTCTGTGCTGAGTGCACAGCCCGATGGGGCTTGATCCCACAACACTGAGATCATGACCTGAGCCGAAATCAGGAGTTGGACGCCCAATTAACTGAGCCACCCAGGCACCCTGGGGGTCTCTATCTTACACAGGCTGATTAGAAAACGTCTCCTGATAAGGTGAGCTTAAGCAGGATAAGGATGACAACAAGATGATGGGGGAGAAGAGCATACCATTGGAGGGAGAAGCAAGTGGGGTTGTGCTGCATGTGTGTGAATAACTGGAAGAAAGCCAGTGTGGCTGAGCCTAAGTTGTGAAAACAACAGAGTAGGAGAGAAAGTCAATAAGACATGAAAAGTCCCAACTTGTAAAGCCTGTAGTCATAGCAGGGATTCTAAGCACCATGGGAAACCACTGGAGAGTTTTAGTCAGGAGAGGACATGGTTCACGTCAAAATGATCTCTCAGCCCCAAGTGTACAGAATGGACTGTGGGAGGAGAGACGAACACATGGCCAAGCCAGTTTGGTGACTGGTACAGTACTACAGGCAGGAAATGACGGCGGCCTAGACCAGGGTGGGGGCAGGGGAGATGGCAAGAAGTGGACACATGCCGGGTACATTTTGGAGATAGGGATGGCAGGTCATGCTGAAGCACTGGATGTTGGGGATGAGGGGCAGAAAGGAAGGAACAAAGCATGTTTAAGGCACTGTTCCTATTCTAGAGAAATTCACAGACCATAAAAAGCTTTAGTAAAATACATTATTCCTATCAAATGCCAAGGACCAACTTCTTATTACCTGGCCTTGGAACTTTCTAGAAAGATGAATGCTCCTTAGCTGCCTGCTCAATATGTTGTAGAGCTTAGATTCCTAACCAGGTGGTCTTCTGGGATGGGAAAGTTTCCCACCAATCTGGGATCTCACAGGGTTTGGGTATAACTCATCTGGGGGATGGAAGCAATGATGACTGGATTCTTCCTCCAACATCTCAGCGACACCAGCCTCGGCTCAAACACCTCTCAGTGATGGGAAGCTCATTACTTCTAAGACAGTCCAGTCTGGCTATAGATCATTTTGACTACCAGCTTGATTTCCTTAATAAATTTCTTAGTAGAATCTTTCTTTGAACCAAATATGAGTCCCTATATCTCTTGCTTGTACTTATTTTCTTTTCATGCAGAAAGGAGTTGGAAGATCAGAAAAAGGAAGTCTTCATAAGAACCAGAGATTGTTCCTTGTACAGTGTCTTCAATTCTCTCAATTTTGCTTCATTTGCTACGTGCTCCTTGTAGAAGGGACCCCTTTCTACAGGAGGGAGGATGTAAATGAGCCCCTACACTTGAGTTATGAGGGTGTATCTGTCGGTATAGACCAGCTGCTGTAACAAACAATCCCAACATCCTAGTAGCTTAAACATAAACCTTTATATCTTTCTTACTTCATAGTCTGTGGCAAAGTAAATTCTTGGCCACTCCTCCAGGGGAAAGATGAGGTCTTTTCCCCTTCCCCTTCAAGCTGGGTTGGCCCATGACTGATTTGATCAATGGAATTTGGCAGAAGTGATGCTGTGCCAGTTCTAGGTCTAGCCTTTAAGAGGGAGAACAGCCTCTGACTGCACACTTGGGTGGAAGCCAACCCCCATGCAAGAAATTAGATTACCGTGAAACTTCCATGCTGTGAGGAAACCCAAGCCAACCAGAAGGAGAGGTCACATGAAAAGAGAGAGAGGGACACAGAGACAGGGATGCCAGCCTGCATCTAGCTTTTTCAGCCATCTCAGCCCAGGTACCTATGTGTGAATGAAGAAGCCATTCTGAACATTCCAGTCCCCTACCTTACATCCCCTTCCTGACTTCTCCTAAGTGCCTTGTAGGGGTTGGCTACAGAGTGTACTGCAGCCAAAACTCTAAGAGCCAAATTGCGTAAATTCAGGCTCTACCACTTACTAGCTGTGGGACCTTGGACAAGTCACTCGACCTCTTTGGTTCCCAGATTCTTCACCTTCAAATGTGAATAATAAGAGTATCCATTTCATAGAGTTACTGTGAAGATTGAATCAGTTCATATATGTCAAGCAATCGTTGTAGTGACTGGTACAAACGTAAGCTACTATTGATGTGAGCATGACCAGCAGGGATTAAGATTGTGACTGAGTTCTGATCAGTTGAACTGGTTTAGAATCTGACTGGTCCCAATATCAGTGAGTAGTGGTGGGTGTCCTAGAATGGATTCCCCACAAGCAGGCCTCACAACGGGATTCACGTGAAAGTCATTTATTAGCTGTGCTCCCAAGAAAAGTCTGTGTGGGGGGTGGGGGCTGCGTGGGAAAGTGGGATTGGAAGGGAAGTGAGTGGGTCAGGCAGGGCCATGGCCTCATCAAGAGAGTAGTTTCTACTTATGCAGCAGAACCTAATCCTAACTAAACACTGATGCATGCTCACACCTTATGGGCTGCAGTCTCCGGTATCTTAATATTAGTGCTAGCTGGCTTTTACTGAGCAAATGCCGCATTCTAGGTACTGTGCCAAGTACTTTACATACACTTTCTCATCTAATTTTCAAAACCTGATGAGCTATTACATCATCATGATAGGTCCTAACAGGCAAATGATACACCAAAGTTTCCATTTAAGTAAAGTATCTGATGATGTTCATTAGATTCTGCAGATGAAATGTCCTCAGGTACATTATCTTCCTCTAAATAATGTCTGAGAAGATATGCACATTGATGCATAAACACACCAGCTGACACAAACTTCTCTGGTGCAGTGGAAGCTGGAACGTGCTTATGGGTAATAAGTGCAGGGTTATTCATTCTTAGGTGAGGCTAAGAGGGTATAACTGTGATGTAGCTTGAAGCCCTTGGCCTGCTAAGGCCCACGGTCAGTGATGGACCCCAGGTTTCATCCTGAGCCCAACTCTAATTAGGCTGTTCTTACAGCAAAGGCTGAGGCTATCCACACTTAGGTAGACGGTACAGCCATTGATTAGTCATGCCTGCATGGCCATAAGACTGAGTCTTCGTCCCTTCAGCTGCTATAACAAAAATACCATAAACTGGGGGAGCTTAAAAACAACAGAAATTTGTTTCTCTCTGAAGGCTGGAAAGTTTAAGATCAAGGCACAGGCAGATCTGATGTCTGGTGAGAGCCCTCTTCCTGGTTTACGACAGCCCACTTCTTGCTGTGTCCTTACAGGCTGGAAGGAAAGAGGGAACATTCTAGGGCCTTTCATGAAGACACTAACCCCATCCCAGAGGGTTCCCTCCTCAGGACCGAATCCCCTCCCAAAGGCCTCACCTCCTGATACCACCACCTGGGGTAGCAGACTTGAACATGAGTGTGGTGGGGGCGCAAGCATTCAGACCACAGCCCATCTGCAGGGGCCACATCTGTGAGAACACGTCAACTTGTGGGGCTAACTTATCATGCCATTTTGCAGATAAGGGAGGGAGGTTGGAAGTGATGTCGTTTCCTCCAAGTCACAGAGGCAAAGGTGGAATCACACACCTAGACTTGTCGCCAGGGGTGACACTTGGAATCACTATCTTATTAGGATAGCCTCCTAATTTGACACCAGCCCCTGCATGGCCCTCTGGCAGGAAGGGGACAGTGGGGGCTGCTTCGGGCTCAGTCTAGAGCCCCTTCACATCCAGGATCCAGTGCCATCTCTGCCTGCCCCACCCCCCAACACACTCCCTCTGATCTCCAGGATTCCAGGTACCCAGGGACCCCAGCCTCCCAGGCAGGATGGGGCCTCGGTGGCCTGGCTTCAGCCCTGCCTGTCCAGTCCACCCCCACGACCCCACACCCCGCCGCAAAGCCGGCAGTCAGGCTGGAGCTGCACCACCCAGCGCGCCCCTCCGCAGGCCAGGCTCGGCTATTGATCCCAGCGCTCCCCTGCAGCCGCCTCTGCTAAGAGAGGTAATTTACCACCAGCTCCGAGGTCACGGGAGGGGCCCGGCCGCCTGCCGGCGCTTTTACGCCGCTATAAAAACCATTTAAAGGGCCACTTTGCGAGCCGCAGCGCTGCTTTCACCAGAGGAGGGGAGCAGCGGAAGCCGCGCGCCCGCAAGCCTCCTTTCCAGCCCCCAGTTGGCCTGGATACCCCAGAACCTCTGCTGCCCCTCCCCGCCTTCGGGAGAGGCTGCAGGAGTTTAGAGCCCGTGTGCGCGGGCGGCGGGGTGAGATGGAGGGGAGCCCGATGCCCCCCAAACCATCTAACCCCCACCTCTCAGACTGATCATCCCTAAGTGCCTATGCCCTGCTCGGTGCCTGGCACCCCTGAACGCTTTGCTTCTCCTGCCACCTTTAGCATCTCAAGGGCGAGGGTGTGGGTGTATTACCATAATGCCCATTTGTTAGAGGAAAAACCCGAGGCTCAGGGGAACCTAAGTGACTTGCTTCAGATCTCACAGCCAGCAAATAGCAAAGCCTGGATTTAAACTCTGAAAGTCCAACTTCAAAGCCGATGGTCTTGATTTAATCATGGGGTGACCGCTCTGCACCCATATTTTGATAGAGGCCATCACTTTGATAAAGAGGGAGCAGAAGGCAAGCTGAGGGTAAAGCCCAAGCTGACACCCTGCAATCCCCCCCACTCCCAGGTGGGCTATGTGTGACATTCCCCAGGCACTCCTGGCTGCCCTAAAGCTAAGGGAAGGAAAAACAAATGGTTAACTAACAGAGATCACAGTCCAGCAAGACCTGAGTCTCCCTCGGTTTATAAAATGTCTGAGTGATTTACCAGAAAAAAAGCATTCTTTTTTTTTTTTTTAAATGATTTTTTATTATATTATGTTAGTCACCATACAGTACATCCCCGGTTTCCGATGTAAGGCTCGATGATTCATTAGTTGTGTATAACACCCAGTGCACCATGCAATACGTGCCCTCCTTACTACCCATCACCGGTCTATCCCATTCCTCCACCCGCCTCCCCTCTGAAGTCCTCAGTTTGTTTCTCATAGTCCATAGTCTCTCATGTTTCATTCCCTCTTCTGATTACCCCCCCTTTCTTTATCCCTTTCTTCCCCTACCGATCATCCTAGTTCTTATGTTCCATAGATGAGAGAAATCATATGATAGTTGTCTTTCTCTGCTTGACTTATTTCACTAAGCATTATCTCCTCCAGTGCTGTCCATGTTGTAGCAAATGTTGAGAACTCGTTCTTTCTGATAGCTGAGTAATATTCCATTGTATATATGGACCACAACTTCTTAATCCAGTCATCTGTTGAAGGGCATCTCGGCTCCTTCCACAATTTAGCTATTGTGGACATTGCTGCTATGAACATTGGGGTGCATATGGCCCTTCTCTTCACTACGTCTGTATCTTTGGGGTAAATACCCAGTAGTGCAATGGCTGGATCATAGGGTAGCTCAATTTTTAACTTTTTAAGGGACCTCCACACTGTTTTCCAGAGTGGCTGTACCAACTTGCATTCCCACCAACAATGTAGGAGGGATCCCCTTTCTCCACATCCTCTCCAACAATTGTTGTTTCTTGCCTTGTCTATTTTTGCCATTCTAACTGGCGTAAGGTGGTATCTCAGTGTGGTTTTGATTTGAATTTCCTTGATGGCTAATGATTTTGAACATTTTTTCATGTGTCTGTTAGCCATTTGTATGTCTTCATTGGAAAAGTGTCTGTTCATATCTTCTGCCCATTTTTTGATTTGTTTATTTGTTTCTCGTGTATTGAGTTTGAGAAGTTCTTTGTAGATCTTGGATACCAGTCCTTTATCTGTAGTGTCATTTGCAAATATATTCTCCCATTCCGTGGGCTGCCTCTTAGTTTTTCTGACTGTTTCCTTGGCTGTGCAGAAACTTTTAATCTTGATGAAGTCCCATAAATTCATTTTATCTTTTGTTTCTCTTGCCTTTGGGGATGTGTCATGAAAAAGGTTGCTTTGGCCGATGTCGTAGAGGTTGCTGCCTATGTTCTCCTCTAGAATTTTGATGGATTCCTGTCTCACATCGAGGTCTTTCATCCATTTGGAGTTTATTTTTGTGTATGGTGTGAGAGAGTGGTCAAGTTTCATTCTTTTGCATGTAGCTGTCCAATTTTCCCAGCACCATTTATTGAAGAGACTGTCTTTTTCCCACCGGATGTTTTTTCCTGCTTTATCAAATATTAGTTGCCCAAAGAGCCGAGGGTCCATTTCTGGGCTCTCTATTCTGTTCCATTGGTCTATGTGTCTGTTTTTGTGCCAGTACCATGCTGTCTTTGTGATCACAGCTTTGTAGTACAGCTCGAAATCCGGCATTGTGATGCCCCCAGCTTTGTTTTTCCTTTTCAACAGTTCCTTGGAGATTCGGGGCCTTTTCTGTTTCCATACAAATTTAAGGACTATTTGTTCCAGTTCTTTGAAAAATGTCCTCGGTATTTTGATCGGGATAGCATTGAAAGTGTAGATTGCTCTGGGTAGCATGGACATTTTAACTATGTTAATTCTTCCAATCCATGAGCATGGAATATCTTTCCATCTTTTTATGTCTTCCTCAATGTCTTTCAAGAGTGATTTATAGTTTCTAGAATATAGGTCCTTTACGTCTCTGGTTAAGTTAATTCCAAGGTAACGTATGGTTTTTGGTGCTATTGTAAATGGGATGGATTCCCTAATTTCTCTTTCTTCGGTCTCGTTATTCGTGTATAGAAATGCAACTGATTTCTGAGCATTGATTTTGTATCCCGCCACGTTACTGAATTGCTCTATAACTTCTAATAGTTTGGGAGTGGCTTCTTTTGGGTTTTCCATATAGAGTATCATGTCATCTGCAAAGAGAGACATTTTGACTTCTTCTTTGCCAATTTGAATACCTTTGATCCCTTTTTGTCGTCTGATTGCTGTTGCAAGGACTTCTAGTACTATGTTGAATAATAGTGGCGAGAGTGGGCATCCTTGTCGAGTTCCTGATCTTAAGGGAAAGGCTTCCAGCTTTTCCCCATTGAGAATAATATTTGCAGTAGGCTTTTCATAGATGGCTTTTATGAGATTGAGAAATGTACCTTCTATTCCTACACTCTGAAGGGTTTTAATCAGGAAAGGATGCTGTATTTTGTCAAATGCTTTTTCGGCATCGATTGAGAGGATCATATGGTTCCTGAGTCTTTTCTTGTTGATATGATGTATCACGCTGATTGATTTGCGAATATTGAACCACGCTTGCATCCCAGGTATGAATCCCACTTGATCGTGATGGATAATCCTTTTAATGTACTGTTGGATTCTATTAGCA
Source organism: Ursus maritimus (assembly GCF_017311325.1). Lineage (NCBI taxonomy): Eukaryota > Metazoa > Chordata > Mammalia > Carnivora > Ursidae > Ursus > Ursus maritimus. The sequence goes on along the minus strand of NW_024424452.1, from coordinate 21,800,038 downwards.
AGTATCTTGTTGAGGATTTTGGCGTCCATATTCATTAGGGAAATCGGTCTGTAATTCTCCTTTTTGAGGGGGTCTTTGCCTGGTTTGGGGATCAAGGTAATATTGGCCTCATAGAATGAGTTTGGTAGCTTTCCTTCTGTTTCTATTTTTTGAAATAGCTTTAGGAGAATAGGTATTATTTCTTCTTTGAATGTTTGGTAGAATTCCCCAGGAAAACCGTCCGGGCCTGGAGTTTTGTTATTTGGAAGGTTGTTTATCACTGACTCAATTTCTTCATAATTAATTGGCCTGTTTAAGGAATCAATTTCTTCCGGTTTCAATCTTGGTAGTTTATAGGTTTCCAGGAAGGATTCCATCTCTTCCAGATTGCTTAGTTTATTGGCATATAGCTGTTGATAAAAATTTCTAATAATCCTTCCAATTTCAATGGTGTTCGTCGTGACCTCTCCTTTTTCATTCATAATTTTAATAATCTGGGTCCTTTCTCTTTTCTTTTGGATAAGTCTTGCCAGTGGTCTGTCAATTTTATTGATTCTCTCAAAGAACCAGCTTCTAGTCCTGTTGATCTGCTCTACTGTACTTCTGGTTTCTGCTTGATTGATTTCAGCTCTAATTTTGGTCAACTGCTTCCTCGTGCGTGGATTAGGCCTGTCCCTCTGTTGCTGTTCCAGCTTCTTGAGGTGAGAATATAAAAACTGCATTTTAGATTTTTCTATTCTTTTGAGTGAGGCTTGGATGGCTATGTATTTCCCCCTTAGGACTGCCTTTGCAGTATCCCATAGGTTTTGGACTGTTGTATTTTCATTCTCATTGGTCTCCATAAATTGTTTAATTTGATTTTTGATTTCCTGGTTTATCGAGTCATTCCTGAGCAGGATGGTTCTTAGTCTCCAAGTGTTTGAGTTTCTTCCAAATTTTTCCTTGTGGTTGAGTTCCAATTTCAGAGCGTTGTGGTCTGAGAATATGCAGGGGATAATTTCAATCTTTTGGTATCGGTTGAGACCTGTTTTGTGTCCCAGAACATGGTCTATTCTTGAGAATGTTCCATGGGCATTAGAATAGAATGAGTATTCTTTGGTTCTGGGGTGTAGTGTTCTATATATATCTATGAGGTCCAACTCGTCGAGTATGGCATTCAAAGCCTTTGATTCTTTGCTTAGTTTTTGCCAGGGTGTTCTGTCTATTTCTGAGAGTGGAGTGTTGAGGTCCCCTACTATTAATGTATTTTTATTTATATGTCTCTTTATTCTGGTTAAGAGTTGGCTTGTGTATCTTGCTGCTCCCCTGTTGGGGGCATATATATTTATAATTGTCATATCCACTTGTTGAATACTTCCCTTAAGAATAATATAGTGCCCTTCTGCATCTCTAACTATAGTCTGTAGTTTAAAATCCAATTTATCTGATATGAGAATTGCTACCCCAGCTTTCTTTTGAGGTCCATTTGCGTGAAAGATGGTACTCCATCCCCTTACTCTCAGTCTGAATGCATCTTTGGGTTCGAAATGAGTCTCTTGTAGACAGCAAATGGATGGGTCATTTCTTTTTATCCAATCTGCAACCCTGTGGCGTTTTATGGGATGGTTCAAACCATTTACATTAAGACTGATTACTGAGAGATATGATTTTAATGTTGCCATGTTGCCAGTAAAGTCTTTGTTTGTATTGGCTGTGACTTTCTGTTCTGTATCACTCTTGGGGCCTTTTTACTTTTATAGAACCCCCCGTAATATCTCCTGTAGGGCTGGTTTCGTGGTTACAAAATTGGTTAGTGACTGGCGATTCTGAAATGTCTTTATTTCTCCATCAATTCTGAATGACAGCCTTGCTGGATAAAGGATCCTTGGCTGCATGTTTTTCTCTGAAAGAGCTTTAAATATGCTCCCCCAACCCTTTCTCTCATTCCAGGTCTGTGTAGACAGGTCTGACGTAATTCTGATGCTTTTGCCTTGGTACGTGAGAAATTTCTTTGCCCTGGCCGCTTTCAATACTGTATCCTTGCATCTAATATTTGCGAATTGCACTATGACGTGACGTGGCGTAGGTTTGTCGTGGTTGAGCTTGGGAGGGGTCCTCTCTGCCTCTTGGACACGAATGTTTGTTTCCCTTGCTAGATTAGGGAAGTTTTCAGCTACAATTTGTTCAAATATCTCTTCTAGACCTCTGTTTTTCTCCACCCCCTCGGGGATGCCGATGATTCTAACATTGGATCGTTTCATTGAGTCAGTAATCTCCCGTAACCTACATTCGTGGGCGTGGATTTTTTTAAGACCATCTTCTATTTTCATTTTTTCCTCTATTAACCCATCCTCCAATTCACTAACCCGTTCCTCTGCTTCTGCGACCCTGGCCGTCAGAGCCTCTAGTTTTGCCTGCATTTGGCTCATAGAATTTTTAATTTCTGTCAGATTCGCTCTCATTTCTGTCCTTAGGGATTCTATATTCTCAGTAACCTTTTCGTTAATAGTTTTTTCAATTCTACTCATCATTTTGACCATCGTTACTCTGAATTCCATTTCTGATAATTTGGTTACATCCATATCCATTATTTCTGTGGCAGAGGCCACAGACTCACTGTCTTTTCTTTGCTGGGGGGGGCTTCTCCTTCTTGTCATTCTGATGAAGAGAGGTTGCGGGGTTTCCAGAGCCCAAATTATTGACTGGGTCCCAGGCCGTGCCCCTTGTTTTATAGGGATCTTAGGGATGTGGGCTTCTTCTTTAAAGATTTTATTTATTTATTTATGTGGCAGCCAACCAGCGAGAGAGGGAACAGAAGCAGGGGAGTGGGAGAGGAAGAAGCAGGCTCCCAGCGGAGGAGCCCGATGAGGGACTCCTTTCCGGAACGCCGGGATCACGCCCTAAGCCGAAGACAGGCGCTCAATGACTGCGCCACCCAGGCGCCCGGGTTGTGGGCTTCTTGATTTTTCAGCCTGCCTTCTGCGTTCTGGGGGAGGGGCCTGCCGCGCCAATACTCAGGCAACCCTGTTTGGGTAGAGTCTCCGTGTCCCCTGCGAGGGAGGATGGGGATGGGCACTCCCTGAGCCGGTATTTCCAGGCTTTTGTTCTCTGGCGGCTTTCCCTGGCGGTTTGCTGTGCCTCTTCTGAGAGTCAGAGCAGCAGCGGCCGAATTTCAGCCTCTGTCACGGAACAGAGGGATTGCGGCCCGTTCTCTACTAATGTTCTGGCCACTTTAACTCTGTTTCTGTTGGTGCTGCTCAACCCTGCAGCATCCGGGATGTGCGCCCCACACCCGGCGTCCCAGCTCCTCACTTCCAGGGCCGGCGCGCTTCGTCCTTTGTGTTTCTAATGCCGCCAGCCGCCAGCCGCCCGCGCTCCCGATCTCCGGTCTCAGTCTGATTCAGTGAGCGCACCGGGATTCCGGTGTCGCGAGATGTGGTGGCGCGCACCCGGCTCACGGTCTCAGTCTGCTGTTTTGCGGGTGCCGGCCCGTGAGCCCCACCCACTCTCCCCGCAAGTGGCTACCGCTCCCGGGCGCCCAACGCGGCGGCTCCTCCCCTCTTCCGCTTATCTTCCGATATCTGTGCACAGTTTCATGGCTCCCCGCTTCATACCTCAATACTCAGCGCTGGAGATGTTCATTTGTAGAGATCCAGATGCGTCTTCCTGCGTCTCAGGCTGGTTCCGTGGTTGTTTAGGCTGGTCTGGTACCTATCCAGCTCGACTCGGAGGACCGGCTGAAAACGGTGTCTCCTACTCCTCCGCCATCTTAACTCCTCCCCAGAAAAAAAGCATTCTTATCAATAACCTAGCCTCCAGAAGGAAACTCCCAACTATCTTATTAACACTTTACCAGAAGGAAAAACAACCCTAACTTGACAATGGCAAGGCCTCCAGTATCTTGTAGGTCCTCTTTAGCATAGGAAATTTCTTTTGAAACCTCCCTTCTCCTTGTGTCCCCCAGCTCAGTCACCCCTCAGAACTCCAGTGCAGCAGCTCTTTCTGTCCACGGGTCCTGTCCCTGTGCTTTAATAAAATCACCTTTTTGCATCAAAGGCATCTCAAGAATTCTTTCTTGGCCATCAACTCTGGACCTCACCTATATTCCAAAACTACATCAACTTCAGCCTCAAAAGGCAGCTGGCTTACCAGCCACAAAGGTGAAAACACCCAGGTGGAAAGGAAACACTACCGGCATCCCAAGCTGTTTCCTTCTCCCCACTGTGGGCTCCTAAATGCCCTTCCCACTCCCGCCTGCCTGCTCAGCTACCTCCACCTGCAGGTAGAGTCAGTCATGGTTTCTTTTGGGCCACCGCTGAATTCATTCATTTATTCCTTCATTTGGTGAGTCATTCCGCAGACACGTATTGATTTCTGCTCTGTGCCAGGAGTACGGAATTGGGCTGCAGGCCCAGGGACACAACATTCCTACAGTCTAGTGGAGGAGACAGACATTTAAGCAGGCAATTGTAATGAGGATAGACGCAGAGTTGAAAGGGAGAGGATGCCAGGAAGGCTGCCGGAGCAGGGGCCATTCAAGTTACAATCTGAAGGATGAGCAGAAATCACCCAGGCTAAGAAGGGTGGAGAAATATGTGCCAGGCAGAGGGAACAGTACAAAGACCCAGGGCTGAGCACCAACAAAGCACAAAATCTCCCTTATCGGTTAGTTACTAGAGCAACCAGCCAAGTTTCATGGAGGGTTGGAGCATGAAGTGACAGAAGCAATGGCTGTCTTCTAATTTTGGTCCCACCACCTCCATTCTTGGAGATGGACAATTGAGGTGGGCTCAGTCTTGGGCAAAGTGTTGCAAATTTTTATGCCACTATAAAAGCTTGTATGGCTTGGGGACAGGTGCCCCGCCTTCTACATAGGAAAATCTGAGGCACCTCTGGGGAGAAAGGGAGGTGGGGTGTGGCAGGCAAGGAAGCGGGGCCAGGTTGCCATGGGCCTTGTAAGCCAGGTTAATTTATTTGGCCTTTCTCAAGCAGAAGCCAAATGGTAAGTCATCAAAGGGCTGAGTGATGGGGAGATGACCAGATTCTCCTCCCACACAGTCACTCTGGGGACAGAGTGACAGCCTGCCTGCTTTTAAAAGATTCCTAGGAAGCCTGGGGCAAAAAACAAAACAAAAAACAAACAAACAAACAAACAAAAAAAACAGCCATGCTTCTCAGGTTAGAAATCATGTGAGTTCTCTAAAAATGAAATTTTAGGGGACTGGGGAAGAAGGCAGCCTCTTAAAAAGCCAAGGAAGGAGAGAGTGTTTCTGGCCAACATCATCCTGTAAGTGTCTCAGCACCTGTTGACCCCATAGGCAGAACCAGAGAGAAGGGATCAGGCCAGAGCTGCTCTTACTTTGCCAACCTTTCCTGACTGCTTCAAGCTGCCACATCAGTGTCCTCTCCCTCACAGAGACCAAGGGGCCCTTCAGCTTCTGCCTCTCTGCCTCAGGATCCCGAGGTAGAGATCCCTAGTCCTGGGGCTCACTACTGCCTCTGCAGAACATCCCACCACATGGGTTGAATCTAACTTTTCCACCTAGCCCTCGATTCCACACCAGCCTGGGTTTTCCCAGGCTTCATCGTACCGATTGTCTCACTTTTCTTGAGTCTTAATATTTTTCCATTCTCCCTCTGCTGGTAAGAATCCTTGAGTGTCCTGAGCTAAACAAATGACCCTTTCCCTCAGCAACCCCCCCCCACCACCATCTTTCTTCCTCTACCATTACACTTTTCTCTAGAAAAGCAATCTCTGTTCATGGTCCCCACTTCCTCTAAGACATCTGCCTAATGCCAACAAGACCACCAGTCCTTAAGCATCTGCCCTCTGCCAGCTCTGCATCATGAGCTCATCCATTTCTCATATGACCGTGTGAATTATGATCATCCTCATTTTACAGACAGGGAAACCAAGGCCCCAAGGAGGGAAGATGAAGTAAATTGCTGAGTCATACTACTGGCCCTAAACCCTGCTTCTCTGCCTTCCATGAAGGCAGACACCTATCTTATCCCTGCCGTCACCCTGGTAGATTTGAGGCACTTGATAAATATTTGTTGAATGAATGAATGTTCAAATACGTTAGTGACTTCCTGCTAGCTTGTCCGGATCCCTTTTCTGCAAAGTTTTATAATTTAGTAATAAATACATTTGGTAGCGATGTTCTATGCATCATTGTGTCTCATGATCCCAGAATTCCTTTATGAATTAAGTATCTTGAAAAATAAAAGAGTGGAATTCAATATAATTCTGAACCACTCTATCTCATGTCTTCATCCTTGCTGTCAAAATGCCAATGCCTTCTTAAACAGGAGAGAATGCCGGCGACATATTAATTTGGTTTTAGCTCGTGAAATACACTCAGGCATGCACGGTACAAAACAAAAAAAAAATTCAAGAAGGAGACAAAAATAATCAAAAGGGATGAATTTGGTAAATCCTATACAAAATGCAGCAGGTCTGAAAATATTTATTGGGAGAAACACACATTAAAGAAAGGTTATTTAGCAGACTGAAGAGAGCAAAGATATCCAAAAAAAATGAAACAGTACAAATTTAGACAATGTTTCAAAGAAATTTAAAAAAAATTAAGTAAAAAATATCCTTAGGCCAATGGAAGAAAATGGCCTTAGACTGATATGCACAGCCAACTAGGTGAATGGTCTATAGATAAATTGCTGCTACCAGTCAGAATGGGTTAAGTTCTGCTGCAGTAACAACCCTCCACTCAGTGGTTTAACACAGAGAAGTTATTTCTTGCTCACTACACATTTCCAGCACACACTGAGTGAGGCTACACTCCATGTCTTCGTCCTCTCAGGACCCAGGCTGATAGTACAGGCCCTACCTGGAATATTACTGAAATGTGATAAACCTTGTGCTAATGTTAAGAGCTTCTGCTTAGAAGTGACACATGTCACTTTTGCTCACATGTGATTGAAGCAAATCTCACTGTTTTGCTTGAGCTTAACAGGGCAGGGATGTGTAACTCTCCCAAAGGGAGGGCAGCATATAATAACCTTCCACTTCAGACAAATTGGACTTAGGCAAATGGTTAATACTCTACTTCCTTCCTCCCCTCCCTATACATACCTTTTTCCAGGTCACAAATTCTACTGTGTATAAAACCACCAGGAAACAAGTTTCGATGCAGTTTCTGGAATCTACCTCCAGAGAGGCTGATTTAGGAGATCTGGGGTGGTCCTAAGGGACATGCATGGCCACTTCGGGTGACCTTGATGTCTGGTGGAATATGGCCCATTTTGAGAAACACTGATTTAATCTCAGATGGAAACTGCTATCTTCTCCAAATGACCCTTCCTCCTTCCTTGCTCAAGATGCATGCAACCAAACACCCTCAAATATCCAGTCACTTGAGCAACATGGAGATTTATTTATCTATTGCAACAGTAAGTAGCCTTGTGAGGATGAGTCCAAGACTGCTCTGATAACTCCTTGGTTATCAGCGACCTAGTCTCCTGACGTTCCATTATCTTTAGTCACCTCATGGTCCAAGATGGCTGCTTGTGCTTAGCCATTACATCCTTATTCCAGACAGCCAGAGGAAGGACAGGAGGAAAGAAGAATGTATCCCTTACCTTTTAAGGAGACTTTCCCAAAACCCTACATACTTCTTCTTGCATTTCAGTAGTCACTCAGTTAGTCACATGGCCATACTCATCTACAAGAGAAAATGGAAAATAGTCTTTTATTCCAAGTGGCAATGAGCTCCACTAAATGTAAGCATCTTGTTAATAAGGAGAAGGAGTAGGCCTCTGGCAGTCTCTGCCACACTGTTTGCCTTTCTGCAGCTTTCAGCAGTGTTGACATCCCTACCTTACACTACTCCCCTCCCCCCCCCCCTTAGCCTCTGGGGTGCTGCCCTTATCTGCTACATCAGCCAGCAGGCCGAGACTTCCGACTTTGGGCGGCTGGCCTCTCTCCTGCTCCACCTCAAATATAATAATTTCTCAGCTTTCTGCTCCTCTTGCCCAGAGATGGCATGTGAGCCACACCCAGCAAAAAGACAGGTTTTGCTTGGCCCCTAAAGGGCTGCTCTGTTTTTGAATTAATTCATTTGCAACATTTACATCAAACTAAAGCTGCTACACAAAAGAAACAATCAACAGAATAAAGACGCAACCTACACAATGGGGAAAATATTTGCAAACCATCCATCAGATAAGCAGTTAATATCCAAAATATACCTAAGGAACTCATACAACTTAAAAGCAAAGAAAAAAAAAAGGGCAGAGGACTTGAATAGACATTTTCCCAAAGAAGACATACAAATGGCCAATAGGTACATGAAAAAAATACTCAACATCATTAATTATCAGGGAAATGCAAGTCAAAACCACGGTGAGGTACCACCTCACATGTGACAGAATGGCTGGTATCAAAAAGGCAAGAGAGAGGGGTGCCCGGCTGGCAGGCTCAGTCGGTGGAGCACGCCACTCTTGATCTTGGGGTGGTGAGTTCGAGCCTCACGTTGGGTGTAGAGATTAAATAAACTTAAAAAAAAAAAAAAGACAAGAGATAATAAATGGTTGCAAGGATGTGAAGAAAGGGAACTTCAGAGTGTTGTTGGTGGTAAAGTGATGAAGCCAGTGAGGAAAACAGAATGGAAGTTCCTCAAAAAATTAAAAATAGAGCTACCATATGATCCAGCAACTCCATTTCTGGGTATGCATCCCAAGGAAATGAAATCACTATGTCGAAGAGGTATCTGCGCCCCCAGGCTCCTCACAGCATTATTTACAATAGCCAAAACATGGAAACAACCTCAGTGTCTGTCAACAGATGAACAGAAAAGAATCTCGTTCCCTCTCTTTCTCTCTCTCTCTCACACACACACCAGAACATTATTCAGCCATAAAAAAGAAGGAAATCCTGCCATTTGTGACAACATGGATGTAGCCTGAGGGCATTATGTTAAGTGAAATAAGTCGGAGAAAAACAAATATTGTATGATCTCAGTTATTCGTGGAATTTAAAACAAAAACCAAAGTCATAAAAACAGAAAGTAGAACGGTGGTTGCTAGGGGTTGGGGGTTGGGGGAAAGGGGGGGACGTTGGTCAAAGGAACAAACTTCCAGTTAGACGAACAATCTCTGGGGAGCTAATATTCATCAGGGGGACGTGAAAGTTGCTAAGAGAGTAGAGCTTAAACGTTCTCAGCACAGACACAATTGTAATTATGTGAGATGATGGATATGTTAACTAACCTTATTGTGGTAATTGTTCTGCAATATATATGTCTATGAAATCATCACACTGATACCCTTAAACTTACACAGTGTTACATGTGAATTCATCTCAATAAAACTAGGGGAAGATAATAATTAAAATATAATAGTCCATTTCACATGGGAATCCAGATTAGTAGATGCTCTTAAAAAATTGCAAGATCAGGCCACACCGGGCCCACATTCCTTTATGGCCACAGCCACTCAGTACTCAACTGAGTCCAGCTGCCCCTGCAGATGAAGCAACAGCCCCCTGGTGTCCCTCTGCCCTCCTAATGCCTGCTGAGGCTACTGAATCAGTGACCCTACAGCTCCCTGTTTCCTCCTGGAAGGACCTTCTTAGCTTAGTTCACACCCACATGCGAAGAACAACTTAAATCAGGAGCAGTCATGATCTCTTACCTACATTTCAATCTTGCATTTCTAACATCTATAAATCTTTCCTGCTTCCAAGACTATTTTTATGTCGTGAGTGATTCTGCTTGGTCCCAAACTGTGAACATCAGGAGAGTTAACTCTCCTGTTTTTTTAAAAAAGTTATTCTAAGACATAGTAACATCATGAGCCCCTGGTTGGATGCACTGAGAAGAACACATCACTTCTGTGGTATTCTCACCAAAAATGCATAACCTCAATTTGATCATGAGAAAACATCAGACAAAATCAGATCGAGAGACATCCTACAAAACAGCCAGCTGGTGCTCATCATAAGTGTCCAGATTATGAAAGACAAGAAACTAAAGAAACATAACTACTATATGCAACGTGGGATCCTGGACCAGAAAAAGGTTACTGGGGGGAATATTGGTGAAATTCAAGAAAGGTCTATAGTTAGCAGAACCGTACCAATGTTAATTTCTTGGTTTTGAAAACCAGACTATGGTTACATAAGACGTTAATATTAGGGGAAGCTGGATGAAGGGTACCTAGGAACTCTATACCATTTTTTCAACTTTTCTGTGAGTGTGAAAATTATTTCCAATGAAAAGTTAATATAAAAAAGATATTATAAAGATACTAAAGATAAGAAAAAGATAATATAAAAATATTTATCTTGGGGTGCCTGCCTGGGTGGCTTAGTCAGTTAAGCATCAGACTCTTGATTTTGGCTCAGGTCATGATCTCAGCTTGGCATGGAGTCTGCTTGAGATTCTATCTCTCCTCCTCTCCCTTTGCCCCTCCCCCCTCAAATAAATAAATAAATCTTTAATATATATATGTGTGTATATATTTATCTCACGGGATCATGGTAATGTCAAAAGAGATTACATACAGAAAGAAAACAGGGCTTTGTCTTCTCCCTCTGTCTACTCCTCCCTCCAGAGCCTAGCACAGTGGTCTGCCTTCTGCAAGTTCTCAGTATTTGACATATTGAATTAGCTTGAGGGAAAAAAAGGGGGGGGAACTAACTTTGTATTAGTAACACCATTTCATTCTTACGATAATCCCGTGAGGAAGGCATTATTATCCTCATTTTACAGACGAGGTCATTGAAGTACAAAAGGGTTTACAGCTTGCGCACTTGAACACAATTTGTTTCTGAAATCACTCTCGCCCCCAGCACTACCAGCCCAGGGGAACACCTGACTGCGCTCCCCAGCAACCCCCCCACCCCAGCCCCACCCTTACCAGCTTCCCGGTTTGTGCTTTCAGAAAAGAGGGCTGCTTCTGCTGGTCTCCTGCTCTAGCACTTGGATTTCATTAACAAGCACAATCGTAATTGAACTTTTATTCACCAGCCACAGCTTGGCAATTATTCAAGTTCTCCCAAGCTCAGAGCCTAGGTTCACTTCCTTTTGGCGGACAGAGAGAAGAGAAAGCAAACCTCAGTCCACATTCCTAGGGCAATGTACCCTGTTTGTACCAGTTTCCGTGTCTCCCTGTGTTCCCAGGACACAGTGCACTTAGTAATTTCTAAAGAAGGCTGTTAGATTCAGATGGTAATCACAGCCCCCTTCTGGCGCATTCCCTGGACTCTTGGCCTCATTAGAAATCCTCTCGCTGCCTGCTTCCAGCCTCTCGCTTGCAAGTAAATGCTGGCCTCTGCTCTCCTTCCTGCCAGAATCTCAAGGCACCTCATTTACCTTTTTCTTAATGTAACATTTATTGTCATTTCCCTCCTGTTCTCTGATTATAGAAGGGAATACATGTTTGTTGCAGAAAAACATGAAAACGTGGAAAATCATAAAGAGAATAAAACTCGACCACAATGCCACCAACCAGAAATAAGCACTGCTACTATATGAAGATGTAAGTGATCCTTGACTTTCTTAAATATGGCTTTTGTGCAAATTGCACATTATACATAAAAATCCCTAATCTAGAGATACAAAATGCAAGTAAAATAGGACTATCTGTTTTCATCACACTGCACAATTCCAGGGGGCACTGTTCATATTTGTCTATGGGAATAACACCCTCTGAAGTTGTGCAGTGCACAATCTATGCAGCTGTACTTGGCAGTTGTGTTACAAGGCCTGGAAGACAACACAAAGCAAGTTATAGGTAAACTAAGGGACTAGAGCAGCTCCTGAGAATTGTTACAATGTGGGAATATGGGACCAGTGGTGCCAGAATCATGTGATTTTTCAAAAGAGGTTAGAAATCTGGATTTTAAAATAACATCACCAATTTCTAAATGCTGGCAACTAATTCAATTGTAAAAACCCACTGTATAAAACGAATAGCCCTAATCTAGACTGTGGGGTATCTGGTGAAGCTTCTCCTCTCCCTTCTTTCTTCTACACCTGCCATCCTTGCTTTCTCCATGGGGTGGCCTTGAGAGCCCTATTCTTAGGCAGGATGCCTCACTCTATTGTCCTGTAATTGGGGGGGTGAGGGGTGGGGAGGCAGTCAGCAAGGGCCCCACTAAGACAATGAGAGGATAGTTTCCTCTGTCACTTGTCTGGCATTTCATCCCTCCTCTACAAAGGGCTCATCAGCATATTCCTTCCAACCACATAAGAACCTCTTTTTGAGGGCCGCCTGGGTGGCTCAGTTGGTTAAGCATCTTTTGATTTTGGCTTAGGTCATAATCTTAGGGTTGTGAGACAGCCCTATGTCAGGTTCTGCACTGGGTTTGGAGCCTGCTTAACATTCTCTTCCTCCCTCTCCCTCTACTCCACCCCCCAACAAACAAACAAACAAACAAACAAACAAACCCAACAAAAACCAAAACAAAAAACCCCTCTATTTGAGTGGAATTTTGGTGAGTACTATGTACAGCGACATTTGAGCTACCCAGCGATGCTTTCGTTGATGCCTCAGATAAGTGTTTAGGTCAAAGATTTAAGGCTGGGGGCTGCCCAACTATCAGCCCCCACTCCCAGGAAGAGGAGGGAAGGGACAGCAGGTCCTGGATAAGGGAAGATGCTCAAGACCATTTTCCCAATTGTCTCTCCTAACAGGGACAGTAGTGTTCTTTTCTTTGATGGCACATTCACTCATCTGATTATTTCAGTAAGATGTGTCCCCCTCACTGGGCTGTGAGCTACGTGGCAGTACAAAATGAATCTGTTTTCATTCCAAGGTATGTCTCTGGTGCCCAGCCGAGGCACTGGCACAAAGCAAGTACTCAGTGAACACTGCTGAGCGAAGGGAGAAAGGGCAGATCCGTACTGTCGACACCGTCCCACCCCAGGCTCAGGCAGAGCACCTCTAAAGAATTCCCCCCTCCACATGAGATTTGTAGGAACAAGTCAGGATCCTCATTGTTTTAAGCTCTGTAGGAATAGAAATCCTTTGTTATATGTGAGCCTACAGTTTCACTTTCAGAGAACCAACTTCCAAAGATACTTTTAGCAAAATATTATGTATAAAAGTGGGGAACTTCGTAAACACTGTGCACATATAATATTTAATATTTCAAAATCATGTCTTTTACAAACCACACATTGTAACTATTTTCCTGGGACAATTAATTTTTCTTTAACACTGTTTTTAATAACCACATAGAATTCCATTGCATGAATGTACCATAATTCTATTTCTTGGTGATGAGCATAAAGATTGTTTCCAATTTTTTGATACTGTAAATACACTGTCCAGAAAAGCATACCCATGGCTCTGATTATTTTATTTCCATTATTTATATTATAAATTTATTTATTTACATTATATTATTTTATGTTAAACTTCCTGGTCAAAGAGTATGCCAATTTTGATGCACGTTACCTCACATAAATATTGTACCAAATTTTCACATACTGTGTATGAATGCTCATTTCCCTATCCCCTCATCTATAGTAGATTCAGAGCCAGAATATGGGCTGAGACACCTAAACACTCACCTGAGGCATCAATGAAAGCAGTGCCAGGAGACTCAAATGGTACTTAACATCCCAATCCCCAAAACTCTCAAAGAGAGGTTCTTATGTGGCTGGAAGAAATATGCTGGGCCATTTATAGAGGAAGGGTGAAGCCCTTCAAGAGGCTTACTTAAGGAACAATTAGATGGCCATTAACCTGCTAAGGAAGGTGGGTCCAAATAAGGGATATTAATTTGCATATTGGAGCATGCAAGTTCAGGGCCAGAGCCAAACTGCTGGGGCATAGACAGAGGCCAAAAACTGCCATCAGTTGTCTTCCTCAGACACTTTCCTTTTTAACTACTGAACAAATGTTTAATGGACATCACTTTTAATCATGGAGAGTACTTTGTATTAACTGGAAGGATATCCACGGTAAACTGATAAGTGATAAATCAAGCAGAGGAACAATATCTTTGTACTCCCCACTTTTTAAAAAATTTATGTACTCCCCACTTTTTAATAAATTTATGTATTTATTTATTTAGAGAAAGAGTACATACAAGTGTGGGGAGGGCTAGAGGGAGAGGGAAACAATCTCCAGCAACCTTCCCACTGAGCTTGGAGCCTTGTGCAAGGCTTGATCTCATAACCCCAAGATCATGACCTGAGTGGAAATCAAGAGTTGGATGCTTAACCAACTGAGCCACTGTATTCCCCACTTTTTAAAGAGAACTTAAATAAGCACTCATATGTTTCCATCTGCTTGTTTAAGCAAAGGAAAATATGGAAGATAATATACAACATTTTTAACAGGGCCTATTAGAGATACTAGTCTGCAGAGGGGAAGAAAAGATTATTAAGCATCTAAAGATGCTTGAATTACGTCAATTGTTTTAATTGTGTCAACAAGCACACACAACTTTGTGTATTTCAAATGTTTAGTTTTTTAAATTAGATTTGAAGAGGCACCAAATAGTAGCAAGCCCAGGAGAGGCCACATCACAGACTGTCTCTGGCTAGATATTATTACTTTGAAAAGTTTGCTTAAAAACTGGCAGCATTAAATACTAATCTTATGAGAATCATAATAGGCATCTCTTTTTGCTCTTGACCATGTGGGATTATGTCTAGTATTTTGCTTTTAAGTTAATGTGCAAGTTGTTTTAAAATAGAAAGTCTTCACCATATTAAAGGAACTACTCCTTTATTCCAAGCTTACCTAGAGTTGTTAAGAAAAATGCATATTAATGACTACCCACTGTTTAAACAATATCTACAGAGTTGATCATTTGGCTTCCCTCTGTACCTGTTGATATAATCAGATGTATTGCTAACTTTCCTAATATTAAACCATCCTTGCATTACAAGAGTAAACTTGATTGGGTTATGCTTTATTGTACTGTTTGCGCTAGAACCGACTTGGTCAGAATTGATTTGAAGATGCTTTATTTAGGGTTTTTATATCAGTATTCATAAGAAAGTTTGGTTGGTAATAGTCCTTCCTTGTGATGTTTATCATCAGATTTTGCTATCAGTTATGTTAGCTTCATAAAACAATTTGAGGAACTTTTCTTCTTTTTGTTTGTTCTACCTACTTAGATAGTCTGGAAATGACTTATTCTTTGTATGTTTTTTAAAAACTCACTCACAGGGACACCTGGCTGGCTTAGTCAGTAGGGCATGGAACTCTTGATCTTGGGGTCATGAGTCCATGTTGGGCATGGAGCCTACTTAAACAAAAATAAATAAATAAATAAATAAAAATTTAAAAATAAATAAAAAGGGCTGCCTAGGTGGTTCAGTTGGTTAAATGTCTGACTCTTGATTTCGGTTCAGGTCATGATCTCAGGGTTGTGAGATGGATCCCTGCATTGGGCTCTATGCTGGGTGTGGAGCCTGCTTAAGATTCTCTCTCTCCCTCTCTCTGGCTCCCCCAACCCACTCTCATGCTCTCTCTCTCTCTCTAAAGTGAATAAATAACTCATCCATAAAATTATCTGAGCATGGAATCTTTTAGAGAAATGGAGCTTTCTTTGTTTATAACTTTTACTATTTCTTTCAGGGCTACTGGTCCATCTACATTTTCCATTTCTTTCTTTAGTCAATTTCATTCATTTGTATCTTCCTTAAAAAGAAGCTATTTCATCCAGATTTTTAAATTCATTTGCAATGTACTGTAGTATATCCTTTGATAATTCTTATAAAAGATCCTCTAACTCCATACATCTGGTTCCTTTTCCATTCTGAATGTTGCTTATTTTCTTACATTTCCCAAAGGTCTGTCTATTTCACTGGCCATTTTAAAGAACCAGGTCTTACAGGTAGCTATCAATGTTTATTGGTCTTAGATTTTCTAGTTCAGTTCGGTTGTTCTTTTTTTTTTTTAAGTGCTCTGTTCTGATTTCCTTCTGTTTATTTTTCTGACCTTCTCTTCCTAATTCTTGAGGTCAATACTCATTTCATTTGTTTTCACTTTACTTGTTTAATGGCTAAAGCATCAAAGGCAGTTATTTTTCCTGAATCCAGCTTAAGCTTATCCCATAAAACCAAAGATGTTGCATTTCATTTCCACTTTCTTTGAAATGGTTTATATGCACAGCTGAGTTTTTAAGAGAGAGTTTTTATGGTTGTTTTTTTTTTTAATAACTGTTTCAGAGATTATTTTAAATTAAAAATAGGTTCATTATACAAAACAAAAATAAGGGAATACTCATCCAGAATTCTACCACTCAGATAGTTATATACATCGTTCCAACCACTGGTGCATATGGCTGCTTCTTTCCTTTAAAGAAATAGTATTATCTATATTATCTTAAAAGCCTCTTTCTTTCCTGGATATTGTATGTGTGGTTATTGGGACCTCTTGCTACAACTCTTAGGGGGTTGTGACAGGAAGACTTGTGACAAATATTTCATATATGAAAATACTGCTTTGCCTCCGTGTCCTTTAACTAGCCACCCCATCATCAAGCTTGAAGGCAAGGGGAACCAGAAAAGACTCCTCCTATCCTCCTGTCTAGGACCCCTGCCTCCTGCCCAGCGTCCCCAAATTTACAACCAGATCCATCCTTTACCATCTAGGCAAATCACTTTACTTCTTCAGAGCCTTCCTTTCTCCATCTGTAAAATGTGGATGACAGTAGCCCCTAGCTTATAAGGTAGTGATAAGTTTTAAATAAAATAATGTATAGAAAGCACTTAACACAGAGCCTGGCACATAATAAATACTCAATGATGGCTGTTGTTGTTGTGACTAATCCCACTACTTTCTAAACAAGCAAAACGAATAAAGATCTCACTTCTCAACTGAGGCTCAGGGGATCTCAATGCCTGCTACTCATCTGCAGTTTTACAAAAGCAATTAAAGCTTTCCTGTGATCGTGAGTCTCTTCATCGTCCTTGAAGCCCGAGTTGCCCTATTGAGAGAGGAAGCCAGTGCCCTTGTGCCCGTTCCAGTGCTGTTTATTATGCCAGAGAGGCTGCTCAGACTCATTACTGCTGCGGAATACAGGTCCCCAGGGGCTGAAGTGAAGCTGGATAATTACCAACAGATCCCTAATAGGTATGGACTCAATGGAAACAAGTCAATCCGGAACACAGCATTTATGTCTAAACTATTCCAATTCATGCCTGGGGGCACCAGAGACTGCTAATGAGGGTTGAGCTCCTGAGGCCAAGGGCCCTGACCACCAGCTCCACCCTGAGAGCCCCATGCCTAAGAGAATCCTGACACCCACTCCTCCCCAAACCACCCAGTGGCTCACCTCCAGAACTAAGAGGCAAGCTGGTTTGGCCTGATATCAGAATCTTCTCTGCCTTGATGGCCTGGCCCTGTCTTCTCCAGTAGATCTAGTCATCTCAGAAATTCCACCCTTAAGAGAGATCTCCTGAAGCAAGCCTCCCTCCCTGCTCTTCTCTCCCTCAATCCCTATTCAGCCACACTTCGCCTCCTTCATTCTTATCACAGGGACCATCATTTAAAAAACCAGCAGTGACTTCTGAAAGCCACCTCCCTTCAGCTCCCTAGTTCTCTCAGAGCCATGGGGTTGTCCTGAGGAAATGTGGTTTTATCTCCAACATTTGCTATCAGTACGCATGCACACATGGAATTTAATCGAAAGCATCAAAAGCATGATGATTAGGGGTGCCTGGGTGGCTCCGCTGGTTAAACGTCAGACTCTTGATATCGGCTCATGTCATGATCTCAGGATCGTGGGATTGAGTCCCAAGTTGGGCTCTGCACTCAGCACAGTCTGCTTGAGATTCTCTCTCCCCCTCCCTCTGCCCCTCCTCCCACTCACATACTCTCTCTCTCAAATAAATAAATAAGTAAATTCTTTAAAAAAGTAAAGCATGATGATTAGAATTCCTGACAGATTGTCCCCCAGAGGTAAGAATTTCAGTCCACAAATTGAGCTTTCTGGATGGTTCTATAGCTGATCTTTAGTGGTATCCTAAGCCCCATTTCTTTTTGGTGGTAGAAATACGATCTCAGCAATTGAAAGAGGCCCCACCCCACCTTGTTCCCAGGATGGGTGGGACACCTACCTTCTGGGGGCAGAAAGGCCAAGTGCAAAGGGTGAATGTGAACCTTGGTCACTGTCCACCACCCATACTGGCCTCCTCCAAGCCACCCTGCTTTCTCCTGCCTTGGCCATTGTTCATTGTCTATGCAGAGTCCTTGCTGAGATCTGTTCATTCCCATGTCAGAGTTACACTGGTCATTCAGCTATTTTCAGACCCTTCTCTCCAAATAGCATGCACTCACCTGCTTTTCTGCTATACCATTCCTCCTCGGTAGCACTAAAAGCCCCTGACTTAATGGACAAGGAGGGGCAGAGAATCCTTGGTTAATATCTAAAATAACTATTCCCTCACAAGTGTCACACACACACACAGAAATGGTGGGTAGTCAGGAGTAGGTCAAAGGTCCAAAAGGAAGACCCTCACCGTTTGGGAAGCATCTGTAACACAATCTGTCCACAACAATTGTGGACATAGCTGGTATTCCTGGAGGGAACAAGATAGATTAGATCAGTACAAGAGAAGTTGTGGTAGAAATTTTCCCAGGAAGGGAGCTTCCTCTGGGGTCAGAGGCCATCAGGGGCTTTCTTCACTCCAAAATTCCATAGAAACATAAAAGGAGAGTAGGTAAGTGATTCCACAGAAGGATGTGTGCTTATGTGTCATTCAGGTAAGAGTAGGGTGCACCATGTGGTGCACCACCTCCTCATTTGTTTCTAGAACATACTGTTTTTCAAGACCCACTAACTAAGTGAGAACTTGAGCAAATGTCAGAAGCAGCCAACACCTCTTGGACTCCTGCAGAAGTATTAGCCTGAGCCAGAAACTTGAAGGCAGGTCATACCACCAGACAGCTCCACCATTCTTGGCCACCATACAAGATGCAAACAGCTTAGATCATCTATCCTCTAGGGGTCCCTGTGTGGCACAGTTGGTTAAGCCTCTGACTCTTGGTTTTGGCTCAGGTTGTCATCTTGGGGTCTTGAGATCAAACCCGCTGTTGGGCTCTGCGCTCAGCATGGAGTCTGGTTGAGATTCTCTCCCTTTCCCCCTGCCCCTACCATTCATGCTCTCTCTCTCTAAAATAAATAATTTTTTAAAAAAGATAATCTTTCCTCTAGATATTTGCTGCCCCCATTTTATCCCGACCTTTTCCCCCACCAACTCTTCCAACCCTAAGCAAAAAAGTAGCCCATGCTGCCTGACTCCCTCTCCCTGGAGCCTCATCACTGACATCCTTGATCTCCTGGACACTCCCATACAGATTGGGTAACTTCAGTGCCCATGAGGATGACCTGTCCAACAGAAAGCCCCCCAGTTCTTGAACCCCACAACTGTGATGTCTCCCCTATACCAACTTGAGCCATACCTAGAACTTCTCAGCATCTCCTAGAAGTGCCTTATGTCATAAATGCTAAATTCTCTAGCTGCAATCTCCTCTCGTCTCCATTGCTCCAATAACATTGATGCCTTAGGGGTCTTGTCCTTCTCTTTTTCTCAGCCTGTGAAATGCTTGGCTTCACATTCTTCCCTACCCAGCCTGGACCCCACAATCCCTCATTTCAGCTAACTGCTTGCCAGCCACACTCTCAATCCCCTGTTCCTCTGCAACTACCTCCCTAACCCAGAATGTGTTCAGGTTGCTGAAAACCACCACAGAAACTCATACAAATGTCACTACAAAAACAGGATCTCCAGCATTGGCTTCACTTTCTAGCCTGAGAATCAGTTGAAGAATGAAGTGAAAGCATGTTTTGGTTTAATTATCAAACTCAATCAAGTCTTTTAGCTTCATAGAGATGTTGGTGCTTGTACCTAGGAGAACTTATGACAAAGGTAAACCAACCATAGTCTCTGACCCAAGGAGCAACAAAGTTCTGTTTTAACGGATTCTGTGGATCATGACACTGTTGCCATTGTTCCATTTAAGAGACCACCATGCTTGCCCCCAGAGACAGTCTCAGGGGTTGGAATCAATTCCTCAGCACCTTGCAGTGGAGCCTGGTAGTAGCATCCCTCACAGACCATTATTGATCACTGTGTGTTTGCACAATGACCTAAGTAAGCAAGGGGTTGTCCATGTACGGAGAGATTAGGACTCAGGGGCAAGGTCAGCCCACATGTCCAGAGGCATTCGTAATTCTAGAGTAAGGATGGGCATAGGCTCTTTGACAACAGATCTCCCCATCTTTGGGAATTAAGAGCATACACCAACATCTTTGTTTATAGTCAAGACTTACTCATCTGGCCCATGGAAGTGCAGCATGAGAGTGTCAAAAAGAGGCACACCAGTATAAGCACACATGAACTTACTCATTGTATGCATATAATATTTTAGATTTGAATTCCTTAAATGGTGATACAGCTATACTGTCTTGATCTAGTCGAGCTGTACCCACCAGGCCATGAATCATTCCAACACTCAGGCCTTGTGGCTGCCTTAGGAAATTGAGCCATGTCTCACTTTGGTGGCCTGAATGACAGGACTCACTTGGCTTGTCTATCTTTAGTGCTCACACTGTGACAGTCACTCACCCCCCCTACCCAGTGGTAAATCCTAGGCACAGGCAATAGAAAATGAATGGCATGGGAGGCTAAATCAGGTATAATTAGTGGCAATTATACCCACTGTAGGATTCCAGAGCTAAGTTCCAGCCATATTCCTCTTTTCCATTTGGTATTAAATGAGATAACAAAGGACTTAACACAGGGCCTGGGACATAGCAGGTGCTCAGTAATGGCTAGTTGGGCAATAATGTTAGGCTGTGTAGGATTGTGGCTGAAAACAGGGACTCTAGAGCTATATTCCCTTTATTCAAAGCCCAGTGCTAATGCTTACATGCTGTGTGGACTTGATGTAGTTATTTAGTGTCTCTGTGACTCAGCTTTTTCCTCCTTGCCATAGGAATAATAGTCACTACGCCACTGGATTGCTGTGGACAACTTAGCACATACAAACTTTCTATAAGAATTAGCTAATTTTATTAAAAACCTAATGATGATGATGTGATGATGATGATGATGATGACGATGATTAGAGGAATGAGGGATCTTTGGGCCCTGCCTTACTGTCCCCCTTTCTTCCTCCCCATCCTTTCAGCCTCACCTGCCCTGCACCACCCAGGGTCCATGCGCTCTCGTCATCTCTGCTGAGATGCTGGGAAACATTTTCATGCTTGTTTGGATTACCCTCTGAAGTGGATTAAAGATGGACACACATTCTCTGACACTCTTCCCATTGAAAAGTGGGTCTTATTCTCCCATTTTTGAATCTGGAATTCTCTTATTGACTTTCTGGACCAACAGAATGCAGCAAGAGTCCTGGGACTTCCAAGGCGAAGTCATAAGAAGCCTTGCAGCCTCCCCTTGGACCTTGTAGAATGCTTGCTCTCAAGATGCCCCTTCTCAGAACCCAGCCACCATGCCTTGAGAAGCCCAAGCCACACTGAGAGCCCTGTTTAGGCACCCCAGTCAACAGCCCCAGCTGAGATTC
Organism: Ursus maritimus; assembly: GCF_017311325.1. NCBI lineage: Eukaryota > Metazoa > Chordata > Mammalia > Carnivora > Ursidae > Ursus > Ursus maritimus. The sequence continues at coordinate 21,778,564 of NW_024424452.1, read as the reverse complement.
CAAACATCGGCCAGCATCAACTGCTAGCCATGTAAGTGAACATTTTGGACATCCAACACAGTCGAGGCTTCACATGACTGTGGCCCAGCTGCCACCTATGTGCAAGTGTATGAGAGACCCCAAGCAAGAACCACCCAGCTGAGTCCAGTGAACCCACAGAACCACGAGAGACAAAAATAAATTGTTGTTTGAAGCCACTAAGCTTTAGAATGGTTTGTTACAGCAGAAATGAATAATCACAGCAGTGTCCAACCTGAAAGTGGCTACCAGGTTATCCTCTCCCTTGTTTTTAGGTCATTCTTTCCTCCTTCTACACTTCCACCCTTCACCACCTGCCCCTCACTTTGCAGCAGGGCAACTCCTGTTATGGATAGTAGAGCTTAGCCTACAGAAAAGGCAGAGAGAGGAGGTTTGTTTAGAACGCCTGAGAGGCCTTGAGCATTGCAAGCCTCCCAGAAATCCAAGAGCAGGAGCTACAGGCAGGCTGGCCTTGGTGAGGCTGGGAATCTGGGGATAAGCAGAACCTGAAGAAGCTCCAAGTGTTTCTTTCCACCCCTCCAGCATTCCATACACACCTGCTGAATACCTACTCTGGACCAGGTTTGTTCTCTGCTCAGCTGCTTTTTGATGTCAGCTTTTCTCTGGACCATCTGCATCTCCTGATGCTTCCCCATCATCTACATTTTATCTTTTCTCTACATTATAAATCCTGTTGCTTCACAACTGTCCTTCCTGTGTAACACACAGTCCTCCTTCACATGGCCCCTACCCAATGTGAAAACCTCTCTAAATGCGGTTTGGCCACTTTAGCTGAAGCTGAATGTCACAGGTCAAATTTCTGACAGCAAGAATGGATCAGCCCCCCTCAGGCTTGGTGTCTAGCCCTGGTCCAGTCAACACTTGGAAAGCTAGCACTGTGTTGATGTGGAGAGATTCTTAATAGAAGGGGTGAGAGAGTGACAAGTCAGGGCTAGATCAGGGGATCTGCCCTCCGAGAATGCCTCTGTCACTAGTTTGTGTGTGGCCTGGGGCAACCGACTTCCCTCACAAGTGGTCTTGCCTCCTCCTGTACAGAATGAGGTAGTCCCATCAGGTGGGAGGAGGGCAGGAGTGCACCTGATAGGTGTTCCAGAACCTAAGAGTAGAGAAGCATGTCAAGTTTGACAGCTCTTTTAACTTTTAAACAACTTTTTCCAATAGGGACTAATATCTTCATTTTACAGTTGGGGAAACTGAGGTATGGCCAGATTAATAGCATGTTCCAGCTCACACAGCCAGGAAGTAACTCATCTGGGACACAAAAATCTGTTTGCCATCAAGGCCTGTGTTCTGAGTCATTCCCTGTACCCCTTATCTATGCCACAGTCTGTGTGCCCAGGAGGAAGATAATATAAAATAAAAAAGGTTGAGAAAAGCTGGCACAGTCTATATTATTTCTTTCAACATTATATCTTTTTCTCCTATGCTCTAATATTTTTTTCTGTTAAGCATTTTAGAACACTGGGGGCTTGGGAAGTAATAATGAGCCGGATGTAAACCAGAGACCTCAAGGAGAGAGAACTGCTCACAATGACATCCCTCCTCCACCAGGGGATGATTTCATGATATCACATAATACAAGGGTGGGGAGACAGCTCCATCTCTTTCTATTAATACCGTTCAGTGGAAATTTGTTAAAGAAACAGACCTGTATCCACTTCTATGGCCAGGGAAGTGGGAAAAGGCCTTGATCTCTGTAACCTTTTGGGCCCTCTGAGGCTATGTATGCAGAGCATGCACAGGGTCCTGGCTGGTGCAGATGAGCACCCCCATTAACTGAGCTCTCCCTCTAATGAGCACAACCCCTGAGGAGGGAGGGCAGAGGCCCAGGTCAGTGGGAAGGGCTCTGTCTTCCCTACAGATCATGGTCCGGAAAATGGGGTTCACAGGATCTCAAATGTGCATGTGAATTTCTTGCTCTGTGCTGTGGCTCCCTGGCTTGAATACAGATGAAGCCTGCTAAAACCCAGGCCCCTGCAGGGAGAGGGCTGGTTGGAGGCTTTTTAATGTCTGCCATGAGACAAGGGAGAATCCTTCCACCCAAGGGTTCTCAGCTGGGATTTCCCCACAGAATATACTTAGGGCATCAGCAGCAGGGGGTACACGCAAAATGAGGGGGTGGGGAATGTGGATGGCACCTAGCATTTCATATTTCCAAAACAGACTTTGTAGACGTCTTTACATGTATTAATTTCTTTTTAAGTTTTTTTTTTTAAAAGATTTTATTTATTTATTTGACAGAGATAGGGACAGCCAGCGAGAGAGGGAACACAAGCAGGGGAAGTGGGAGAGGTAGAAGCAGGCTCATAGCAGAGGAGCCTGATGTGGGGCTCGATCCTGTAACGCCAGGATCACGCCCTGAGCCGAAGGCAGACGCTTAACCGCTGTGCCACCCAGGCGCCCCTAAGTTTTTTTTTAACTATTTATGGGATGCATGGTGAAAACCATAATTTTTTATAATAGCTGTGTATAGCGCTTACTGTGTACCAGGTTCCATTCTGAGAATGGTTAAAATATTAACTCATTTAATGCTTTAACATTTTAGATTACATGATCTATTTTTGTAAAGTAAGCTCCACATCCAACGTGGGGCTTGAACTCATGACCCTGAGATCAAAAGTTGCATGCTCTACCAACTGAGCCAGCTAGCCAGGTGCTTCTATGTGATCTATTTTTATCCTCATCTTACCGGTGAGGAAACTAAGGCACAGGGAGGTTAAGGAATTTTCTTGGGTTCGACAATTAAATAGTGAGGATTTCAACCTAAACAAATGTGCACCATAGTTGTATCGGTTAGCTTTTGCTATGTAACGAACAATCCCCAAACTGCGTGGCTCTAAGCAGCACACATTTATTATTTTTCACAGTTAGATGGATTGGCAGGCTGGTATTTCTGGTCTGGGCCAGCTCAGCTGATCTCTGTGGTCTGCTGGCAGCTTGGCCAGGGCCAGATGGTCTAGGACAGCCTCATCTGCACGTCTGGTGATGGGATCCAAGTGACTGTGGTGATGGGGATGACTTGGCTGTGCATCTCTCATCATCCAGGGGGCCACTCCAGACTATTAACATAGAGGTGGTCACAGGGATCTCAAGATGGATGAGAAAGGGAGGATCCCAATATGCGAGTGCTTTTTGAGCTTCCTCTTGTATCATGTTTGCCAATGTCCCACTGGCCAAAGCAAGTTACAAGGCCAGCCCAGAGTCAGTGTGGGAGGGGACTACCCAAGCTCATGGACATAGGGAAGAGAATAATTAGGGACTATTTTTACAATCTCCACAATAGTCTTAGCTCTGAACCTCTAACTAAACTAACTCTTAGGCTTCTAATAGTCTTACTCCAACTCTGGGCCTCAGTGGAGCCCTGGGCAAGAATGGCTGGGAGGAATCTTATAGCCAAACAGGACCAGATACTGCTCATGCATGCCCAATGTCCCACCTTCTCCCAATGCCCCACCTAATTGGCATCCCACCATTATATGGAGACAGACTCTGACTAAGTGTCCACGGAAGGAAAAGGAAGTGGATTGTGAATCAGGGAGCTTGGGTCTAGTTACCTGAAACTAGCTGTGGGACCTTGGCTAGACCACCTCATCCCTCTGGGCCTCAGTGATTTTGTTTTGTTCAATTCAGTAGTCCCATTCATTTAGTAAACACTTATTCGGTTCCCACTGTGTGATAGGCATTGTGTTGGACAACACAGATACAGTTGTGAAAATAGTCCTGCCTCTCATGATGCATTTAGCATCATGGCAAAATAGGCAGTAACCAAATAATCTCAGTAATGAGCATATAATTCCAGACTGAGGTAAGTACTCTAAAAGACAAAAGCCCAGTTCTATGAGATGTTACCTGGAAGGAATTTGGTGTAGACCATGAAAGTAGGGAATGAAAGAAGGTCCCCTCCAACTGAAGGACAATTGGGAAGACCAGGGGAAAACATTAGCTGGGAGGACCAGGGGAAATACCAACGAACCCACAGTGACTGGGAGGTAATTCTCCACACACCTTGAAAGTAGAGGTCCTAACTGCCTTTGTCCTGGGCTAGCCTTTCAAGGATCTTTGTACAGTGAACAGCCTTGGAAGACAGAGATAACACCTCCCTCTGGAGCAACAGGTCAGCACGCTAACTGCCCAGTATAAAAGATTCGGGTTCCCTAAGCTCTGGGTTCCTCTCCTGTAATGCAGCCCACTGCATGCACAGGTGTAACTTAGTCCTCTTCACATCACTCTTTGGGAAATGGGACTCAGAAAACCAAATCAAAATGATGATACTCTGGACTCTGCTATGCTGTGATTAAGAAACTGTCATCTTTCTCTGACCCAGGTATCTCTTGTCTTCTCCCAGCATCTATGAAGCTGTGGCGAAGCTAACAGGTTAGCTTGCAAGGAAGGCAAAACTCAGACCCTTCATAGTTCTTGATGTTTCCAAGAAAAGTGACACAAACTGAAGCTGGAGGATAAATAAAGCAGGGGGTGGGGATGAACAGAAGTCCAGGCAAAGAACAACATTTGCAAAGGCTTGGAGGTGGTGGAGAGCAAGGAAATAGAGAGCAAAACTGTCCACTATAATGGGAATGGGTAACTTGATGAGGAAATGGGAGAGATGAAGCTGGGAGCAGGTGGGGAGAAGTAGTCAGCTTGTGAAGCAGGAAGACCTTATCCACAGGGCAGTGCAAGCCACTGAAGGATATTTTGGGCAGACTAGACACAAAATCCATTGAGGCTGACTCTGAACACTCCCCATTTTAGCCTCCAGAACCTTTTCTACCTCAACACCCTCAGAAAATAGCCTTGGTTGCAGCATAGGTTGGCATAGCAACAATGATGTGGCTGTTTTCTCTATGGTTTTATTTTTACAAGCTTTGGATTGTCAAGCAGGTTATAAGTATGTTTGGACAATTATGGTGCTGGGCGGGGGAAGAGGGCTGGAGGGGCCACGTCCTTCTGGCTGAGGACTGGACAGTGACAAGAGGTAATTTCTTTTGGGAGACTGAGCCTCCTAACTAGTACTTTCTGGCCTGATGACGACTGTTTGTTGAATCCAGGCAGGCCAGGAAAGCAGTTCCTTTCCTGGCACCAACGAAATACAAAGTAAGGGAAGTTACACCTGGGGCTTCAGGAGTGAATTCCTCTTATTTGAGTATATACAGTATATACAATGTATTTGAGTGTATGAAATGTAGGCTCAGACTACCTAGGTTCAAATCCCTGCTCCTCCACCTACCAGCTTTATGACTTCAGGCAAATTAATTAATTGCTCTGTGCCTTTCTCCTCATCTGTTAAATGGGATCTAACTCATAGGGTCGTCATGAAAATTAGATGAGGATTAAATACATAAAGTGTTTAGAATGGTATTTGGCATATAGTATGTATTCAGTAAATATTAGCTATCATTATTACAGCTTGTTTGAAATGTACCTTCTTACAACCTCTGTCATTCAAAAACTTCAAGCATTTACATCATTCCCACCAGAGCAGGCTTCATGCAGTAAATTAAACACCTGTAGTCACTAGATCACGTTATAAGAAACTCCCTCTTGGAATCCACTGGAATCACTATACTTTGATATTTAAATCCCAAAATACAGTTTTGGGATTCACTCAACCTAATTTGTTAATGACTCCCTAGTACTTACCAAGTTTCCTTCCTAAGGGACACATAATAGACCTGGAGGGACCTCTCACAATTGTCCTTGGGCTCTGAGGTCTTTAAACTGCGGAGGTTCCAGTCTAACCCATAGAACATGAGAAAAAATAAATCATTATTGTTCTAAGCCACTAAGTTTTGAGGTGCTTCATTACTCAGGACTAGATAACTGATACACGAAACATGCAGATTGCTCACCACACTCCCTGAGATTCTGACTCATTAAGTCTGGGATAGGGTCCGGGTAACTACTGTTAACTCGTGTCCCCAGGCATTTACTAATTCACATGGCTCCCATCAGTGCCCCCCCAGCCCTGCTTTCCTGATGATAAGAATCACCTAGAGATTCTTGGGCCCCCAGCCAGAACTTCTGAATCAAAACATCTAGAAAAAAGACCGAAGAATTGAGAGGTTGAATATACAAATGGACATTAGCCAGATTGCATATAAAAATAGAGCTCTGACCCATTATCTGCAGAATGAGCCCATGAAACTGAGCAACTCCCCGTAGCTGTCAACTCAACACAGCCAGGACTTGATCAATAGCTTCCCTAATTTTTGGCCCTGCTTCCAACTTAGGACCAAGCAGAGAAAGCCAGATGTGCTCCCCTAACGCCATCACATTGGATGCCTCACTTCTAGTTAGCCCACCTCCAGCGTCCCCATGCCAATAGCCTACAATCAGGGCACCCCCAAAATCTTCCCTCTTTTCCACCATAAAGCTTTCCCTCTCCCTGCCTGTCTCTGAGTCTCTGCCAAAGCTCAGGCAAAGGTAGCTGCTAGAGCAAACTCTGAATATATAGCTTTTGCTTATTCTTATTTAGGTGGTCTTCATTTATCTCCACAGAATTTCTATATTTAATCATAACAAGTGGTTCTTCTCCTCAGGGAAGTCTGGAAAACTCCATTACAGACCCTTGCTACTCAAAGTGTGGTCCCCAGTGTGGCAGCAGGAGCAGCACTAGCAGCAGTGGCACCTGGGAGCTTGTGTGATTTGCAGAATCTCAGTCTCTCTCTACCCCAGACCTACTGTTTCAGAACCTGCATTTTTAACCAGATCCTAAAGGTGACCCTCCACCACATTAAAGTGTGAAGAGCATTGACCAGGAACATTGATCCAGGTCAGTGGGTCTCAGCACTGGGTGCACATTAGAATCCTCTGGGGGCTGTTTAAAATACCAAAGCCCGTCTTCCACAGTCAGAGCATCTGATTTAATTGGCCCTAGGTAGGGCTTGCACATCAATGGTCTTAAAAGCTCCCCAGGTAATTCTCACATGCAGCCTGTGCTAAGAACCGCTGACCTAGGACAATAGTTCTCAAGCTTTTGTGTGTGTCAGGATCATCTGGAGAACCCCCTGGGCACACCGAGGTCCAGGCTGGACGAGGGAGGACAGTCCTGGCCTTGGTAAGAATAACCAAGATCCCAGGTAATTCTGAAACTGATTGAAGTAGGAGAAGTGCTGTGAGGGGACAGTCCCATGGAAGTTTGCCATATACTTTTCTTTTCCTCCTAATTTCTTCTTCTTCCTCAATTCCACTTGTCTGGCACCACGGCTCTTAAACTCAAGTAACAAGAGAACCTCAGAACTGGAGAGAACTGTAGGCATCTTTGAGCACAGTAAACAAGGGTCTGACAGCCAAATCCAGCTCATGGCGTGCGTGTGTGTTTTCATCTATACAGATTTTTTTAAAAAGCTTTGAATCCACTGCCAGCATTTTTTAAAAGGAGATTTTACATAAAAATCTAAATTTCTGGATTCTCCTGGAAAATCAGGAGATCTAGCCACAGTCACCCCATTCCTGCATGGCAACAATTGGCTGGAATTGCTCCTTAAAATGGGGTATGTGTTCACCAGTTTCCCACAGTCCCCACCTGATCCATGTTGATCATTTTTGTTACCTGCCTGGTCCTGCAAGCAACTGAGTTCAAAACCTTTATATTAAGAGTCCTACCCTATATTTTGTAAATGAGAATACCAAGCCCTCCACCTCACCCTGGTGGAAGCTCAAAGACCCTGAATCATGGCCAGTGCTGAGATGTGGGTCAGACTTCTGACTCTGCTGCTTGTGGGAGGTGGGGATCTTGCCTGGCTGAGACCCAACTTCCACACTAGAGGACAACGACCTAGAACCCCCCAGCATCCACTCAGAACTTAGAGCACCTTGAATGATAAGCAATCTCTGCTTTTGGTTTTGGGGCTGTCACCTACTCAGATGCACTTACACAGAAATTAATTCAACCCATTGAGACTCAACAAACTCATCCACACAGTGAGAACAACAACAGGGTCTGATCTATAGAGTTATTTGAGGGTTAAATTAAATCATGCTATTCTGGTAGCTGAGACATAGCAAGGGCTCCATAGTGAGCACTAAATACTATTAATGATTTTTTTCTATATATTTTTCAAAGTGGTCATTGTTGACTTTCTGCCAATCCCAAACTTATTCAGAAAGCAATGTGGTAAGAGAGCCACCTATTGGATGAGTGGCTTTAGGCAAAGCTCTTAAAACTTGCTAAGCCTCAGTGTTTTTCATCTGTAAAATAGAGATAATAATAGCACTTACTCCCCAGAGTTGTCTGAAGTTTAAATGAGATAATGCACGTAAAAAGCTTGCTTACCACAGTGCCCAGCTCCTAAGAACCTCAGCCTTCACTCCTCAAAGCAGGGTCACCACCTAGTGGTGTCAGGGGGTAACTGCAGGCTCTACACGGCAGACGAGAAAAACAATGGCCAAAATATGGCCCTCATTGGTGGATAGAAAGGCCTGATACGACAGTGAAAAGTGAATTCAGAAAGAGGTGGCTGGTCACTCAGTGAGCTTAGGAAATGTTCCCAGGTCCACTCCTGGGCCACTCTTTACCACTGCATGCGCTTGCCATAACAACTCTGGCTTTTCAGCTTGCTTGGGAAGCAGGGGTCTCCTTTGGACGTTAGCCAGCTGGAGTTGGGACTTGCTTGGCCCCTGGTTTGGTTCGTGGCTATTTAGCTTGCTGCTTGACCACTGGCTTGGTTATTGTGCCCAGCTTCTGGTCTCAGCTATTCAGTTTTTGAACACTGTATGATTTGGCTCTGTACCATCATCATGGCTCAAGCCAGCTGATTCTCCCCCAGCTGTGGATAAGAGCTGCTCTTCTCTGCTTGGAAATGTAGCCAGCTAGAGGGGTGGGCTCTTTCTCTTCCATAAGAGACCTGGAAACTGGTCCTGCCCTGCCCAGAAGAAACCCAAACCACACAAGATAGCAACAAGTATTCACTACTATCAAATGGAGCCACTAATCATCTATAAGAGTGACCTGTGTCAGCCTCTAAAAATGTAGCTTAAGGTTCCTTTTCCCTGCCACTGTCCTCACCTAGCCTCTCACTCCTCCCCAGGCAGGAGCCAGGATCAAGAACAAGGTATTTTCCCCTCAAGGAGGGATTAGTTGAGTTTAAGGATGTCTTATGTTTTCCACCATCCCAGCAATGGGCAGGGAAAGGCCATGCCAGGTGAATGGAGCCTCTTTCCACACTTTCTCTTTCCCTCAGATTCTTTACTTTGACAGATAGAGGAGATTGTGGCCTGATGAGAGAGGGAATCATCCAAGCAGACAGAAACTAAAGGTTCACTCCTGGTTTTCTTTCAACAAATACTTAACAGGCGCTTACTAGATGCCTGGCACTGGTCTGGGTGCTGGAGAGACAGCTGAGGACAAAACAAACATGCATGCTGTCCTGGACCTGACTTCCAAAGCAGAGGTGGATGACAAATAAGATAAATAAGTAAAACACATAGTGTGGTGGTGATAAGTCCTAAGGAAAAACAAATCAGGGAAACGAGAAGGTGGTGAGATGACATAGGAACAAAAACCGGAAATGGGGAGGGACTGAACTGTGTGAACATCTGGGAGAGGAACATCCCAGGTGGAGGGAAGGGCAAGTGCAAAGCCCTGACGTGGGACTGTATGTCCAGAAGTTACAAGGAGGCCAGTGTGGCTGGGTTGGGTGAGTGAGGGGAGAAGAGTCAGAGATGAGGTCAAAGAGGTACCAGGTGGTACTGCCTGGGTGGCTCAGTCAGTTGAGTGGCAGGCTGACTCTTGATTTTGGCTCAGGTCATAATCTCTGGGTCCTGGGATCGAACCCTATGTCAGGCTTCATGCTCGGGCAGGGAGTCCGCTTGAGGATTTCTCTCCCTCTGCCCCTTACCCTGCTCTCTCTCTCGCTCGAATAAATAAATATATCTTTAAAAAAAAAAAAAAAGAGGTACCAGGTGGGCTGGAAGGTGAGGAGCCACTGGGGAGTTTCGAGCAGAGGAGTGACAAGATCTAAATTATGCTTAATGGGATCCATCTGGCTGCTACATGGAGAATGGACTGAAGGGGTCAAGGATGATGAGGGACAAGTGCAGAAGCAAAGCATCCATTTAGGAAGCAAGAGATGATGGTGGCTTAGACCAGGGGAGTTGTAGTGGAGAAGGTTACAAGTGGTGGGACAAGCCTTAGAGAGGAGTGAACACATCTCATGTGGAGCACCTACCACAGGTGCAATTAATTCCATAATCACTTTTGTCCTATCCATCTCACCTGACAGAGTGTTAGCTCTCTGTCATTGGGAACCAAACCTGTCTTTTTAGTTCTGTGTCTGGGTGTCCAGGACAGTGACTGACACTAAGTGGACATTCCGATGGATGGATGGATGGATGGATGGATGGATGGATGGATGGATGGATGGATGAGTGGGTGGATGGATGAGTGGGTGGATGGATGGATGGACGGACTGACAGATGGGATGGACGGATGGATGGAGGATGGATGGATGGTTGGATGAGTGGGTGGATGGATGGATGGATAGATGGATAATGGGGTAGAAAGTTCCATTTTCCCAATTTTCCCTTGTTTAAACTATAGAGTTATGATTGGTCAATTTTAGAATAATTCATGGAGCTGAACACCCGTTAAGGATATTCCAGAGATGCCCCCAACTAACAAAAAAAAAAAAAAAAAAAGGAAGAAGTTGTAAATACAGCTGAAGTCCTGAGAAGCCTCGTCAGATGTCTGGGGAAACCAGAACTAGAGACTATAGTTGTCCCAATTGAGGTAAGAGACATTCTAAAAACTGAGTTTGGACATCGGGAATTTTCAGTGTGAAACATTCTGCTGACTTAAACCTTGGTGTGTGGTTCTTTTTGTAAGCACTTTTTATGTAACCTTGCATAAACAGGACTCTAGAGACCATGCCTGCCCAACATAGATAATCCTGAAGGGACCGCTGTGTGGGATACTGAGGGAAGGTTGCACTTTATGTGGATGTTGGGTCCAGTAATTATTCAAGGACACCCCTCCTTTTCCACTGCACCAGGAAGAAACCCTTTTCTTGTTAAATACCTGGGCTCTCTGGGGAACTGGCCCTGCCCAGACTGCTCTCCGAGCTGTACCTCACCTGTAGCCACAGGGAGACTGGAGACAGAAAGTTTATCAAAAATAAAACCCACTTTGACTACCTCAGCAGGTAATGTCTCAAGAATGGTTAGTCATACAACTCCCAGTCTGGATTCAGTCTGGCCACAGAAGCTTCTTCTATTCCACACAGTCATTAGCAACCCTGGAATCAATAGATAGCTCATGCCAGCCTTAGGAAATGCACAAACAGTCATAGCCACAGACCCAGTTAATCTACTGTGGTGATTCCAGGTGCTCACTAGGGGGAAAACTGCACTGGGATGAGTGTATATTCTCTTTTCTCATAAAGACAACTGTACAGCAGGTAAGTAAGTACATATGACTCTAAGTGTTTTCAATCTCTCTCTCTGCCTTTCTGTCTTTCTCTCCCTTTCTGTTTCTGTCTCTGTTTCTCTGCTTCTCTCTCTCTCTCTCTCTCTCTCTCACACACACACACGGGATATTTTTTTGCCTTTAAAAATAGCATTGGTGGGGCGCCTGGGTGGCTCAGTTGGTTAAGCATCTGCCTTCAGCTCAGGTCACAATCCCAGGGGCCTGGGGTCCAGCCCCACGTAGAGCCCCACATCAGGCTCCATGCTCAGTGGGGAGCCTGCTTCTCCCTCTGCCTGCTGCTCCCCCTGCTTATGCTCTCTCTCTCTCTGTGTCAAATAAATAAAATCTTTTAAAAAGATAGTATTGGTAAGCATGTACAACGATAATGATGTCTGAGACAGCCAAGGAGAGAAAAAAAAATGTCTGTACAAGGAAGAAACAAAACACCCACACCCAGGACAAAAGTTCAAGGGAGTATCTTAATTTATCATTAAAATGCAGCAACAATAAGGAGGTAATTTCCTATTTGCCATACTAAAAAAAATACTAACTTTCAAAATGGAGAAATCAACCCATATGTTTAAATTTGTTTATGTAAAGAATATTTGTAATGAAATAAAAACCTCTTATGTACAAAGAAATATGCAAATTGGTAAAACTTACATTCATAAAAATTATGTTTTAAATGAATATTTATTGGTACCAAGTATGTTCATTACATATTGTTAAGGAAAAAATGAAATAAAACATAGGGTTTGCATTTCTAATAATCTAATGGACTAGGCATCTTGACAAAAATCCCCGACAAAAAACAAGTAGAAATCCTTCTAAATGTGGTAAAAATCCTTCTAAATGAATGAATTAGGATGCAAATAACAGAAATTCCCAGATGCCAAATTTGAAGTGAGGGCTGAAAATCAAAGTGGCGAATTGACATTGAGGCTTGGGGACAACTGCCAATCTCAGTGACCAAGAAGTTTTTACAGTTTTACAGATTTTAACAGTTACATGGGAACAAACGACCGAAGTCCTAGACCTACCTATGGTGCAAAAATAAGGCCAAGACCCTCAAAGGACTATGCCCTTGGTGAAGAGTTTGACTAGAAAATAATTTACCCACTGGCAAAGAGATAAGACTAAGAAAGCCTGTTGGACTCAATCCAAAATCCGATAGGGAAAGAGTGTTTCCGTACGAATTCATAACCACAAAATTATTCTCACTTGCTTTTGGGATTTAAATTGCACTCCCTGCAAAGGTTTGGAGAACCCCACGGTGAAAAATTAGTAGAGTGATTCCAGGTTGGTAATACTTCAGAGTACCCAGAAGAAGAAAATTCATATTCTCTCTGGAGGCACCTGCCCTCAACCCAAGCCTCCCTGGAATCCACAGAAAATGCCCCATTAAACATTAGCTCACTAACCAAAACTAAAAAACACATGAATAAATAAGCCACCATAAATGAAAATAAGCAGAAAGAACAAAGAGAATTAGAACTTCATAACATAGATTGTCAGATTCAGAATATTTTTTTAAAAAATGTTTTTTAAAGGAGAAAGAAATAAAATACTATCCCAAAGGGCAGAAGCAAGAGTGAAAAATAACCAAATATCATGTTAGAAGATAAAACAATTTAAATGGAAAAGTCAATGAATAGATAAATCAGATAAATTAGAAACAGATAAAGAGAAAAAATAATGACCTAGAAAACAGACCCGAAAAACTACCCAGATTACTGCACAGAGATATAAATTTATAAGTGGTTAAGAGACACTGCTTCTGGAACATATATCCAATCACATTTCCAAAAGAAGGGAAGAGAGTTGCAAGGTGATATAAGCAAGATGGGGGAATAGCAGATGTCAGCCCTTACTCTGACAGAAACATCAATGCTGGCAACCATCCCTGGATGGGATACCTTTGTGGGAATCTGGTGGCCCAGGGGAGAAATTCTAGTACCCTCTTCAAAATCCAAAAACAAATGCTTTGAAGAGGGTAAGAAACACTGCTTCATATCATCTCTGTCACCCCTCCCCTGGGTGGCGCAGCTCAGTACCAAGAGAGGTCCCTGGCCCACAATTTCTCCCATGAGGGGAAGTGAGAGCAGAATGAGTGCCTGGCTTTCCCAGCCTAGAGAGATGTTGCCCAAGAGGCCACTTCTGCTTCACACCACTCAGAATGCTGAAGAGATTAGCATAGCTGAATAGTCTGGGGAAGCTAGAGTCAGAGAAAAGAAACAGGCTCATAGCAACCACACTGTGGATCTCAAAAACCCAGCCACAGATCCTACTAATTCTCAGACTCCACCAAGAGGCCTACCAACAAAACCCATGGAACTTCTTACCTGCAGCTCCCCCAAATGACCAATGCAGCCCTGGCACTGCATGTGTACCCCTAAGACAGTGTACATGAGCCTCCATAAATGGCGTGCACGTGCTCCTACAAATGGCATGTGCAAACCCCTGCAGACAATACATGGATATCAGCAGCAGGCTAGTTTCTGCAGGTTTGGGGGAAGGCACACGAGCTTGCACACTTCAAGACACTGCCCTAGGGAAAATAAACAGGAGGCTCTCAGCCCTTGGCCCAATTTTGTGGGATAGAGAGAAGGCACACATCCTAAGACTTCCCCTCCAAAGAAGGAACATGAGGGAATGAAAAGACTGAAGAAAAGCAATTGTTGAAGAACTAATGATTTTCAAAGATTGATAAATTAATCCTGAGACTCAGAAAGCATAGAAATCCAAAAAGGTTTTTTTTTAAATCCACACCTGTGCATGTCACACAGAAACTGAATAATATGCAAACTACTCCTCCCTCCACTCCACCCACCAATAATAAACATCTTAAAAACAGCCAAAAATAAAAGACAAAGGAATAGAAATCTGAGTAGCAAGACTTCTCAATGGAAATCTGTAGACATAGACTGAGATCTCAATGTGCTAAAAGAAAAGAACTGTCAACTTAGAATTATATACCTAGCTAAACTATCATTTTCTAACAAGAGCAAAATAATGCCATTTCAGACAAATAGAATAAAATAATGTCTTCATTAAGGAATTAATAAAGGAAGTATTTGAGGAAGAAAGAAAGTGAATCCCAGAAGAAAGGTCTAAAATGCACCAAAAAATGTACATACAGTCAGTTCTGCGGATTTGGTGGTCCTGCATAAGTCTGGTTAGAATCATAGGAGCATAAGGAGCATCACAATGGTGCCCTAAAGCAGGGATGGGCAGATGTTCCCTTTGAAGATGCTAAAGTGTGCAGATACTCTCCCTCTGAAACATACTGGTCCAGAAAATCTTTTACTGCCATAACATTAGAAAGTCTTTGCTGGAGGATGCGCCACAGTTCCCTTCATTACCCCCAGGGTGCTCTTCCCTCTGGATGAACCCAACCTGCAACTTTATCCTCCCCCAAAGCTACAGAGCTGTTAATGTTCCAGATAATCCTTCAAATCCACATGCCAGCTTTCTACTCAACTAATAACAATTCTGGATAAATCATACCAATATCTAAAAAGAAAAAAAAGGCATTTCATTTTAGATTTTTGAAAGGAGAAAAATCATACTCAATGGAAAATAAAAGGAGGGATTTGGGCTCTCAAATCTCATTTTACACCTCTTGCTTCATATATATTCTCTCTCTTCAAATGGTCTTGCCCTTTTTTGCCATGTGCAAACTCCTACTCATCCCTCAAGACCCAAATCAAACATAAATTCTGTGAAATATTTCCTGATTCCTTCTATACTAATACTGTACCTTGCATATAATATTTCAGTTTTTGCCATTATTTCTATGTCTGTCTTCACCATTAGACTGTGAACTTCCTAAAAACAAGAACTAGTTTTTTCTTTATTTCTGTATCCCCAATTCCTGGAACATTATCTGACCTATAGTAGGTATTTGTTCATATGTATTTATTGAATGAGTAAATGGACCCCATAGATTTTCAAATAAAGTTATGCAATAGATATAGACTATTCAATCACCATGTAATCAGGTCTCACATCAGTATTCTGGATCCTAGGAGAAGTCTAGCTCACAAAATGTAAAATCCCCCAGTAAGTAAGGAACTAAAGCTCAGCGATGTGATTATATTGATGTCCCTTTAGGATCTGGGGTCAAATATCTGTGACATAGACCTAATGCAAAACTGAGTCCTGGGACTGCAAAAAATACCAGAGGGCTCTTGGACCTTATCAACTGCCATGGTCCTAGGAGCATTTATTGAGAAATTTACTTATCAGGGTTGGTAACCTCTAGATTTGGATTTGTCTGCCTGCTTTCTAAGCCACTCATTAATCTGCAGGACGTTCTCTGAGCCTTAATCATTTCTGCCTTATTAGCATATCATTAATTTCTATGTAAAGCAGGGGTCACAGACCATCACTGTGACACAATAATTCTCTGAATGTAGGAAATTGAATCATTTAAATTTCTAAGCAGAAATGAGAAGATATGTTTCCAGAAAAAGTAGTTCAGTGATAACAAAACAGGAAGCATCCTGAGTAAGAAATGGCATTTTGTAGAGTAGGGAAGAGAATGTCAAAAATTCCAGGCAGGGACCCTTTTTAGGTAAATGTCCACAAAACGCAAATCTGTAGAGACAGAAAGTAGATTAGTGGTTCCCTGGATTTTGGGGTGGGAAAGGAGATTAAGTATAAAGGGGCTCAAGGGGTCTTATTGGGTGATGGAAATTTTCTACAACTAGTTTATGGTGATGGATGCACAGCTCTGCCAAGTTACTAAAAAGCACAGAATCACACACTTAAAACAGCTGAATTTTGTGTATGATATGTAAATGATCCCTCAATAAACTGGGGTTTTTGTTAACAGTTTCAGTGTTAGCATATCAAGGCCAAAACAAAGTTTGGCAGCTCTGTAATTAGCCACATCAAGAATTAAGAAGGGGCTCCTGGGTGGCTCAGTTGGTTAAGCTTCTGCCTTCAGCTCAGGTCCTGATCCCAGGGTCCTGGGATCAAGCCCCATGACAGACTCTCTGCTCAGTGGGGAGCCTGCTTCTTCCTCTCCCTCTGCCTGCTGCTCCCCCTGCTTGTGGGCTCTTGCTCTCTGTGTCAAATAAATAAATAAAAGAATTAAGGAGACTGAGGGGTGCCTGGGTGGCTCAGTCACTTGGGAGACCAATTCTTGATTCCAGCTCAGGTAATTATCTCAGGGTGGTAGGATTAAGCCCCACATCCAGCTCCCCATTTAGTGGGAAGTCTGCTTGAGCTTCTATCCCTCTCCCTCTGCCCCTCTTCCCACTCGTGCTCTCTCTCTATATATATAAAATAAATAAATCTTAAAAAAAAAAAAGAATTAAGGAGACTGAGACCAGTTTGTAACAGGATATTTGCTCCAATGCAATCGTTTGATTTTTCCATTATAGAAAATGTCAAGCATATAAAGAGAGAGAGGATGGTATAACAAACCTCCATGTACACAGCACCCATATTCAACAACAATCCAACTCATAGACAATTTTATGTCACCTAAAAGCCCATCTACTCCATCCTACCCCACACACTAGATTTTACAGCACTGTATTTTTTTTTATTATGGAAAATGTCAGACATATACTAATGTACACCGTGCAGTACAATAAGCCCCACAAACCTACCTTCCAGCTTCAACAATTATCAATACATGGCCGGCTGGTCTTTCTCTATCCCTCTCGCTACCCTCGTCCCTGTCTTATTAGTAAGCATACCTTAGACATCAAATCATTTCATCTGCAAATATTTCATTAAGTATCTCAAAAGGTGAGGACTTTATTCTTTTAACATAGCCACAGTACTATTATCATATCCCAACAAAATTAAGTGCAAAATTAAGTGGTAAATTGCTAAATACCCAGGGTTCAGATTTCCAATTGTACCATAAATGTCAAAAATACATTTTTTAAGAGTTTGTTTATTTGAATCGGGATCCAATGAAGGTTCACACACTGCTATTTACTAACACGTCTCTCATTTCTTTTAGTCTACAGGCCGTCTCTGTCCCCCTGCCCCATTTCTCTCTCGTCTTCCTTGCAATTTCTTTGCTGAAGAAACCAGGCCATTTGTCTGTAGACTTTTTCTCCGTCTAGATTTTGCAGCACTATTTTTAATAACAAAACACTAGAACCAGTAGACACCATGCATCGAAAGGAAGTCAGTTAAATAAATGAGGATATAACCACGTAATGGAATTCATAAGAGCTATGTGATTAATTAACGTCAAACAGAAAGATATAACAAATATTTATTAAAAATATACTATGTGCCAGGTTCTATTCCAGATGTTAGAGATAAAGCAGTGAATAAAATAAAATCTTTGCCCTCTGGGAGCCTATATTTTAATGGAGGGTGACAGACAATAAACACATAAATAATTAAAATGCATAGAATGTCAGGTGGTGCTACCTGGGATGGAGCACAATACAGCAGGAAAAAGGAATAAGGGCTGTGAGGAAATGGGAAGGGAAGGTTGCCATTTCCAATGAGATAGCCGGAGAAGGCTGTGATGAGAAGGTGACATATGAGCACAGGCCTGACAGAGGTGATGAGTGAGCAAGTTATACAGGTAAATGGTGTGGGGGGGGGGAGCCAGGGCAGAGGCAGCAGTCAGTACAAAGGGCCTGGGATGACAGTGTGCCTGGTGTGTTCAAGGAATGGCAGGGAGGCCAGTGTGACTGGAGGGAGCTGGAGGGTGGGAGATGCTGCTCAAGAGGGGCCTGGGCCCAGATAGTTCAGGGCTTTGCAGGCCATCACAAGGATGTTGGATTTTATTCTGGGTGATATGGAACCACAGAAGAGGTTCCATCTGAGAAGTAACAAGATAATGAAACAGTAACAAGATAATGGGAAGATGAATAAAAAAAAGTTGCTATACTTGCTGGACAATTTCTCCAGCACCCTATCAGTTCCTGCACATGACCCTATGGGCTGATGACCACTTATCTTTCATTTGTCAGAGAGGGGACAGTACAAGTGCCCCTGAGGCCCTTCCACTGAGGCTCAGGGCAAAGAGCTCTGGATTGAGTGATGTTTATTAGGAAGAAGTTCCACAGAAAGGGTTGATTCTGTGGCAAGAGCCCCACTTTCTGTGGTCTGGCCTGGGCACTAGCAGTCTGTCCCTCCAAGAGCCCCTAAAGCGAACTATAGCCTGTTCCAGATCTGTTTTTGTACACTTTTTTATAAAAAACTTTTGTAAAGTTTTATTGGTACAAGGCCACGCCCATGCCCATTCATTTGCATATCGTCCAGAGCTGCTTTTAGCTAAGCAGAGTTGGGTAACTTTGTTAGAGACCTTATGACCCCAAAGCCTAAAATATTTACTACCTGGCCCATTATAGGAAAAGTTTGCCCAGCCCTGTCCTAGAGAAACCAAGCTTCCCAAAGCCCAAGGCCCACCCAGTGAGGTGGTTCTGTCTTTGGAGAGTCACAGCCTGGTTCTGGCTGAGACCTATCATTTTGAGGGGCTTCTTCCATTGGTCTGGGTGGATTTCCTGAGATGGGTGGTGGATTCCCTGGGGCCCCTCTGCTCTCCCTCCCTATTCTCGTCCTCTGGGAACTGAGGTGAGTGGCTCTGCCTCACGTACCACCCTTCCCCCACCCAGAGTGAGCCCCCATACAGTATAGGATGTCTTCGTGGGTTCACAAACAGCCCCGGGCCCAGATTCCAGCTCTACCACTGCTTACTCGTCACCTTGTATAATGTCTCTGGGCCTTGGGCTCCTCAACTGCAAAACAGGGCTAACAGTCTCTGGTCCAAAGACTGCTGAGAGAGTAGCATGGGATGGTGGGCATGGAGGCTGAGCACAGCGCCTAGCCCTACTGCGGCAGTGTGCACTGGCCACCACACCAAGGCGGGCCTCTTACTCCATTGACAGGGCCACTTGGATGCAGTTGTGGATACTTCATCCCTGAGTGGCTCTAGCAATTACAGGACTCCACGGGCTATGCTCATCCCCACGTCATTGTCATTATCACAGAGCACAACTGTCAACAGAGAAGCCCTGGGCACCAGTGGACATCTCATGCTTTCCTGGCAACACTTTTCCCCTTTTTGGATAAAATCACCCCACCCCCTCTCTCTGACAGGAATGGTGGGGTCGAAAGAAGGTGACCTAGCCCAGTCTGCCTAAAGAGTCTCCTCTTTAGTACGCAGAGAGACTCAGGAACATCCCAAGAATTAAGCCCTTTCCCAGCAGAGACTTTGCATTGGGTTGGCCAAAAATATCCATTCCCCGTGAGCACAGGCTGGAAGCAACCCCGCCCCCGGCTACCGCACTGTGTGGCCGTCACTCCTCGGATCTCTTCCCTCCACCTTGGGTGCTCACTTTCATATGCGCATTGCACTTCCAGTCTTGCAGAGTCAGAGAGGTTTCTGGGGCCAGACATGTCACTATGGGACCCAACGCTGCTCCCAGACTCAAACAGTATTACACTCCAAGGCATAGACAAAAGCTGCCTTTTTGTGTCTCCTTTAAAGGGGGGGGAAATGCAGTTTGGATGTGCTAATGACAAGGCAGGTGAGGTGATGAGACTGGTGTCCCTGAAGGCCAAGCAGAATAACTGTGTTCCAACGCTGCCACCCCCTGCAGCAGCCGTGCCCCTGAGTTATCAAGGAATGAAAGGAAGCAAATTGAGGAAGGGGACGTGAAAACATCTGTTGAGAAGATGGAGAGCTCCTCCTTTCCTATGTCTCATTATTGTATCTAGAATAGAAGCTAAAAGGAAGAAATTGTTCAGTAACAACAAAAGGATGGCCAAGAAAGACTTCAGTAAGATGTCTGCAGCACCAACTTCGACAATCCGCCGTATGACAAAGACAGGCTAGTCTATGCCTTGTTGGAGGTGTGTGAAATAGTGTGATGGCCAGGTTTTCCTGCCCAGTGTACCATCACCTCTGTTTTGACAAAAGCATCGTGGTTTCCTTTTGTAGAACCACCTTCCCTCCTTGGCCCCCTCCACTCCCCATCAATCTATAAGTCACTGAGGTTTAGGGGGGGCATAGCCCACTCCTCTGCTCCAGGGATGGGCAAGGAAACCAGGCCTGGTCAATGAGGGCACTGCTTGTCCTTGTCCTCAGTGATGGGTTCAGAGGTGAGCAGACGGCCCCATCACTGTACCAATCAGAGCCAACAAATATCATCCCTAGGGCTTTGGCTGGAATGATTTAGGCAAAGGTTTTTCTCTTTCTTCTAGATATGCAAGCTAGTTGGATACAGTCTGGAACCACAGAGGGGCTGTCCTGGCCACCACTTGAGGAAAATGAAACTGATGAGTCCTGATGACTTTGTCTGAGCTCCTACATCCAGCCATGTTTAGAGCTAACTGTACCCCTGACCTTTACGTTCACAAGCTAATAAATTCTCTTTTCCATTGCTTAAATCAAGAGTTCTGCCTGTTGCAAATATCTGCCAGCCACCAGGAAATTAGGAAGGGGTATTTTCTCTCTCTAACCTGTGGGAAATCCCTTTTTGAAAGGGATATCTTTGTCTTCCTGCCCCCTTAGATACCTTTGTCTTCCTCCCCTGCACTGGAAATTCAATACGTGAAAATTTTTTCCTTGTCCTTTGGCATTCTCTAATAAAAAGAAAAATGGACTAGGGAGGAACATTCCTTGACATGGTACAAATGAAGGTCTATGTAATCTAAATATGTCATTCAGTTTGATAAGAAACTTGTCAAAATTCCAAAAGAGTCTCAGGGAAAAGGCAAAAATGATATGCAAATGCCAGAGGGAGGGAATATACAAGCCCAAGCATCCCCTTGCTGCCCAGATCACTCAGCGGCCTGATCACACAGCAGCACCGTATGTCAGAGGGTTCCCAGGGCACACAGGGTGACAGCTTCCCACTTGAGATGCTAAGGAGAAACATCTCCAACTTGGGGAGAGATTTCCTTAGTTGTCTTGCTTCTTGTGTCTCTCTGGCCATTTTTCATGGGACGTGGGTCATAGGAGATGGTAGGGAGAGCTAGAGAATGGACTGGGAGAGAATTGTGAATATTTTTCTACGTAAAAAATGATTGTTAGCTTTATGCAAGTTCTGTTGAATATGTATCCCTTTGAGCCAGGCCCACACTATTGCCTGACCTATTTCCATGATGCTGGGTAGCAGCATGAGGCCCATCGAGTTTGCTAAAATCCTGTAAGCCAGAGTGGTCTCTGCCCTTCTCCATATGACCCGGAGGGCTAGGCAGCCTCACTGACTAAGCAGGGAAGGGTTCTGGTATTTCCACTGGCTAACACACAAGTTGGTGAACACCAGCTTCATTTGGCCAGTCCAGATCTTTCCTATCCTTTCTCCACCCACCCCCACCCCACCCTGCCAGTAATCATTTCTGGAGTGAATCACTGTTCAGTGGTTGACCTTCAGTGAGCTCCAAAATCGCCATTCAGAAGAACTGTGTATCAGTTCTTCTCACAGAGATGGGCAATCTTTGGGAGCTCACTCTTCCCACATATAAGGAAGCAATCATACTAAAATCTCTCTTCTCCAGGGCCACAAATAACTTATTCACAGGTAGCCATAGTAATAACCCATGCAACCACAAACTTTTTTTGAGCATCTATTTTGTGGCAGTACTCAATCAGGCACAGAGACTAAAAATGTAAACCAAGTTTATCTCTGCCCTCAAGGAGTTCGTAGAAAAACTAAGCAGATAGAAAGAGCATGCTGCCCATGTAAAATCATCAACAGTCACCAGAATTCCAAATGAAGCTGAGTTCCCAGACTGTCCACCTGTCTCTTTCCTGCTGTCTCTGTGTGTTGGGTCCAGTCCATCATCGTCAGGCTGTCTCCCAGACCCCGGCCCAGCCCACCCACTCCTTCCTCCATCTAAAGATTTGGGTCAGCTCCATTTCCCTCAGGTCCTGCACCCATCCTGAAAAGGCCTGCAGCACTGACTTTTCTGAACCGAACATCTTCAGCAGCACCCACAGCCTCTTTCTCCTGCACACATTTCTCCTTCTGGAACACAGCATTAGTCACAGACCCAGACTTGGAATCTGGGTGCCACAGAGCTCGCTCCTGGGCTGTCTCCTTACACCCTGTCTCCTCCACTGCTCTGATCTGAAATCTGGTGCCAAGGGACCACTGCTGGGCAGGTACCATGCCCTGAGCCATAACCCTCCCTGTTTTCATCTGCAGCACTCCTGCCTTCCTGTCTTGCTCTGCTGTCATCCTAGGAACAGAAGCACAGAGCCCATTCAAGTAATGGCTTCCTCTGGAGGAATGAATAGGACTGTCCTGTGAGTGATCCTACAAGTTCAGGTTTGCTGACAGCAAGCTAGAGGGAGTGTCCACCGCTCTCAGAGGCGGGGCTACAGTAGACACCAGCTTTCTCGCAGTTTCCAGGAACAAGAAGCTGGCAGTCATGTGCCATTCCTACACATCTGACATCTACACATTAATTGTCCATGCCAGAGCCTTATATTCCACACCCCTCCCAGCACAAGGTTACTTATACGAAGGTGCTATAGAAAGGTAGAGACACAGGGTCAGGCTCTTCCCCTGCAGTACAGCCCCACATTATGAAAAACCACTCTGGCAGATGCTGAGAGAATGGGGAGCGGGGTGTTGCTTGCTTCATCTCCATGGCTCTTGACTTGCAAATTTCCCAAACTAAGCCTGCTCCTCACCATGCATGTGGTATTTGCCCCTCTCAATTGGCCCCAATGTCTCTTAGAGAGTCTATCAGTTTTCTGGGGCCACTGTGACAAAGTACATGGCTTCAAACAACAGAAATCTACTGTTTCACATGGTTCTGAATGTTAAAAGTTCAAAATCAAGGTGTCAGTAGGTCCATGCTATGACGGCTCTCGGGAGAATCCTGCTCACCCTCACCTACTTTCTAATGTTTCTGGTGTTCCCTGGCCTATAGCTGCATCCCTCCAGTTCCATGGCCACCTTCTCCCTGTGTATCATATCATCATCCTCCCTCTGGGCATGTCTGTCTCTGTGTCCAAATTGCCCCTTTTATAAGGATACCAGTCATCCTGGATTAGGGCCCACCTGATGATCTCCTTATAATTTGATTACCTCTGTAAAGACCTTGTTTCCAAATCAGGCCATACTCTGAAGTACTGGGGGTGAAGATTTCAACATATCCTTTTGGGTGGACACAATTCAACCCATAACAGAAAGTCTCCCTGATAAGACCCTCCTGCCTTCCAAATGTATCACCATATCTATCTCTTTCACCACTGGGCCCCACCTACCCCAAGGGCCCCAAGACTTCAAGTGAGCTGCCCCAAGACACACACTAGGGCCCACCGCGCCTGCCGTGCCCTGGGACACTTAGTGGCTGCCCCATCATCCCAGCTGTCCATCCTCATAGTCTGGCCAGTCTCCAGTTTGAGCATTTGTCTGATCGGTTAATGCTAGCTATGGTGAGATTATTGGGATAGGCAGCTGAATAAACCCTGGAACATTCTAGACAACTGCCCACTGTACTCAGCATCTGTTGAGTGCCATAAATCACTAAGATCTCAAAAATGGGAAATACAGAGAAACTATCTGAAGCCATAATGCATGTGAAGTTTGCTTAAGCTATCTCTTTTTTAAAAATTCAATTAGCCAATAATTCATTAGTTGTGTATAACACCCAGTGCTCATCACATCACGTGCCCTCCTTAATGCCCATCACCCAATTACCCCATTCCCCCACCCACCTCCCCTCCAGCAACCCTCAGTTTGTCTCCTATAGTTAAGAGTATCTCCTGGTTTTTCTCCTCTCTGATGACTTCCCATTCAGTTTTCCCTCCTTTCTCCTCCCTGTGCTGTTTCTTATATTCTACATGAGTGAAACCATATGAGAATTATCTTTCTCTGACCGACTCATTTCGCTCAGCATAATACCCTCCAGTTCCAACCATGTCAATGTAAATGGTAAGTATTCATCCTTTCTGATGGCTGAGTAATATTCCATTGTATATATGAACCACATCTTCTTTATCCATTCATCTGTCGATGGACATCTCGGCTCTTTCCACAGTTTGGCTATTGTGGACATTGCTGTTATGAACATTGAGGGGCAGGTGCCCCTTCAGATCACTGCATTTGTATCTTTGGGGTAAATACCTAGTAGTGCAATCGCTGGGTCATAGGGTAGCTCTATTTTTAACTTCTTGAAGAACCTCCATACTGTTTTCCAGAGTGGCTGTACCAGCTTGCATTCCCATCAGCAGTGTAAGAGGGTTCCCCTTTCTCCTCATCCTTGCCAACATTTGTTTCCTGTCTTGTTAATTTTAGCCATTCTGACTGGTGTGAGGTAGTATCTCATTGTGGTTTTGATTTGTATTTCCCTGATGCCAAAGGATGTGGAGCATTTTTTCATGTGTCTGTTGGCCACTTGCATGTCTTCTTTGTAGAAATGTCTCCTCATGTCTTCTGTCCATTTCTTGACTGGATTATTTGTTTTTTGGGTCTTGAGTTTGATAAGTTCTTTACAGATCATGGGTACTAGCCCTTTATCTGATATATCATTTACAAATATCTTCTCCCATTCTGTAGGTTGCCTTTTAGTTTTGTTGACTGTTTCCTTTGTTGTGCAGAAGCTTTATCTTGATGAAGTCCCAATAGCTCATTTTTACTTTTGTTTCCCTTGCCTTCGGAGATGTGTCTAGCAAGAAGTTGCTGTGGTGGAGGTCGAAGAGATCACTGCCTATGTTCTCCTCTAGGATTTTGATGCACTCTTTCTCACATGTAGGTCTTTCATCCATTTTGAGTTTATCTTTGTGTTTGGTGTAAGAAAATGGTCCAATTTCATTCTTCTACATGTAGCCATCCAATTTTCCCAGCACCATTTATTGAAGAGACTGTCCTTTTTCCAATGTCCTGCACTGTCGAAGATTAGTTGACCACAGAGTTGAGGGTACATTTCTGGGTTCTCTATTCTGTTCTATTGATCTATGTGTCTGTTTTTATGCCAATACCATACTGTCTTGATGATTATGGGCTTAAGCTACCTCTTTTGATGAATGGGGGGCCTCCCTGCTACTTAGCATGGTTATTAAAATGATGTAAAGAATGGCTGAATTGGCTGGTGACTTATTAAACACTATTCAAATACACTTAATTCGAGTTTGCTGGGGACATCATAGTCTTATTCTTATGGTGTAGAAAGTGTCATGACATTAATGAAACTTCAAAGGTGTTGTAATCAACTCTGGTCTCTACTTTTCTGTGCTTAACCCTGGAGTCCAAAGGTACAAGTCACAGCATTTTGTCACAGAAAAGTAGATTATTTCTTCTCTCTATTCCAGCTGCTCTTCCATTTCCTAAATCAGCGGGACCCTTTCTGCCACTGCCCTGTCACCTGTCTTCATCCAGCTAGGATAGGACTGGTAAAACCCCAACAGCTGTGAGTCTAAGAAACAAGGAGTGGGAGAGACAGAAGCCATTCCAGCTGGGTGGAGAGTCTGACACTAGGATAGATTTTGAAATGGTTCAACCCTAAATTGATAATCCATGTCAAGAGCCTTATGTTTGGCATCCCCTGTCTTATTCTGTTCAATTACTCATCCATTAGAAAGACACATAAAATTTTTTGTAACTAGGGTTGAACTCTAGTTTGAAACCCATGATTTTTCTCAATTATTCCTCTTCCTTCTGGTTCCTTCCTCTAGCCCATGTATTCTAGGTATTGTGTCTGGAAGGAATGCAGCAAAAATCCTTGAATTTCCCAACAAATTTCCATCTTATAAAAATACTCCCACATTGGAATATGATGTGCCAGTAGTCCAGATCTGTGATGCTCAGCACTCACTTCTGTTCTGCTTTTCAAAGACAGGAAGGCAATGGCTAAGCATCTTCGAAATTTATTAAGTTGTACTGCTCAGTCCCCATACCTATATTTCTGGGAGCTTGGCTATGGCCTCCCCACTCCAACCCAAAAAGAATTTCTAGTAAACCTTCTGTGGAGTCTACATTGAGAATTTCCCATATAAAGAAAATTCTTAGGTATAATTTTTTTCCTGCTAAATTCAATTCAAATACCATCTACTAAACACATGTGTTGAGCATTATGGGGGACAGACAAATGGGGAAATCTTAGTTCTGGCCCTCCAGGGGCCGATAAATTGAGAGGGAGAGGTGGAAATACACAAGTGATATGGAGCAGATTCTGCTAAATGCCATTCAAGAGGTGGTAGTGGATGTCATGTGGGCTGCCCACACCTTCCCTGTGTGCCTTCCTTCCCCCAGCTGCCAGGAGTGTTAGTTGTAGGCAGCTCCCAGCTGATTTGGAAAGGCATTTTAGACATTTATTCAACCAATGCTTATTGAATACCTGTTGTGACCTGGCACTGTTCTAGGCACTAGGGATACGGCAGCTAACAAGACACATCTGGTCTCTGCTCTCATGTACAAGCCAACAAACAAGGTATTTTTAGCCAGTGAAAAGTGCTAAGAAGAAAATAAAATGACGGCAGCTAAGACTATGAATGGAGTGTCAGAGAAGGGCTCCTTTGGGGAGGGTGGTCTTCCCCCAAAATGTTGAATGGGTAGGCCAGGTGCAGATTTGGGGAAAGAGGGTCCAGGCGGAGGAAGTGGCAAGTGCAAAGGCTCTCAGATGGCACTGAGACAAGTGTGTTTAAGGAAGAGAATGAAGAACCATATGATGAACTGAGAGTTGACGTGGGAGAAAGGCGGGGGGGGGGGCAGTCTAGATCACATAAGGCCTTGAAGGTTAGGTGTTTGGATTTTATTCTAGGAAAGATGGAAAGGTACTAGCAGATTTACAGCTGGGAGGGGTATTTTCTGCAGTTTAGAAAGATGGTTCTGGTAGTTAGGCACAGAGGCATGGAGGCAGGAAGCCTGCGAGGAAGTTACATCACAGTGCAGGGTAGAGGGGATAGAGACGTGGACTGAGGAGGTGGCAGAGGGGACAGAAAGAACTGGACAGATCCTGGACACAGATTAAAGACAGACAGCAGGAACTGCTAACATCTTGCTAGCTATGGGTAAGAAGAGGCAAGGTGGCCAAGGATGACTCCCAGATCTGGGGCTTCAGTAACTGGATGGTGGTAATGCCATCTTCTAGAAGGAGGAGGGATGAGTAGGCAATTTACAGGTAGACGTCAGATGAAAAGGATTCCAGACCCAAGTAAGATGGAAGCCTTCAAGATAGGAGAATCGGCACACATCTTAGAATCTCCTACTAGTCTAATGCAGTTGGCGCATAGGGTGTGTTGTGGTGAGAAGGAGTAGTGAGAAGGAGTCCTTCCAGCAAGGACAAGGAAGGCAGAGAGAAAATCAGGTTTGAAAGAAGAAGATTATTGAGTTTGCTATGGGCATTTTAAGGGGGAGGTGACTGAGTGGCCTGTTGGTGGAAAGTGCTGTTGGCAATTAAAAGCGCTTACCTAGAATTCCAGAGAGTAGTAAGGGTTCCATAGACTCATGGTGGTTGAAGCTATGGGCTGGGTGAGATCACAGAGGACAGGGCTGAGAATGGAGTCCTGGAGAATAGTATTTTTTTTTTTAAGATTTTATTTATTTATTTGACAGAGAGAGACAGCCAGCAAGAGAGAGAACACAAGCAGGGGGAGTGGGAGAGGAAGAAGCAGGCTCCTAGCAGAGGAGCCTGCTGTGGGGCTCCATCCCAGAACGCCGGGATCACGCCCTGAGCCAAAGGCAGACGCTTAACGACTGCGCCACCCAGGTGCCCCCTGGAGAATAGTATTTAAAGGCTGGGGAGGGAGGAGGTGCAAAAGGGAGACTTCAGGGTCAAGGACCCTCAAGATTGCTTAGGATATTCAAGGAAGCCAGAAATGGAGAGGAAGATTTTTGCAAAGTAACAGCTTCCTTAGGTGGCCACCCACCCTCCTTTGCATTTTTAAGTCTAACAAACAGGTGTGGCCTCAGGGTTCTGCTCACTCTTATGGGTAGAGCCTCCTGCACCTCCAGCCAGAGTCTAGGTCCCTGTGGCCAGAGAGTATTCCCGGGGACCAATGCTTCCCTCCCAAAACCTCATCGCTTCTGCTTTACTTTTCTCCTCGCCCCATTTCTTACAACAGCAAGGCTATGGCTTGGAATCATCACCGATGCTAGCCAGGGTTAATAGAAAGACAATTAAAGGCAGTGGTTCTCAACTCTGCATACAAATAAATCACAGGACAGCTTGTTAAACTGCAACCCCCATCCCAGAGATTCTGACTTGGAAGGTGAGAGGTGGGGTCCATGAGTCTGAGTTTCTAACAGGACCACACTTTGAGTTGCACTGCCCTAAGGCACCCTGGATAGCCATGCTGACTTCTTGTAGACAGGCCTCTGGAGCTGAATTAAAATAATAAAAGTAACAACAAATATTTATTAAGCTTTTACTATGTGATACTCACTGCTAAGTCCTACCTATGCATTATTTTATTTAATCCTAAAAAATGCTCTGAGGGAGGCAGGATTATTAGTCTCATTTATTCTCACAGAGATGGAGTAACTTGCCCAAGGTCACACGACTTTGGCAGCCCTGAGGTTCCTCCTTCTAAGCCTGTGACCTTAGCCAGTGCTTCCATCAACTGCCCAGGTGGGCTTGCCAAGAACTCCACACACAAAGGACTCGGCCAGCCCTGCTGGGTGGCCCTGAGACCTCTTGTTACAGAGAATGGCCATCTGTCCACTGAGATGATGGTTCTCACCCATTCCCCACAGCTGACACACATACCAGGTGGAATTCACAATATACCTCTGTAGACATAGCAAAATTTCTACTCTGCACATGGGTAAAATGTAAAAGAAACTTGACACCACTATAAATCACAACTCACAGGCAGCCCAATAATTCCCAACTATCACAGTTAAGAAAACAACATCACGGCAATAATCCATCACTATGAACTATGGCCAAGATGAGATAGTCTGCAGGTTACGTGTGATTCTTAACACACTAACTACAATGCAAGAGAGTGAGAATAATGCATTATGTGTGCAATCTTATGGCCATTCTAATTTTAGAAGCTGGAAGGTAAATCATTTGAAAACCGTCTCTCGGGGCGCCTGGGTGGCACAGCGGTTAAGCGTCTGCCTTCAGCTCAGGGCATGATCCCGGCGTTCTGGGATTGAGCCCCACATCAGGCTCCTCCGCTGGGAGCCTGCTTCTTCCTCTCCCACTCCCCCTGCTTGTGTTCCCTCTCTCGCTGGCTGTCTCCATCTCTGTTGAATAAATAAATAAAATCTTAAAAAAAAAAAAAGTCTCTCTCCCCATCAGGTTGACATCTGTGTTTTTGCCTGCCTGGTATCCACTCTACCTCCAATTCAGCCTGAATAATAAGCCCCCCACCCCCAACTTTCTAGTGTGGTTTGGGTAGAGCCAGATCCAGTCCTGATGCCAGCAGTCGGCATGTGGCCCAGATGTGGCCAATAAGAGCACAATATGCCCCAGACTTTTGGTCCCAGATTGGTCACCAGATTCAATCAGAGCCAGTCAGACTCAGTGCAGGGACTTTTGTCAGAACTGCTGAGAAACAAGGATCTCTCTTGCCTCTTGGCCTGGAAGCTGGGAGGATGCCAGCCTGGAGCTGCTGAGATCCACACTGAGGGTGACCACATAATTAATCACCCAAATTGGAACACTTTGAGAGTAAAAGGAGATACCATTAGTACTTAGACTAAACAACAGGCAAGCATTGGGACTGTCTCGGGCATGCTGGAGCGACTGGTCTTCCTGCCCACAAGAAAGAGCTGACAGCAAGGAGAGCAGAACTCGGAGAGAAACTGAATCCTGCTGATAGTTTCATTTTTTAAATAAAATTTTTTTAAAAACAGACTTTCTTTTTAGAGCAGTTTTAAGTTCGTGGCAAAGTTGAGTGGGAAATACACAGCATCTCCTTATACCCTAGCCTGCCCTCAGCCTTCTTCACTATCGATGTCCCCCACTAGGGGGGTCCATTTGTGACTGTTGATGAACCTACACCAAGACATCACTATCACCCAGAGTCCAGAGTTTACATTAGGGGTCACTCTTGGGTTCTATATTCTACGGGTTTGGACAAAAGCACAATGACACGTATCCACCATTACAGGATCATACAGAATAATTTTGACGCCCCAACAAAGCCCTGTGCTTTGCCTATTCATTCCTCCGTCCCCCAACCCCTGGCCACCACTCAGCTTTTTACTGTCTCTATGGTTTTGTCTTTTCCAAAATGCCACACAGTTGGAATCATACACCGTGTAGTCTTTTCAGGTTGGCTTCTTTTTTCTCAGTAATATGTATCTAAGGTTCCTCCAGGTTTTTTCATGGCTTAGTAGTTCATCTCTTTTTAGGACTGACTAATACTCCATTGTCTGGATGTATCACAGTGTATTTCTCCATTCACCTACTGAAGGATATATTGGTCACTTCCAGGTTTGGGCAATGATGAGTAAAGCTGTTTATAAACATCCACGGGCTGGTTTTTATGTGAACATAAATTTTCAACTCTCTTGGGTAACTACTAAGGATTTAATAAGCTTTTTCTTTTCAAACAATTTTTATTTATTTATTTATTTTTTTTAATAATGATTTTTTATTATATTATGTTAGTCACCATACAGTACATCCCCGGTTTTCGATGTAAGGCTCGATGATTCATTAGTTGTGTATAACACCCAGTGCACCATGCAATATGTGCCCTCCTTACTACCCATCACCGGTCTATCCCATTCCCCCACCCCCCTCCCCTCTGTAGCCCTCAGTTTGTTTCTCATAGTCCATAGTCTCTCATGTTTCATTCCCCCTTCTGATTACCCCCCCTTTCTTTATCCCTTTCTTCCCCTACTGATCATTCTAGTTCTTATGTTCCATAGATGAGAGAAATCATATGATAGTTGTCTTTCTCTGCTTGACTTATTTCACTAAGCATTATCTCCTCCAGTGCCGTCCATGTTGTAGCAAATGTTGAGAACTCATTCTTTCTGATTGCTGAGTAATATAGAAAAGTTGCAGAGATAGTTCAGAAATTTCCCATAAACCCCACAAGTAGTTTCCCCAATGGTTAACATCTTACATTGCCATGGAACATTTATCACAGCTAAAAAACCAACACTGGTACGGTACTATTAACTAAAGTCCAGACTCTATTCAGGTTTCACTAACTTTTCCACTAACGACATTCTCAGTTCTAGGATCCAGTCCAGGCGTGTGGATTCCATTTAGTTGTAATGTCTCCTTGGGCTCTGAAAGTCTGTGACAGCTTCTCAGTCTTTCCTTATTTTCCATGGCACTGAGAGTATGGCAGAGTATTGGTCAGGTATTTTGCAGAATGTCCCTTAATTTGGGTTTGTCTGATATTTTCCTCATGATTGGACTAGAGTTATGGGCTTGGAGAAATGCTTCAGAAGTGAACTGCCCATCTGGTCACGTAATAACAGGAGCTACGTGTTATCAAAATGGCTGTCACTGTCAACCTTGGTCACCTGGCCAACATAATGTTTGCCAGGCTTCTCTACTTAAAGTTACCTTGTTTTCTCCCCCCCTTGCCCTTTGGAGGCAAGTCATTAAGTACAGCCCATGCTCAAGAGAGAAGAGGTAACTAAGCTGCACATCATGGATAATGGTAGTTTTGAGCCCCTGGATCTACTTATACCTGAAGCCATACATCCCCAGCATTCTCAGTTACATGAGTCATTAAATTCTTGTATTGCTGGAACCAATCAGGGTTGATTTTCTGTCACTTGCCAATGAATGATGACTAAGAGATGCCCCATATCCCTTCTTGCCTCCTTCCAATCCACACAGAAGCCAGCATGATTTTTTTTTTTAAGTGAACATATGATAAGTTCCCAGAACTACTACTAGGTCACAGCCTATTTGTACAGCCTGCATGATGAACATCCCTTGAGCTCCTGAACTGAAGTAGCCCCGAGGCTTCCACCCCATCTGCCTCTCTGGGATAATATATTCTGTTGACCCAACCCTGTCAGGAAAGTAGTCTATTTAGACTTGCTGTTTTACCATATTTAGAGAGTCAAACACCCAGAAGTATTTGTAGACATGATCTCTATCAAGGTGGGGGAAAGAGGGTACTTTGTCAGTCTCAGTGACCCAGATAGGAGGTTAATGATCTCGCTGGGGCTGTTAAGTTCAATCTTGGGAGTCTGTGTGTTTCACAGTAATGAGTGGAGCCCTGAAATACTGGAACATCCAGTTCTTTGACTCCTTCTTTCATTTATTCAGTGACTATTCATTGAGTTTGTTATGTGTTGGGTATTGTGCCAGACTCGGGGAATACACTGGTGAACAAGACAACATCCTTACCATCATGGAGCTTATTTCTAGTGGGTAAACAGATGATAAAGAGGTAATTGAGGAAATAAACCAGGTAGTTTCAGCTAATGAGTGCCATGAGAGAAATAACAGACCTGGTAAGAAACTAACTGATGGCAGAGGGGAGAACAGACTTTACATAGGGGTTTTAAGGGAAGATGTTTCTAAAAAGCAAGAGGAGAAAAGGAACCAATCATAAGAAACACTAGGGAAAGATTTTTCCTGGCAGAGGGAACAGCAATGCAAAAGGCCAGAAGGCAAGAAAGAATTTGGTGTGTTCCAGAAATGAGAGAGAAGCCAGTATGACTACAGTGTGGGGAGTGGGCCGGAGAGCAACGAAAGATTACACTGAAGATGCAAGGGCCATCAAGGAGGACCTCTGTAGCCATGGAAACGAGGACTTTAAGAAAGGGAGCAACATGCTCTGATTTATTTATGTTTTTTTAAAGACTGCTTTGGCTGAGTGGAAAATGGATTGCAAGGTGGCAGAATGGAAACAAGGAAGACCAGTTAGCTGTTACTGAAGTCTGAGCAAGGGGTGGTGACTGATATCCAAGATGGTGGCTCTAGACTCCAAGAGAAGGGGACAGATTTTTAGGTTCTTTTTGGATGATAGGACAGATTGGTGAATTAGAAGTGAGAGAGGATTAAAGCCAACTCCTTGGTTTCGGGCTTGACAATGGCCTCATCACCTGAATTAAACAGGCTGGGAAGTGTAGGGTTCCATCCAGACATGTTACATTTGTGACATCTGATTGTGAATAATGAAGCAGGGCATCTGCTGAGAGGGAGAGGTGGGGGGAAGGAGGGAAGCTTGAGAAAAGACGGAAACATCTGAAATGGAGGCTCAGAGAGTGACTAAGCAAATTCAATGAGGAGTACGTGATGAGGTTTCTGAGGAGCGCTATGTGCCGATCTGAAATTTGTGGTCATGAAGCTAAGGTGAAGCAAGGCAGCCAAATGTGTGATCTTCTCCTGTGGTATTCGATTGACTGGGTACAGACTGATGGTTTGGTCCAACCAATAATGAGTTTTTTCCTAGATGAATAGATTAAGGGAGAGTGGAGGATATTTGAAATAGTGTGATGATAGCAATGGAACAGGGAACTTACATTGGACAAGACATTCAAAAGGCTGGATGAAAATTTAATTATGTCAGTGGACTAGAGCTGCTGCTCTATCCAACATGGTAGCCACTAGCCACATGTGGCTATTGAGCACTTGAAATGTGGCTGAACTGAGATGTGCTGTAAGTATAAAGTACGCACAGATTTCAAAGCCTATATGAGCAACAGAGGATGTAAAAATCTCATTAATAATTTATATTGGCTATAATGATAACATGATAATATTTTGGATCTCTTGGGTTAAATTAAAAATATTAAAATTAATCTTCACTATTTCTTTTATACTTCTTAATGTGGCCACTAGAAAAACATAAATGGCATATGTGGCTTGCATTATATTTCTGTTGAACAGGGCTGAACTAAAGGTCTCACTGAGTTGGAAAATGTGTGGGGTGGTGGTATTAGAATAAAAGAAGAAATATTGGTCAGAGACTGAGAGACTTGAAATTCAGATTTGAGGTTGTACAGTTACCATCAGTGGTGAGGCTATAGGAAAGCATGAGGAGAGATGGAGAAACAGATCATAGGTGTGTAGGAAGACCAAGAAATGGAGAAGTCAAGTGTTGAATGAGTTAGCTGTGTAAATGTTGAAATCACCAAGAACAATGAGGAGAATTGGATGGTAATGAAGAGAGTGACTAAAGGGCTCTAGAATCTTTAATGAGTGAGGGGATAGAAGATGAGCACTTGGAGGAGGAGCAACTGGTACCACAATCTGAGGATTCCACCTGAAAGATTCAAGGATTTTTTTGTTGTTGTTTTGAAAGGGAAGATGCTTCGGAAGTGGCAAAAGGGAGCATTGAGGTACATGAGGTGACAAAGACAAGCAACAGACACTCAGGAAGGCTGCCCAGGAGGCTGGGGGACCTCTGAGTGTAAGCTAAGACAAGAAATGAAAGACAATGTCAGAGAGGAGGTTGAGAATATGAGGATGTCTGCTGGTGACAACTGGGAATTCCAGAGGGTACAGAGCAAATGTGCGGGGAGGGAAGAGGGAATTAAGGGAAACTGGTCCAATCAGGAAGTAGAAAACACAGTGGACTGGAGATTCTGGGTGGCGACAGATGCCCTACAAAACCTGGACTTCTGGGGCTGAGTGATCTCCCAGAACCAAGTTGATGAACAGCCAAAGCCACCATCCTAAATATTTAGCTTAATGGTTTAGAAGCAGGGTGACAATCTTCAGGCATCTGACATCCTCACTGGTTCTGAGGGATGTTTTAAAGTAACAGTAATTAGTAATGATTCAAAAAAAAAGAATAATTAGTATAATGAGAGGTACCAGGAATAATTAGAACTTTCAATGATGTTGCTGTTGTGAAGACAAGTTAGAAAGGGCTTTTGATTAAACAAGATCAGTGAGGAAAGATATTGGAAACAATGAGTGAGAATGTCATCCAGTGTGTCAGTGGAGACGTGGCTGAAAAATGCTGCTAATGGAGAATTTAAGAATGCTTAGCCAGGAAAATCTGCTCGCATGGAGGTTTATTTCTTTTTTAGTGTTTTAATGATACATGCAGTTTAGTTTACATCCCGAAAGGAATCAGGAAGAATCTATGCCAACTAGGTAACTGAGGCTACTCATAGGAATTGAGTTTAAAAGGGATGGTTACTATCTTTATTACACATTTGTGTGATGTTCATATGTTTATAATGAGCATATATTACTTTTATAAACAGAAATATACACAGATACTACATCTTGGAGCAGAAAGTATACCTATATATGTAAAATTTGAAATTCTACAGAAATCCTTTCAAAAGGATGTGAAGTTTCTGACATAATGCAGGGATTGGCAAACTTTACAGATGGTAAATATTTTAGGCTTTGTGGGCCACATGATCTCTGTCACAACTACTCAACTCTGCCAATGTAACATTGAACCAGCCACAGACAATACGTAAATTAATAAGTGTGGTTGTATTGCAATAAAAGTTTACTTACAAAAAGAGGCAGCAGTCCCAAATTTGGCCCAAAGATCATAGTTTGTCAAACCTCAAAATAATAAACACATAGAATAGAATAGTAGCCACTAGAAGAGAAGCAAAAAGGCATAGCATTCCTCCATGTTTGCTGGGTAAGAATAATTTTTTTAAAAATTTATTTATTCATTTTTAGAGAGAGAGAGAGAGAGCGCTGAGGGGGGGCAGAGGGAGAGAGACAGGGAGCGAGAGAATCCCAAGCAGACTCCACGCTAAGCATGAAGCCTGACTCAGGGCTCAGTCTCACCACTCTGAGGTCATGACTGGAGCCAAAACCAAGAGTCAGATGCTTAACTGAATGAGCCACCCAGACGCCCCTGGGTAAGAATAGTTTAATGTAATTTGGGGTGCAATTTTGTCCCGTATGTAAAAAAAAATTTTTAAAGACAAAAAAAACCAAGGCAGAGGGAATGAGAAAATTATTTCACACTAACTGGACTGACAGATGCTACTGACTAATGTCAGAGAAGTTACCTTGGAGCTTCTCAGAGGTCAAAGCAAAGAGGGAAGAAACACACGAGCTTTGAAACCTCCCATCAGCAGACAAAAGGAAATGTCTCAGATTAGCAGGAGAAATGGACTTTTTCCATTTTTTTGAGCTTCAAGAGAATCTTGTTTCAGGTCTTTATTTAAGGGCAAGAGACCAACTCATCCCAGTTTTCCCGGATTAAAAGTACTGCATCTCAAGAATTCTCAGTCTTGGGAAAATGAAGACTGTCAGTCACCCTAATTAATTGAGTGACATTGAGAGATGAATTCTCAATAATAGTAGTTATGCAAATTTCAGAGTTCTTTTCACACATGCCCATTTCTGGTATCAACCAAAAATAATGGCCAACGTATCATTGGTCCAACACAAGTATTTATTGAGTGCCTACCTGTACCAGGCAGTACAGATACAGAGCTAGATAAAATACTTACCTCCCCAGCTCAGAGGCAGATAGTAAGTACTAGGAAATGGAACAGAAGCCTATACAAATGAGTTGAGACTTTGAGGAGGAAGAGAAGACAAAATACCAGATTCTGGGGGAGGGATAAGTAGAACTGAATGGTGGGAATCTAACACAGATGGCAGAAAGGACAACATGATTATGTTCTCAAGGTCACGATGGAAAAGGAGAAAGCAAAAGGAATCTCGAGGAGGACACACAAGGCTTCCTCAGCTGAAATCTCAAAGGCATTTCTCATGCAAAATTTCAGACTGGGAACTCTGAGATGCTGAAGCCACCTCCCTTCTCAGAACTGTTCTCAGTTAAAGCTGATGTCAGAGCATCCAAATTTGACTCAGTGAGGGCAACTCTGCTGAAAGTCACAAACAGAAGCCTGCAGGCTGGCCCTGGGCCACAAACACCCACACATGTGTCACCTCTCTGAAGATCCTTACATTTTCAAAAAAATTAAATTTTAAATTACTTAAATTTTAAAATATTTTGGGATATTTTACAAAATCATTTGAATTTAGTTAAAAATCAGAAGCCCAGATGATCTGTCCCCAATAGTGCAAGCAGCTAGACCCCCCAACCTTAGACAGCTGTCCGTGCTCCAGTGTGCAGAGACACCACTGCCCCTTGTTCGCCACCTTCCCTGACCCTGAGGCCATAGACCAGATCCCATTTGCCTTCATGCTTGCCCTGTTCTTTAGTTCACATTCAGGTTGCTTCACTGATTTATGTCAAGTTCCTGCCCTGGTAGTCATTTCTACTCAAGTTGGTGACCCCCCAGGCTAAGCTAATAAGCTAAGTCATAGAATTTCTTGGTGATCCACGGGACCCAAGGAGATCTCAGGATTCTTAGAGGACTCAGTGCTCTTTAATGTTTGAGTTCTAACCTCACCAAAAAGATGATGGACTTCCCATTCCTCACAGAAATTGTAAAACTTTACCTCAACCATGTGTCAATCCCTGCTCTCTTCACCCTTAGCTGACATTCTAGTCTTAGTTTCCCTCCCACTGACCCCTATAGTTCTCCTTGAGGAGCCCTTATCATCTTCAATATCTGCTACACCACTAGACCATCAGCTCCATGAGGACATGGACTGCTCCTGTTCCATTGACTGCCAGATGCAGAGCACCTAGTGTTAGAGGGTCTCAATAAATATGCCTGGATGAGAAAATAAAATGTCTGCCTTTCATTCAAGATTAATTGTGCTTCTAGCTCTTAATCTCACTCCCACCAAGAACCCTTGGACACCTTTTCATAGTAGGGCTCTTCCCCTAAATCCAGCATCGAGAAATCACCTTTCCTTCCCCCGAGGAAGGCTGAAGGTCAAACATTCTAAAACCAAGGGATGGCAGATGTGGTGGGCAGAATTCTAAGATGGCCCCAAGGCTTCCTGCTGTTACGACCACGAGTGTGAATATGATGCAAAGTCATGCCTGCGATCACACTACCTTACACGGCAAAAGGGATTTTGCAGATGTAATTAAGGTTACGTATCAGTTGACTGAGTTCATCAAAAAGGAGGCTATCTGGTGAGCCTAATAAAGTTATGGGAACCCTTTAAAGACTTGAGAGTTTTCTCAAGCTGATAGCAGAGGAGTAAAGTCAGCAAGATTTTTGAAGGATGAGAATGATTTAACGTGCCATTGTTAGCTTTGGACATGAAGGGGACCATGTGTAAGAACTAGAGAGTGTCTAAAAACCAGCCAGAAAGCTGGACTTCAGTACTACAACCATCAGGAATTGAATTATGCCAACACTCTGACAATGAAAGTGGTTTTTTCCACCAAGGCCTCAAGATGACAGCCTAACCCGGCTGAAATCTGGTTTCCACCTTGGGGAACCTGAAACTGAGAACCCAGTTGAGTTCACCCTGCACCCTGACCCACAGAACTGTGAAGTAATAAATGGCTGCTATCTTAAGCTGCCAAGGTCGTGGTCATTAATTACACAACAATAGAAAACTAATACCACAAGTCATCACCACCTGTTCAATAGATAAGGAGATACAGGATGACCAAAAGGTGGAATACTGTCCCCACCTGGACACAAAGATGAGAAGACACAAGCCAAGGCATGCTTGCTCCAGAACATGCTGCCTCTTTACTGTGGAGCACAACTCCCCGAAGCTGACTGGGTATTCCCTTCAAAGCCCTCTCCACACAAGACCACCCAAGCCCAACATACAGCCAAGCCTGGGAAGAGGGCATTTGGGAGACAGAACCTAGAAGCATTACAGGAAGAGGACACAAGCTGAGAAGGGAACCTCTGAGGTCTGTGACAAATCAGAGAGGAGCCTGGGTCTCACTTGACTCCAGGTGTTCTGTAGTGCTCAGCACACCACACAGGAGAGTTATGCAACCAGAATGCCCCCAGGCCTCACCAGCCTTGGGGCACAAATGAGGTCACACCAGCATTTATACTTGCAATTTGCTTGCTCAGACTCCTTCATTAGGGCACAAGATAAGTTGCTGGAACAGAGAGACTTAAATACATAGTAGTTGAGGCAAAATAGAATTTTCTTTCTTCCCCATGTAACATCCCAGGGGTGGACAGTGGTCCTGGACAGAGTGGTGACTCTGCTCTACAATGTCACTCAGGGTCCCAGGTTCCTTCTATCTTGTTCTCATCTAAGTCAAAGCTCATGCTCCACCACCAACATTCCAGCCCCCAGAGAGGGAAGAAGAGAGGAAGTAGAAGCCAAGCAATTTCCTTTTAAGGAAATGACACATCACTTTCTTTCACATACCAATGGCAAGAATGGGGCCACGCCAAGCTGCAAGGGAGGCTGAGAAATGTAGTTTCCACTGAAGAGCCTACAGAGTCCTATTATTAAAAGAAGGGAAGAGTACATTTTGGGGAATGATAAGGAGTCAACATGACAACACTACCCCAAGTTTTGCTGAGACCTTGGAAGATATCACACATGTGCCTGAACACCACCTGAGTCCCACAGTTCCTGTGCATCGGCCATATCTGCTCTGTCAGTGCTCTGGGAACTGGCAGAGAAAGTACTGCATAGACCAGAGGGCAGTCCCCTAGAGCTCCCAGAACTGTGTGACTGTCTTAGTTTGGGATCCCTCAAAACAGAGCCAGAGGCAAGGATTTGGGTACCAAAAGTTGATTTGGCAGGTGATCCCAAGAAGTAGGAGAGAAGTAGGCAGAGTAATAGGGGAAAGAAGAAAACGCAATAAATTGTGTGATGTTCACCTGATAACTGTTGCGGGTGAGTGGGACTCAGTCCTACCATGGACATGCTGAGAAATTGTCTCTCTGATGGACAGGAGGCTAAGACATTTATCCCTCCTCCCATATCCCATTGGCTGAGGTCTATCTCTGAGGGCATTATCTCCCCAGCCTGCCCAAGGGCTGAGCCAGCCCTCAGTGAGAGAGAGAAGCAGAGAGAAGGTGGGACACTGTCTGCATGCATGAGAAGTGCCCACCATGGCTGCTGCTGAAATCTGACAAGGGCCAAGGGGATGTGGTGTGGGCTGGGCTAAGCTGGGCTGAGGACATGCCATCCTGTCTTCTCTGAGCCTGGAAATGAACCCTTACAATGTCCTAATCACAGTTCCCTTGCCCTGATGTAACTCACCCATACAAATAATGCCTGGGGTTCACAGGCTTCTGGTCCAGTCCCAGCTGAAGCACAGCCCTGAACACCCTCCAAAAGTTATCTATGAACATACCTGTATTCTGGATATTAAGGGAATTAACCAAATATTGCGTGGCTCTCAATAAATATGAGCTCCTATTATTATTATTTATAAGGGTTTAGGAGCAATGCCTGGCTTTCGCAAAGCAGGCTGTATGTGATATAAACACTAACATTTTGGGCCAAGATCACACAGTATTAAATGGTGGAGCCAAGACTGAATCCAGGCAGCCCAATTCCCGAGTCTTTGCTCCTAGCCATGTTGTCCTGCCACCTCTCCAGGGGTAATCCCTGGTGGCATTTATTAGATGATAATATAATTGTGACTCTAATGTGTGGGGCTACCTGGGAAAGCACCACGAAGAATGCTCAAGAATGAGAAGGGATGTTGCAGGAATTCACAATCAAAGCAAGCCCTCCAGGGCAGCCTCATTCTGTCCTCCCCACCCAAGCAAGGCCAGACGGGTGGCACCAAAGAGACCATCTCAGTGGTTAATACTGAGTCCTTCAACTGCTCCAGCAGATGGGAAGGATGGGGAGGCGGTGATGAGGTTGGGGCCTCAAGAACACTGAATAATGGTGCAGGAGTTTTAGAACCTTGGTATAAGTGATTTCAGCTTGGTTAGCTTTTTAGGACACTGCAAAGAAATTGGATGTGGAGGGGGCAGGTGCAGGGAGCAGCCACTGGGCTGGAAGGCTGCCATGCCACCTGCAATGGGAGAGAGCAGAGGAGGAAGCTCATTAACTGTCCCTGGATCATTAACTCTTGGTCCCCAGAGGCACAATCACTGAGGCTGGACTTTAAGATGTGTCCATCTCTCTGCAGGGCCCTCTGGAGGCTCCAGCCTAGGCCAAGGCTCTCATCTCAGGAAGAAAGTCGTATAAGCCACCCTTCCAGACACAGGAATCCAGTAACCACTGTTTAGGCAGAATAACAAAGGCTACTATTTACTGAAAGCATCCTCTGCTCAGGTGGGGACACTGAGGCTAAGAGAGGTTAATTAACATGTCCAGGGCACACCATTTGAAAGGGGGCAGAACCAGACATCAAAGCAAGGCTGTCTGGATCCCTAAGTTATGTTCTTAATCATTACATTGCCCTGAGTCTTGCAGGATGGATGACAACAGTTCTCATGGCCAGTGGGAACATCCAAGAATGTGCCACACTGGCCCGAACAGCAGGCAGAGAGGTGTGGGTAGGAGGAGAGCTGGTCAGACGTGTAGGTTGCTCAAGTACACATCAATTATTCATTGGTTGATATTCACTGAGAGCCTCTTATTTGTCAGGCTCCAGGAATGGAGGGGTGAATGGAAGAAACTGGGTCCCAGCTCTCATGGAAAGACCAGCACCCATCATTTCAGATGGTGGCAGTGATAGGAAGGAAATAAAAGATGAGACACAGAGGGACAGCACACGGGCTCACCCCTGGAAGTCCTAGGTAAGAGAATGCAAGGGAAAGAAACAGCAGAAACCCTGCAGTGAGTCCAGACTTGGTAACTCTGAGACCTAGAAAGCAGCCTAGAGTATCAGTGAGCAGGACATGGGATGAGAGAAAGTCAAAAAGGGGGGCAGCCCCCGTCCCTGCTCAATGCCTCACACTGAGACTAACTTTCTGTGTCAGGCTTGCTGACCAGTCTCTGACCTTCAGGTGCCTGGTACAGGTCCAGACACAGAATCGGTGCTTAACTGGGGTTCAGGTCAGACCCACGAGGAGAAGGTGGGAACTGTCAGCAAAGGTTGGGTGACAGCCCCTGTGGCCACCAGCGGTGAGGAGCGCGTCAGACTCTGCTGCTACAGTGAGAGGAAAGTGACGGTCTGGCCCGGTTTCCCCCTGGATTGGGGGTCACTCGGGGCTTTATACCTGAGGCTCCTTCATCTTGGCTGCTCTGGGAGTTGGTGAAGTTCTGTGCCCTCTGCCTGGACTCACCTCCACCAGGGCTCACTTGCTCACCTTTGAGAAACCCTGCCTCTGGGAAGCCTTCCTTGATCACCTTCTCTCCAACCTTCAGAACTTCTATCTCTCTTTCCCATCTTATTTTTCTCCAGAGCACTCATCACTCTTAATATGCCATATATTTTATATATTGACTGTTTCTTGCTTGTTTGACAAAGATGTTTGCCTTTTGGTTAACTGTTATGCCAAGCTCAATAAATACTCATTGCATGCATGCATGCATGCGTGCATGAATGAATGTTCCCAGAACCAGATGATTCACGAGGCAGAACAAACATCATCATGGGACACCAGCTAAGCAGAGGCAGCCCCAAAATAAAACCGTTTCCATTTCAACAAATTAATTAAACCTTTGCCAATTAGCACATCTAGAAGGAAGCTATTTCAACACATACACTTTGTGCTTTGTGCCTTAGTATTTGTGCCTTTGTAGCTTTCATTCTGAATTAATGGTGGCAGATCCAGGGAACACCATCGTATTTTCCATACTTAAAGCCTTTAAACCCAGCCTTAAATTCTGCAGCTCTCCACCTTGTCAAAACTTATCTATAAAACAAAGCCACCTAGTGAAAAACTCAACTTCCATTGCCTATATGTACTTTAATATTTCCTCTAGAATTTAGAGTCTATTTCAGTTAAATATCAATCTTCTATTTAAGTTTTTCCAGCTAGAGTGTAGCTTAGCAAAATTCAAATTCTTGGGTCCAGTCACCTAGAGCAGACTCTGGCCACAAACTCCACTATAAGAAATGTGGGTCTCACTGCTATGAGGGATTGATTTAATGTTGACATCCACTGTGACATGAGGTGGGGGACCCAAGCACTGCAGTGGTTAGTAAAAAGCCCATATCCTCCAAATATTCTAAGTAGGCATTAAAAATCCTCAAGTGATAAATAGTTTAGGATGAGAAGATGGGGACCCACCCAAGGCAGCACAGCAAGCATTCCTCCTTGTCTCGTGGAGGCATTCTTACCCCGCTCTGCATCCTGCCCAGCTACACAATGTGGCTAGTTATAATGCTACACAGGAGGAGACCAAAAATTGGAAGACTATTTATTCTTGCCCTAAGAGAAGGTATTTCCTACAGCCTATAAGTCTTGGGCAAAATCATCCCCTCAGAGATAAGCTTGGAGCAAATAACTAGATACCTGAAAATAGTAAACTCTCTCAATTT
Source organism: Ursus maritimus (assembly GCF_017311325.1). Lineage (NCBI taxonomy): Eukaryota > Metazoa > Chordata > Mammalia > Carnivora > Ursidae > Ursus > Ursus maritimus. Next base: position 21,735,056 of record NW_024424452.1, on the reverse strand, counting down.
ACTGCCAGCCAGATAGGTCTTTGACATCTTTTCGACTTCCCCAGAAACCAAATGAGCCCAATATACTATAAAATGAGGTCCTAGCCAAGTCACCGGCCATGCACTTAAGCACTTTGCTTCTAAGACGTTCACGTCTCTTATTCACTATCTCTTCCCCGTGGGCACCTTAGTCCCTGAGCTTTGGTGGTTCACCTCAGGTCAGCCAGCAAAGCGTGGAAGGAAGCTCTTCACAGCATCTGTGATCTAGCTCAGAGGAAGGGGACAACCCCAGCTCAGAGTGGGAGGGCTAGTAGGTGAAGGCAGACCCAGGCTCACAGAGCAGGGGTTCCAACCCAGTGCCCCCAGTGACCAGGCAGGCAACCTTGGAGTCTAGAGCGTGCTGAGCCAAACACTGCATGCCCTCCACTGCAGGCAGCATGACTCCGCTTTTTGCCACACAAGATCCTCCAGGTTTGTCAAGACAATCTGAAAGTCTAGATTTTCAATGAAATATCCTTCCTTTTCGATGTTGCCAAAAGAATTCCATATAATTTTATAATAGTTGTGTGAGCCAAAGAACATGTGTCTGTAGACCACCAGTTTGTAATTCCCTTTATGGAGGAGCTGGGAGTCTGTACAATACCTATAGCAGGAACGTGGGGTGCGGAGCAGACTAAAAGCCCAGACGGAGAGAGGAGAGAGCTCAGCACTCAGGCCCGAGCCTTTCAATCAGATGGGAGCACCTCCACAGATCCTGAAGACCAGCCTGCCAGGGAATGACACCCCACTTCACCTCATAGGATCAGGCTTGCTTCCTCTGCTCTAGCCTAGTTTGGGCGTGGGGCCAGAAAAGAAGCACTTGGCCCAGTTCCGCAAGGCTGAGGACAAGAGACTGGGGGTGTGGGGAGTGGGCGAGTAGAGTGTGAACACTGAGTGTAAGAGCATGGGCCTTGTAATCTTGGGCTCCAGGCCCCTTTATTGATCACATCACTAAAGTCAGATAAAGAGAGGAAGGGGAAGCTCCCAGAAGTGAAGGATATAGCAGTTTTCTATCAGATGGGGAGGCAGCACAGAGCAGAGGATAGGAGCCCGAGGCTCTGGAGTCCAATTGCCTCGTGTGTGAACTTGGGCAAGTGACCTCACCTCTCCCCTCTGTGCTCTCTCCAATCACTTCTCTCATTGACATTTTTTTTAAAAAAGGTTTTATTGCCTTTAAGAAAAAAGAGAGGTCATAGATCTTTTTTCCCAATTTTCTCCAATGGTAACACCTTGCATAAATATGATACAATATCACAGCAGGAAGTGGACACTGATACAATCCATTCGTGTGTGTGTGTGTGTGTGTTTAGTTCGGTGCAATCTTATCCCATATGTAGATTTGTGTGAACACCACCACTGTCAAGATCCACGACCACAGGAATCCCTCATGCTGCCCTTTGACAGCCACTGCCAGCTGCCTCCCTCCCCTCCTCTCTAATGCATGGCAAACATTAATCTCCATTTCTATAATTCTGTCATTTCAAGAATATTATATAAATGAAATCATATGGTATGTGATCCCTTGGGATTAGCTTTTCTCCACACTCAGCCTAATCCCCTGGAGACCCATCCAAGTTGTTGCATGTAACAGTAGCTTGTCCCTTTGACTGCTGACTAGTAATTCATAGTATGGATGTTCCAGAGTTTAACCATTCACCTATTGAAGGACATCTGGATTTTTCCGATTATTGGCCATTATGAATAAAGCTGCTGTGAACCCTCATGCATGGGCTTTTGTGTGAACACAGGTCCTCACTGCTCTGGGACAAATGCCCGAGAGTGCAATTGCTGGGTTGTATGATAGGCACATGTTTAACTTCCAAAGAAACTGCCATACTGTTCTTGAGAGTAGCCACATACCTGCACGTCCCCACCAGCAATGAATAAGTGATACAGGTCCTCTACATCCTCACCAGCATTTGGTGTTATCATTATTTTTAAAAGCTGTAATCATCACATAGGTGATGGGGATTACGGAGAGCACTTGTGATGAGCACAAGCTGCTGCACATAAGTGATGAATCACTAAATTCTACACCTGAAACAAATATTACACTTACGCTAACAAACTGGAATTTAAATAAAAACTTGAAAAGGAAAAAAAAAAGCATATGGGAAGAAAATTGTAACCATCCCAATAGAGTTATAGGGGCATCTCATTGTGATTTTAATTTGCATTTCCCTAACAGCTAATGATGCGAACGTCTATTCATGTGACATCCACTGACTGTTACAAGATCAGTCTTGAGAAAGGTAAGTTGCCTGATGAACGGAGATAATAATGGGAACAGTACTTACCACACAGAGATGCTGTGGAAGTTCTCACGAAGCACCTGAGGAGTGACTGGCATCTGAGTATTCGAGAAACGTTAGCTGTTAAAATCCCTGGAAGAGAGGGGTTAATAATATAAGCTTCAGAGTCAAACAGAATCCCATTCTGCTATTGTTGAGAATCCCACCCCCAAAACTCACTTTATTTCTCTATCGAATGGGAGGAATAACATTGCTTCCTTATAGGGTTGCCATGAAACTCGAACAGATAATACATCAAGGCACTTAGTACAGTACCTAGCAAGTACTCAACTCTAGCTTTCCCCTCCAGTATTCAGTTTGTCTGAGGCCCCAGCTAAGCCTTGTCTCCCTAACAGACTCTTCATGCCTCTTTGACTATTGTTTTCCTGACCCTCCAGGGTCACTCTGTTGGGGCTGGGGTAAGGCAAATCCTGGATACAAACTCTCCCATTGAGGATTATTACTACACCAGGGCCCTCCACCGCTCCAGGAGAAGAAACAACAGATTTGGCTGCGGAGCTGGGTGAGATCACATTTATCTAAGGAGCTTCCAAATGAAAACTAGCATTTGTACTTATTGCATTTCACCTCCAAATTTGATTACATTTCTCTCCCACTGTAAATCTGCCTTCCCTTCTGCCAACTTATTATTAAAGCCAGGACGGAATTGCTGGAGTGATACATAAAATTTCCATCTTGGCTTTGACATTCCAGGAAGTTACAAACCAATTACAGCTGCTGAGCCTCAGGCCCTCATGACTCACAGAGCACAGCAAGGGATGGAAGAGGCCGGAGCGGGGACATGAGGGAGATAGTGAGTTGGAAATCAAAGGTCAATTAAAATAAAAGTCAATTTTAATTTGAATGCCTTGCTTATAGTCACATCCCTTTCCCATAAATGAGAAAGTAAATGAAGCTTGTTCATTTGTGAGGGTGTGGTGTGTGTTTTTTGAGGACAATGAGGGCTTTTGAAATGGTTTCAGAGTCTCAAAGATTTGAAATTTGTAATGTCCCAGGGAGAAAACATACAATCCATGACCTGCCCAAATGTCAGCAGCTCTTGGGTAGCTGCCGAACAAAGAGCCATGGGCACTAGCCTTAGGGCACATGGGTCTAATGTCAGCAGTTCTAGCTTTGGGAATGGGCACCTCTGTGTCTGAGCCCTGACTCTACTACTTAATAGCTGAAGGAGCTTGGCCAAAGTGTGAGCACCTTCTCTGTGTCTCTATTTCCTCATCAGTAAAATGAAGATAATCATTCTTACCCCTGCCAGTTATTTTAAAGATTAAGATAAATAATGTAGCCTAGGTGTCAAGCACAAAGCCTGGCCAGGTGTTCAATGTTATTTCCTCTCTCCTTGGTCAGTGGACCTGAAGCCCGAGCAGACAAACTGAAATACTAGTTTAACTAGACCTTAATGTAATGGGATTCATCTTCCTGGTGGGGCTTAGGTTCCAGGACAGTTGGTTTTAACGTCCTTCCTGTGGACTGTTTGATCCTATTTGTCTCCTAGCGGCAACTCGTTGTTGGGGTTCAGCACCATGGACAGCTGAGATGCAGCTAAGGCAGTTTATCACAGAGCTCCATTCACTGGCTGACCCTTTGGTCCTTTCCTGTCAGCTCATGGCTCAAAGACTTCCCGTGAGCTGTACAGCTGACTTGATGTTAGGCTGGAGTCTTTTATGACTCTGGCCTTCACCATTTGCTTCTAAGTTCATATTTCTCTTCTCCAGTTCGAGGCAGGGATTCCCCTAGAAGAAATTCCCAGTCTTTTTCTTTGGGGGCTGCTCTGACTGCAGGCAGGGAGCTGGAATTGGAAGGGAGAGAGAAAGGCTAGCAGGGAGAACTAAGAGTGGGAATTGCACATGGTAACCTAGGACAGTGAAGCTTGGGTGGAGAACTAAAAGAATACTTGAGAAGAGCCAAGTTGGTATGAATCTGAAGGATGAGGAAGAGACAAATGGGAGAATGTGTAACAAATTCAATGGCCAGAAAAGTCAAGTCCAGAATGAAGTGAGGTGTGATGAATGGATCAAAGTGGTTCAAGAATAAGACAATGAATAGTGAGTGGGCACCAGAATGCCCTTTCTAGGTGATGCACAGAACATGCAGTAAAAGGAAGAGCATTTTATTATTTTTAAAATCTTTTTACTTTTTTAAAATGTTTTTTTATTATATTATGTTAGTCACCATACAGTACATCCCCAGTTTCCGATGTAAAGCTCGATGATTCATTAGTTGCGTATAACACCCAGTGCACCATGCAATACGTGCCCTCCTTACTACCCATCACCAGCCTATCCCATTCCCCCACCCCTTCCCTCTAAAGCCCTCAGTTTGTTTCTCAGAGTCCATAGTCTCTCATGCTTCATTCCCCCTTCTGTACCCCCCTTTCTTTATCCCTTTCTTCTCCTACCGATCTTCCTAGTTCTTATGTTCCATAGATGAGAGTAGCCATATGATAATTGTTTTTCTCTGCTTGACTTATTTCACTTAGCATTATCTCCTCCAGTGCCATCCATATTGCAGCAAATGTTGAGAAATCGTTCTTTTTGATAGCTGAGTAATATTTCTTTTTACTTTTTTAAGAGGGAGAGAGAGAGAATCCTAAGCAGACTCCATGCTCAGTGCAGAGCCCAACACGAGGCTCGATCTCACCACCCTGAGATCATGACCTGAGTCGAAATCAAGAGTTGGATGCTTAACTGACTGAGCCACCCAGGCGCCTCTGAAGATATAGCATTTTAAAGGACCTGGACAAGTCTGATGGAAACAAAAGAAGGAACACAGAAAGAACAGAGATTAGCAATGGAGCAGAGCCCAGATGAGTGGGTGAGGAGCAGTGCAGTAGCAATGATTTATTTTCCTTTTCCCTCCTTCCACTGACCTTTCCTGAGACATTGAGAAAAAGTCTAGCAAAGGTGGTTGTGATGGGGATTGTGGGAGTTTCCAAAAAGGAGACAAGAGAGGGGGTGTTTTCGCACTCCTTTCTCATACTCTTCATCATGCCACAACCATTGCCCTAGCCAGGGAAAACAGTAAAAACTGTGTACCTAAGGAAAAGTCCCAAATTAAGTCACGGTATGCACGTGGAGAAGAGCAGCCCTCTAGCTGAGGGGATGAAGTGGTTGGTTTCAGTCTGAAATTGAAGGGAGAAGAAGGCAAAATAATATCCACACATAACACACCTCTGCCTGGCAGCAATCAGCACCTGTTAATTCATGTGCAAGGTTTGGTTCCAGAGAACACCTGCTCCTCTATTCCCCAAGCATCTGATGTTGTCTTTGAAACCAGAACGCCAGCTTCCCAGGGAGGAGCAGAGACACCAACAAACACAGCCGGCAGAAGTCACCCAGCTGGCCCTCTCTCCTCCTCCCCACCCTGTACCTTTGCTAGCAAGGCCAACCCTCAAGCTGCTCCCTTCCCTATGCTCACAGCTGAGACTTGCTCTGTAGGAATCCCAGGCATTCCTGCTTCCTTTTTGCCAAGGATTTTACCTGGCTTATGCTCTTGAGTGATCAGGTGAAGGCTTCAGGCCAGTGAAGGGTAAATCAGAGGGTACATCCCATCTCCCTGCTGGTCCCCTGCCCAGGCCTCTCTGTCTCTGACTCTGCTCCTCCCAGATCTGGACAAGGTCACACCTGAAAAAGTTTTTCTCTTTTCTCTCTGTATCAGTGGTTCTCAAAGTGTGGTCCTGGGACAAGCAGCATCACTTGGGAGCTTATTTGAAATGCAAATTCTTGGACTCCACCCCAGACTACTAAAACAACAACTCTGGGAATGAGTCTCAGCAATCTGTTTAAACAAGCCCTCCAGAAAATTCTGATGCACACTGACATTTGAGAACCCCTGTCTATAGGAATCACAGGAAGAGGATGTCTAAAATTCCACGATGTTCAATTTTTCTATTGTTCACCTCGTTTGGTGGAATTCTGCATTAGTCAATTTTCTCTTAGAACAACAAAAAGTCTGTATTGAACATTATTTCGTATACATCATGCACATATTTCTGTAGGACCCATTCCTAGAAATGGATTTGTTAGGACAAAGGATGTACACCTTCAGATGCTAATAGATATGCCAAATGGACCTCCTAAAAGGTTGTGCAATTTGCATTCCCACCATGGAAAATGGAAGGGCATGCATCCTCCGCACTCTCTCCAGCTTAAACTATGTGTTCTCAATGTTTTCATTTTTTTTCCAATCTGAGAGGTGAAAGTGATATCGTTTTGATTTGCATTTCTTTAAGAGTGAAATTGAGCATCTTATGTTTATTAACCATTTTAGCACAGTACTTTTTTTTTTGTTATCTCTATTTCCTGCCATCAACATGCATGACTTATAAAATAAAAAACAAAAGAAAATGTTCCTCTTCTACAAAGTGCTTTGCAATCTCCCGAAGGAGCCTGATGGGAGTTTTAGGGTTGAGTGTAGGGTGACCAACTGTGGTGGTTTGTGGAGAGGTGTGGGAGATTCCCAGGATGTGGGACTTTCAATGCTAAAACCAGGAAAGTCCCTAGCAAAACCGATTGCATGAAATGGTCACCTTGCTGAGTGATTTGCTCAGGGTTTCACAGAGCAAATCATGAGCCAACCCGAGGCAAAGCTCCAGACCCTTGACCTCCAGTCCAGGACTCCTTCTCTTCCCCTAGGTACCTCTCATGCAGACACAGAAATTGACACAGGTAGTTGGGTGACAGGACTTGTCAATCGCTTCTGACAGGAAGATCCTTTTGCTCATTTATCTCTTAAACCCAACATTAATCACAGAGCCTGGCAAAGAGCTGGCAGCTAGAGTTACACTAAGGCATTACCACAGGATTGAGGAGAAGAGACCCAACACTGCAGTATCCTGATCACACAAAATCCAAATCCATCCAATGATATTTATAAGGAAATGTAGTTGAAAGACCATGGGCTTTAGAGTGGACAGGCCTGGTTTTAATCATCCCAATCCAATCACTTGCAAGCTTCATAGCCTTGGAAAATCTCTCTGATCCTCAGTTTTCTTATCTCTAAAATGGACCAATAATACCTACATCATAACAGAATAGCTGAGATATGAGGCAGACATGAGAAAGAGAAGGCAAAAAGGATATATTGTTCTTTCTCTTGTTAAAAAAATAAAATTCAACTGAGTAAATTTTGAAGATCTTATTTGCTTTATTCCACAATTCATGAAGTGGACAACATTCAATCTAACAGATAGAAAGGAGCTCTGAAGAGCTACATAAGGCAAAAGATTCTATAGGCAGAAGGGAGCAGGAAGATGAGAGCAAAAAAGTGGCATTGGTTACTTCCCTTTAGGGGATGAAAGGCATTTATCAGGCAGATTACCTGACTCATGGTTTAAGGTTCCATTTCTGGAAGAGCAGAAACTATTATTAAGGTAAGCCTTGGTTTGGTGAGGTGGAGCTTAGCATAAGTGACTCCATTTTGGGTCTGTTGTCTTTGTTTTTAATACTCTCAAGGTGGGAAGAACCAGCACTAGGAGAGGCTTGCCCAGCTGCCACAAGAGAATGAGTGGCATCTACTTCAGGGCCCTGCACTAAGGCACCTGGCCAAGGGGTCAAGTGGGGCCTGAAACACAGTCCACACTCTCCTTACCAAAGCACTTTCCTTACTCTCTGGCACAGGGCTGAATGTGCCAGGGGAAAGAGGCAAACCTTCTTCCTAGAAGGAGCCCTCCCCTTGCCAAACTGTGTGGCCGTGGGGCTGTGTCTACCCAGAGAGGGCACATCTTGCAAATCCACACAAAGGCATTGTATAAGCTAGCTGCAAGCCGCCACTGCATTACTCCTGCACTACCATGTCCCCTCGGATCTCTCCTACCCCACAGAACACGGAGGACAGATTCCTATGGACCCCAGCCCCTTCCCCTGACAGGTCATCTGAAGAGCAATCTTTTGTTCATGATGAATCACAAATCAATTGCAAAGCAGGAAGCTGCCTAAATGCTGGCACGAGGTCCCTGTGAATTACTGTATGAGGCAGATGGTTACCAATTAAGGGAGGACTCGGCCATCATGGACTCAGTAGCACTTCAAACGGGCTGCCTCAAACAGGTTTTGCTCACATGCCGAGTTTCCAGCTCTAAATGCTGGAACACCTTCGCCCTGGCCTGTCCTTGCTGTTTACAGAGCTGACAGAAGCCCAGCTGTGGATGTTCAGGGACATCTTTGAGCAGAATACCGAACCTCCCAGCAGTCAGCCCTTGTTCAGTTAAGAGAAGAAAAGATGACTTCCAACCCTACGAATATCCAACATAAGGGAGAGGATAATCTAATATATTCTGAGATGATTTAAACTCATTAAAATTTAAAAAAGAAAGAAAAAATTCTGTGGCAATGAGCTGCAGAGAGAACAGGGGTTTGATGACTCCACTGAATAAGCCAAACACATAGCTCAGGAAAAAAAACAGGAAACCCACTCAGGTTACTTAAAGTACAACCACTCAATGAGCTAGCTAACCAACTAACCAGACAGGCAAACCAGAATCAGATCAGTCCCAAACACCCTACGAAATGAGGATGGATGATTCTTAGTTCTGTTTTCAATGTTGAATCTGAATGAATTATCCTGGAGGAGGGAGAACTGCTATCAATTAAACAAATAATATGCTGACAAAAGAGCTGTGTGATGATAACAATTAAGCACATTCATTCAGATGCTGCACACGTGCTTCACACCCTCTGCTCACGGCACTGGCTCCTCATCTGTCATGGTCACACCGACAGGATGTGTGTGCTCCCTCTGATGTCAGCAGATACAAAGCCCCTCTCCCGAGGCACACACAACACTCACCCAGAGACCACCTGGGGAAAGTGCCTCCACACACAGACCCCACGCACACATTCATCCATTCGCCCCCTTCAGAGCCACACATACCAGTGGCCAACCTCCCCACGCCTAGCAAGATGATGGGACATTCTGAAGCTCTGGGGGGTAGCGGGGGGTCACTCCAATAGTCAGGAAGATACCACCCCTGTGACCTTGTGTGGCCTCTGGCTCAGGTCATGGTGCCACAAGTGCTGCTCTGCTTTCCCTAAGGGTGTAAGGACCCTGTTGACCTGGGGCTCCGGGTTGGCCATCTCCAAGTCAGCACCTGTGATCTACCCTAGGCTGTGGGAACCCAGGGAAGACCCACACCCATTTCTGTCCTCTGGAAGTCCCGCTGCTCTGCTCTCTAAAATGGAGGGTTATAAATGCAGAAGGAACCAAGAGCCAGACTGGGGATATAAACAAGGGCAGCTGGCCACATGGACCCTGGTAAGTGGCGACCTAGGCCCCATTTAAAGAAGGCAGAAGCTGCTCAAGCCCTCGATTTTCAAAGAACTCTCCCCATTTTAAAAATGCTATCAGGGGCGCCTGGGTGGCACAGCGGTTAAGCGTCTGCCTTCGGCTCAGGGCGTGATCCCGGTGCTGTGGGATCGAGCCCCACATCAGGCTCCTCTGCTATGAGCCTGCTTCTTCCTCTCCCACTCCCCCTGCTTGTGTTCCCTCTCTCGCTGGCTGTCTCTATCTCTGTCAAATAAATAAATAGAAAATCTTTAAAAAAAAATAAATAAAAATGCTATCAAATGCTTTAAACCTCCCCTCTTCCAAGACAAAACAAAACAAACCTATCTGCAACTGGGTCTGTTCTCTCAACTGTCTGGTGAATTACAGCTTTTGCCTGTATTTGAGGACACTATTTTGGCTAATCTTCATCACTAAACAGCCCCTCTGGTTATTGCACATGTGCAAAAAAAAAAATTCATAGTCACAATAATGTTTCTGATGGGGTTTTTCCACACAGCACAACTGTCTTCGACCTAAGCACAGAAATTTCATGCTAACTTGGGCTCCTTCCAGATATTTCTTTTCCTCTACCTCCAGTGGACCCACCTGTACCCTGGACTCACACAATGGTTTCAGCTTCCCTGTTGCTTGTAAAGACAGATATCCTGAAGGGACTCTATGCTACTTCAAAACAGAATTTAAGACTAGTTGTTTGAATAACACTGATCCACATAGAAATACTGCTTCTCTGGCCATATAAGCATAAAATTCTGTATTCCCAAAAGAGATGATATCCAAGCAGAGAAAAGAACCAAAGCTTTGCTACAGACCCACCTGGTTTTAAACCCTGGTTTAGCTACTTACCACCTTGCAACCTTGGGCAAATTACTTAATGTCTCTGAATTTTGCTTTCCTCATTGGCTAAAATCAGGCTACATACTACTGATCTCATTGATTGAATTACTGTAGGATAATTTATCCATTTATTCCACAAATATTTATTGGGGGTCTACTATGAGCCAGGCACTATTCTAGGCCCTGGGAATATAGTGGCAAACCACTTTAAGTTCTTGCATTCCTGGGACTTTTGGCCAGTGGACTGGGTAATGTGTAAAGGGCTGGCACAGTGCCTGGAATATAGCAAATACCCCATGGTTTTCTCTCCTGTTTCCTGATCACTCTCTCTCTTTTCCCCAGTTAAGACCCTGGCACTGGGGCCAGAGCTATGCATCTCCTCAACCAGCCTTTAGCCACCATTCCTTAACCCTCAGCTCACAGCTCCTTTGCCCACGCTGTACCCTCTTAGACATTTGTCAAGAGCCTGCAATCTTCTGCTGATCCTCTCTCGCTGCACACATGAGGAATAAAAGGCCTGAATTCATTAGGATATCAGTTCAGCTGTTTATAAGAGAGGGACCCAAAATAATAGTGGCTTAAAAGTTAGAAATTAGGGCGCCTGGGTGGCACAGTTGTTAAGCATCTGCCTTCGGCTCAGGGCGTGATCCCAGCGTTCTGGGATCGAGTCCCACATCAGGCTCCTCCGCTAGGAGGCTGCTTCTTCCTCTCCCACTCCCCCTGCTTGTGTTCCCTCTCTCGCTGGCTGTCTCTCTCTGTCAAATAAATAAATAAAATCTTTAAAAAAAAGTTACAAATTAATTTCTCTGTCATTAAAAAGTCTAGATAGGCTGTCAGTGTTTGGTATGGTGTCTGCATAATCATCCAGATATGAGTACAAGGATCCTTCTAGTTCCTTGCTCTGCCTCCCTCACTGCATGGCTTCCATCTTATGGCCCAAGATGACTGCTCCAATCATCACATCCATATCCCAGAGAGTAGAAAAGGGAAGAGAAAGTGGGGAAGGTGTGCCCTTTTTCTTGTAAGAGCAAAACTCAGAAGATGACCGCGTGGCTTATCTATCTCCACATCCCACTGGCTAGACCTTAGATCCATGGCCATGCTCAGCCAGCTGCAAGGGACGCAGGGAAGTGCAGTCAGCCTGAGAGCCATGCGTCTTTCAGACCCACTGTAGGGGCGTTTGAATTCTGCTTATGGTTGTTAATCTCAGCACTGACCTCATGGTAAAACAGGTGCTGGTGAATGGTGGGGACTTTTACATCTTACAAGATTTGGTGGTTGTCATCCAGCCAAACAACTTTCTCATATGTTTGTCATGTAGAAGGTCCAAAGAAGAGCTTGACACATTAGGGGAGTTTCTAAGGAAGGTGGACTTCTTAAGTTCCAAAAAGCCTTAAGGGGGTGGCATTTGCTTTGGTGGGTCACAGTCCAGTTCTCAGTTGATGAGGCTGAAATGTTGTCCAGACTCTGACAGTGGACCCTTTCTCTGAGGCAGACTTACCTGAGACAGAGGCTGGTACGTAAGGTGTAATTTCAAATCATCAATTTACAATGAGAAATATAACTGTTCACTCAAGCCCGATGGCCAGCACAATCTTTACTATAGAGAAAGTCACATGGGAAGCCAAACTACAACCAAAAGTTGGCCAACAGAGAAAAAAAAAACCTGAATTTTATTAATCTCAAATGTGGTGGCGACAATGAGTTTGGCCAGGAGCCAGGCCCCTGAATGCCACCACAGGTTCTCAGGAGAAAATGCTGTGGGCGAAATCGCACTTTGGACTGGAAGACTTTTGTCCCAAATCTAAACCTTTTGGGCCATTCTAGAGGCAGGCCAAAGTCCTACTCTTCCTCCCTAGACTCTTCCCCCACATTTACTGCTTCATCTGGGGGCTTGTGGAAGACCCAGACTCACCACTCAAGTCCCTCTTCAAGAGAAGCAAGCTGCCCAGTGGCAAGGAGTATGAATAGCTGACAGCCTCCATCTGGCAGCTCCTTCAGGGTCCTTAGCATTTGAACCAAAGTAACACTCTTCATGGGTTGGCCCCTGGCCAGTGACTGAGCAAGGTGGTGGTACTAGGGCCTAGTCATTTCTGCCAAGGCAGGACTTCTCTAATGGGCAGCCTGGGCTCCGGAGCTGCCCCTGGGCTGGCAGAGACCTCATAGGGTCTGCAATGTCATTTCAGGGCTCCTCTGGTCCCACCTTGCCTTCTCCCATTTTCTTTACAGGTGTTACTCCTCAAAAAACCTTTTGCACTCTATCTCCACTGCAGTGTTCCAAGGAGCCCAACCTGTAACAGTGCTCTGAATCAGAGGCCAGCAAATTATGGTCCATGGCCCAATATTGGCCTGTGGCCTGTTTTTGTAAATAAAGTTTTATTGACACAGAGCCAAGCCTATTGTTCACTTTTGTCTATGGCTGCTTTTGCACTGTAACGGCAGGGTGGCATAGTTGCCACAGAGACCTGCAAAACCTAAAATATTTAATATCTGAGCCCTGTACAGAAAGTTTGCCAACTTTTGCTCTAGATATTACAGTTCTGATGGCAACCAAAGACTAATGCAATGAAAAAAGAGGGTCTTTTCTCGAGGCCTGGATCCATGAGCCTGAGACACTCATTCTGTGCCTCATTTTATGTGTGTTCTTTCCTGGCTCATGACCAGTCTTGAACAAGACCCTAAAGTAGATAAGGGAACTACAAGTCCAGAGTTCAGAGCCTGAAAGATATTGGAAGATCAAGGGCAGGATATGTGTTCTCTCATGGTGTCCAGACTATTTCTTCTCACTGGCCACTGCCTTTGCAATGAAGCTACAACAGCAATCCTACCATGCCTGGTATATAGGCTTATAGGGACTTACAAGCTTTTGATCATGACTGTGAAAACCAGAAGGCAAGGATGTGGGGTAATCTGTTACTGTTACCTAGCAAACATCTACTTTTGGAAACCATACTCTGATTTTCCTCTGGGAAACCACCCTTCTCCCATTCATAATCAAGTAATTACTATAGGGGCTAACCCCACCACTGGATTCAAAGATGGGCATGTGACCCTAGTCTGGCCAATCTGAGTGTTCCACTCTTCTGGGCACCAAAATCAGATTGCAGATGGGCATGTAACCCAAAGTGTCTTTAACTAGAGGTGTTAGGAGATGTTGCTTCTCTATTGCCATTGCTGAAAGATGTATAAACCTGGTGCTTCCAGCAGTCCTCTTGCCATCACTCAGGGAACACTTATCTGTGAATGATGCCAACACCCAGGAAAGCAGAGTCAAGGCTGAGGGGGACACATTCCCATGGACTTCATTTCAGCACCTGGATCCAGTCATGTCCAAAGCTAGATCCAGCCCCAGACTTTTCAGTTACACAAACCAACAGGTTCTCCATTTTGCCTAAACCAATTTGAGTGGGATTTTTGTCACTTGCAATCGCAAAGAACTGACTTATCTTAAGACTACATCCAGACCAGAGCCTATGACACACCAGATATTCCAGAGAAGAGATGGGAACTCCTTGAGAGGAAAAAGACATTGAACGGACAAAAGGAAGAGGTAACCTGGACTTGCCTCTCTACATCCCCAGAAGGCCGCGCGGGTGTCCTGGCTGCAGAGACTCAGACCTCAGTGATGGATGATATCTTTATCCCAAAGTCCTCTGCTGTGATGCGGTGCCCTGAGCAGGTAGCCTTCCAGTTGCAGTGAAGCAATTCCTTCAAGAAACAGTCTTAAAGTTATTTCCAAATCCTCAAAGCTGGGTAACCAGGGGGATTTTATTAGACATATTTATTCTATAATCCAGCATCTCACAAGAGATCTAGAAGCTTCTTTTAAGCTGCCTCTCCTGCCTCCCAGACAGAATTCTTGTGTTGCTTCTCAGATATTAAAAATAAAATGAAAAAGCCCCTGTTGTGCAGGATGAAACAAGCTTAGCTGAAAGGCTCCTGCTTGCGCCCCAGCCTGCTGGTGGACATGCCTGCCTTCCACCTCCTTCCTGTCTGTGTTAAGTCCCCTTGTGGCTGGGAGCCTTCATCTGCCATGGTAAAACCAACTTTAGATCTGCAAGGCTGAGGCAATGGTTGAAACGCAACACAAAACCACCCTATTTATATTTTCATTTCTATTAAAACTTTATAATGATTCCTTATTGAACTGAAGCTTAAATGGCTAAAGACTGATCATAATAGAACATTTAATTGTTTGCTTGTCTAACTCTCTCAGCCCTAATTAAATATTGTTTCTCATTGAGCAGCTTACACGGTGATGTTTTTTCCCTGTCACTGAAGAGAGCTAGGGGGCTGAGGCAGAATTCAGATGAGCCTGTGCTCACTTGGTGTTCTCATCCTATTCATTTTTCATCCAACAGTGGGGAACAGAGCCCTCTGGAGGGAGAATCACAGAGTTCTAGGGAACAGCTTTTGGAGATGACCTCATGCAGGTCCTCGGAGAGGAAGGGGTTAGAAGATGAGCAATGAGAGCCCACACTACCTTGCAGGGATTCCTACAGGAGGTGCGTGTTCTGGGTGTTAAAAGCTGGCATTGGAGCCGTCACTGTCACCTTTCTTCACACCCCCCTTCTCAGCAGCACTGCCGAGGTGTCACCTCCATGCCATCACCCAGGCCCACGCCACCATCACCTCTCACCAGATTATTACAGAAGCCTCTTGATTGGCCTCCTGTGTTTATCCCAGCTTCACTACCGTGTGTTTTCAGCAGAGCAGCCAGAGTCCTTCCACGTCCCTCCCCATCTGAGGGTTCTCCAATGGCTCCCAGCTCACTCAGAAGAAAGCCAGGGTTCCGACAATGGCCTCCAGCCTACTCTTCCCTCTGGGCTCGCCTCCTAGTGCTCATCCCTTTGCTCAGTCAGCTCCAGCACTACTGACCTCCCTGCTGTCTCCTCGGATAATCTTCATAGGCTTCCTCTTTAGGGCTTTTCACTTGCTATTCCCTCTGCCTGGAATATGTGTCTCCTGGAAAGCTTTGGCGTACCCTCCCTCACATCTTTATCCAAATGTCACCTCTCAGTGTATGTAAGGGCCTCTACCCCTTACATACTCCCTATCCTCCACCTCTGTTTTATTTTTCTCCATAGATTTTACTACTGACATACACTATAGTTCACCCACTTCTTTTGTTTACTGTTTATCCACCCTACTAGAATGTTAGCTTTAGGAGGGCAAGGATTTTCCTCTGTTGGTTTCACTGCTGAATCTGGCACTAAATAGGTATGCAAATAAATATTTTTTTTTTGAGTGACTAGAGTAAATGAATAAATGCAAACATGCATAACTGAGTGAATAGTCTATAATTTCTGGCCACAAATTCCAATGGCCAGAGACTACTCTAGGCCAGAAGACTGGATGTATCTGCATTTTGCATTCTAGGATTCTGGGCGTTAAAGAAATCTTCCCATGGGTGATGAAGATGCTAAGGGCAGAGTAAGGGCTGTGCTCAGAATGAGCCCCAGCCTTCCAGCCATAAGTGCTGAGTAAAGCCTAGGGCAACATGGTGAAAGAAGAGGGGATGTGAACCTGAGTTCAAAAAGGCCTTGGTTCGTAGCATGAAAAGAGGCAAGGTGACTCAAGGAGATTCCTTGGAGGCATCAGACAAGGACAGTTCAGTGAGTGGCGAAGGCATTACTGTGAACACCGAGTCTGGGGAAGCTCCGGGAGCCTGGAGATGGTTTTGTCTGTCAACCCAGGAAAAATTTCCAGAAGGGAAGCGGGAAGGGAAGTAGGATAGCTGGGATCATCCCCTTTGTACAGGACTGATTCACAGGATCATGGAGCCAAGGTCGTATGGCCCATCTCCAGGATCAAAATGATCGAGACACATCTCTCTCCAAAGGCTGATGGAAAAGAGGGTTCCACTTTATCCCCTGTTCACCAAGTCTGTGGTTCCAAACTTCTTACAAAAAGGTAGTATTTTTCCATGAGACTTCAACATTTCAGAACCTCATTCAGTTCAACCTAACGTTTATTTATTCATCAAGTTTTCAAGGTATGCACATTTTGCATTTTGACAGTTGTGTCAATCTGCCCACCAGAAATCTTGTAGCAATTTATATTGTCATTTTCTCATGCCTTACATTGAATATCTATCTATGTTTCCACCTGCTTTGAGAGGAATCACATTTCCCAGAGATTTGTCTATTTGATTTATCCTTTCAAAGTTCTGGTCCTTGATTTGATTAATCAATTCTACTGACTTTTTGCTTTGTGATTAATGTAGGCTCTTATCTTTATTAATTTCTTCCTCTCGCTTTTATTTTGCTGTTCATTTTCTAGCTTTTTATTTTGAATTCTTAATCCAATTATTCTCAATCTTCAATGTTTAAGCATATTTATTTTTGTAGTAACAGCTTTGGATTATGGATTTTACTATGAATACTTTAGTCACACCCCCGTATGTATTTTTATCGTGTTCTCATCATCTTAAATGTCTAGCCTGTTTTTTCAGTATCGATTTCCAATTTGACTGAAGGGCTATTTTTTATTTTGTTTAATTTCCAGATGGCTACCATTTATCTTAATTTAGGCACAGTCTTGCTATTAATGTGATCAGGAAATATGGTTTGTAAAATTTTAATTTGGGGATTTGTTGTGAATTTCTTTGCCTGGGTACAAACATTGTATCAGTCAGGATGGGTTAGGTTAAGCTGCAGTAACAACCAAAAATTCTCAGTGGCTTAAATAACATGGGTAAGCTGGGCGTTCTCATCATGCTCATTCAGGGATCTGAGCTGATAGAAGCTCCATTTTGACAAATGGTTCCATGATCACAGGGGCAGAGAAAAGAGGGCCTAGCTCTTTGAGCCACTTTTGTGTCCATTTCATTGGCTGAAGAAAGTTCAGACACCTGAGTTCAACAAAGCATGGATGTCTTATCCTCTCAATGGAGGAGAGCTGAATATTTGTGAATATTCTACCATATGCATTCAACAGATATTTATAAAGGACTATGGAGATACCTCCTACTATATATCAAAAATTGTTATAGACATTGGGATCCCACCAGATATTGTTGGTTGGTGTCCTGCCTCCTATTCTCATCTCTGACCCTCCTTTTCCTATCCACTTTCCAACCAGAGGTGGCAATGTGACCCAGATGTAAGTAGAAGTTCGTGAAGCTCCTGGGAAAGCTTTTTCTTTTCTTTTTTCTTTTCTTTTCTTTTCTTTTTAAGCTTTTACTTTTCTGATGTTGGTGCTGTCCTGTCTTCTTCCTCCTTCTTCCCGTCTTGACTGCTAATGTTGAGAAACACCAAGAGAATCCCAGAAATATTTGCTTTGACATTGTTGAGCATCTGAACTAATATCCATAGCTGCCTACTTTTGGATTTCTCATATGAAGAAAAAGTAGCCTCATGTTTGTATAAGCCACTGTGGTTGGGTTTCTTATTACTTGCACCTGAAATCATTTCTGAATCATAAAAGAATCCAGCATGTAAACAAGATAGACAATTCTCATCTTCAGTAAATAATAATCCTTTAGAAGTATTCTGTTGTGAATAATAGAAAAGAGACACATTGGTTTCTGCCCCCAGTTCCTGCACAGAACTCCCCAAACCCTTGTGATTCCTTAAGTGATCAGAGCACTAAGAGCTTCTTTTGTTCTAATATTTGATATTTATCCCAGTTCCTGGCAGAGTTCCTAAATGCCCTGGAATTTCCTAGGTGATAGTAGTGTCTTTTGTTCTAACGAGAAAACTCTGGGTGGGCTCCTGGGTGACCCCTGGATGGCAGCTGGTCACCAGAAAGACCAGACTATGATCAGAAGCTTGGAATTCCAGTCCCACCACCTCTCCCCTCCTCATTCTCCACAGAGGGCAGAGGGGTGGAAATGGAGTCAATAACTGATCATGCTGACATGATGAAGCCTCCATAAAAATCCAGTAATATGGGGTCCGCAGAACTTCCATGTTGGTGAACACATCCACATACCAGGAGAGTGCTGTACCCCAACTCCATTGGGACAGATGTCCCTGTGCTTGGGACCCTCCCAGACATTGCTCTATGTATCTCTTCATCTCTTCACATGTTATCCTGGTAAATGTAAATAAGTGTTTCTCTTAATTCTATGAGCTGTTCTAGCAAATACTTGAATTCAAAGAGGGGGGTAAGGGTGGTCATGAGAACCTCTGATTTGTAGCCAAATCAACAGAAGTTGTGGGTAACCTGGGACCTACCACTTCTGAATGGCATCCAAGGTGGGGGGCAGTGTTGTGGGACTGGGCCCTTAACTTATAGGTTCTGTGCTACTCCAGTTAGTGTCAGAATTTAATTGAATTGTAGGTTACACAGCTGGTATCATAGAGATCGCTCTGTGTGGGGAAAAAAACACCACACAAATGGCATCAGAAGTGTTGTGAGTGTGGTAAATGAGATTAAAGGAGAAAGACACAAGAGGAGTGAGTTTTTTCTACTCATCTGTGGACAGCTGAAAAAAAATGCTAAATATGTATTCTAAATATGTAAAAGAGTTTATATGGTCCCAGATTATCACTGATCTTTAAAAATATGAGATGAAATAAGACTGTCAAAATGTTGATAATTGTACAAAGAATATGTTTTCCCAATAAAACATTTTTCTCAATTATAATAGCCTTAACAACCACACTAACAATTGCTTAGCCAACTCTAATTTTCACTGATATCGGTGATTCACCACTGCTATTTTTATAACAGCTCTATTGAAACTATAATTCACATACCATATAATTCACTAATTTTAAATGTACATGGTTTTTAGTATATTCAGGGTTGTGCAACCATCACCACAATCTATTTTGGAATATTTTCATCCCTCCAACAAGAAACTCTCTACCCCTTAGAAGTACTCCCTATTTCACCCAAATGCCCCCAACCCCTCTTACCCCTCCTCCATCCTACTTCTGCCCACGGCCTTCAGCAACTACTAATCTATTTTCTGCTTCTGTGGATTTGCCTATTCTGGACATTTCATATAAATGGAATGATACATACTTTATATGGTCTTTTAAGATCAGCTTCTTCCACTTAGCATGTTTTCACAGTTCATCCATGTTGTAGCACGTATCAGTACTTCATTTCTTTTTGTTCCTGATTATTCCATTGTATGAGTATACCATATTTTTTCATCCACTCATTGGTAGATAGATATTTCAGTTGTTTCCTTTTTTTATACTATGAATAATGCTGCTATGAATATTCATGTACAAGTTTTTGTTTGAACACCTATTTTTTCTTTTGGAGTATATATTTGCGAGTGGAATTACTGGATTTTTTAACCTTTTGAGGAACTTTCAAGCTGTTTTCCAAAGTGGTTGCACCATTTTACATTCCTGCCAATAGTGTGTGAGCGTTCCAATTTCTCTTATCCTCTCCAGCCTTGTTATCTCTTTTTTTATTTTAGTCATTCTTGTAAGTGGAAAGTGGCGTCTCATTGTGGGTTTGATTGCCCTGATAAGTAATGATGTTGGCATCTTTTCACATGTTTATTGGTCATGTGTATATCTTCTTTGGGGAAATAGAATTTTTGCCCATTCTTAAAGTTATTTATCTTTGCATCTTGAGGTTGTAAGACTTATCTATACTAGCACAAGTTCCTTATCAGAAATATGATTTGCAAAATTTATCTCCCTTTCCAAGGGCTGTCTTTTCACTTTTCAATGATGTCCTTTAAAACATAAACATTTTTCATTTTGATGATGTCAGTTACCTATTTTTTTCCTTCTGTTTGTGTTTTTGGTGCCAAGGCCACAAAGATTTACATTTATGTTTTCTTCTAAGAATGTAATAGTTTTAGTACTTAACATTTAGTTCTTTGATCCATTTTGAGTTAATTTTTGTGCATGGAATGAGGCAGAAATTCAACTTCATTCTTTTGCATGTGAATTCCAGTTATCCCCGCATTTGTTGAAAAAGACTATACTTTCTCCCACTGGGTTGTCTTGATGTCTTTGTTGAAAATTAATTGACTGTAAATATGAGGGTCTATTTCTAGATTTTCAGTTATATTCCATTGATCCATATGTCTGTCCTTATGCCAATACCACACTGTCTTGATTATTGTAGCTTTCTAATAAGTTTTGAAATCAGGAAGTATGAGTCCTCCATCTTCATCCTTCTCTTTCAAAATTTCTTTTTGGCTGTTCTGTGTTCCATAAATTTCCATATAAATTTTAGCATCAGCCTGTTGATTTCTGCAAAGAAGCCAGTTATGGTTTGAATAAAGATTTTGTTGAATCTGTAGATCAATTTGGGAAGTATTGCCAATCTTAACAATACTGTCTTCCAATGTATGAGCCTATTTAAATCTTGTTTCATTTCTTTCAATAATGTTTTGTAGTTGTAGTGTACAAGTTCTGAATCTCTCGTTAAGTGTATTACTATTTCATTTTTTGATGCCATTGGAAATGGAATTGTTTTCTTAATTTCATTTCCAGTTTGTTCATTACTAGTGTATAGAACTACAGTTGATATTTGCGTATTGATCTTGTATGCTGCAATGTCACTGAACTCATTTATTAATTCTAATCACTTTTAGTGGATTTTTTATGATTTCTACATACAAGACCATGTCATCTGCACTTAGAGATAATTTGACTTCTTCCTTCCTATCTGGATGGCTTTTATTCCATTTTCTAGCTAACTGCCCTGGCTACAACCTCCAGTACAATGTTGAATAGAAGTAGTGAGAGCAGACATCCTTCTTGTGCCTGATCTTAGGGAGAAAACATTCATTCAGCCTTTCAGCACTAAGTATGATGATAGCTGTGGAATTTTCATAGATCTCCTTTATCGGGGTGAGGAAGTTCCCTACTATTCCTAGTTTGTTGAGTATTTTTATAATGCAGGGATGTTAGTGTCAAATACCTTTCTGCATCTATTGAAATGATGTGACTTTTGTCCTTTATTCACATTGTACACGAAATTAATTGACTTTGGAATATTAAACCAACCTTGCATTGCTGGGATAAATCCCACTTGGTCCTGGTGTAGAATCCCTTTTATACACTGCTGGATTTGGTTTAGTTTTGTTGAGGATATTTGTATCCATATTCATGATATGGATATATCACATTTCTTGTGATGTTTTTAACTTGTTTGACTATCAGGGTAATACTAGCCTCATAGAATGAATTGCAAAGTGTTCCCTCTTCCTCTGTTTTTGGAAGGGTCTGGTATTAATTCTTTAAATGTTTGGTAGAATTCACCAATGACATCTCGGCCTGGGCTTTTCTTTGTGGGTAGTTTTTTGGTTTCATTTTACTAACTCAATCTCTACTTGTTCAGTGTCTATTCAGATGTTTTACCGCTTCTTGGCTACTTTCGTCTTTCTAGGAACTTGTCCATTCTGTTTAAGCTATCTAATTCCTTGTCTACAGTGTTCACAGTATTATTCCCTTATAATCCTTTTTATTTCTGTAAGGTCAGTAGTAATATTGTCAGAAGGAAAAAATTCACTGTTTCTCCTCTCAAATCTCTACTACTATTCTGAATACTTCACATCTAACACCCAAGTGTGGGAGAGTTTTCCCCACACCAAGCAATTCTCCAGTTCTCTGCAGATGCCAACTAGATGCCCTATAATTTCACAGCTCTGACACTGTCTACCTGGGGTTAGTGCAGACCCTCCAGAGTTAAGGCTGCCCCTACCCCTCCACCTCAGACACCAACTGCAAGTCTGTCTTGTTACCTGTTCTTCTGGCCAACTGACTATAAACCAGAGGTTCCCACAACCCCTTCCTAAAGGCCTGATAATTTGCTAGAATGGCTCACAGAACTCAGGAAACAGTTTACTTACTAGGTTATCAGATTATTACAAAAGGATACAACTCAGGAACAGCTGATGCCAGAGATGGGTAGGCCAAGCTACATGGGAAGGGGTGAGGAGCTTCCATGCCCTCCTAGCACCTCTGTCTTCACCAACCAACAAGCTCTCCAAACCCTACACTTTAAGGATTTTTATGGAGACTTCCTTATGTAGGCAAGAGTGATTAAATCATTGGCCACTGATGATTAAATCATCCTCTAGCCATCTCTCTCCTCTCTGAAAGTTGGGAGATGAGGCTGAAATTTCCAACCCTCTAAGCACAAAGGTGGTTCCCCTGGCAACCAGCACCCACTCCCTCCTTAGGGGCTCTCCCAAAGTCATCTCAATAACAAACTCAGGTGTGGTTGAAGGGGTTTCTTATGAATAACAAAAAACACTCCTTTCACGTTTACCTTTTTTCTCACTCAGGAAATGCCAAAGGTTTTAGGTCTGTGCCAAAACCAGGAGGAAGACCAAATACGTATTTGGTCTATTACATATTACAAATGTCCTCTTTTCCATTCTTGATTTTAGTAATTTGAGTCTTTTTTTTTTCTTGATCAGTCTTGCTAAAGATTTGCCAATTTTGATGACTCATTCAAAATACCAACTTTTGGTTTTACTGATTTTTCTATATTATTTTTCTAGCTCTATTTTACTAACTTCTGTTGTAATCTTTATTATTTCCTTCTGCTTGCTTTAGGTTTAGTTTGCTCTTGTTTTCCCCTAGCTAATTTTAGTATCTTCTTTTTATACTTAGAATTTATAAAAACCCACAAAACATCTCCAAGTGCAGAACTTTTTTTTCCAATTAGTCCTAAGCATAAATCAGGAAGCCCTTTTGACATAAAAATTTAAGTATTCAGGTCAAGCAAATTCTCTTTTCTTTGATTATTTCTTCCCCTCCATCTACTTTATTATGTATTTCTGGAACTCCTTTTACATAAGTATTGAATAATTTGATCTAGTTTCATATCTTGTCTTTTATGATTTTTGTCTTCTTTAACCAAATTCTAGAGGAGTTTCTTGATAAAGCCTTTTAATTTATTCATTTGAATATGCTATCCCATTTTTGAAATCATGCTTTGTATCTCCAAAATTCCTTTTGCTTCTCTGAGGATACCTTTTCATAGGACCTGAGTGTGCTTCTGTCATTGCCTTGCCCCCCTAAATCTCACGGCAGCATGGTGTGTCCCTTGTTCTGAGTCTTCAGGGTACACCACCTTTTTCACTTTGATGAATTCCTTCACGTGTCCAGAGATTTTTCTCAGAAATAGGTGAAGATAGTTCAATGCCAGTAGCTGAGAGTGAGCTTCATTAACGACTCCTCATGTTGATGGATTGTGAGACCAAAAGGAGAAGGAAATTCTACTTTGTTTGATCATTAGATTGTCTAACTGACCTCAGTTGCAGAAAGTTGAGATAAACATACTCCCTTGGTTTATGGCATATTATTATATTCAGTCTGTGAAAAGCCTTTTTTCATAAATAATTGAAAGTTCTTTCTCTTATTTATGCATTTATTTAGTTATTCCCCTCACCCCCTAGATAACTCCCTCCCCAAGGGGCTACCTGGCAGGTACTGGTCACAAACAACAGGGTCCCCCCTCTACCCCTACAGGTCGTGAATGCAGGCTCCGAGCCATCACGGTAGAACCCCCACTCCCTAGAGCTCATGATTTGTCCCTTGGATTGTTTTGTACTCACTGGTCCTTTTCCCTGTCCTTTCACTGATTCCACAGATGCTATGGGATTTAGGGAGGTTGGAGGTGGGGGAATCCTTCCATCACTTTTTTGGCAATATCTTCTCAAGGCCACGGGTTTTAGCGGGTCCCCCCTACCCCCACACTGAGCTCTCCACGGAAGACTTCCGAGATTTCAGGTGTGGAGGGATACTACTTTTATTTGTAGGAGTAGCTTAGAGCTTTCCCTTTGGTTTAAGCCAGGACGCTTCAGTAAGATACTGGAAGAGAGAGGCAGACGCACAGCTTTAAATTGTTATCTGGTCTGTAAAAATCCTTTTCTCCAGCTTATTTCTTTGCTGACTCATCAGAGGGACAAATCTAAATCATAAAAACCGAAATGACACCAGAGTTCTCCTCATTTCCAGGGAAAAAAGCCAGTGACAGCTAATATTGCTCTCATTTTTCTGATAGGCCTGAGCAAAGTAGAAAAATGCAAATGTTTCTCTGCAAATAATGTGGGTCAATGAAGTTATTCTGTTAATACTTTCTTTCCATTTGACTGTAAGCCACATGAAGGCAAAGAGCGTGTTGGTTTAGCTCAACACTCTATCCCCAGTGTCTGGCATACTGTGGCTGACACACAGTAGGCATTCAATAAATACATGCTGAATGAATGAGCCAATCTTCAGCAAAAGGCTAGGTCACCAAATGGAATCTACAGAGAAAAGGAAGGGCTCCATCTGGACCATGTTTTAATCTGAGAAAGAGGCACAGAGTCTGACTGCAGATCATTGCTTCCTAATGACAGGGCGACAAGGGGGTCAAGGAATAATGTCCCCCTGCTCTGGCAGGATTTGGACAACAAACCAAGAACCTGAACCAGCTGAGAGCAAACCCGAAGGTGAAACAGGAGCCAAAGGGGGGTGTAAAAATCACAGTTGTGATAAATGCTATAAGTTGAGGGTGCACGGAACTAAAGAGGCATTTGGTGGTGGTACGAGAGGGGATGGAATTGATCACAGAGTCAGGGAAGACTTCTCTGGTACTTGAGAAGAGAGTAACGCAGATCACCTAGGTGGCAAAGGGAGGGGGAGTCCTCCTACTCCCCCTCCTCTTTCCACTTTTCCCTGTCTTCTTCCTAGAATTTTGGAGTGGGCCAACGTTGGTGCCAAAAGTATCATGTATTAGTTAGAGACAGGCTATCTTGTTGAAACAAAGACTTAACAATGCGGTAACTTCAGTAAAATAACAGGCTCTCCTTTCCTCTGGCACCATAGTCCAGAGCTGTGGGGCTGCCCTGCCCTCCCTGACATGTGGCTTCAGTTCTGCTTGCAGGGGCCACCACACCCCAGCCAGCAGGAAGAGGAGAGAGAGGAAGTGGAGGGCAACCTGCTTCCTTTACAAAGATGTGACCCAGCAGTTGCATGCACCCTTTCCCCTTACACCCTCCTAGCCAGAGTTTAGTCAGAGGACCACCCCTGCCCGCAGGAAGGCTAGGAAATACAGCTGCTGGCAGGGTGGCAAAGAATGGAAAATGGAGGATAATTGCCACTTTGTACTGCAGGGGATGAGATCACTGTCCCTGGGAAATAAACTCACTTCTCTACACCTCTAAATACTTGCCTAAATGTTGGCAGAAGCTCCTATTTCAAGGGCTAGAGCAGGAAACCCGGCCAGCCCCAAACCATAGCGGATGATCTACCCGAGTTTCTCCAAATTCCGGACATTTTAGAGCCACCTTTGCAATTTTTCCCATATCTCTCATCCACGTCCTGTACAAAATCATGTCGCAGCCCTTATACCAGAGGTGCACATGCCTTCCTGACCTTGTTATCATCCATCCTGCACAACTCCCGCAGATTCTCTGGACTCACTCATCACCACCTGTAGAATTAACATGGAGGGAGCCATAAAGACACAATGCTACCCAGGCTTCACCTTAGACCAATCAGAATCTCTAGGTGAGGGTTCTAGATGTTAGGAATTTTTTTTAAAAACTCTCCAGGGGATTCTAATGTGCAATGAGGGAAGAGATGCAGCGCCTGAAGATTACTACTAAATTTCCATAGAGGGCAGGAAAGCTGCGTTCCTTTCTCCTTCGTAAGAAGAGAGTGCTTTGCTCGGCCCTGCCTTGGGTCAGAGTGGTTCATCTCAGAAACCTACCGTCACATTGTACTCATGCTTGGTGGGGAATTGAGGCAAGAGGGACTTCTTTTTTTCAGTGGGTCAACCAGACAGAAGAGCATGTTTATTTTCCCAAGGCCATTCAGCAAGTCATCAAGCTCTTAACTCTTGCTACACAGCTCCGACCACATGACCTTTTTGATGTGGCTCAAGGCTAGGTCACTGAGTTCCATGGCCTTCCTCAGCCACTCACCTTGGATGAAGGTCTCGGAAATAATGATCACCAACCCAATTGACATCAAGCACCAGACATTTGTCTAAATACATCTGTGACACTGAGGCACAAAAATGTTAAAAAAAATTTTTTCCCCAAGGCCACAAAAAGTTAGGAAGCAGTAAAGCTGGGACTTGAACCTAGGCAGTCTGGCTCTAGGATCCATGATTTCAGAACCACTCCATTGGACCATCCCTGCTGCAGGAAGGAGGTGGCTCTTCCCACCACAAGGACCACAGGTTAGAAAGAAGCCAGCATGAGATTCTGACTGAGCAAACATTTGTGGAGCTTTGAAACTGTACAGGAAAAAGCCCTAGTCTCATGGAGGTTCTGAGGCGTCAGACACTCGAACCTCCCCTCTCTGTCCTCTTACACACCTGGTCCTCAGGTAATCCCATCCTGGAACCTCTCTAGCACATCTCTGCCCTGGCCTGCTCTCCAAGAACCTTCTGGAGGGGCTCCCTTCCTTCTGCTCCTGAGCCCAGGATGGCTTAGCAAAGACTGGGACACTGGTCACCCAGCTCTGACCACAGCCACTTCTATTCCGGGACAGCACACGCCAGACACAGGGCCTAAGCTTCTACACAGAAACAGGCTTTCTGTGCTGAGCTTGTAGGCAGGCTCTGGCTGCTGAAGCCCCATTCGCCCGACCCACAGGCTTGGGAGAAGGCGTTCAGGGAACACGAGAATGGCTGTTAAGTAGAAAGTGCCATGCACATCGCCCCTTTGTTATCCCCTTTCTGCACTGTCACTCTGACAAGCTCTGCCTGACACAGGGGCATTAATTTTTCATGCCACCCTGCTGCAGACACACAGATTTGTTTGGAGCGATGATAAATGAAATGCAAATGTGGCTGGGAGCCCAGCGCTGAGATGCTGAGACTACAGGTCACATCATGCTCCCACCTCGTCCTCCTGTCCCCAAGACACCTCCAGCCGCTGCTTTACATCTGCCACATCCCGTGGCTCCGTGGAGCAAAAGGTGACTGCTGAGCAGAGGGAATACAATATTCTCGGCGGGTAGCAGCAAAGTTGATTAAGAAAAATTCACTCCCTCAATACGGTTTCTGATCTCATGTTTATCTTCATTTGAACCATCCTGGGTAGATGTGTTTTAATTGCAAGCCACATCCATTCCTTTTCCAGAAGCAGGCAGGGCATAAATTATAAAATAAATAAATGATTAAGAAACATCTAATTATTGTTATTAGTTTCTTACTTGAAGGTACTTCCAAGCTGCTGCTTATTAAAGTCATTCATCAAGGAGCCACTGTGCCCTTTCTGGAGGCGCTGCTCCCAGGACTGGTGCAGGACTCACTGTCTCATGCAGCACGTGGTGCTTAATAAACACGGAGAATATTGATAACCGTGAATTCCTCCCTCAGCCTAAACTCCAGCATGATGGATTGATGCTTCCTAAACATGGCGAATATTCCTCCGGCCATTCATCAGCCCCACCACAAATACAGGTGTCAGCCCGAGCAGACGTCAGCCTCTAACTGCCTCCTCCAGAGCACACATACAGAGAAAAGCCCGCATTTCCCACACAGGGACCTCATCAGTTTTGCATGTGCTGCAGTCCCTTGACTTATTAAATATTTATAACAATGTCATTATTTACCAAACAAGCTACCAGGCTGCCCAAGGCCCCCAGAGCCAGAAGCCTGAGTGTATGGAGCAGGACCTCCTCTCAGTCCCCTTTGCCTCTAGAGAGCCTTTTGAGTAGAGGCAATTGGGTCTAGCAGACAGGTTTCTCTGTCTTCCTTCGAAAATGCATCTGTGAGGTCTCTCCAGGTTTTGGAGAGGGAACAACAGGGCCAGAGGTGCATCATCCTCAGGGAGACCAAAGCACAGTGAAGCTTAAGGGTGTCGCAGAGCTGGAACCCTCCCACCAGGGACCCGCGTTTGCCGTTCTACCAACCTTGCCAAGACGTCCTCACTGTTCCCCTGATCCACTAAGTCATTCTCTTTGGTTCCACAATCGACAGCTCTAATGCTTCCAAGTAATGGCCCGTTATGTCTCTAGGCAAGAGACAAAGAACCTCATTGACTCCACAAAGATTTATCGAGATTTACAAAGATTTAGTTGCAAGGCACTGCCTCATGTGCTGGGCTGTCTCGCCACACTCACTCCCCCAGTCTTCTTCTCTGCCAGAGCCCACCCTTTAACCCTCCAAAACACTGGTGGGAAATGTCAGATACTTCCTAATTTTCTTGCAACTTGGTCATAAGCAGGTAACCAAGATCCTGGTCAATAAGAGGGAAGGACTTGGGGCGCCTGGGTGGCACAGCGGTTAAGCGTCTGCCTTCGGCTCAGGGCGTGATCCCGGTGTTCTGGGATGGAGCCCCACATCAGGCTCCTCTGCTATGAGCCTGCTTCTTCCTCTCCCACTCCCCCTGCTTGTGTTCCCTCTCTCGCTGGCTGTCTCTATCTCTGTCGAATAAATTTTAAAAAAAAAATCTTAAAAAAAAAATAAGAGGGAAGGACTTTTAGAGGAGGCTGGGGATGGTCTCTGGGAAATATTCTCTTACTGGTCTGGGCAGAAACAGGTCCCATGTACAACTGGATGTTGTCAAGTTTACACAACTATGATAGCCACTGAAGGCCAACTGTGGGGACAGAGACTACCATGCTGAGAACGGCAGACAGAAGAACAACCACGGTCCTTATGACACTGATGAGGCACTGATCCAACCCCTGCTCCTGCTCTGCTTCTGGACTTATGAAATCAGGTTATTAAAATGTCCTTCTTTTGCTGTTAGACTACAGTAATAAAAACTGTCACAGGCAAGATCCACTGATAGATCCTAAAATTTGAGGAACTGGCCAAAGTCTGAAGAGATATTTGCCTGGTCTAATAGTATCTCTCCCAAGACATTTAGACATTTATTAAATACAAAGGGAAAAATAGTAATTTTACAGTAGAGAAACCCAAAAACATCACCTTAACCAAGTGACCAAGATTCTGATATCACCAGTAATAGGACATATCAATATCATGCACTCCCTATGCACTGAGACGGGCATATTGCTTTTGTGATGTTCTTGCCAAAAGATGCAAAACCTCAATCTAATTGGGACAATGCACAAGACAAACCCAAGGGACATTCTACTTAATTGGCCAGTGCTCTTCAAAATTGTCAAAGTCAAAAAAGACCAAGCTCTGTGACAGACTGGAGAAACTAAGGAGACATGACAATTAAATGCATTGCAGGGCCTGAGACTGGACAGATGCGGAAAACCTCGTGAAATCCGGATAAAGTCTGTAGTTTAGTTAATGATATTGTACCAATGCTAGTTTCTGGTTTTGAACATTGTACTATGGTCACACAATACGCTGACGTTTGGGGAAGCTAGGTGAAGAGTATATGGGAATTCTCTGAACTATTTTTGCAACTTTTCTCTGAGTCTAAAATTATTACATTTTAGTTGGCTCAAAAAATTGAGCCAAGGAGGTTCTCCTAAATTCTGTTACCAAAAAGCAGAAATTTCCTCATTTCCTGAATTTGCTATAATAAAAATTACTCAGAGATAACAAAGAAAAGGACTTTATAAAATCTAGATTCTCCTTCTAGTAACTGCATGCCTAAACACAGTTCTATATGTTTATTTAATTCCCTTATTTACTATCATGTAAGGATTTGGGAGTAATAATGTGAAAAAACACAAGCCTTGTAGTATCAGGCCTAATTTACACCCAAGATCTATCACTCATTATCTGTGTGATCTTGGGTAAGTTATTTACTCTCTCTGAGCCACAGTCTATATATGCATAAAATTGAAATAAGACCCTCTGGTCAAGGCACTAAGAGGTGGCTTCTGTGCCTGAAAGTGAAGAAAGGATGTGGGGTTGGAGAAGCGGGCAGATGTAGGACCTACTTGTGGACACTTCCTACATCTGGACCTACATCTGGACAGGGCCTGTGAATGGATCTAATGTAAGGACGGGGGTTGAGGGAAAGACCAGAGTCAAGGCTGGATCCCTGGTCTGGACTGAGCAGCTGGGTGAACAGTGACATCATCTACTGAGTCCTAAAACGGGCTGGGAAGATGGATCAGAAGCAACATTTAAAGAGATAATGGCTAAAAAAGTTTCCAGGTCTGATTCATAAAGTACAGAATAATAACACATTTAAAAATGAAACTAATGAAAAACAAAGAGAAGCACCTTCAAAGCATTTAGGGGAGAAAAAAAAAACCGAGCAACACACCTTCAAAGGAACAACCATAAGATTAATAACTGACTTATCAATAGAAATAATAATAGCAGAAGACCATGGAATGAAAAGGAAAGAAAATAACTTGCAACCTAGAACTCTATTCCCAGTGAAAATACCCTCCAAAAGTAAAGGCAAAATAAAGACCTTTCCAATCAAACAGAAGCTAAGAGAGTGCATCATTAGCACAGGCTGAAAAAAATGAAAGACTAAAAGGAATTCTTCAGGCAGAAGGAAAAGGATTGCAGGAGACATACTGGAACACGGGAGGGGAGGACGAGAAACGGAGGTGAACGTACTGGTGCATCTAAATGAACACTGGCTTTCAACATTCATAACCATGTTAGTTATGTGGGTTATGTATCTATACATGTTAAATACACATGGAATGCACAGCAAACAGTAACAAATGGTGGAAAGGGTAAAATGGAATCGAAGTGTTCTAAGACCCTGAAGGGGCAAAAATTACCAAGTTTTCTTAGACTCTTCTGAATCAGGAATGCATGCTGATACCACAAGGACAGCCACTAAAAAAAGAGTAAGAGGATGAGTAACAAGCTAACAGAGGTGAAAAACTGGAATTTAAAAAATGCTTGACTGATCTAAAAGAAAGGCAAGAAAGAAGAGAAAAAACATAAAGCAGGTGGGACAAACATCAAAGGAATAGTAAGATGGGAGATAAAATCAAATATACTTGTAATTAATGTAATGTATTAAATGTAAATAAACCGACCACTCCAATTAAGCCTCCCAATGATCATGTAGACACAATCAGCCACATTTTACAGGTAAAGACTTTGAGGTACAGAGAAGTTAAGTAATCTGCCAAAGTCTGTCCAGCTAGGAAGTCACGGTACCAGAACTGGAACCAGCAGCCTGTCTCCGGGACCTGAGCAAGTCACCCCTCTGGGAGCTCCCCCACGTCTCTGTCCACCCAACACTATTTTAGGTCTTCCAGACTGCACCCAGATTCCTGTAACAAGCTCCTAACCTGGGCTCACTGGTGCCACATTGTTGCCACAGTGACTATGCTAAACACAAACTGCATCTCATCTCTCCCCTAAATTAAAATTTCTTCCTGGATTCTCATATACTTCAGGACAGACCTAAGTCATGAAAGGGCCTTCTAGATGAGGCCTCTGCCGGCCTCCCTTCTTCCTCCATCTGCTGCTTCCTGCCATCCTGCCCTACATTCCAGGAAAGTTGGATTCCTGAGATTTCCAGAAAGTACAAGCAGCTTCCCCAGCCAGGAAGGTCTGAGCTCTGCTCTTATGGCCCCTCTTCTGAAAAGCTCCCATGGGAGCCAGCCCCTCTCTCCAACCCTATCATTATGATTATGAATGGCACTACTGCCTGGGCACTTTCTCTATGCTGGGCACCATGCTGGACGCTTTATGGGCATCCTTCCTATTTAACTCTCACAATTCCGTGATGCAAGTACTGTTCTTCTTCATCTTCTAGATAGGAAGGGGACTCAGAATGGTTAAGCGGATTACTCAAGCAAATCCACTAATTCAGGTAGTTATTTTTTATTATGTGCTAATATGCCTGGCACTCTCTGGGGTACTGGGAAAAAAGCAGTGAACAGAACAGGTAAACAAGCTATAGAAGCGAGCATATGTACTGTATATGCATACAGGCTATATGTTGCATATATATTGCATATAGACTATATACTGCATATATACTGGTTATAGACTGATGTAGCATTAATACCACTACATATAGACCAAATGTTATATATTGCACATATTCTATGTTGCATATATACTGCAGATAGACTGATGTTGCATATATATTGTAGATTATGTTGCATATAGACTGTGGTAGTTGGTGACATGTTACATGAAGAATATAATAAAGTAGGGAGTGGGGGAGAACATGAAGCGGGTTGCAATGTTTTAAAAGGGTGGTCAGGGAAGGCCTTACTGAGACAGCAACACCTGGGTAAAGACATGAAGGAGATGACAGGATGGGCCACATGGGTACCTCAGAGATAAGCCTCCTACGCAGGATTCCAGGAAGTGGGCTGGAAGAGGGATGGGAACGTGGTGATGCCTTGAGGGAAGAGCAATGAGTAAATGGCATCCGGTAAGCACTGAAATGTTAATTATCTATCAACCAACTTGACCCCGGCTAGACCGGCTAGATGGTGAGCTTCTCAGGACATGGTCATATCCCCAGTATTCGGGCATACAGGAAGCACTGCAAAACAAAGAAATCTGGACATCGATCTTGAGTGCAACAGTAATAGGGCACTTTCTCCACCACCACATTTCATGGACTGGGAACTCTGAAGCTGGCATCACCCATCCTCATCTGCTCCCAAAACCTTCCCACTTGAAGAAAAACTGAGCTGTTATAAATACAAAGAATAAGTCAGATTAACATCACAGCCCTGAACTCCTGAAGAAATGAGGTGCAAGGCCATCAGGCTATATGGCATGATGCAAAAATCTATCACTCTAGGAGAGAGCCCTTGTCCTTTTTCTGTGTAGCCAGTGTTGACAGGGGGTGAGAAACATGGTAAGACCAGACCAGATCAAGACTGAATTCCAGAGAGTTCTACATGAGGTAGATCCAACCCACCCAGAGCGGTGAGATTACCAGATGACCTGCGTGCAGCTGCCCAAGACTCAGAACAGGCACGCAAAAAAGAAAACCAAAACCACAAAAACCAGCCCTGGGAGAACTTAGGAGCAGGCTCAGAAAGAGAAAGGGGACATTGAGGGTGGGGAACAGGCCGAAGCCCCATCCTATGGAGTTATAGCGGCCTAGAATCACTCCCTGGGCACTGAGGAACATGTGGTCCAGGGCCAGGGGCTTCATCATGCCTTTGCTTTCTCCAGGAAGACTGACTCCAAGAAACGTGTACAGGGAGATATTGATCATTCAAATATTTAAAAATAATCTTCCAAATTCTATGGAGACAGACAAAATGATCCTTAAATATCTGTATAACTATTATGTCTATGTACTTTATGACACACAAATACTTTCAGGCATAATGAAGACTCTTGAATAATCAGTGTACTACATGGTTAAACTCTATGAAACGTAAAACAAAACTTCACTATTTAAAATTAGAAAGGTTTATAAGTGCTGTACCTTGGTTTTAAGGCATGTGGTTCACACCTGTCCTTGGTTAGGAATCATTTCCCTGTTCCAATCCTAAACCATCAGGCTGTGCTTTAGAAAACAAGATCTCCTCTATGACCTGAAGTTAATAGTTTCCAGGGAAAAACAATGGCTGGTGGTACTCATCTAAACCGAAACCCCTGCTTCGCTGAAAATGCACTCAAATCATAATGAATAACCATGTCAACAGAGAGGCAAAGAACACACTAGACTTATAAACTACATTTGACGATGGCAATCTTTGGTGCCCCCAAGTGGTCATAAGTAATGTGACATCCTTGACAGGGAGTCCTGTCCTTAGGGGAGGTAAAGACTGGGAAAATTTTTCTCAGAACATCAGGTTAAAAACAAGGATATCTAGGGCAAGAGAGGGCCCAGAAAAGAATGGCTCCTTCGCTGGAATTGAGCCAGACTGTGAGTTCTTGCCCAGCCCCATGGCCCAGGACACACCACCTCCTAGAGAAAGTAGAAATAATCATCCCTGATTGTGAAAATTAAAGAAGCACAGATGTGATTTTTTTGGTTTTAAAATTTTACACATAGACTGTCTGTATTCTTCTGTAACTTGCTTTTTTCACTTCACACTATGGTTTTAAAGTGTTTTGTAGACATCATTGTGGTAGAGAGAATTCCTGTTTAATTTCCAAGGCTAGTCAACACCAAAAAGATATAGGTTGGCAAGAGGAGAAAGAGGAATATGGCTTAAGGAGGGCATCATGTAATAAATTTATTATATTTTGTTACATTTTCCACTTTTCTCTTAATTCCAACTGTATACTATATAATCAACTGCTGTTCCAGAAATAAACGTTTTAAACATAAAAATATAAATTTTGCTTCTTAAAAGTGCATACACCTTGAATAATAAAACATACAAATAAATAACAGAAGTCAGTGACACATCTCATGCACTTGTTTCTAAAATAATTTAAAATGTATGGTACACTTTTCTTCCAGCCTCAAGGAGAGACATCCTGCCTTCTGTATTACTGTACAACTAAAGAAGAAAATGATACAGAAATCGTTACGAACGGTGCATGAACAATCTCAAAGCATTTTGTGTACAGTGATAGGACATGCAGCTTTTAAGACAACTACAGAAATTCCAGTGTAAAACTGAAGCATTCAGGGAAGAAACTATTTTTGTAATGGGGCTTGAATTCGATTTTAACCAATGGTGAGAGGCACAGTTGGTGAGCAAACCAACAGAGAACATAAACACGTATTTGAAAGGCCAACAGAGAGAAAGTGAGCTCAGAAAATACCGGAACTGCTTTCCCATCTGGTACGAGGACACCGCGCCACTCAGAATAGCACCTATAGGCAACTGCACACAGCTAATTCACCACCACAACAGACCGCCCTGCTTCGAGGGGCTTTTCTACAGAGGGATTTTCAACTTGGATTTTTACTTAGATCTTCATTTCTTGGAAATGTTGAAAACAACATGTAAGTTGTTTTTTTGTTTTTTGTATGTAGCATCAGCTCAACAGGATGAAACCACCTGAGAAGCACAGCAGGCTACTCTGAAGACGTCGTATGTGCCTTCAGCTCACCACAGATTAAAACTAAATTTCATTTGCCTCCTCCATAGGTAACGTATACTGCCGAATTTCTGGATGAGTATTATTTGATTTTTTATAATTACATGAAAAAACACGGAGGGTTGCCAAAAAAAAAAAAAAAAGACTCCAAATAAAATGCCTCACATTCATTTTTAAGCCAAAAATAACTCCTGAAACAACACTGTGGATAAGTAGAGAATGAGCTAACTAGGAAATTAGGTGGCAGCCTGTAGTTCGCTATTGTAATTACTACAGAAACAGTCATCCTATCAAAATCAGCAACAGGTTTTCCAAGGCCACGAAGGCTTTACTTCAGCACTTTCTTAGAGTGACTTGCCAACTTTCCTGTGGGTCTGGCCCTGTGGTGGCATCCAGGGAAAAGGCTCTGGGAAGGACACACACCCCACGGGAGATGCTGTCTGCTCCAGCAAACTGAAGACCACTGAATCCCACAAGACTGGCAAGTGTTGGGCCACCCACCAAAGGCTCCGAGCACCCAAATAGTGCCTCAATTCAGAAAGGCTCCCTTATTTCAAAACATCGACGTTAATATCAGTGGTTCTGACTCCTTTTTTCCTTTCCTCTCCAACGAAACAGAATCTGAGTCACTCGTGAGTGCTTCACATGGCAGTGATTCTCACCACAGGGATGGTATAGCACGGTGGCTCTCAATTCTGACCGCCAATCAGAAACCCCCAAGGACTTTAAAAATATACGGCAATTCCTGGGACTTGCCCCTACACTAGTTAGATCAAAAGCTTGGGAGTGGGACCCAGGTATTTTTAAAAGTTCTCTAGATGATTCTAGTGAATGATGAGTATCAGAATCTCAGACAAGTCATTCAGAAGAGGCTTAATAGAATCTTGGGGAGAGTACGCGTATGAGATTTGAAAAAAAGCCTCCCAAGCCTGCAGTGAATCTCCCTTCTCTCCAAAATTAGGAAACGCCTCTTTTAAATGCATATGCAATGGATCTAGAACCTAATCCACTGTAGAATGCTACCATAAATTCCACGAGCTTAGTCTTATTGTGACCAGTGGTTGGGAAGCTCCAAAGCTTTCCAAGACAGCTCTAAGTCTCTACAAAAGCATTTTAAAATTGTTAGCATTATTAGAAGTCACATTCTCTCCTTGTGACCACGATAGAACCCTAGAAGATATAAAAAATTAAAATCTATAGAAAATGGCAGGTTATTTTTAGACCAAAATACTTTAGGAAAGTGTTCAGGCTAAATACAGTATATAAACCCGCGTGTGTTCAACATATCCAACTCCACTCCTATTTGCAAAATACTTATTTTACATACAATCTTGCCAATGATTAAAAAAAAAACCACCACCACCCAGCAAAGAGAAACATGTGCAAAGCAAAACAAGAAAACACATTCATGCTCTTCTGTATTGATGATTAAGCCACATGTAAAAAATTACAAATTCAAAAATAGAGCTCCATAATCCAAGAATTGCCTTTTTAAAAATTTACATTTAGGGTAGTCTACATTTTATTAGTTGTTTGCATAGGTGGTGAGAACATGCTTTCTGGGATAGATGGAGGCCATGCAAAATTGTTTTCATTACTTGGGGGAAAAAAATGACTGGTTATGCTCAAATTGCAGCTGCAAAACAAACACTTTGAGAGTTGATCAAAAGGCAGTGTGGAACACTAAGTGTTTGTTTAAAGAAAGCACAGGATTTCCACCCCAAAAATGCAGTCAGGTTTAACAGTAACGTATCCTTTACAAAAGTAAAGACTGACAGTCTGCACAGTAGCAGCTTCTTTCTGTTTATGATATAGGCACTGGTTTGTCAGCAAATTTTGCTCTTCTCAATTCCAAATAATACAAGTTCAACACGCCTCACAGAATATGTGTTTTATTGAAACTGTGCTTATGATTTGCATACTATCTCAAAAATCCAACCCAGAAACACTAATTATCTTGGCATCCAGTAATTCCGATAACCTACATAGGAAACAACTTCAGCTGTTCGGTAATTTGTCAGAATGAAATGTAACGTCAGATGTCAATCTATTTTTAAAAACACGTTTATTTGAAATAAGTGAGCTTTGTTCACAGCCCTTCTCTGCTCCATTTTTCCTAAAGGCTGACACTACTGCTTCCTTGACACACTGTCCCTAGTTTTTTCCATGATAGTTACTTTAGAGGGATGGCAATTTGTCCCCTGCCCCCAATCCCCATATCTATTTCATACACACGTGGATGACCAAATTCTAATGGAAAGTGACTTTGTAATGGATTTTCAACCCCTAAGTAGTAGAGACAGCTCAGTCTGAAAAAGTGGATGTAAGAGTAAAATGTCTCCGAAGATGAAGAAGGGCACTTTTGGTTTCCGGAACAGGAGAGACTTGCTCAAGAGGATCACAGGCCTTGGCCGGTTCACCAGAATCCACTTGCTCTCTTTGTTCTGGGGGGACCATCACTCCACTTAGGGTATCACCAGCATCCCTTGGCTCATCGGCTGGGCTCCCAGGGCTCCTTGGCTACAGCGAATTCCTAACACTTTCCACTTGCCTTTATGAGCAAAGCAGGCCCTCAACGAATGCTTGCAGAATGAATGAATGAATGAGGAAAGAATGATTACAAGGGTTTAGGGCAGCTTCATAGAGAATTACAGTATTTTACCAGACCACAAATATTCCCACATCCATTTCTATTGGTCCAGCGAGGTCTTACTTCCTTTCAGTTAGGCTGCTTTTAGGATGGGAAAACACAAGGGCTGGGAGGTGATCTTGAGATGACGTGAGCTTAACGGTTTGGTTGTGCTTCCACATTATACAAGGGATTACAAAGGCAAGGTGTAGGGCCATCTGAAGGAATGACATAGCCTCAGTGCACTGGATGTTCGCAGGAAAAGAAATAAAAAATAAAAAATTTTTTAAAAGCAAAAACATTAAAGAGCCACACTCCTGTCAGGGATTACCCTGTGCCTACAAGGAAATGACTGCTCTAATCAGGCCCACCTGGCTGTCACCCAGAAACTCAGGCCCACCATCCTTGGTAGATAATTTCTAACCCCAAAGCAAAGATATGCTCAATGCATCAAACATCACCGGGAAAATAAAAAGCTAAGCAAACACCAAGTCCCTAACCTACTGAGCAACTGAACTGAACCAATAATTTTCCCAGAAGATCTTTCACACCTCAAAGAGCACCTCCAAACTTTTGGGCAAGTATTCTTTTCTGTGGCTTAAAGGTTGTACCTAGAAGTTATGGAAGAGATTTTCATTGTTTACCAAGCACAGAAATGGAACAGCTTAAAGGTACCTAGACAATGCTATAATACTTCCTGTTTTTTTTTTTTTTCATTTAATCTGAAAAAAAAAAAAGACTAAACTCCATACACATATAGTTTACAGATACTGAAATTTTATTTCTAGATCCCATGGAAACTTAAAAGAAATTTGTAGAGTTCTTTTTTAGTTGTTGGTTTTTGTTTTTGTTTTTTAAACACTAATTATAATGGAAAATCCATTCCTGGAGGACTCAAGAATAAAAATATTTGCCACTGTGAAAATAAAACTAGATTCTACTAATGCTTAACTGATAATAGCCTCAGAAAAAGGTGTTATTAAAACATTATGTGTAGTCAAACTATAATTCTAAGGCTGTTTCAGAGCTTCAGATAGGAGATTTCAAATGAGATTTACCTATTTCAAAGACAAGAGGCTCAGACAAACACTCATCTCCTGATAGTGACGATCCCATACTTGGTGCATCCTTTCCAGGAAATAAAAGTGACACAGAAAAACCAGCAGTGGCTAAACACTGATGGGGCTGTCAGTGTGCCTGAGGAAGCACTGACAACACTGAGGGCAGCCAGTGGTCAACAGTCACACTACAGCAGAGGAGAGGAACGCTGCTTTGGGAGACCAGACGCCTGTTCAGTGCAACAGCGACACCTAGTGAAGGGGTGTGTACAGGACGGTGCACTGGGCAACAGGCTCACGTTCAATGAACTTCATGGAGCACTATGGTAACTTTCACAAGGCTGAGGAGCTAAGTCTTAAAAATTGCAAGGGTCTAAAATTCCAGCTACCCTCAACATAAATGGACTCCAGACTTGCAAGTTACCTGCTAATGCTCAAAGTAGCAGCAAAATAAAGTTAGAAACCTATTGGAAATATTTCCCAAGAGGTATTCATGGGGGGGGGGGCGGGGGAGAAAACAGGAAAAAAAAAGGGCAGTGCAGAATTCATAGCTATGCATGTGTATGTGTTCTAATTACTTCACACACAGCAATACTGAAAAGGGAGGTTATAAATGGATCTGTGCACCAAGAGATCAGGAAGAATTGGAAGGGTTTACAATTTTTTTTTAAAGTTAATATTTAAAAGCGTATAAATTTAGCATGCTATATTTCATGGCAAAGTGACAAATGCTATTCAAAGAGAATCAGGATCATGACTCTCTTGACATTTAAAAAAAATAGAAAAATGAAAAAAAAAAAGCGCTAAAAATTGCCAGGATACCTCTAAGAAAGCTTGAAGAACTATGTATCTCCCTTATCTGTGAGATTTTTGTGAGGTTCCTTGTTTTCTAAACAAGAAATGCCATTTGCACTGACAATGCCAGACGGAACATGCTCCAATCCTGCTTGTGAGTTCTGGGTAAGAGATTAAGTCTTAAGCACAAAGAAGAAATAAATGACTTAGTGAAAAGCAGTCTACAACTGAGACTGACAGGCAGCATCAGAAGCGCACACATAATACTTTGTCACACGTTGCTTCAACACACCATCAACTGACTTTTGGCATTAGGCAATTCCTTTCCTCTCCAAGTTAACAAGAAACACAGCCATGCGCACACAGGGCAGCATGGAGCTTTCGGCTTCTAACATAGAGAAGATCAACACCAGAGAAGGAAAATGGTACAGATTCATGCATCCAGTTCAGAACCCATTTTTTTCCAGGAACCTTCCGAAGGTGTTAACTGCTCTACTACATTTCAAAATCCCAATGGCCATAGCTAGCAAATTTATAAGGAAAACAAAATTAGTTAGTGACTGGCTCTCTGGCTGTCCAATGTGCCACCTCTTAGGATATATCCTAAGAATCAAGACTGCTTATGGTACACACATATTTGCAGACATGAAGGCATGAAAAACTTCATTTCTACCTCTACAAATTTCTATCTGTGGCAGTCAGAGAAAGGACAGTCGCTCACAGGCCACCTTCTTCATTAATAGTTTTACTGATGCGCATCCACACTAGACTAGCTGAGTATATACCTGAGAAACATTAGTGTTAAAATATTGCCCTTTACAGAGACTGGTAGATGGGGCCAAAGTGCAGAAAGCAACAGTCTTCTCTCGGTTTGTTTCATTGTTAGTGTCACAGTTTTTAGAGCTCCTGGTGCCACATGACAATCAGCTGTGAGGATAAAACCTGCTCAGATGAAACCCAAGTCAAATAACCGATCCTTCTACAGCACACACTAATGACAGCTTAACCGGTTCACAGGTTTCCAAACCCTAGTGTCCAACGAAAGTCATTAGAGTTCTCTAGAAAGAAATATGTACAATTGCTAAAGGGACCGCCCAGGGTCTCGTCTACAATTATTCCAGTTAGCTTGGTACCAATGCTTTGCCTATGGCTGTTATTTGGTTCAATGGCAGAATAAGGCGACGCTTTTAACAATTTGCAGTTGAATTCTACACACACACACACACACGCGCGCACGCACGCGTGCACACACACGCACACCAGGCACATGACCCAAAACATACAAAACAAAAGCATAGAGGGCTTTGGTGGGAGGGAGAGGGTTCTAAATAAATAAACATTTTTACAGATAAAACACTTGGATTGCAGAAATATCACTGAGGTTTTTGAGAAGGCCGTGCAGAGGTTTGCATGCTAGAAGATAACTTTTTTGAGGATTTCTCAGCAGACTGCCTGCCACCAGGAGACGAGGGCACTCCAGAATCTAGCTGGGAAGACTTGGATTTGCGAGCAGATAGCAGGGAATGTTTAGCAGAAGCAGGGTCCTTGGAGACAAGCTGCTCTTTTCCAACCGCACTTGCATTTGGCTGCTGGGAACCTGGAGGCTGGTAGCCTTTCTCCGCCTTGTCATCCACGGCATTCTTACCAGCCAACTTGACAGAGCTCCCACCAGCCTTCTTGGAGAGCAAGGTGGTTTTGCCGAGGTCAGTCGACCGCCGGGTTTCCTTCTGTCTCAAGGCTGACTTGAAGAAGGACAGCCCCTTGTCCTCTGACTTGCTGTCCCTCTTCAGACCAGCCTTCACGTTTGTGTTGGGGGAACGCAGGCTAGCCATGGAGGAGCTCCTGACGTGCTTTCCATCCCCTCGGCCCTCCCCGGCCCTGGCCTGGCTCACCCGAGGGGAGTTGGGTTTAGAGCTGGAGGTGACGCTGGCTCTGTCCGAAGCCAGGCTTTGCCTGGACCCCTCTCTACTCAAGCTCCGGTCTGAAGTCCTGCTCTTCCCAGGAGGGAAGGGGCCCCTTGCAGCAGGGCCCGAGGCTTTTTTGGCAGATGTGGAGGAAGCAGTGTAGGTGAGGGAGGAAGATGATTTCTGCCTCTGGGGTGAAGGAGATGACATGGAGTCCTGGGGTTTGGGGGAGGACTCCTTTCTGGGCTGGCCAGGGGCAGGGGAGGAATGCCTTCCACTGGCCCTGGAAGAAGAATCTGCTTTGCTTCGGGAGCGGGAGGGCTTTATAGAAACTTTTACAGGAACAGGAGAAGAAGGGGACGTACTTGAAAGAGATGATTCCTGGCTTGCCAAGACTGGTCTCCCCTTCCGCAAGCTTCTATCTGGCTCAGAAGCGCCTTTGGAGCTGGGAGATCTCTTGGCTGTTCCGTCTGGTTTCTTTGTGAGGGAGCCCGGGTGGCTTGTGGGTTTCACCTCTTTGACTGGAGAGCTGTCTACAGAATCGCTCTGATCCACATAAGCGATCTGGTTATTGTTATCAAATGGATCAGAGATGGGGGGCACACGATCCCCTTGTGCTGAGATTTTGCTCTGTGTGTCTATAACACTGGAGTTCAATTTGCGGGTGTCTGATTCATCTCTGAACACGCCTTCCATGACAGCCAGAGGGGCCCGACCCACAGCCTTGTGCTCACGTCGGCTGTGACTATCCCTTGATTCCTGGTAACTGCTGGAAAGGTTCCTCAAGCTGCCAAAGCAAGAGATGGAGACCTTGTCATCTACTGCCTCCCCGATCTTCTCCAAGGTGGAGGCAGAGGTGTGAATCGGAGAGTCCCCTGAGAACCGGGAGGGAGAATTGGAGCGCATCTGCAGCTTGGCGGACAGGGACCAAGAAGGTCTAATGCAATTGTCGTTAACGGCCAAGGGGCTGGTGACAGAAGATCTGGATGACAAGCTCTGACGTTGGACACTTCTCACGAATGGTCGAGTTGAGAAACCTCCTGAATGCAGCAGAGAGAATAGCATTAAGCTAAACCGAAAACACGTCCCAGGAACACCTTAAGATACTGAAGATGGAAGGAAGGCAAGCCTGGTGGAATGACAGGAGCATGACCTTCAGAGCCAGCATGTCTGGTGTCACAAGAGCAGCCATGTGACTTCAACTTTTCTGAGCCCAATTCCCCTATCTATAAAATAGGGACATTCTAATTCAGGGATCGGCAAACTGTCTCTTTACTTCTTGCTGTACATCAGTGGTCAAGAGACTTAAGGACCCAGAGAGTTAATACTCTAGGCTTTGTGGGCCAACCACTCAACTCCATCACCGCAGCACAAAAGCCACCACAGAAGACACATAAACAAATGGGTGCGGCTGTGTTTCAATAAAACTTTATTCACAAATAAAGGCAGGAGCCATATTTGGCCCATAGGCTATCTGCTCTAACTCACAGGACTACTATAAGAACTAAATAAAATCCTGAAAGTCCTATGCCCACCTGGCACTTTGCAAATGCTCAGTAAATATGAGCTACTAATCCAGCTT
The DNA here is from genome assembly GCF_017311325.1 of Ursus maritimus. Taxonomy (NCBI): domain Eukaryota; kingdom Metazoa; phylum Chordata; class Mammalia; order Carnivora; family Ursidae; genus Ursus; species Ursus maritimus. The sequence goes on along the minus strand of NW_024424452.1, from coordinate 21,691,872 downwards.
CTTCATCTAACCAAGGGCAACCAGGGCCCACAGAAGTCAAGCCATTGCTCAAGGTTACACAGAATCAGAGGCAGAGCTAACACCAGAATCACAGACCCTTGCCCCCAACTCAATGCCACATGCAGCTTGGCTTGTAATTATTGACTGTAACAGCACATTGGTGGAAAGAACCAGAGACGATACACTCCCATCCTGAGTGACTTCAAACTTCTAAATGCAATATCCATAATTAGAACAATACTCCTGAGTGATTCCAAACTTCCGAAGAAAAAGTTCGTAATTAGAACTACCTACTTCTATTTTGAGTGCCTTAAAACTTCCTTCCAAAGAAAATATTCTAAATTAAATTCCATACATACTTAGTACTGTAGCTGTGGTATTTATAAAACCTTCCAGATAAGATCCCCAGAGACAGGCTCTGTTCTGTGGGCGCCACCCGGGTACCACTGTGATGATGATGTTTAAGAGGATACTGATTTCACCAACTACACTGTTTAAAAACAGACTGGGGCAAATCAGCTTACTGTTAATACAACAGAGAATTCTAAATTTAAAGTCTGCATTGAGAAAAACCTCTACTTAAGCAAAGATCCACTATCTGGTTTTCCATAAAATGTCAGGAGCTTAGTAATTCCAGCTAAGTACTCTTGTTATTTTACAAATAAAGAGGCAACAAGCCAGAAGAGGGAGCGGGGCTAGAGCTACAATGACGCACACCTCCCCAGCCAGGCGGCCCCCTTCCAGACTCCTGCTGTTTCCCTCCAGTTCACGCTCTCACAATTACCCACCACCAGACGCAGATTACAGCGACCAACATGCCAGGCCACAGAAGGAGACTTGCTGGGAGATGAGTCACTGTTCTCATTAGAAAGGCTGAGCTCACTCTCACCTCCTCCCAGCATCCGCGCCTGGGCTGCCTGATCCTTCCCATACCACCTGGGGTTCCTGTTAGAACTGAGGGTTCTGCTGCCATCACTCAAGCAGTAAGTGAAGGTAAAAAAAAAAAAAAAAAAAAAAAGAGTTCTATTTGTATCAATATTTCCCCCAATTTCTGTATTGTGACCACCTTCAGAATTCTTAAAAACTGCCTTTATGGAGAGGCAAGAGTTTTTGTTCTAGATGATTCTGTACTTAAAAGAACATGCCACAAATTCCTCTAAAGGAAACCGCGGTGGAAAGGGGAGAAGCCAAGAGTCGGGAAGCCCCCACTGGAGCTAGCACAGCGACTCTTCCTTGCCAGGAGGTCCTGGGCAAATCACCACCTTGCGGAGTCCCCTTACAGTTTATTTTAGGGACTTTGCAAAGCACTTTGAAAGAAATGTATCCATTATTGTACAGAGTTAAAGTTCCAGCCTCCACGCTAGACCTTAGAAGTGGAAAATAATGAAATAGGAGGAGAAAGTCATCCTAGAGGTCACAGAGGAAAAGTGAATGACCCGGTTTATAGAAAATGGCACTTATGATTGTAACCCACAGCTACACACAGGGCTACCCCCAGCCCTTTTACCTTCTCCCAGTCTTCCTGGGGCTTAGTTCCTAAGCATGAGGGACCCTGTGCTGTGTCTGTGAGACACCATTGTGGAAATGTGTTACAAAACCCATACCCACCATCGTCTTCACTCCTCTCTCCGGCCATCTCCACCGACTCGGACAATGAGGCCAGGGAGGTGCGTCTGGAGGAAGCTGCGGAGGTCACGCTGGCTTGCTTGCTCCCCGGGAGCCGGCTCACCCAGTGTTCACACAGTGAAGAACTCGTAGAGCCTGCAGTAAAGGAAGTGGGCACTGAGGTCAGGCCAGAATCCCAGGCCGGTGGCTTGGCACACACCCTCACGAGAGTGCTGCTGCCGGAGCTGGGAGGTGGCTGACGTCAGTGTTAACTCCCAGACCCCAAGCAGATCTGCGCCTGCTTGAATATCCTGTTAAGATTAGAAGAAGGAGGGCAGGCTCTCGCACATGTTTATAGTAATGAAATGCAAGTATAGGCACAGACACTTCGTAATGAAAAGTGTAGGTCTTAAGTCCTGGCAAGAGAATCGTTCATACTCTTCTACAAATATTTATTAAGCACCTACTGCCAGACACTGTTCTAAGCACACACAGAAAAAATTCTGACACAGAGCAAACAAAAGTGGCATGCTCCGTTATCTTGTTAGCCTCACTGTTTTATGGAGTCGTTACGTCATTTTCACGATGTTAATATACAAACACACACACATGCACACACGCAGGGTGTATGTCAATCTGTACTGTCCATTCCAGGGATGCCCTGAAATATATTCCAGAGCAATAGAAACTGCTCTTGAACATGTCTCAAATAGACCTCAAGAGGGTGTAATTTCCAAGCATATCTCAGGCTCTGGAAAGCACCAGGGGAAAGCACTAGAGTACTGGCGTTCCCACTCACTTAACGGAGTGAGTGGTTACAGAGAGGCAGGTGTACTGACTGGGGCTTGACTCTAGCAGGGGCTCATTCTGCTTCAGCCGTGCCGCCTTTCAGCAGCTTCGAACCTACCCCTCACAAGCTACAAGGGGATCTGGGGTTAATACTCTCTAATGTGATCCCATGTTACCATGTCCCTGTCCTCAGCCACAGTCTCTTAACCTCTGCATTAAGAAGCATGCATCGCCTTGTTTGGACTATCTGTGGCTGCATCCAGACTAGATCCCATCCAGCTAAACCCAGCCCATCGAATATGACTACAGCCTTCAATCCTTCTAATGGAACAGGCCGACCTCACAGGGAGAAATAACTATTTCTTTTTTTTTTTTTTTTTTTTAAGATTTTATTTATTTATTTGACAGAGACAGACAGCCAGCGAGAGAGGGAACACAAGCAGGGGGAGTGGGAGAGGAAGAAGCAGGCTCCTAGCAGAGGAGCCTGATGTGGGGCTCGATCCCGGAACGCTGGGCTCACGCCCTGAGCCGAAGGCAAACGCTTAATGACTGCATCACCCAGGCGCCCCAGAAAGAACTATTTCTAATGGCCTTCACCTTTTCTAAAAGGCTCTAAGGTACAGTTACCTAATCTGATGCACACAGTGACCCCATCAGGCAGGTATTATTAGTACTCCCACATTACAGATGATTAAATATGTGGCTTGGATGGGATGTGCTCCAAGACGATGATCAAACCAAAACATGGCAAAGCCAAGTTTCATTCCCGCTTTTAGAATAGCATGCCATACTACTTTTTCTTTTTCTTTCTTTCATTCATTCATTCATTCATTCATTCCACAAGCAAACATGACAAGCTCACTTTGAGACAGGTTCTACCTGCTTCCATGTGAACTCTGAGGGTTCACACATTCCACCCCTATTTCCTTGACCACAATCATTTTGGTTTCCATATTAAAAACAAATGTGAGGATTTATCTGATCAACCCCACAGAGTCATGAGACCTTGTGGAGAAGTTCTCTGAACCATTAATTACAATCTTCTGTTCTAGAAAAAACTGCCAAAGAATAAGTTGGCCTTACCTGCCACTGAGCTGTTGGCCGACCACGACGGAATAGCTGTCCGCCTCTGGTAGAAAAGGATGTACGCCGTCTGTGTGCAGACCTCATCTTCCGACAGCTGCTGCACATCACTGTCATCGAAGCAGTACCAGAGGCCATCCACGGAGTTCTTACAGTATGCTGCCAAAAAAGAGCCTGTCATCAGTACCGGGGGAGGGGAGCACCAGCCAGTCCACTCTGCCCACAGACACCTGTGCTTTGGCTCGTATCATTAATTCAAGAGCTTTTTAAGGCTGCATGTAGTAACACACACAGTGGTAAAAAATCCAAACTGCCTAGCACGCTCAGGCAAAATGTTTCAGGAAATTCTAAACTATTCTAAATGGACAAAATTCTATTTAATCTTAGAAAACACAATGTACTTATTTATTTAAACCAGTGGGTCTCAACCTGGGACAATGTTGCTCACCTAGGGACATGTGGCAATGAATGGAGACATTTTTGACTGACACACTTAGGGGGTAGGGTGCTACTGGCATTGAATGGGTGACTGGGGATGCTGCTCAACATTCTACAATGCTCAGGACAGTCCCCACTGCAAGAATTATCCAGCCAAACTGTCAAGAGTGCTGAGGCTGGGAAACCCTGATATAAGCATGTTGTCACATTTTAGTATTTATTAGAGATAGAAAATAGAACTAGAAATAATGATACTAATACTAGCGGCAGTTAATATTTGTTTAGCGCTTATTATGTGCCAAACTTCTCAGCTACTCCTATGAGATTTGTTCTATTATTACTCCCATTTTACAGAGGCTCAAAAAGATTAACCAGATTGCCCAAGGTCAAGCAGCTGGTGAAGCGCAGGGTCCAGCTCGTTTCAGGTGTATCTAGTCCCTGAGCTTGCACTTAAAACTACCCCACCCTGCTTCCCTCAGGGGTACGACAAACAAGGCCCCAGTGGAAGTCCGCTGGCAAACTAAGAACATTTGAGCTCATAAATGCGTGTTTCTCTCCAGTTCCAATTCTAAGCCTGAGATAGAAATAAAGACCATTCAGATACCAACAAAAGCAGACAAGAACTTAGTGTTCATGAAGCCATGTGATCTTATAAGGATATATCAAGGGGTGTGATAAGTTTGATCCAGAGGGGTACGTTCTTATCACACTTTCTAAAAATACCCATTTATTGGAGTGAGAATAAATGAGTGCTAGAATATTTCGCTGAACACTCCAGGGGCAGGGCACAGAGTCCTGAGAGGTGCCAAGAGTGACTCCCTCAACAGGCAACAACCATATTTGTAAGCATGGAACCTTAAGAAATGAAAGGGACCCAGGCAAGGAGGGGCTACACGGGACAGGTCCCTGAAAAGAAGAGCAAAATAAGAATCTTTGACTGTGGGGAGGGAAGTCATGGATAGCTATGGACTCCTAGGACCAGAAGGGGAGAGAAGTGGAGAGAGAGGCAGCACATGGAGCTGGTGAAACAGCAGCGTCAGGGCTGATATAGAAATGACCCGGCTGGAGAGGTGGCTGCCCTTCTGGAGTGGGACTCACCCAAGACAAGTGACAGAGCAGCCCAGCACTAGCATCAGTCTGTTTCTTTTCAGGGTGGTTTGTTCCCAGTCACAGCAAGGCAACTAAGGCATCATGGCAAGTCACTAACGGTCTCACAGTATATCTACCAAATAACTCTACTTGCTTTTCTTCCCAGCACAAGTGTTTTCTAGGCAAGTGTTACTCAAATTGTGGTTCACAGACTGGTCCCAGTCCATAACAAGATAAGCACCCAAACTGAGATAAGCACTTAAATAGCAATCTGACACTACCATGATATTTTTACTGTATTTTTTACAAAGGTTGGTTCATGAAAAATTGGAAATTTAAAAAAGAAAAAAGGCAGGTTCTTCATCATGGAAGTTTGATCTAGAATTCATACACAAGTTAGCTGTACATGTACCATGTGATTATAGCTAAAACAAGTGCAAAATAAAATTCCAAATAAAAACTTAAAAACATGTTATCTTTAACTCAACAATACTAAGGCATTTAAAATGTTCTATAAACTAAAACCCTGAACTTTTATACATCAATCAGAAAAGCAGTGGTATGGCCTAGGCATCACAAAGGGAAAATAATACAGAAAGTACCTAAGCTCTTCCTAGGTAACAACATATATATAACATAACAACATAACAACAACAACCCCAAGAGGCAGGTTCTAGCTCACTGGTGTAGTCACCAAGTTCATGTAAGGTCACCTACTATAGGTCACAGAGTGTGGAGGAGGTGTCTAGCTTCTAGCCCAATGCTCCTGTCTCTAAACTATGGGGCCTCCCAAGTACCTGCGGGTTTTCGGCATTTTCCAAAGCCCATTCTATATAAAGAGGAATATGATAGGATGAAACTCCGGAACAGAAGGAAGAATTTTCATTTATTTGCTCTTGGACAGAGATCCAGAGGATGAACACTGCCCTCAAAGTTGGCACACTGTCCACTAGAAGAGAAAGGAAGGTTCGAAAGCAAAAGTAACCCTGTCACAAGCAAAACCTGTCTGAAGGAAGGGTCAGCACAGACGCCCGGCCTCTCGCACTGCAGACCTGTGTAGTGCCCCCCTTGCATGGTGCCATGATGATTGCACACAGCATACAGGTCATAGACGTAGTCCTCGGGGTCCCTCCCAAGTCCATAGGGCCGTCTCCACGGAGACCAATGGGATGGCAAACTCCAGCTGCTCTGACTTCTCTTAACCACATGAGGTGTCATGTCCAGGCCAGTCAAGGGGAACTTGACCATGTTCTGAAGTTTCACACGCCTGTCTCCTTCCTGTTGCAAGAAGAAAAACAAGTTCTGATGATATTTTCATGCAAGTAGATGGTAGATCAGTTTTGTGTGGAATGCAGACCCTATCAGCTAGAGTGGTTTAAGTTAACTGTCTGATGTTTCCCAAGACACATACAAAATAGGGAAACTCACTCACAGTCTTAACTATCTGGAGGAACAGGTTGTAATACCACTTAAAGTAGAGCAAGCAATGACCTACATATACGGGCTGATGAGCCTCTGAGTCTCCGTTGCCTTATCTCATAGAGGGGTTTTAGGTCTTTGACTTACAAAATGCCATTACTGGGCAATTCATCCTGATACCTCTGTCACAGAAGCATGAGCAGGGATGGAGTGATCGTGTACGTGAGAGACGATGTGCAGTGCCAGCACAGAATAGCCGCTGGATCAGCAGTTGCCCTTTCCCCCCACATCTCCCCCAATAAGCACAGTAACGTGTAACACTGACTTAATATATTCATTTAGTTGATAATCTTGGGTAATATGTATTTTCCTTTAAGGTCACTGGGAAATCCTCTGAAATCCAACCATCAGCTCAATAGCTGTTTTCTGAATGTTTCCTGTGTCTGTGGGAGCTTTAAGAAATTAACCAGGCACGGCTAACGCCCACCCCAAGGAGCCATGGATCTATTAAGAGAAGGAAAATGTTCGTAAGAGAAAGGCAGGATGAGCCCTGGATGGTCAGGAAGGTCAGACTAAAGAATCTGGACCTTGTTCTGCAGTCAAGCACTGAGGCTTGAGGGAGGAGGGAATGTCATCAGAGCTGTGGAAGCAGTGCACAGGACGTGACACGAAGGGAGGAGCAGCTGAGGCTAAGGAATCAAGTAGAAGACAATGTGACTGCAACCAGCTGGGAAGTCTCACGGGTCTGAAGTGCCAGGCTGACAGCAAGAATGGGGAGAAGGGGACACACTCAGGAGGCCATGCAGAGGCACAACCAAGCTGAAGAGGTGACTGGCTATAGGGGAGGGACAAGAAAGAAGACAAAAGCGACGCCGCAGTTTTGAGTCCATGGTGTGGGAAGGGTGAGGACATACCTTCTAAAGAAACAGAAAGTGAAGGAAGTTAGTGTGCATGTGCGGAAGGGGCCAGAGAAGGCTGGGCCCTGAACCTCACCAGCTGTCTACCTGCAGATCCCAATGGAAACATGCAGTTGGGACATTCTTTACTATTATAGGAGCCAGACCCCAAACCTTTGAGTGAACGCCCAGCCCTAGGGATCCTGTGGGTGTCACCCCAGACACCTCCACTTCACCAGCAAGTCCTAAACATCCTTTGATTCTATTCCGGTCTTATCTCCACTGCCAATGCTCCACACAAGCGATCAGCATCCCTCCCCTGGATGGTTGCCATGGCTCCCTTCAGATCTCCCCAGCTTCGTTTGTGCAGCCTCACATTCTCCACATAGCAGCCAGGATAGTCTCTTCAAATCACAAATTTGGTCATATTGCTTCTCTGCTTAACCCTTTATCAGACTCCCACTCTGCCCATAAGGGTCTGCTTGGCCAACCAGCCCCTGCGTAGCCCTTCCACCTCAACTCACAGCTTCCCCCACCCTCTGGAGCTCCAGCCAAACTGGCCTGCTTTCAGTCTCTGGCACATGCTATCTGCACTCTGGGCTTTGCACACATCGCTTCCTTGGCCACCGTGCGTGCAAAGCCCTGCTCCCACCTCACCTGGGAGATACCTCCTCCTGATCTTCCAGATATAAACCTTATGCCAGGCCTCAGACACCCCTTAAAGATTTACCTCTTTACCTCTCCTACAATGGGGCCTGCCCAGGACAAACCTAACCTCAGGGAATAGATAGCCTTTCTGGAAAAACTGACTCAGAGTAATACAGCTCAAAGCAGCTTTTCTTTGTATATATTTATGACTCATCTTCCCAACTATATGACAGCTTCTTGGGAGCAGGATGACACCCGTTATTACTTTACGTACAAAGAGAATTCTACCCACCCCCGAAAGGAGCTCTATTTTTTTTTTAAATCCCAAAGTACACTTACCAAAAGTTAAAACACAACATTTACAAATCTAAAGTAAGTCCTCAAAAACAAAGTAAAATATCTGCAGTATGAACTAAAATGTTTAGAATTTAAAGGGTCACAGGATGCTCAAATTTTGCTTTGGGTAAGAACAAAACATGACCCCAAACATTGGGCCAGATGTGTCTGTACAACATGGACGGGAACACTTGATAAAACAGTGGCACCTGAAGAATCCCCATGCAGCCCACTGGAAGGGGTGTAAGAAACGTGGTCACAGCTTTTCTCACTATTACAGAGGATTTACCTACCTGTCGAAATCTCTTTAGATGTATAATAAGCACATCAGGCAGAGTCCAGAGGCTTAATGTAATGCTCCCCTGCTGCAGCTGCTTACAGTGCGGGCAACGCCAGGCGTCATCTGGGGCGAGCTGAAAACAAGGAGCACGAAATGACTTCTGTTAAGCGCCACTTAAGGCAAGACTTTCTACAGGAGACCGCGACACTCACTTCTTGGTCAGGGCATGGTAGGACTCAGAATCTCTCTGGAAACCAATATGATGGGGAGTCAATGGAAAAACACAATCACAAGAGACACCTGGCCAGAGGTGGCCCCCGAAGATTTGCTGAATAAATTCTCTCTCAAAAAGGGATGACTGAACAGGTAAATATTACACAGAGGATATTCAATGTCACAGAAGAACCTCAAATTCCACAAACTCCCAAACTCAACCCACTGCCTTTTCATCAATATACTTCCTCCTCCTCCATGTCTTACCTCAACAACTACCACTACCACCCACCAAAAGCAGCACCGGCGGCAGGAGGGGGGCAGGAGGGGGGCGTATCCCAAACCTTCAAACCCTTCCCTCTTCCTCCAGCACCACATCTATCCAAATAATTGTCTCTGCCACATCTCACACCTGTCTCCTCTACTCCATTCCCACTAACACGGCCTTAATTCAGAGTCCTCACCCATGCTCTTACCTGGACTTCTGCGAGTCTCCTAAATGATCTCTCTCCCAAGCACTGAACCACTCTAAACAATCCACTCCCCTTCCTGCTATCAACAAGATCTTTCTGAACGTCAATCTGAGGCTTCAAGTCCACATATGCCATCTCTGCAGGCGAGGGTTTCAGAATGGGGACATATTCAGTTAGAGGTGCCCATGAGGCATGTCTGGAGAGAGATTTAAATCCCCCTGGAGTTCAGAAGATGCATCAGATCAGGGACCATGAACATGATGAGGTACGGAAACCATGGTATGGATGACAATGCCTACTGAGATGGGACAGACAGAAGTCAAGCACAGAATCTTGGGAAATGCCTCTTTTTAAGGGAAATACCAAAGCTGAGAAGCCACCAGAGCCTGAGGATGTGCAGTCAGAAAAACAGGCAAACAGAAGCATTCTCTTTTATGCACACCAAGGACAGAGGATGGCAAGATCCTGGAGAGGTCGGACGGAGATGGAGCAAAGGCCACAGAGCTGAGCAAACTATGGGCCACTGAGCGTTTCAGAGGGTAATGTCAGAAGTGCAAGTCAGATGGAGGGAGGGAGAGAGCTGAAACCACTAATGGGGAATGAAGCAGAAAGGGGAGGAGAAAGGAAGGCACTGTCACTGGACAGGGAAACAGGACTGAGGAGATTTTTTTTTTTTTTTCATGACAGGGAGACCCAATCATGTTTGTAGGAAACATGGGGAGAAATAGAAGTTTGGGTGGATGGAAGTAGCTCAGACACTTAGATTGGCAGGGACCTACGTGGTCACCTGGTAAGTCTGCACCTCCGTGTGACATATTAATAGTCTCCATATGTGTCCCAGGGCTTGTGGTAAAGGGGAAAGTTGTTGTTTGTTCTGTTAATTTCCAATACAAATACTGTACAAGATACAGTAAGAATGTCCTGACAATGTCTAACAGCTATGACATTTTCTAAAACGTCTCTGATTTCTGTGCTTAACTGTAAACTGCTACAAAGAGCTCCTAGACCTGCAGACCATACTCGAAGCATCACTGGTCTAGCTAACTCTGCGTAGCCAATGAAGCACGGCTATCTCAGCAGGCGGCTAGTTCATTTTCAGATGGTCTGTCAGAGAGTTCTTCCTCATATTAAGACAAATTCATTCTCCTTTGTAATTTCCAATCTTTAAGTTCTGCTTTTTAGATATAATTAAGTCCAATCCCTCATCCACAGACAGTCCTCTAAGCACCTAAAAATAACTATCAGATCCCCACTTAAGGCCTCCTCTGTCAAAAGATATTCAGTGCGTCATGGTTTCCAGATGCACCATCCCCTAGCCGCTCTCTTGCGCCTTGGTCTGTCAGTCTCTTTTAACCGTGAACATTTGAGGTAATGAAAAGAGCAGTGCTATCATCATCTGAATTCTGGACACTGTTTTAAAGTACCCTTAAGGCAGCTAACGGTGGCTGGCAAGTGACACTGTGGGTCAATACTGAGCTTACAGACAACTGAACCCAAAGTTGTCTCACGGTCTGCTGCTAAATCTCCCTGTCTCTTCCTCTGTACCTGCACTGTTATTTTTGGACCCAATGACTGAACTCCCCAAGTAATACTCATTTATTCATTCATTCTAGTTTGTACTTACTGACTGCTTTCTCTGTGCCAGGCACTACTCTTAGATGCTAGGGTTATTTTATGACCAGGACAGACTCTCACAACTCTCTTCCTCACCCGTGTTCCAGCCACACTGGCCTCATTCCTGTTTCTCAACCACATTAAGTTGCTTCCTTGACTTATTTATTTATCCCCACTAGACTATAAACAGCCCAAAGGCAGAAACACCACCTGGCTTGGTCCCTATTACATCCCTAATACCATGCGTAGCACCTAGCACATAGTATGTACTTAATAATCACTTACTGAATGAATGAATCCCTACTAAAGTGTACCTTGCCAGCTGGAACTCATCCTTTTGGATCAGTGAGATGTTTGTGGAATACCAATGTTGTCATCTAGTAGACCTGCTCAGTCTTAAGCTTTGTGCCATTCTTAAACATCTCCCAAATTAAAAAAAAAAAAAACACAATAACCAAAAAATCCCAAATAGGACAAAGTTTCAAAGAGAGTCTGCCATCAACCCATTTTAAAGCCAACTAACTGGGGCACCTGGGTGGCTCAGTCAGTTAAGCGTCTGCCTTCGGCTCAGGTCATGATCCCGGGGTCCTGGGATCGAGCTCCACATTGGGTTCCCTGCTCAGCAGGGTGTCTGCTTCTCCCTCTCCCTCTCCTCCCTGTGTTCTCTCTCTCTGAAATAAATAAAATCTTTTTTAAAACATTTAAAAAAAAAAAAAAAGCCAACTAACAGGCCCCAAACTGGGGGAAAAAAAAAAAGGTCTTATGAAAAACTATTATTAAAGGAACTAGCTATGAACAGCTTGGGGGAAAAAGACTCTGTGAGAATATTGAAAGTATTTTCAAATATTTAAAGGTTAGACAAGTGGAAGAAAATTAAGACTTGTCCTCAAATATCTTTAACGAATTCAGGAGAGAGAATGCCTTTTGGCTGTAGTAACCTGGGGCATATTTCAAGGCAGCCTCAGTGACCATCAGAGATATCCAGAGGGGAAACGGTGTGTCTCTTGAGATGAGACAAATGCCTCATAACTAAGGTATTCAAATAATGGCTGGACAATCATCTATTTGCAATTAGGTGAAGATATCAACCATTAGAAAAAAGGGGTTTTAAAGTCCCCTCTAACCCTGAAATTGCCGGGTTCACTACATACAAGAGTGAGCAGTAACAATTAGCAGTCAAAATTATGATCCTAAACATCAACTCAAGATTAGATGAACACCAAGTGCTCTAGTCAAGGATGCTCACGGTGCATAACTCTGGAGAGTTTTAAAAATCACACAGGCCTTGGCCCCATCCATAGACACTTATTTATCCATGGATCTGTCTACTCTTCCATTCAAATATTTACGGAGCCCTCACTATCTGCAAAGCACTGTGTTGAGTGGCCCAAAGCATGCTCTCTGACAGAACGTTCTGTGTATACCTGCGTTGAGCACTCCAAATGTGACTAATGCAGCTAAGGAACTGAATTTTTAATTTTACTTCATTTTTATTAATTTAAGTTGAAATTTAAATAGGTTCTGACACCTCTGTTCTTAGTACCAAAAAGTTAAGAATCACTATTCTGGTTACTGGCGCAAATGATTTAAAATCTCTAAATCAAGGGGCACCTGGGTGGCTCAGTCGGTTAAGTATCTGCTTTTGGCTCAGATCATGATCCCAGGGTCCTGGGATTGAGCCCTGAGTCGGGCTCCCTGCTCAGTGGAGAGTCTGCTTCTCCCACTCCCTCTGCCCCTATTCCACTTGTGCTAGCTCTCTCACACGCAATCTCTCTCTCTCTCTCAAATAAAGTCTTAAAAATAAATAAATAAATAAATAGAACAATACAAATAAAACTAAAGTTTCCTTTTGTTCCTCATTAAATCGAAACCAAAACAATGTATTATTGTTAAAAAGGGAAAATATTAACTACAAAGGTTTACTTCTAGAACATTTCAATCAAAGTTTTCTAGTAATTTAAACTACTTATTGTTAAAGTCCTAAAAGGGAAAGCACTTAGGTGCCTATTATGAGTGCAGAATGTCTGGGGACTTTTCTGGGGCACCGTATGCTTCTCTGGTGTCATCCTGCCCCGCCCCCCTCCCTGCTACCCTCACCACCCAAGAAGTGCTGCCAGGCCTTTCCTTACCCGCTCCTCTTTGGTGTAGAGCTGGAAACACTGGGATAAAGTGCAAGTCTGAGGCTGATGATGACGCTCCCTCTGCAGACGGACGCTTTCTGCATCAGGAATATATTCATCTTCAGTATTTACAAACAAGCTGCCATGGGGGAAGGGGCAGGTATTTATCAGAGAATGTCTTACAAAACTGACCCAAAAATTGCAGCTTCACAATGTGACTATAAATTTATAACCAAAAAGAACCAATGTGTAATGAAAGCAAACAGATTATCCAACTGGTCACCCAACTTTTCTATGTTCCAAAATATTCTTAAAAAGTTCTGTATCTATAAAGTTATTTTCAAGAAATCACTTGGGAGTTGGTTTTCATGGGATTGGCCATGAACTATTAATTCATATATTCTTGTCCTTTGTATCTAAAGGCATGCATTTGGCATAATTTACTAGAGTTAATGGGCCTATAATAAAAATCAAAGGGGTGCCTGGGTGGCTCAGTTGGTTAAGCATCCCACTCTAAGCACTGAGTCGGGCTCCATGCCCAGCGTGGATTAAGATTCTCTCTCTCTCCCTCTCCTGCCTTCCCCCACCCCTGCTTGAGCATGCTCTTAAAAAAAAAAAAAAGTAACTGGCCCTGTACAGTAATGAATAAATAGCTTTGTCTGATCAGCAG
>NW_024424452.1:21589974-21678193 GCF_017311325.1 Ursus maritimus | reverse complement strand
AATATTCTGAGGTTTCTGAGATCCAGACAACAGAATGTACAGGAAAGAAATAACTGGTTAAATAAAGGATTAGCAACCCACTTGGATACTTAAAGAGAGATTTGTTTCAGCTAATCTGAAAGACCAAAGGGATGCTATTAAAATGATCATTAAAACAATGATTCTGTAAGCATAAAGTAAAAAAAATACTCACAAATCTTTTGTTTCCTTGTCCCATTCTACCACTAACTTCACATGAGCAGTGCCACCTGGTCCGCAAGACTTTAACGCCCTACAGCATGGAGATAGAAGTCACATATTATGTTCTCAAGAACTGATTTTACTTATGTGATTATGTCCTATTTGAAATTAAATACCATAATGTGATTACTGAAAATCTTCATCATTGTTCCTCATCAGAAAAAGTTTCTAGTGAGACCATTATGACCTCGTATCTAGAATAACTAGGTTACAATTGGACTGAAAAATCCTTAAATTAAAATGTCCAGTATAGAAATAAAGAGATTGGAAGAAATCAGTCTCATGTCATATGGCTGTCCACAATCACTTTTAGATATTATGACCTTTCCAACTTTTTGTCTCATTTCTCACCAACCCAAAAGAGACCAGATAATAGTTCCCCTGGAAACAAAGTCTGCTCCAGCATCTCTCCTTCTCCCCCACAAACCAAGCACAGAGGGAGCAGAGTGAAGTGACTAAGTCTACTGAGGGAGAGGAGGGACAGAAAGAAGGCTCAAAGGAACAGAATGATCAATAGAGAACACCATACATGTAAAGGCACACCTGAACCCGTGCCACACCTTCCAACAATCCTCATGCTCTGATACTGTTGAAGGTCAAAGATGGGGGGAGGAAAAGAACGGGGCCTGACAAGCAGGAAGCAAGCAGGGTTCAAGCTGTGTAGAGCTTCGTACACAGTGGAAGTTGGGCTTTTATCTTTTAGGCTACAGGTTTCCATTTAAGATTTCCAGGAGGAAAGTAGCATGATAAGAATTCTACTTTGGAAAACTTCCATCCTGATTGAATATTGAAGTGTAATTTATCTGTAGTCCTGGGACATACATTAATTTGCTTTCCTGACAGGAATACTCCAAGCTTTCCCGATTTCACAAAAAATCATGTATTATCATACTCAAATACAAATGAAAAGTAAAATAAGTACACTTAATTTCTAAATGAGCCTAAAAAGCCAACCACACTTAGGTAGAAACTATATAAGACATCACTAGAAATTACACAGGAGCAAAAATAAAATTCTAGAAGGTGACTGATTGATCAATTTTTACCTTTCTACTGTTGGGTGGCATAGCGGCTTCTCCTCCTGGGGCAGCAAGTATGTTATCCCCACAACACTGACAACACGCAAACTGAATGGACACACCTGCATCAAACAGTAAAGGAAAATGTGGCTGAATTTCTCTTCAAGGGCATGTGTGTCACAGTGGCATTTCCAAAACAAATGAGAGGGACAGCAAACGCTTTTGCAAAATCCTTCTCTCTGATATTCTGTTAGGTTGTTGAGCCACTTTTATGCACTTTAAAGATGATTTACCTAAATGCAATTTACATACCAAATACGTTATGCAGGACAAGTAACATGCTGCTTTAGGCTGAACCTTAACTTAATGTAAGTCCTCCAGGGACACCTTCATACAGTAATCCTAATTTTGAAAATACACAGATAGCTGTTCTACAAAGTCTCTCAAAGCTGACTGTGCTAATCTTTATTAGATAAATACATATTATAAAGAAATACCTAGCAGTTCAAGGAATTCTTGCAGTGGCCAGAAAATGAGGGGTAAATCCTTAAGTCTTGAAAATCTGAACAAAGCTGATTTTACCAAACAGCTTTCCACCAGGGCTCCTCAACATTCCAGTTCAGCGCCTGGTCTTCCCTAAGCGCAGAGGTCTGAAATTCAAATTTCCCACAGTGACTGTTTCTTCACTTGGGTACATACACATGCTATGCTATAGTGTCGAAATTCTTACCCACCTGGATGCAAACCGTGGGCCTCAAGAAATACTTCATCTTCTCCAAGATTTCCTTCTGCAGAAGGTCCCAAGCTATTGTCTTCTCTAAGTGCAGCACAAAAGGCAGTCCAAATCTAACACACATAAATACTGCCATCACCTTAAAAGTATGGCAACCCCTTTAATACTGTAATTCTTTATTCATGGTCTCTTAAAATGGACCGACTATATTATTGGGTTTAGGACAGTTCTCAAAATAAAACAAACAGGAAATTTAATAGTTACTCCCATAAGTGGATGAAAAAGTCAGCAGAGAAGCTTAGATTTCTAAAGGAAATTTAACAGTTCATGTGCCAAAATGGCTTCTAGGGGATACTAGGTAGCAAAAGGACAGGATCAATGAATGTGGTGAGGAAAGAGGACGGGAGTGGACATGATCTGGCAAGCAGCATGGATCTACATATAAGGAAGGGACTGTGTGCTGGAGGAACAGACAGGGCTGGAAGGTCTAGCAGTCAGGTGGCTGTAGCCTGATTGTCTGACAAGGAAGGCACGGGCAAGCAAGTGACACTGAAAGTTAGCTCCCAGCCTACAGTAGAAGCCATGTGGCCCCAGCCCGTGCTGAGCTCCCAGGAGTTAAGAGAATCAGAGGCAGGACCCCGGTTCTTAGCTTTGGCTGTACACTAAGATCAGCGAGGGAGCTTTAAACCACAGTGATGCCCAAGTGCAGCCCCCGAGATTCTGCTGTCATCACTCTGCACGTGCATGTGACCCGAGCACGGAGATTTGCTGAAGAACCCCCAGGTGGTTCTGATATGCAACCAGGGTGAAGGACCCCTGGCCCAGTTGCACTCTCACCCAAGCCCGGTCACTCAGACCTACTTTGTGCCCTACACGAGTCCTACTCACTCTCTGTGCGGCCACCTCCCTCTGCTCAGAACACCCCTCCCATTCTTCCTATAGGCCACCTCCTACTCACTCACATCAAGACCCAACAGAGGGATTCTTCTCCAGGAAGCACCCAGTTGATCTGTTCCCTGTGCTATCTGGGCCACAGCACTAACTCCACCGCGCTACAAATACCGTCTATCTTCCTGTCTCCATCAGTAGACTGAGTTATCTGACAGCAGGAACTGTGATTTATCACAGTAACCCAAACAGCCAATGCCCAGAAATCCATACATGCTTAATGAATGAACGAAGGAGCCAAGGGATAAACCCTAACTCAGGCTGAAGCAGAGGCACTCAGATCAAGAAAGCCATTCCAACAGTCTATACACAGCAGTATTCCACAAACAGCACCGTGATGTGAACGAAATTACACGCACATGTAAATCAGCCACTCCTATTTTCACATGGTCATGCCTTCACTTGTAAGAGAACAGCATCACAAAAGGGACTCCGCAAGTTCTTTATCGCGCTGAGCTGCCTTTCTTTCTGTCCCTTAAACATGCCAAGTTCCCCTCAGTCCCAGGGTGTTTGTACTCATGTTCCCTCCCCACGGAGCCTTCTCCCCAGAAGCTCACATCACTCACATTGTCTCTTCAGTTCCATGCTGCTTCCTCAGGTGGACCTCCCTGTCCCCCTCTCTAGCGCGGTCTGGCCGCCCCCCACCAGTGCACTCCATCACCCCGGCCCACTTTAATAGCTTCAAAGTGGTGAGGACTGTGTGAAGGGACATGTGTTTACTTGTTTACAGTAGGTCTGTCCTTACTGGGATGTAAGCTCCACGAGAACACAGTCTGTCTTGTTCACTGCTCTATCCCCAGTGTTGCAACAGTGCCCAACACACTGTAAACACTAACGTATTTGTTAACGAATATCATAAATATACAAATCAACATTATTTCATACTTACGTTATTTAACCATCATTAAATAAGGAAGTTTTTTCAAAGCAACATTTTAAAAGGCTAATAAAATGCTACCCTCAAAAACAGTAGAAACAGAGTCCATTGTCCCTGATACATATCCATATTTCATTATTTCTTAGGTTACATTACTATTGTGAGAGAGCTGCTTTAAAAGATAGTCTAAAACTCCCACAAATTCCTAGGAGGAAACAGATTTGAGAGAGATTTGCAACTCCCGAATTTCTGACTTAAGCAGCTGAATGAATAGTGCTGCCATTTGCTGAGACAGGAAATACTGGAGGGCCAGATTCACAGAGAAAGAGAATCAGTTCAGTTTGGAACATAAGACTGAGGTGCATGTACCATCCAAGTAGATATGTTAAGAATTAAAAAAAAAAAAAAAAAAAGCTGTTAAATAACTGGATATAGGCCTTATAGGCCCCATGAGGAACCTGAGCTAAAAATAAACACATGAACCGAGGCTTTAACAAACTAGACGAGCCTGAAGAGCCTTTCTAATTCAGATTCTATCATCCTAATTTTATATTCTCCCCCTCCCAACCCCTCAAATCAGGTCAACTTATACACATACACACATATCAGAATACAAAATTAGTAAAAGTAAAGGTTTTTCATCCCCACTTTTCAAAATGTTTGAAAATATTGGACTTTTAAAGTTTCAGCACTTTAGTAAGCCGGATTTTACCTTTTCCCTTGCTGCCCAGTACACGCTCGGTTACACACTAAGAGAACAATCTTGTCATTTTCTGCTCTTGTCGGGGGCAAGTCTGTTTTCCCTTGCTTTACTGCTGCTTGTATAGGAGAAGACAGTCGATGATCCAAGCCAAATTTCAAGTGGTTTAGATTGTTGTTTAAGTGGATTCCTGGGGAAAAAAATTAAAAACAACTTATTCTATCAATTCAAAATTCTTTTCATTCACTTATTACAAAGAAAATCACCCAACAGAGAAATTAAGAAGTTGCATTATGTAATTTGAACGATAATTTAAAAAAATAACCCCAAATGATCTACTTTGAGATAACTTACCTAGCCATTAAAATAATTTTTTTCTTTTTTTTTCTTTTTTTAAGTAGGCTCCGTAGCCAGCATGGAGCCTAAGTGGGGCCTGAACTCATGACCCTGAGATCAAGACCTGAACTGAAACGAAGAGCCAGAGGCTTAATCGACTGAGCCACCCAGGCACCCTACCATTAAATAACTGAAGCATCCATCATTTCCTTTAAACTAGTTTTATGTAACTTGAAAACTGAAATTTAAAACCCTTCACTTGAGGTCACCTGGGTGGTTCAGTCAGTTGAGCATCTGACTCTTGATTTCAGCTCAGGTCATGATCTCGGGGTCCTTGGACCAAGCCCCACATCGGGCTCCATACTTGGTGGGGAGTCTGCTTGAGGATTCTCTCTCTCTCTCCCTCTCCCTCTGCTCCTCCCCTGACTCACGCATGCTCTAATAAATAAATAAATAAATAAATCTTAAAAAAAAAAAAAACAAAAAACCCCAACCTCTTCACTTGAGTGAATATTGGATACAGTTTAAAACAGCAAGTTTGCAGAGATGATCCACCAAGACAAATTTAAGGTAAGATGATGCAACCAGCAACCAAATAAATTGAAAAAAAAAAAATTAAGACTAATAAATGTGGAATGATCTTCAATATTCTAACTGCAGTTTCTTCTCCCTAATTAAAGAGCCAGAGTTATAAGAAACAAAAGATAAACCACACTTACTAGAATCACAGCCATTATAAGACATGTCAACTTTAATACAATCAACCACACTAGATGGACCTACATTTAAGTGAACAAAAATATATGATTGATGGGCATGATACAGGTTGCTGAAAATCAGGTGAAAACAGAGCTGTCAATCAGAGCTACTTAGCAATTGAGCACCTAGTACAATGCCCTGTACTCAGTAGAAACTCAATTAAGTGCTTGACTAAACAATAGTTCATTACGACGGAATACTACTCAGCCATAAAAAAGAAGGAAATCTTGCCATTTGCAACAACATGGATGAACCTTGAGGACATCATGCTAAGTGAAAGAAGTCAGGGGAAGATAAATACCATATGATCTCATTATATGTGGAATTTAAGACAACAACAAAATCAAGCTCACATATACAGAGAACAGATTAGTGGTTGCGGGGGGGGGGCTGTCAGGCAAAATCAGTGAAAGGAAATCAAAAGGTACAAACTTCCAGCTATAAAATAAATAAGTAATAGGATGTAACGTACAGCATGGTGGCTATAATTATAATAATACTATATTGTATATATGAAAATTGCTGAGAGTAGATCTTTAAAGTTCTCATCATAAAAAAAATTTTTGTAACTACATGGAGATGGATGTTAACCAGACTTCCTATGATGATTATTTTGCAGTATATACAAATACTGAATCATTATGTTGTACCTCTGAAACTAACATGTTATATGTCAATTATACCTCAATAAAAAATAAAATTAAAATAATTGTTCAATTCTTTAATCCTCTGGAAGTACAGCCTAAGGAATTATACCCCAACTTGCAAATAGAAGAAAGCCCTCCATGTTACCTAGATGGCTCAGTCAGTTAAGCGTCTGCCTTCAGCTCAGGTCATGATCGCAGGGTCCTGGGATCAAGCCCCACGTCAGGCTCCCTGATCAGAAGGGAGTCTGCTTCTCCCTCTCCCTCTGCCTCTCCCTATCCCCCCGTGCTCGCTCTTCTGTCTGTCTGTCTGTCTGTCTCTCTCTCTCAAAATAAATTTTAAAAAAAATCTTAGAAAAAAAAAAAAAAAAAAAAAAAAGAAGAAAGTCCTCCACCACCACCACCACACACACACACACACAAATAAGACCACCACCGAAAGGAGAATAAAATAAGAAGTGGCTTATACAAAAGTATTCATAGCACCATTTTAGCAATAACCTAAATATCCAGCAATATGAGACTTGCCAAACCTATTAAGGGACATCAGCATTACAGCAATTTAAAATGACCGGTATATGGTTAATCAAAATAAATTCCAGGTGAATTAAGAGTTTTAAAAAAAAGTATACAGAAACTAGAAGAAAAAATGGAATCTTCATCAAGCTATTAAAGAGAAGAATACTTTTAAAGCTTAAACACCAAAAAGAAATCACAGAAGAAAGAACAGATTTCACTCCACAGCCGTTTTAAATGCTGGTATGAGAAAATAAAAATAAAAGAAGTCTGAATTTGAGACAATGAACGACCTCATTTCCCAGCTCCTTGTAGAAGGCTGGGAAGACCTGTTTTAAAGTGATGAGGGTCCCTAATAAGATGAAGGGGTACCACTCAACTGCACAGAAATCAAGCTGTGTTCAAAAAGCACACCCACTTACTATCAGCTGCGTGACTGGAACGGTTAGTCAACCTGCCCAAGTCTTCGCCCTCTCATTTACAAAGCGGGGAACGTAGCAGCTTCATATGTCTCAAATAAGTTATTTACAAGGCTTTAACAGAGGCTAACACATACTCAATAAGTGGTACAATCTTCCAACAGAGGCACTCTCTGGTTAGTAGATGATAACCTCGGACCTCACCAAATTCACTTAAAAACAGAAACTTAGTGTTAACCCTTAACAATAAGGGTGTGAAAGGGGATTTGGGCAAATTTTCAGTTGAACAAACATTAATTGGGCTCTTGTTGTGCACTAGGAACTATACTGAACTTCTGGGTACAGAAAGATAAAACACAGCCCCAACTGCAGAGAATTTCACAGTGTGGTGGAAGGACAGAGGAGAAAAAAGATCATTTGCACACAACATGCTGGTGTCAGAGATTAGCAAAAGATGTGACTGGGGCAGGGAGGAGGAGGAAGTCAGCCAGCCTAATGGAGGGGGTGGGGGTGGTGAGGAAAAGCTTTCTGGAGGTGGTGATAACTGAGTACTCCTTTACTGTTATGTAATTAAAAGTAGAACACAATTTGAACAAAGCACACATATGAAAATGCAACTAGAAAACAAAAAGAAGCTGCTAGGTCAAAGAAAAATTGAAACTGAAATAACAGACTACCTAGAAAATAATAAGGTAAATATGGGAATACCAGAGGTAACTGAATCCTAGGCTGGCAGTAAAGAAAGTTGACCACCCCAGTGTACAGAATTACCAAAAGGTTCAGAAACCAGAGGCACCTCTGGAAGTAAGGTGATGAAGGAAAAGAGGAACTAAAATAAGGACATTCAACAGGGGCACCAAGATCATTCAAAGTGGAAAGAATGCCATCTCCAACCAATGATGCTAGGATTACCGACTGTTTACATACAACAAAAGAATGCAGGTGAACGCCCACCTCAAACCATATACAAAAATTAACTCAAAATGGCACAAAGGTCTAAATGTAAGAGCTAAAACTACAAAACTCCTAGAAGTAAACACAGGGGTAAACTTCATGGTCCTGGATTTAAGGATGAAATCTTAAATAAGCAACAAAACGCACAAGCAACAAAAGAAGAAAAAAATTAGACTTCATCAAAACTAAGAACTTTTGTGCATCAAAAGACACTATCAAGAAAGTGAAAAGGCAACCTATAGAACGGGAGAAAATATTTGGAAGTCATATATCTGGTAAGGGTCTAGAATCCAGCACGTATAAAGAACTCATACAATACAGTAACAAAAAAAAAACCCCAAACAACCCAATTTAAAAATGAGGAAAAAATTTGAATACACGTTTTTCTAAAGAAGGTAAACAAATGTCCAACAAGCACATGAAAAGATGATCAACATCATTTCTCATGCAGATACAAACACAATGACACACCACTTCACACCCATTAGGATGGCTATAATCAAAAAGATGGAAAATAATAAATGTTGGCAAGAATGTGGAGAAATTATGACCCTCATATATTGGCGGGATGAAAAATGATTCACCTGTTGCAAAAAACAGTCTGACAATTCCTCAGAAGGTTAAACACAGAATTACCATGACCCAGTGTTTCTACTCCTAGGGGAAGTTTGTGTGTGAGTGTGTGTATCCCCAAAAAACTGAAAACAGGTATCCAAACAAATACTTGTACATGAATGGTCATAACAGCACTATTTCATAATGTGGAAATAACCCAAATGTCCATCAACAGATAAATGGGTGGGGGCGCCTGGGTGGCACAGCGGTTAAGCGTCTGCCTTCCGCTCAGGGAGTGATCCCGGCGTTGTGGGATCGAGCCCCACATCAGGCTCCTCCGCTATGAGCCTGCTTCTTCCTCTCCCACTCCCCCTGCTTGTGTTCCCTCTCTCACTGGCTGTCTCTATCCCTGTCAAATAAATAAATAAAATCTTAAAAAAAAAAAAACAAACAGATAAATGGGTGAACAAAATGTGGTATAAACATACGATGGAATACTATTCAACCATAAAAAGGACTGAAGGACTGATACATGCTACAACATGGATAAACCTTGAAACATGCTAAGTGAAAGAAGCAAGTCATAAAAGGCCATATATTATATGATTCTGTTCACATGAACGTCTAAACTAGGGAAATCTACAGAGATAGAGTAGAATAGTGGTTGCTTAGGACTGGGTGAGATGGGGAGATTGCAGGGAGGCGTGTGTAGGGGAGACAAAGTAGGAGCTGAGAAAGAAGCTGGAGAAATGAATTCTCAAGAGGGCAAACAGTTGGAAAGTATACAAGTACATGACATATTTGAGAAATACAGAGGAACCTAGATAGGGTACATGGGGAAGGAGAAGGAATAGAGTAAAGAGGCTGGAAAGAAAGGCAAGGACCAACCATGACGGGCCATGCATTCTTCCAAGGTGTTCAGATTTCATCTCAAAGAGGAAACACTGGCAAATCAATAAGCACATAATATGATCAGAAATGTATATCCAGGGGCGCCTGGGTGGCACAGCGGTTAAGCGTCTGCCTTCGGCTCAGGGCGTGATCCCAGCGTTATGGGATCGAGCCCCACATCAGGCTCCTCCGCTATGAGCCTGCTTCTTCCTCTCCCACTCCCCCTGCTTGTGTTCCCTCTCTCGCTGGCTGTCTCTGTCTGTGTTAAATAAATAAATAAAATCTTTAAAAAAAAAAAAAAAAGAAATGTATATCCAAATAAGTCTGGTGTCACCATGGAAAAATAATTAACAGAAGAAAGTCTAGGGGTAAAGACAGTTAGTAGAGAAGTTACTAGAAAAGCCCAGTTGAGACTGGTGTGAGCTGTACCAGCAGCGAGAGGATGAGGAAGAAAACTACACAGCGTTTAATCATTTCTGTGTGAATTTCGAGGGAGAAGTGCTTGGATCCACCTTGGGTGAAAAGAAGGATGGTGGTACCATGATTCCAGAGAAGAAATGCAGGAGGATCAGGTCTAAGAAATGCTGAGTGTTAAGACGACACAGGACTTCTAAGCAGAGATTCTAATGGACAGTTAAAAGTCAGGGTATGGAAGCAGAAGAAAAGAGGATGAGCAGGGAGGTTCAGTTCTAAAAACCATGGCAGTAGGAAGACACTGCTGAGACTAGGCTCTCCGGTCAGCAGTTCTCGAACTTTGGTGTGCACTGGAATCACCTGTGAAAAACAGCATGCTGGGCCCCACCCCCAGGGCTTCTCCTTCAGTAGGTCTGGAGTGCGGCCCAGCAGTCTACATTTCTAACCAGTTCCCAGGGGCCTCTCATTCTTTAATAATCACTGGAGTAAAGAAAAAGAACAGAAGCCCCAGAACCATGAAGAACACTAAGGCCAGGAACAAAGTTTGAGTTGCCTAGTGACTTTCAAAATCAGAAATAGCCCCCAAATCCTCCAAGCACAGGAGAGAGACAGGCTAAGTTCCAAATCACAGCCCAAACCACAGGAAAAGGAACAGCACTGTCCACAGCTATACTTCCTTTTGCTGCGTATTGATGCAAATTTTTTAAAAGCAAGGTATCAAGAAAACATTTTATAGCGAAGAGTTAGAATTTAGAAATTAAGCATGGGAGGAGGTAACAAAATGTAAAATGCAAAAAAAAAAAAAAAAAGCAACTATGGCATCATGCATTTTCCAAATGCTGTCATAAGATGCTTAAGAAGCCACTTAACTGGCACTGAAAAGGAGGGAAGATTCAGTTCTGAGCCTCAGGAGCTGCTTCAACTGCGAGCAGGAAAGATTAGAAACTAAGGAAATATCTTTGCCTGAAACAGGACTGCCTTCTTCCAGAGAAATGTTACCATAAAATTTATACCATCATAAAAATAAGTGTTATGTGTATTTTACCATAATTTTAAAAAATTATGCCATCATATAATAGACATCTCAAAGGGTAGACAGTTGTGAAACCTGCAAACTCTTATGGAAACAGATGCTAATCATTTACCTCTTTGACTGAGAATTCCTTCAGGCCTAAATATTTCTGGAGTCTCAAAGGCAAAAATGCAGTCGCTTTCATGGACTGTTTCCAGGTCGTCTGTGTCACAAAAGGAACGATGGAATCCATCATAGTACATTTCCGTTAACACAATCTAAAAATGGGAAAAATGTAAACAGTTGGATAACTGGAAAGCCAATACGAATTGATCTCCCGATTCTACCATGAGCTTCTCCAGCCCATCTGGGCTTACAGGGACTTTGAGAGGGCTCTGAAGTATGTCACAGAGCCCATACTATCTGCTTTCAGTAAAAGAATCATAGAAGCACGATATCCTCTGTAAATGTATAACATACTCTCATTTCAGAACCCTACGGCACTGAATCCAGAGTTCCTCTAAGTTTTCATGAAGAAGAGCCCCCAGGAAATGATAAAGTGTAAGGCCCTTGTCTCACAAGGGGAAGAAACTGAAGAGAGTTGGGAGACTTGCCAACGAGTATGTGACTATTCAGTCTCGCAGCAGGCACAGAGTCCACATCTGATTCTGAGACTTTCTCCTACATCAGTACCTTTTCTTCATTTCAGGTTAAAAAACGTCATACAACCACGGATTTTGTAATGGGAAAAAAAAGGAAATCAACTCAAATGTCCAACAATAGGAACTAAATATATTATAGTCCTACTGTAATTACAAAGAATGAGCCACAAATATTTACACTAACATGGAAAGATCTCTTAAATAAGAAGTAACATAAAGAATAATGTGTGTAAATGGTTCCATTTTTATAAAATAACGAATGTAGTATATGCACAGGAAAAAACAGGAGCGAATATACAACACAGTATCAGAGTTAGTAACTCTTAGTTCCAAGATACTTAGGACAAGATACTTCCACTTTCTAAGTCCTGTTTCTGAAATGGTTGTGTATTTCACAATAAAACAAAAAAAACCCACAAAAGATGGGGGGAAAAACAATGGAAACATTTAGATGCTCATTACATGCTCAGCAGCACTGTCTAGAGAAAAAGCACTGGATTGGGCATGAAGAGGTTCCAGTCCCAGCCTGCCACCAACCAGCCCTACGCTCTTGAACAAGTCACATGGTTTCTCTGGGCCTCCTTCAAATGAGGGGGTTGGAAGGGACCCCTAAAATCCCCTCTGCCAACACAAACATACTACAAGTCTGTGAGGTGAAAGAGGCCAGTGGCACATTCCACAAATAGTCCTAGAAAAATATCCCTAGCACATTTTTCTTCTGATGAGTTTAATGACCACGTTGTTTTTCTGCAGGTGAACATGCAAGATAATTTACTTTCTCTAGCAAGCTAAGGTCAAAAACAAACTTGTAATTCTATCAGCCATTTAAACCACATGCAAAAAGAACCAGAGAGCACTGGGAGCTTTAAAGATACAACCAGATCTGCCCTGGACACACACCTCAGCCTGCCTCCCTCTTTAGGTCTTTCCCCTCATCCTGAAGGGAAAAAAAGAATCAAAAAGCACTTGAGAGGAAGGAAGAATATGACCATTTTATCATCACGCCAGTACTTGGCCTATGAAAATATGAGATATTCGCTGTATTAAGGCAACACTGCTGGTTGTATTTGTTTTACTGTGGTACCAAACGAAGCCACATGAGGCCAAAGTACAAAATACCTCTATTAATCACGTGATTACACAGCAGCTTCCAGAAGCTATCTAGGGAAAAGTTATTCTACCACAGAATCATCTTTCTTAGTAAATCTAAAATAAATGTTTTTCTAAATAAATCATAATAGTGAATTGAGTAAAAACTGTATGCAAAAATGTTAAGTCACAAACAGACCAAAAGTATTTTGGGTCAATTTAAATATAACTACTTATCAAAAAATTACCCGAAAAGAGAAGGCAGAAGGGGCACAACGTTCCCTTCTCTCATCTAAATGAAGTCTCTGACCCAGCTTTAAGCAGGAAGTGAACCACACTAAGCATCTGTATGTACTATAACAGCAAGAAGATATCCATTCTTATCACCATAATGGAAAGGGGTTTTCAAGAGCCACTAGTGGAGTTTTCTAAGCTTCTCTGACGTTCAAATACCACAGGGATGCCCTTCCTATTGCCCACATAAGCATCCACAGGATAGTTTAAGAGAGGCTGAATAATTATACTTTATAAACAAAGCTGAAAGAAGGTCTTGGTGTCAAGTCACAGTTTTCCTTTTTAAAAATATATGTACAGTTAAATGAAGCATGAAAAGTTTTGAAGTACATTTTCTCCCTTTGGGTCTTGATTTTCTTTCCTCAACATAGGCACAACTGGTTTTACATTCCTATTTAACCATACTTGGCAGACGACTGTTAAAAAATTCCAGGAGAACAGAAAGCAACACTTTTTGGCTCATGTGTATAATTGGCCTGAGCAGGCTTATTACCTGATCAGTAGGGATCTTTGTTTCCATAGACACTGCTTCGCGAAGCCTGGCGACAGTCCCAGACAGAGGCACTGCCACACCAATCCTCATGCAGTGAGAACATTTCCCCTGATACACTACGGTGACATAGAGAGGCCTGTGTAGATCAAAGTCAGATCTTCTCATTAGGCACTAATTTCAACCAAAATACAGAAGCAAAACAAACCTGATCGGAAATTAACACAAAACTGAAGCTAACCCACACCTTTATTTGGAAGCCAAAGGGGGAAAAAAAAATCTCATCTGGACCTAAGTGCAACCAGAAAACAATAATCAAGGCATCTTTGGAAAAGGCAAACAAAATATAATACATCAACAGTTGACTCTGTGCTTTGTATGTTCTTCACAACAGCATTAACTCTCAGAAATTTTGAAGAACAGTTCAAATAAAGCAACTAATTAAAAGTGCAATATAAAGTCTCTGGAAAATCTAGAAGGTACTCAACAACCCTCCTCCTACCCCAAAGTATCAGCGGATGAGCAACTGAACAGACGACAACCACAGGGACTGTAAAAAGACTTGCTTGCCCCATACGCCTGCTCGCCCTGCAAACTCAGACCAGTAGACTTCTGTGAGGTTTTAACAATGCCTGTATTCAATTTAACACTAATCCCATTACTTGTCTAAATAAGTAAGGAGACCTAACAGGAGCCTACAGAGGTAAGGAATACACAGGAATGTACCGTCTTAATTTCATTAAATCTGTTCTTCTTACCTTGTGTGGGGTAGAGGAATTGGCAAAGAAATGCAGAGGAAAGGGTCAAAAGTGTTGCTCTGCTTCTGACAGTGAGGACATGTCAAAGAAGATCTTCAGAAACAAAAATGAAAGACACACACAGTAAGGTCATCTAGAGCTACGTCAAGCAGATCACATCAGAGACAATTTGATATGCTCATACCTGTACTGGGCTTGAAAAAGTTCTTGTACAAAAGTGCTACAGACAGGAAAAGATGGTCCCTCGGGCATCATATCAGTCTCTGATGGTGGCTAAAAAAAGGGAAAGTATAATTTCACAGATTAGAAGTACCAATTCTTTTTTTTTTTTAAGATTTTATTTATTTATTCGACAGAGATAGAGACAGCCAGCGAGAGAGGGAACACAAGCAGGGGGAGTGGGAGAGGAAGAAGCAGGCTCATAGCGGAGGAGCCTGATATGGGGCTCGATCTCATAACGCCGGGATCACGTCCTGAGCCGAAGGCAGACGCTTAACCGCTGTGCCACCCAGGCGCCCCTAGAAGTACCAATTCTTGATGGAAGATGAACCTCAAACAGTCACAAATGTCCTTGACTTCCTCTACAAGCTGTGCATCAGGTCCAGATGTTCCAGTGAAAAGGATGTGTTAAAGACATGGGAACGCAGCAGCCAGGACAGGGGTCACGAGGATGCATGTCACACGCTCTCCCACAGACCGTGCCTGTGCTGGTCTCTCTACCCCACCAAGGCAGTCCAGCAGTCCTTCCACAGGGTGTTCCCATCTCCCTCCAGCTCTCAAGGTCTCCCTCCGGCCTCTTCCAGGAAATAACCCCAACCACAGTGCCCACCCGCTTGAGCCCCAGCCAGCTGTGTTGCTCGCTTTGGTGCCCAGCCACTCTACTACATACTTAATTGGCCATTTCATGTTTGTCCACCTGACAATTAGTCACTGAACACCTGCTACCAGGTGCAGAGAGCCCTGCAAAGGGCATTAGGACACAAAGATAAATATGACACAGTGCCTGACCTTGAGTACATCTCAATCTGGTGGGAGTGCCAGCCGCAAGCACATTCCTATGACAGTACAGAGTGTACGGGCACAGAAGGACCTTGAATCAGACCATACCAAAATCACAGACTGAAATTTTGAGATACAGTGCAGAATTATCAAAAACTTTAAAAGTGGCAAGAGAATAGCAACTCTTTGGTCTTAATTATTTCCATTATATAAATCATTTTGCCAATTATAAACAGCTTAGCAAACTGGAATCACTAGATTGCAGTCTAAAGCTAGTCATACATACAAATATGTCCCCTCTCACTAGACTCTAAGTTCCTTAGACACAGCAACTCTCTTATCTTATGCTGCCAGCAAGCAGTAAACACAGGGAAAATCCTCTAGGTATCCCTGAATTTTATACTTACCCAGAGCTTAGTTGGTTTCACTATATTAACTAAAGGCAAACTGCGACAACCCCTCCGTGGAGGTTTGCGAGAAGAATCTACACTCACTCCATTCACTCAACCGCCACGGAGCACCCTGCTCCAGGCTCCCTGGCTGCCCCAGCGGGGTGCGCACCCTCACCTTCAGAGGAGGTTGGCCGCTCTGCTTCACAGCATGATTGAGGTCTTCGTGAACTCGGTCCAGAAGCCACAGCAGAAACTCCTGGGCGTCATGCTGGGAATTTCCCCGATACTGCAGTGCGTTCTTTGACACAATACTCTAAACAGGTAAATAAATCAGCATGAATAGTTGAGTTCCTGGCTTTAAAGATGACTATTTATAATCCCAAAGAGGGATGCAAAATCTCAAGGGTGTTAGAGCACTTCCTAGAAAGACAGCAATATAAAAACAGATGCTTAATGTAAAAACCCCACCCCCAGAAACATGTACAGAAGACTTAAATGCATCTACCTAACAATCCTACTTTGAGGAATATATCTAAAGAAACCATCAAAACAGCATGCCAAGACTTCTAAGAAAATACTCATGCATCAGGCTTTCTAATAGCAAAAAGCTGGTAATAACCTGAACATCTTAAAAATGAGAGCTAAATAAGTAACATAATATTGAATTATAAGCCCAAGTATAAAATAAACACAACTACAAAACATAAATGATTGAATAAATAAGGGGAAGAAATAAATCTTCCTTATAGAATTCCAAATAATTAATGTCAATAATTCCCTCTCAGGAGTTGGACCTTAACCCTCTACCTTCAATAGTGACTTGCTTCCAAAGACTAGAATGTGGGAAGAGGGGTGGCAGTGAAAGGTTCTCAGTTCATGGCTCTGGAGCATACGGCCTGGGTTCAAATTTCTCTCCCACCACTTGTATTTGTGAGACCTGGGCCTACTCTCTTCCAGAATAAAAGGGAGAATGGTGATTTAGTGTGGTGGTTAAGTAAGAATGCATGCACAACATTTCACATGTAAGTAAGATATAATAAGCACTTAAAAATTTCAGTTGAGTATGGAATTTGGAAGTAGGGAGGAAGAAGGGGACACAACTGCACAAAGGGAGGGCAGTGAGGAGACAAAGGCATTGATGAGGCAAGAAAATAATGAGGGTCCAAGCTAAGGCAGTGAGGACAGAAACATGAAGGAAGACCTGAGAGATTTAGGAATTTAGGCAGTAGACTCGATAGGATTTGTGACCTAATGAATGGGGACAGTGAGAAAGGAGGCATTAATGTCCCCAACATGTCATATCTGGATGATGGGCAACAGATGGTACTCTTCATCAAGACAAAATGAAAAAGGAAGTCTGGGGAAGATAACAATGATTCCCCTTTCAAATCCACTGCATTTAAAGTTTTGTGGAACCTCCAAGTGGAAGTACCTGGTAAACAAATGAAGAATACAGATCTGGGCCTCAGTGGAAGAGTGTGTGCTAAGGACAAAGATTTGGGAGTCAACAGATGAGTGGTAGCTGAAATCATGAGTATAGCTGAGATTGCCCAGGCATGGTCATGAGATCAAGCCAGAGGACAAATATATATTTGGGGGCCCTCAAAGGAGACCAAGAAAAGGCCACCGAAGACACAGCAAGAAAAGCAGAAGAACAGAGTCTCAGGAGTCAACAAGAGAAGAGGGTTATGAAGGAGAGAGTGATCAATGGCGTTAAGAACGATAAAACAGGACAAAACTAAAAACTGTCCACTGCATTTTCCAATTAAGATGATTATAGGGGAGTGCCTGGCTGGCTCAGTCGGTGGAGTGTGCAACTCTTGATCTCGGGGATTGTGGGTCTGAGTCACACGTTAGGTATAGAGATCACTTAAAAATAAAATATTAAGGGGCGCCTGGGTGGCTCAGTTGGTTAAGTTCCAACTCTTGGTTTTGGTTCAGGCCATGATCTCATGGGCAGTGGGATCGAGCCCCACATCAGACTCCACGCTCAGTGGGGAGTCTGCTTGAAGATTCTCTCCCTCTGCCCCTCCCCCCACTCACTCCCTCACACTCTCTCTAAAATAAATAATTCTTTTTAAAAATATTTTTAAAAAGAAGGGACAGATTTACAACTTGCTTATGAAGAAGAACCATCATAACCTGACGATCAATTAAATGTGAATGATAAAAAGATGATTTACAAAGATTCAAATTCAAGGAGGAAAAAATTCAAAGGGACACAAATGAGAGAGAATACTGAAGTGCCAACCGGCAAAATTTACTAATTGGATAAAGTGAGCAAAGGAAAAGAAGGACGCTGATAACAAAGTTTCAGTGACTAGAAGGATACCACTTGAATGCTATCTCAGAGAAAGGTACATGAAAGGAGAAATGGGTGTGGAGAGTCTTCATTATACTACAAAACTTCCTCCAGGGTCAGACACCTCCTGTATCATCAAATCCAGTATTTTCTTTCTTGGGCTTCACGTTCCTCAATCTCCCTGTACATTTTATACCTCACACCTTACTTCATCTTGAAATAGTTTGGCTTGTGGCCTTATGCATTTAAGAAAATCAAAGCTACAGCCATTTGGTGTGGACAGTGGGAAAATGTGAGCCACAGAAGAAAGAGAAGATTTCCCAGTAAAGAAAAAAAGACCAACAGAAGCCATCAGCACTATCAGCACCACTGATGGTGTGGCTGACTCAGGATGGAAAAGAAACATGTGACTGGTGATACTATATTAAGGGGTACAAAGAAGAAATGAGGGATGACACCAAGATTTTTAGTATCTGGTTTCGATGGATAACGAAATCAGGAACAGAGGAGGAGACTGAGGGACAGGAGAGCTTTTAACATGCTCAATCTGAGGCACCTACAGGATCCCCAGCGACGTGAAGTCTCACGCTCAGGAAAGAAATCAGAGCAGCACTCTCTTACCCTATGGGCATAGAGGAAAAAACCCAGGGAACATCTAATGCGAAAAGGAGGTAACTAGATTCTTGAGGAAGGATGGCACAGAAGGGACAAGTCACAATAAAGAAGCGAAAGCAGATCAGAGCAGCCAGAAGAGTCAGAGAGAAGGAAGCAGCGACACAAACAACTGCGGGAAAGTCAAGTAAGACGGGCACGGAGACAGTCCTGTGGAACAGCAAGTTTAGAAGCCAACAGCGCAGCTTCAGTGAAGCAGAATATTGACCAGAGACGGTGAGAGAGAAGAAAAGGTAAGGAAATTGAATGACCGCAAGAAGACCACCCTTCATATGCAAGAGGCTCGTTTATAGAAGGAAGAAAGGAGGAAAGATGCTCTGCCTGGTGGGAGACTTATAGGGAAGAGGGACTCACATACTGAGGGGAAGGAGCCAACGGAAGGGAGACACCTGCAGAAAGAGCACTCTTCAGTGAGGGGCAAAGGGGGGGATTCAGAAAAGAGGTAGAGAAGTGCCTTCAACAGGAGGTGGGAGAGACGGAAGAGAAGGAGATAAAGATAGTTATGGATTCAGAAGTTATAGACAGGAAGGCAGGGAACCTTTGTTTTTGTTAGTTGTTTTGGGTTGTTCCTTTTGGGGAAGAAGCACATGACAGCTGCCAAGAGGAAGTCTCAGGTGTGGCAAAGCTAATGACAAATCTCACGGCATATGGTTGCGGCACACAAACCGCCTGAAGCCTGGCAAGCGTCTGGTTTAGGAACCCTCTCTTGTATTTACTCCCAGTGGGGGTGGAGAGTTCTCCGCATACACATGTTCCTAAGAAACAAGTTAGCCGAAATCAAGCTCTCCATTATGTGTCACAGCGGATAGCTCACGCAGCGTCCATCAAATGTCAGAGTGGAGACAATACACAATTCTTTATCAAGACTGCATTAAATCTGATTTATGATTCCTGCCACTATCGCTTCAACTCATCTAAGCACTTATCCCCCCAATCACTGTGTACAAAGTGCTGTGCAGAGGCTGCTCAACAAGATTTTTGTTGGGCACGACTCAACAGGCAACAGGACTTCCACAACCTCTGTAACTAGGGCAAAAACTGCTCCAGGTCAACCCCACCCTAAATCACCTCATCACAACTAAAGGACGCTTTACAGGAAACCTCCCTGAACACATACAAACACAAAGGCTCTTTTTTCTGCCCCTTTTTCCTCCTTCACAATGGTGACTTTTTCCCACTGCGGAGACCCAAGGGACTATTTATTTTACTTCTTACCAAGACAAGACAAAACACAGAATAATCTAATAACCATTCTTTAATACATGTTACAGAAGAAAGAAAAATAGTGGGAGTCAAGAAGGAAAAAATAGTGGGAATCAGAAAACTGGGCCCATAAAAAAATAAAAATAAATATAAATAAATTTAAAAAAAGAAATCTGGGCCCAATCTCTGGCTCTGCCACAAACCACTGGTTATCTTAGGTAACTCACGGAACCTGTGATTTCTGGTTTATAAAGCAAAGCCGTTGAGTTGGCCATCAAGGACACTCCTAGCATCCCAAATCTTCCCCCAAGCTCTTTCACTAGAGTCCCAACAAGTGATTTGATTTTTGCTTTGGGCCTCATCTGACATTGCTTTGGTTTGCCTTTTATAACTTTTTACATAATTAAACCTTAGTTTATTTTTATTTATGTCCTAAAATCAATCCTTCTGTATTTTTGCAGTTTAAAAAAAAGTTATCACTGGAATATGTCATCTATAAATAGGAGTTTTGCTACAATCTGAGAAATTATTCGTCACTTCTATGAAAAATGGAATATGAGCCTTCTAAAAATAAACCTTACATACTAATGTCCATTTTATACTATGTGGGTGTGGTGTTTGGAAAAAGATTAATCTATTGGTTTAAATCATATACATCCTACTATAAATAAATTTGACCATCACTCTAATTTTCCCTTCAGTTAGGATGATCCTTAATATCCAGTTACTAAACAATAAAGTAAAAGTCAAACAAATCTGTAAAGCTTTCAAATTTCATAAAACTTCTCTTTACCCTTCAAATAAAATCTTAAGGCCTAGATCTACAGAAAACTTTTTTCCCCTTATAAAGAAAAAGGGGGGAACAAAAAGGAGTTGGAAGCATGGCCCTGAAAAGAAAAAGAATGAAGTCTATCCAACTGGCATGGTAATACCAGACACGAAGTTCTTTCTTTCCATAGCACCCTAGTACAGAAGCAGCAGAATCCTGGGCTCTAGGGAAAAGACAGAAACCGGTTCAAGACACATTTTTACCCAATCCCAGGAAGAAGGCAACAAAGCAATGGCTATTAATTATCTCCTCCTACAGGGAATGGACATGGCGGTATTGATTTGATCAGGAGCTGGGTTACTCTTTCAGGGAAAAGGTAGCTTGCCAAAACTTACCAAACCAAATTAGCACCCACTTGCCTTGATTCTATGCCAGAAGAAACATAGAATTTATTTCCAATGATTCTGGGTAAGAAGCAGAACCTGGGAGGACAATAGTACTTAAATTTTAAGAGAAAGATGAAATGTGAAGAGCTGAGTTCATAGATGGCATCTAAAAGTGAAATTTGGTTTCTGGACTGTATTGGAAAGAACAGAATAAGAACACTTGTCCTGAGAAACGTTTCATCTTTTGAATCTGCCTTTAGCGACAACTACTAAGTTGATGAAGAATAAACTAAAACATAAGGGATGAAATTGGTACAAATGGATGAATACTGTAAAACCAGATATGACCCATGAAAAATGGTGTTCCATACCAGGGTATAGTATGCAGCCATGTTCAAACAGGGTTCTCTTGAGTCCTTCATCCATTCTTTCCTCCTCATCTTCCCCTCTGGTGGGGAAGTCTTCACATAACACAAGTTAGGCTGAGAGGCCCTTGGTATTAGCCAGCCGTGGCAACAATGGGCTCATGAAAGAAACTATAAGGCCTCCAGACTTGCACACATATTTGCCCTATGACTGGAATGCCCTCTACTCCCATCCCTCAAATGCACTCCCTCACTCTCCTTCCTTGGTAGGACAGAGCTGGGAGCTGGGTAGGAGAGGAGAGAGATAATAAAGGAGACAAAAGGAAAGGAGCTTCCATCCAAGACAGAAAGACAACTCAATGAGAATAGTAGAGAGTGCCACACAGAGCCTGTTCATGTGTTCGCATTTGGCCACAAGGGAAAGGGAGTTACTACAGAAGGACCTAACATAAGTAACTTAAGTATAGATGTCCCTTGTATCCAAGTTTTCATGATCCAAACTCAGGAACTGAATAGATTTGGACAGCAAAGTATATATGCATTGTTAAAAGAGTAGATTTGGATATTAAACAAACTTGCATATACCACAAAGACTTGGTAGCAGGGACTCACTGCTGAAATAGAGACTAGGAAAGGGTATATACATCTTATATAAAAGAGAAAGTTTTAATAAGAGTGTTGAGAAGAGTATTGCATTTCAAAAAATTACAACTAAGGGGGAAGTAGGGTCAAGAGCATTAGAGCCGGGATGAAAGGGAGAAATACAAAAAAGAACATACCCCAAGTGGTTCAGACAGATGAACAATGAGCAAATATTTCACAACAGATCATAAAACTATATAGATAGAAAGTATGGCAGCAAGAGAAGACCCCCAAGTACATAAACAGCGGTTGGAAGTTTCCACTAGAAATGCAATAGAAATAGAAAGACTGGATTCTGAATACCTGGATTCAAATCCTCTTTCCACCACCTTTTACTTCATGTGTGTTTTCTCTGAGCATCAGCTATCTTTTCTGCAAAATGGGGATGAGAATACTTTTCTAAAAGAATTGCTGTGAAGCTTTAATAAGATTTATTTTACAAACTCTATAAAACTATTTTCATAAAAAACGCTTCTATAAAAGCATTTTATAAACTCTAAAACTCTACACAGCTTCTGTTATTTAAGTTCGAAAAGTCAAGAAAAAAGAAAGGAATTATCCTATACGAGCCTGGAAAATGTCATCGAGAAAGAAAAGAAAATATCTAAAGCATTGGCTCTTAACACTTGGCTGCACACTAGAATCATCTAGGGAAATTAAAAAAACAAAAACAAAAACCACAAACTGGGAGCAGCCCAGAGATGCTGATTTAATTATCTACAGTGGGACCTGATCATTGTTAACCTTTTTCAAGTGTGATTTAAAAAAATAATAATTCTATTTCTAATGTGAAGCCAAGACAGAAAGAACATGGCCACCCTGGAAAAGCTCTGAAGTTTCACTTCCAAAAGCACTAAAACTCATGGGTGGCTCTTTTGTCATAACTGTATTATATCATACGTTACACTGTATTTTATTCATATCACCAGAACACATAACCTCATATCTGCCTCTGCCATTAGACAGTGATCTGGAATGTCTTATTCAATATTATTTCCCCAATACCTAGCAAATACAATACTTGAAACAAACAGTAACAATAATGACAGCTAATAACTGAGTGCTTATGATGTATCAGGCATTATACTAATTGTTTATAGGTGTTATTTCCTATAAAATTAACCCCCAGAAGTTCCTTATGTTGTTAAGTATTATCATTATTTACAGACAAAAAAAACTTGGGCTCAGAAAAGGGAAGTAACTTGCCCGAAGTTACCTCTATTCTTCAACCTCCTCTGATTAAAACAGCCTTAAAACATTTTTGTCCAAAATCCTTCAAGAAATGATTTTTTTTTTCTTACGTGACTCAGGATCATACAGGGCTTGATCATTCGGAATGTCACTTCTCAATGTGGACATAAAACATGTGTTGGAGATTGAACTACAGCTCTACCAAGCCTGAGGCTTCTGGGAGCTTATTTGCTTTTAAATAAATCCTTGTTAATGAGTGTTTGTTTTGTTGTAATTTGCATTTTTCCTATGACTGAAATATGGCCCAGAAACAAAAAAATGGGAGTTTATCTAACCGAGATGTTATTATTTGAAGAGTAAGGAGGAATTTGGACTATGTTAGAAGATCGAGTTGCAGAATGTGAAGGAGAACCATGTCCTGCCTGAGTGACCCGGGACGCTGGAGAGAGCAAACAAGACAGAGACAACAATCTGTCTGGCTCTGGAGAACTACATCTGTCTCTCATCAGCAAATGTAAAGGCGGGTGCTCTTCACCTTACAATGCTCAAGCTGCTCTGCTGGTGGCGCTGAATTCCGATCCCGTCCATCCTTCCCAGCACACCCGATGTGGCCAAGCCTTGCTGACTCCAAGGTTAAAGTCAGCTCAGGTCACCAAAATGTGTTTATGTATCTAATCAAGTAACTTAAGTAAATCAAAAGTATCTTCTTTTTTGGTCTCTTCGTCATTATCCAACACAGTCGTCATTATCCAACACAGTCTAAGATTCTTCCCAACTATAATAAAGCAAGGTTTTTAGAAGTTTTTTTTTTTTTTAAGGAGGAAAATTTGACTAACAACACAGTCAAAAAACTATAATAAAGCAAGGTTTTTAGAAGTTTTTTTTTTTTTTAAGGAGGAAAATTTGACTAACAACACAGTCAAAAAAGCAAATGTTGAGTCCTGATTTAGCTAAAAGGACTCATTGGAAGTGTAATAATCTTCAACAGTTAAAAGTCAAAACAGAGACCTTGAAGTCTCCTCTACTTGCTAGATGAGATGCTGCTTGATTCATGAATTATTTATTTAATAAAGATCTTTAAATTTTTTTTTAAAAAAGTCAAAACAGAAAAACTAGAAAAGCTATCTAAATATCTATAAAATTATTATATATTCCTACCATGGAACAAATATTTAAATTTTAGAAAACATGGAGAAATTAATACACAATACAATTAAGCAGAAAGAAGATACAAAACCACACATAAACATAATTTCAAACTTCTGAAGTACATTTTAAAAGACCCTTTTGTCTTTTATCCTTCTAAATATACCCCGAAACATTAACAGTCATTGCCTCAGAGTGGCAAGTTTTAGGTGAGTTATCCCTTTCTTCTTTATACGTTTCCATATTTCCCATGTTTTCTAAAATGAATTTGTTGTAACAATGACCAAGCGGTACTTAAGGGGATCTTATGAGAGCACACCCTCGTATACTGGCCAGGGAACCCAAATCTTCTGCACAGAAGATGGGGCTGGCAAAACAAAGAAATGTACCTTATTTGTAGTTGAGGCTTTGGCCCCAAATCCTAGTGAGTCGGACCGCATGATGCTGAGAATTTCTTTTTCCTCCACTAGACAGACCTAAGAAGCTCAAATCAAAGTTTTCTGCCTACAGTAATCCTAAACCCAAACCTATACCAACCTTTGAATCTTACCACTGGAGGAAAAAGGGGACTGCAGCTAGCATCAAAGAAAAATGGAGGACAGAAAAAAAAAGAGTTTATGCCTACAGACACCCACCAGGGGCCTTTCTAAGCCACCCTGTCTTGCCAAGTAGGAGGCAAAAGCTTAGCCCTAGGAAGAAGAAAAAAACCCAAAGTCAGCTTCCTGATCAAGTAGAATGAAGCAGAGGAAGAAAACAGAATTGGCTTATAAATTCAGCATGTGGCACTACTCACTGGCACAGTGGCCAAAGTTCTTAGTTGAGAGTGTGAGGAACAGGGTGAGAAAGACAAGCAGTGGGGGGATGCATAAGGTCAAGCCTTGAACTATCCCAAAGCCAAACATGCATATATTTCTTCTATTATCTGTGTGTGTGTGCATGTGTGATTATACACAAAGAGACAAAGTATGCATCCTCTTGATTCTGAATGTATTGGTATTTGATGAAAAACATGTCTAAAATGTTTTTGACTAAACAGCCAATTTTATAAAGGGATCCAAAATATTCTGGAAATAATTTTGCTTTGAACCATTATTGTTACTACATTTTGATACCTGAAACATCAACTAGTAGTAACCAAGAGGTATCATTCATAAGCAGATCCAGCAAGTTTCACTACAAATTATGTGTTCATATCGCCATAAACCTGGAGTGCCATAAACCCGATAAATCTTAGCTGGCTGAGGATGCCTTCAAGTCATGGGCCTGCCATATCGCCTCTCTACACCCAACACTGTGTGCCTGACAGTCCAGCAGGGCTGACTCCTGAGCCACACACAGGTACGGTCTCCAAATCAATCCTGGCCTCTGCCAGTTCTTTCACCCCTCACCACAAAAATAAGATCACATAAAAATCAGCACAAGGTGCTCGTCCTGGCTCCAACCTTTTCCTAGCAAACTACAGTTTAGAACCTTCCCAGCCTCAGCCTGGTCTGGACTGACCAATTCTAGTTGGTTCAGGCCTTGGTCATCCGCCTGTAGAAGGTGAAGGCTAAATGGAAGAGTGTGTGAATACACAGAAAACAAAGGGAAGTCTGTGAAATCAAAACAGGGTATTTCCCTAACTTATCAAAATGTTACTTTCATATGGGCATACTTCCACCTTATTTTTTTTTAAAGATTTTATTTATTTATTTGACAGAGAGAGACGGCGAGAGAGGGAACACAAGCAAGGGGAGTGTGAGAGGGAGAAAAAGGCTTCCCGCTGAGCAGGGAGCCCCATGCGGGGCTCGATCCCAGGACCCTGGGATCATGACCTGAGCCGAAGGTAGACGCTTAACAACTGAGCCACCCAGGGGCCCCTATACTTCCACTTTAAAGAAGAGACAAGCCATCCTACCTCGCTAGTTATCAAAGACATGCAAATTAAAACAACAAAATGCTACTTTCCACTTACGTAAAGATTTCTATTTTGCAACAGTGGGGTACAACAGACATTCTTACACACTGCTAATGTCACAATCCTGTAAAATAAGGTTCACAATGTGACGTAAGGACCTTCGAAATAGACAGCCACCGAACCAGGAATTTCACTTCTATATATCCTAAAGAAATAATCAAAGTCACTGTATTTTTCTTACTGATTTTAAGAATTCATATATGTAATGAACAATAACCATTTTCTGCTCCTAAAAAAAAGTGAAAGATATATGTAAAAAATACTCATCACAACCAGAATAGGTCATCATATACCTTCATACAATGATCTAAAGAGTTTTTGTGACAAAAATTAATCATAATACAATATAAAATGAAAATCACATAATGCAAAACTGTACATACAGTTTGATACCAATTACGTTAAATTATGTTAAAACACACACGGAAGGGAGAAAAAACAAGGAATAGCATGGAGCACGTAAGGAGAAGGAAGGGAAAAATGAAGGGGGGAATACAGAGGCAGAGATGAACCACGAAACTTTATGGACTCTAAGAAACAAACTGAGGGTTTCGGGGGGGGGGGGTGGGTTAGGCCGGTGATGGGTATTAAGAGGGCACATATTGCAATGAGCACTGGGTGTTATACACAAACAATGCATCATTGAACACTACATCAAAAACTAATGAAGTACTGTATGGTGACTAACGTAACATAATAATAATAAAAAAAGAAAGTAATATGCCAAACAACTTCTATACATTTTCAATTTTCCTCTTTCAACTTTTACATATTTTCTAGGTTTTCCACAATAACTTAGATAATATTCTTATCAAAATAGATTTTATCTCATAATGAACTTTAGCAAAAGAATCCAGACACAAAAAGAATATACACTTAATGCAAATCAAAACCACAATGAGGGGGTGCCTGGCTGGCTCAGTCAGTGGAGCATGCGACTCAATCTCAGGGATTGTGATTTCAAGCCCCATGTCAGGGGTAGAGTTTACCTAAAAGAAAAGATGCCACTTAAAAAAACAAACCACAATGAGATACTACTTCACATCCGCTAGGATGGCTTTAATATAAGACAGACAATAACAAGTGTCCGCAAGAATGTAGAGAAACTGGAGCTTTCATGCATTGCTGATGGGACTATAAAATGGTGCAGCTACTGTGCAAAACAGTTGGACAATTGCTCGAAAGGTTAAACATGGAGTCACAATATGACCAACAATTCCACTCCTAGGCATATACCCAAAAGAAATGAAAACATACGTCCACACAAAAATGTGTGCATGAACGTTCAGAGCAGCATTATTCATAACAGCCAAAAAGTAGAAACAACCCAAATATTCATTAATGGGTGAATGGATAAACAAAACGTGGTATATTCATGTAATGGAGTATTTTTTCGACCATAAAAAGGAATGAAGTATAATGATGAACCCTGAAAACACATGCTAAGTGAAAGAAGCCAGATGCAAAAAACCACATGTTGCAGGATTCCATTTATACAACAGGCAAATCTATAGAAACAGAAAGTAGATTAGTAGACACCCAGGGCTGGGAGGCTGGGGGTAAATGAGGAGTGACTGCAATTAGGAATGGGGTTTCTTCGAGGGAATAATAAAAACGTTCTAAAACTAACTGTGGTTACGGTTGCACAATTCTGTGAATATACTAAAAACCATAGAATTGTACACTTTAAATGGGTGAATTATATGATAATGTAAGTTATATCTCAATAAAGCTGTGTTGTTGTTTTTAAGTAGGCTCCACACCCAACATGGGGCTCGAACTCACGACACTGAGATCAAGAGTCGCATACTCTACTGACTGAGCCAGCCAGGCACCTCAGTAAAGGTGTTTTTAAAAAGAATATATACTTTATTATTTCACTCACAATAAAACTCCTGAACAGGCAAAGCCTGTTAGAGGTGTTAGAGGTCAAAAGAATGGTTCCCTTGGGGAGGAGGGACAGGGGAAACTTGGGGAAGGAGCTTCTGGAGTGCCAGTGATGTTCCGCTTCTTGATCTTTTTGATACATTATCACTTTAGGATAATTCACCAAGCTGTACACTAACGATGTATGCATTTTTCTGTATGTATGCCATACTTCATTAAAAAGTTAAAAATAATTAGGGGGGCCTGAGTGACTCAGTCAGTTGAGTGTCTGACTTTGGCTCAGGTCATGATCTCCGGGTCCTGGGACTGAGCCCCACATCAGGCTCCTCACTCAGCAGGGTGAGCTGCATCAAAGGTGAGCTACAAGACAATTAGAGTTGCAAGGCTATCGCTGCCCCCACTCTCTCTCTCTCTCTCTCTCTCTCAAATAAAATCTTTTATTTATTTTTTTTTAAGATTTGTATTTATTTGAGAGAGAGAAAGAAAGAGACAGCATGAGCGGGGGGTAGGGGTACAGAGGGAGGAGACTCCCGGCTAAGCAGGGAGCCCCATGCGGGACTTGATTCCAGGACTCTCGGATCATGATCTGAGCCAAAAGCAGATGCTTAACCAACTGAGCCATCCAGGCACCCCATAAATAAAATCTTTTTCAAAAAAGTTTTAAAAAGTTAGTTGACTTCAAAAAGGAAAAACACTAAAGTTTCTTAATTTAGCCAGACAATCAGGCCCTAACTCAGTTTATTTAGTCTTATTTAGAGCTGACTGTATTTGTCTGGTTACTTAACTAGAAGCAGATTAAAAACTGCAAAAGACAGGAATGAGGAAGCAGGCGGTATATAGGCTCCCAGGATAAAGCAAAACTGGATAAAGCAAGAGAAAACTAAGGAAGGACCATGAAGAAAGATGGTAGGAAGCAAGAGAGAGCATTACAAAAAAGCAGAAATAAGAATTCAAACGACACAGCACCCAGCACCACTCGTTATATCCCACAGGACTTACA
Source organism: Ursus maritimus (assembly GCF_017311325.1). NCBI lineage: Eukaryota > Metazoa > Chordata > Mammalia > Carnivora > Ursidae > Ursus > Ursus maritimus. Next base: position 21,648,972 of record NW_024424452.1, on the reverse strand, counting down.
ATCCCAGTAGCCCCAAAGAAACCTCCACTGTACAGAAAAACACAGTAGATTATGCTCACAGTAGTCTAAAACTCACCAAGGACAGATTAAAATATATCCAGGATTTTCTCCTAGGAAATTAAGTGTGTAAAATACTCTATCAGGTCAACTATTAAATAATAAAGTTAAAAATTTAAAGACCTGATGCTTGAACAAATAATTATCTAGGAAATAACTTACATAAAAGACTTATTCCCCCAAAAGGCCAGATGAATGGGCTAATATTGTGTTACTCAAAAAGATCGTAAAGTGACTACACAAGGGCACACAATACATCATCCTGAAAAGTACCCTCCGGGGGCAGATACCCCAGTTGAGCCATCCAGCTCTGTAACACTGGAGATTTAAATACCACCCCTTCAAAAACAATCTACAATTCAAGGGGTCAAAACCTACAGCACACATGCATCAAAGGTGAGCTACAAGACAATTAGAGTTGCAAGGCCAGACCCGGAGAAAATTTTGAGGTGGAACACATTTCTCTTCAGCACTTGACTACAGTGGCGTTTTGCAGGATCCTCCATGTCTTCTTCCTACCAAGCTCCCCTTCCTATGTCCCAGGCTTGCTCTTGCAGGCTGGGCTTGTGGATGTGTGAGATGGCTGGTTGGTTTTTCCTGCTAAAATGTTCCCATCGTTAAAGGAACCAGTGGTTGTCAAACATAGTGATGTGCGAAGCTGGCCTCATACGGCAATGAAAAGGAAAATAAGGAAACTGAGGCCCAGTGATCACTCACTAAATTCAAAACTCATGGGTTCAGATTTTCAAAAGAGAAGGAGCAGACCTGCACCCTGGCTGCCCTCACCCTCCTCCTAGCATGATCCTCTGATGCTGACAGCCTGAAGCCTGAGACAGAATCAGGAATCACCAGGAAGCCGGTGTGGGCAGTTACAACAGCTTACTCAGCTGCCTGGCATCACAACAGGGCCTCAACGGGTAACAACCAACAGGTCTCCAACCTAACCAACCCTTCTTCCTGCTGGATAGATGATAACGAGCTACCAATGCTCCTCTCTCTCTCTCCCACCTGCAGGGAAATGAGGCTACTTTCCTCTCTTTCCTTCCTGTCACTATTAAAATCCTGGTATGATTAACTAGTAGCTATTTCCCATGACCTACTGCTTTTAAAGGAGTTTGTCTTTTCTTTAGCATTTCTAGTTTATTCTAACTCTCATGGAATAAAGGCTGTAAAATGAGGGAGATTTACCAAGTTGTCACTATACTACTAAAAAGGGACTCTTATTTTAGAGTAAGATTAAAGAATGTTCCAAGTTAATTTATAATTACAGGGAGCACCTCTGGTCAGGAGAAGTTCTATTATTCTTCTCCAGCTACAGAGAGCTCTGGACCTCAAATAAAAGGTTGAATCCCCTTCCCTACAGTTTAAACACAAGGCTTTCTCTGCCTCCCTCATTGCTTAAAGTAAAGCAGATACAGAAGTTAGGTCCCTGCCCATTCATTCACTCATAAACATGCATACACAGGACAGGACCAGTTATTACGGGAAATTTAGAGATTCCCAGAAATAAAAGTCTGTAGAAATGCTTTGGTTTCTTCATCTGTAAGATGGAAATAATAATTTATGTATCTACTTTACACTGTTATAAGAAATAAAAAATAATAATCCACTGTGCAGGGCATGTGGTAAGCACTCATATGTCAGCTATAGGAAAAAGCAAGATGGTGAAATTCCATACAATGTGCTACCATTTACCTAAATAAGAAAAAATAGGAATACACACACAAAAATATACACACAAACACATAAAGCAAGAGAAAACTACTTTGCTTATATTAAAACAATGAAAGAATAAACCATAAAATCTAGGGAGAAAGAGAATAGGGTGGCAGGATCAAAGATAAACTAGACTTCTTTGAATAGATCTTATGCTGTACATTTGACTTCATGCCATGTATTTTTTACATAATTATGCAACAAAATTAAATTTTAAAAAGCAATCGCTCAAAAATCAAAAGCAAAAAGAAACAAATGAATTTAATTAAGTATCCAGTTGATGACAAAGTCCAAATGACTTTAAAACATAGTAATTTTACTCTACAGGGCCTAGTAGGCCATGTTCTACGGCGGGGGAGGGGGGGTATCTTAAATATTTTTCAAATATTTGTATGTTGGTGGTAGTATTGGGATCATTATCCTGAGACTTACGAGTGCATTGTGAGATAATGCAAATGAGAATTTACATCACTGCTGGGAACAGGATTTTCAGCATAGGAGAAAGGAGAAACAGATACAAGACCAATGAGTTAAATAAAAACCCTGAAATCCTGAATGGGATATGATTTCATGATTTATTACTTCTTTAAAAGAAGTTACATACCTCCTAGCTCTGTCTACTTAGAAGACACAGACGTCACGTGCACCCCTAGTGCCCAGACTATGACCTCTCAGTGCCATTTGCCAATAAAAGGCAACCAGGGCTCCTTAAAGAAATGAGCGATCCCAGATCCTGGCAGGAAATCTGCCAAGATGAGCCTGGAATATCTTCCCTGGATTCTGATTTGACATCACAGACTACTAATATTATGTCAAAAGGACTTAGGAGTCTACTTCTCCTACTGGCCAGAAATGGCACAATTTGAGCATCAATAAGGTTAATAACTGTAACTGAAACACATCAGATACACATCAAAAAGCTCACTAACCATATCTGGAAATTAAGACATTATTTTGAGGGGCACATGGGTGGCTCAGTCTGTTAAGCGTCTGCCTGCGGCTCAGGTCATGATCCCAGGGTCCTGGGATCAAGCCCCGCCTCGGGCTCCCTGCTAAGCAGGGAGCCTGCTTCTCCCTCTCCTGTTCCTCTCTGCTTGTGTGCACTCGTTCTCTCTCCCTTTCTCTCAAATAAATAAATAAAGTCTTTTTAAAAAATTATTCTGAAAACCAAAAATAAAGGGGGGAAAAACCTCAAGCATTTATGTTGCCTTTCTTCTCCAAATTTACTTTGAGGTACATAATTGGTGAGGGCAAGAGTCTCTACAGAAGTGTTCTAACTAATAAGAATGTTAAAGTTATATCATCACCATTTTCAACCCTTAATGAACTAATAATGGATCAAGGAATAATCATCAATGTCTACTAACATAGCAAGACACACGACCAGACATTATAGGCTTTCTGATGAAAGTTTACAACACTAACTACCAAAAAAAGAAAGGGGGGGAAGTTACAAAAAAAAAAAAAAAAAAAAAAAAAACTCAACCCCGAATCTCATTAAGACTCTAAATCTATCATTTTACAGGAAATATGGGAACAGTACATTTTAATTGAAACTACAGGAATACAACAGGCAAAATCAGACTCTGAGAAGCACTACAGTAGTGCTCTTCAAAATACGATCCATGGACAGGTGCCCATCTGCAAACTTTTTGTCACCAGTCCATGACCAGGTAAGTAGAGAAATTGGGAGCAGGCATTTAGAAACATTTAGAGCAAATTAACAGTGGTTTTATGTCTACCGAGTCTAAATTTTACTGGGGCTGGTTTTATGTATGCTTTTTACTTCATTTTTCTGGAAAAGCTTAAATGCCAAGCTAAGAAATTTATACTGTGTGTTGTATATAAAAGAAAAAGTAAAAGCAATTTTTAAGAAGAGAAATAATGTAATCACGGGTAAACTTTAGGATTAGTCTGGCAGCAATACTGTCCACCGGAAGAGACAGTGTTTAGAAATGAGGAAGGGTACTTGGGGGCCACAGACTTAGAATGACTGCTTTCATTTTCACCACCTGCTTTTTACTGAATAGTTAACTAAGTATAACTTTCTATACTAAACCTTTATTTATATCTTCTTATTTAATCCTCATAAAAACCATGTGAGGCTCTGCTACTTACTAGCACTGAACTCGATATCCTAATTTCAAAAATGGAATAACAATGCCTCTTTCAGAGGGCTGTAGTGAAAATTTAATGAAAAAATTTATGTGAATGTACAGCTGACCCTTGAACAATGTGGAAGTTAGGGGCACTGACCTCTACACAGTCGAAAATCTGTGTGTAACTCTGGACTCCCCAAAAACTTAACTACTAATAGTGACAACCCCGAGTGATCACTTTTTATTGCAATATACAACTTCCTGGACAGACTAACCGCTCACACAGAGAAGATCGAGTCACCTAGCATTATAAGCGGATCCTCACAGCACTCAAGCTCACCGCAAGACCAACAGGAGGTGGCCATGAAAATCCCACAGCAGTACAGCACGTCCTACAGTTAATTTCACGCAGTTATGATTTAATACTGCATCTTTAAACTTGTTCACATTTGACTGTAAATTGTGCCATGTACAGTCTGTGTGTGCTTAAGTTTTGATAAATTTTAATTTTTTATAATAGGTTTGTGTATATTTTATGGTAGTAAATATTAATATAGACTAGTAGCTGCATACATTTCATGCATTCATGACATACCTAACTTCCACTTAATTTTTTCGATATTTCTAGGCTACACAGTTCATTAGAAAGTTTCTTTTAATTGCCACAAATCTTCAAAAAAATTTCATATATATATATATTTTTTTTTTAATTTCACATATAGGTGGACCCGCACAGTTCAAACCAGTGTTGTTCAAGAATCAACTGGACTTTGTAAATGATCTGGCTCCACACAAATAAATGGTATTTTCATTATTATGATTATTGTTTCTTAAATCTCCTGAGAATCAGACAGTTCTGCCTTGCTTTTAAAGATTAGAATACCGGGATGCCTGGGTGCCTCAGTTGGTTAAGCATCTGCCTTCTGCTCAGGTCACGATCCCAGGGTCCTAGGATAGAGTCCTGCATCGGACTACCTGATCAGTGGCGAGCCTGCTTCTCCCTTTGCCTGCAGCTCTCCCTGCTTGTGCTCTCTCTCTCTGACAAATAAATAAAATCTTTGTTTTATAAAAAAAATAAATATTCATAAAAGAAATAAATACAGATTAGAATACCAAGGGCACCTGGCTGGCTCAGAAGCGCACATGACTCTTGATCTTAGGGTCGTGAGTTCAAGCCCCACGTTGGGTATAGAGATTACAAACGAGGAAGGAAGGAAGGAAGGAAGGAAGGAAGGAAGGAAGGAAGGAAGGAAGGAAGGAAGGAAGATAGAATACCAAGAATTAAAGTAAAAGAATTTACTAAGCTGGTGATGGCGCTTACAAAGGCTCCTAATAGTAGAAGCAACAAAGGCATTTCTTGACCAGTCCCATGAAATCTTCTAAAGCGTGAACTGTTTGTTTGTGGACACATTGTTTGCTACCATCCAAGCTCAACAACCGGAGGGAAGAAGCAACAGATGTTCAGTGACTGGCCAATTCCTCTAGGAACTGCCACAGTCCAGGGCATCAAACAATGATTTCTAAATGGAGAAAGATCACAGTCAGATGAAAGACAAGATATCTCGATGTGCTCAACTGCAAAAATGTTGTTTGTTAAACATAAAAGGTCATTTGAGGAACAGCCAACAAACAATTAATCAGCAGAGCAAACAAGAATATTTTTGAGGGAAAAAGCTACAGAAGACAGAACTTCAAATCACTCAGCTTTCAATGATTTCTTTTCCACTATTATATATAAAAGGTTTTTTTGTGGAAACCATGAGGTCATTGTTTTGCAGAGTCTTTACTATAGGAAACAGCTGTGGAGAACTACACAAACAGTGAACACTGCCCTATTTAGTAGCCCCTCATTGTGACAAGTGTATAGACGGGGACAGGAAAAATCCATCAAACCACACTCTAATAACAAAAGAGGCAGAGTCAAACTAAAAACTTTACGCCACACAAAGGGAGACAACAAACCAATTCAGGATAAGCACCTGTATTATTGCATCTGTATCTTGACTTAAGAGATAATTCCAAGAGCAGCTGCTTTCTGCATGGGTCACCAAAAACTCAAATGATTCATTTTGCACAGTACCTGATATATGACAGACATTCAACAAATGTAACTTTTAAAAAAAAGTTTTCCTAGGACTCTTACGTTCAAATACTACATGGCCTGTCTGAAACTGAATTTCCCACCCACCTCCAGAACTGTTTCCCATTCTGGGCTTCCAGTCTTGAACAGTGCCATCCCCAGACACCCTGTTCCAATACCTCCAAGTTATGGTCATTTCCTACTTCTTATTCACTCTTCAAACACCCTAAAGCTGCCAAACACTGTCGACTCTGCTTCAAATACATATTTTGTATACGCTCAAAAGTCAGAGGAAAGGAATTAAAGACAAGGAAAAGAAAAGAAAAGAATTGAATGCACTCCAGTCCATGACAGGGTATGTGACTCCCTTAAAATACCACCCAAGACTCTGCTTCAAGTTGTCCAGTGATAAAAATACAATTACGTGAGATAGCTCACATAATATGCAGCTGAATCCAAGTGTGCACAGCTAGTCGCAGATCGCACCATCATTCCTACTATCTATCAAGACTCCCTTTCTTAAATATCTCATGACCCCCGACCCCATGTGTTCAATTTAAATGCATGATCTTTTCTGCCCCTTGTGCTCCACAAACCATTTCCCCTTTCCAACTGCTCCATTTCTATCAGATAATCCCCATTATTTTCTCCATCCCTCAGGTCTGAAACCTTGGTGTTTACTACTCCATCTCTTGGACTCTCCCCATTAACATCATGATGTCCTCCAAAATGTTCCTTGGACTCACTGTTTCCTCCTCCTTTTCCTCCATTCATACCTATGATTGCCCTCTTCCTGCATTTATTTTCTCCTCCATCTGATTTATTTGTGCTCACCATCAGACCAATTTTTCAAAAACATTCTTTTCATCAAATTAGTGTCTGCACAGCCCAAGCCTATATTGAAACACTACTGACTGCAGCCTCAAGGCTAAACTATTGTGACAGACTTTCAAGGCCACCCACAATCTGCCCCCCTCTCAGTTCATTCATCTGCATTTATTTCCCCTTCTCTCCAAATCAGTGGTTCTCAACTGGGGCAATTTTGCCCCCCCCCTCCCAGGGGACATTTGGCAATGTCCGGAGACATTTTTGATTGTCATGACCGGGGTAGGGAGAGGGGTACTACCAACATCTAGTGGGTAGAAGACAGAGACACTACTAAACATCCTAGTATGCCAGGACAGTCCCTGACAAAACAAAACTGATCCTGTGAAAGAAAATAATTTTAAGTTTAAAAAATGATGAACAAGGGCAGTCACTAATAGGAGGAAGCACACGTCGGGGAGGGGGGGTAGGCCCTAGCATGCACCATGTGGACAGAGAATCCTGTCCTCCACAATTCTTTGCTGGGCAATCCAGTGAGATGTAGCCACATTTTAAATGCACCTTCCCTTTAGGGGCGCCTGGGTAGCGCAGTCGTTAGGCGTCTGCCTTCGGCTCAGGGCGTGATCCCGGCATTCCGGGATCGAGTCCCACATCAGGCTCCTCCGCTGGGAGCCTGCTTCTTCCTCTCCCACTCCCCTGCTGTGTTCCCTCTCTCACTGGCTGTCTCTCTGTCACATAAATAAATAAAATCTTTAAAAATAAATAAATAAATGCACCTTCCCTTTGACTCAGCAGTGCTACTTTTAAGACTCAGTCCTTAGAAAAGGAGACTTGATATATGTTGAAGGATTAGCTATCATGATTAAAAACTTTATACAACCTAAACACCCTTCAATGGACTTCTATACAACTGTTAAAAAGAATGAGGTGGACTTAGACATATCAACCAAAAAACAAAGCAAGTCATGCTACCCACAGAGAAGGGGGATGGGGAAAACAAATTACAGAATTATATGCGGAGCAAGTGCCCATCGATGTAAAAGACGTATACACATGTTTATATATGCATTTAAGTGGTCTGAAAGGATTATTTTTAGGACAGACTTCCAAAAGCGCCTAAGTCTGAGAAGCAATGGCATACACATAAAGCTAGCTGCTGCTGACCTTATTTTCAGAGATTCAGCACCACAATCTTAGAGGGGAAAAAACGCTACACATTTCAACACAGCCCCCCCCCCCACTTTATGTTTTATGTTGAGAACTGTCATTTCAGAGGTTGTAAAGATAAGGCAACCATAGGCGCAGGACACAGTGTGTGCCTCAGCAACGCAGGGGCGACAAAAGAGTGAAGTCAGAACTCTGGTTCCAGGCGCCTGGGTGGCTCAGTAGGTTAGGTGTCTGCCTTCAGCTTGGGTCATGATACCAGGGTCCTGGGACCGAGTCCCACATCAGGCTCCCTGCTTCTCCCTCTGCCCCTCCCCCCCCCCCGCTCGTGCTCACTTGTGCTCGCTCACTCTCTCTCTTTCTCTCTCAAAAATAAAAAATGAAAAAAGAACTCTGGTTCTGTTCCCTTGGTCTCTAGCCAGCAGGTGAACCTCAGTTCCTTCATTCAGAAAGAGGTGAGGCCGCTCACATCTCCCCCACATCTCCTTCTAAGTCTAAAATTTGATGACGCTTACCACCTCCTTTCTCCTTCAGAGATGCGCAGCTTCACTGAAACAAAAGTGACAGCATTTGACAGACAAGGGAACTGACCAGGAAGAGACATGCTTTCTATTCTATACTCAGCCACAAAGCTAAATGTGACCTACACAATTTTTTTTTTTCTTTTCCAATGAATTCAGGGGGTACCCTGAAGTCTGAGTACTCCCTGGGAAGCACTGTGACATCTAAACATCTTCTCACAAACCAGGAAAACTTAGACTATAGGTCTGCAGCATAAAATGAGAGCCCCCAACATGAGTCTATGAAAAAGGTGTGAAATGGAGCCAGTATAACCCTGATTAGCTAGCTTGTCTGCCACTACTCATTTATATATTTATTCCCTTTGTAACCTGAGAACCCTCACTAATAAATCAGCACCAACCGGGCACCACAGTTCAAGAGGAAAAATATGGAAGCGAAATTTCTATTCATTAATTACTTTCTGTTTTACTGCAAATTTGGAAGGACTCCCCACAGTTCTTTTATCAGTAGATCACTCTGTTCCAGTTGTTCTTTGGGAGCACAGTTTGAAACCTGCTGCTATAAAACATATCTTTGTTACTTGAGATGACCATCCATCTTTTTACTGACTGCAAAAGGGCACTGAGCACTAGAATCAGCATCTACACAAACCTGGAAGCACGCACACTGGTATCCTACCAGTTAGACAATAAGCTCATTTCCTATAAAAACAGCATATTGAGTATTTGGGTTTCAGAATTATTTATTTTCTCTCATTGTTTTACTAAGACAGTGAACCAAGGACGTGCCAGTGGAGTCCAAATTTTACCCTAGTGCTGCCGCAAACACATACACACAGAGGAGAAAAAGTAACAAGGCAACCTTCTAAAGGCTGGGTTAGTAAGAAAAACGCCTTAAGGAGGCTCGAAACATTCCTGCAACGGAATGTTTCTCAATCTTAGCCTTACTGACATTTTGGGCTGGATACCCCCTCACTGAGGGGAGCAGAGCCCGGAGCACCCCCACCCCAGTTGTGTCAACAACGTATGTCTCCAGACAGGCCAAATGTACCCAGGAATGAAGAGGTTGAGGAAACAGGCAAAAGAGCTCAGGTTGAGAACCCTGCTCAAAGAGGAGAAAAATACCTGCTTAGAAAGAGAAGTGACAGCTAGAGAAATTTCTTAAAGCATACCAAGGTTGGGCCAGTCAATTCATTTCATTCTGGGAAATGAAAGTCCTACCGTAACAACCATCTGGCTCATCCAAAACCAAAAATCCGTTTACCTGGCAAGCCCCTAAAGCTCACATAAATCAATGTGGTTAGAAATCAAGAAAGAATTCTAATTGGAAAACTTACAAAGAAAACCATTAGTAACTTAAGGAAGTTTTAAGACAATAAAAGCACACTCAAAGACATACTAAGTGCTTTTTGAGACCTCAAGGCAAACTCTCAAGATGGCAAATTGGTTTTATCTTCTCTGCCAACTCCAATCAACTGGTAGTGGCTGCCTGGAGCCCAGAATTGAGCAGGATTCTGAGGCTGAATGTGAACTCAAGGAAAGAGTATCTGCATCAAACATCAACGTCCGCCACAAACAGGCAAGGGGCTGTGGAAATCCACCTTCTTGGTGTTGAACTCAACTTTCTTTACGCTCAAAATAATACCCACCAAATTTGGCTGTAATAAAACATTTTTGGGGGAAAAAAGTAATCCTCCACTGTGCCACCAGACTTACCTAATTCAGGGGCAAAAAGAAAAAAAAGAAGAAGAAGAAGAAGAAGAAGAAGAAGAAGAAGAAATCTGATCCTATCACTCTCCTGAGTGATCAGAATCAGCCCTGGATTTCAGCTTCCATAGGACAATGTCCAAACCAACACAGCCTACAGAGCCATTCACAATCCACTTACAACACACTTCTTCCAAACTTCCTGCACCCCACTGTTCTCCATGGTGTAACCAGCCACCAAATGTCTCAGTGTTCTCCCAAAACCACATGACCTTTCATGCCACCTCCACCTCTTCTCTGCCTGGCTAATTTCTATTCATGCTGCAGACCACTGCACTGTGATGCTTTACTTGTTCCCGGGAGCAAGACTGTTCCCTGGACCTGCAGCATCACGATCACCTGGGAGCCTGATAGAAATGCAGAATCTCAGACCCCATCCCAGCTCCACCAAATCCAAAACACAGCTTGGTAACAAGATGCCCACATTAAACTGTAAGAAGTGATGTCTTGGGGAACATACTGGGTCTCACTGGACTCAGTTCTTCACAGGCAGGTATAGTGCCTTCCCAAAATCAAAGTGCCTCACATTCTGGCAGGCTGCCTCTGAGGCAAATCCCTCCTTTAGGAAGGGAAACCCAAACATCCACCTTCCAGGCTCCATGGCAGCCAGAGGTGTCCAACTGATATGGTTGTAAGTCAATGAGATGTCAGCAGAAGCCTGCTGAGGGGGCGCTTCTGGAAGAACTTTTATTTTCCCAGTGATTTCCTGCCTTGACAAACATTAAGGATAAAAAGCCAAAGACGTAATAGGGACAAAATTGCCAAGGACAACAGAGCGGAAACACAGAAATGGCCTGAGTCCCTGTTGGGTCCTTCAAGCTACTGTACCACATTAGAACATGTACCTCCTGACTTATTGTGTGAGCCCATTCAACATCTTGATTGCTTAAGACATCATCATTAGGGCTTCCTCTTTCTCGTGCTGAATGCATTCCTAACTGATGGAGTAAACCCTCAATAAATGGGAAGTGAACGAATGAATGCAATGTAAAATCTACGAAAGGTTCAGAAGATTATGTTTTAAAAATAGGACCTCGAAGAATCTGTTCAACTTTGCCAAAGCATGCTTATAAATCAGCCTCCGCATTTCTAGAATTATTGACCCATTTCTGTTCATAGCTTTTTAATAGATTAAAAAAAAAAACCCTCTTAAAATGCAATGGAAATGTTCACATACAAAAATGCTGTAGAAATTGATTTTTACATTTTGGAAAGAGTAGAAAACCAAACTTTAAACACTGGGCTCTGACCTTGAAAAGTTTGCAATTGCTGTGGCTACTGACGGGCAACTATAAGCAAACAGAAAAAAAGAGAAGGAAAAAGACGTACAGTAGCTGGCTGGTTGCCATTCTCTCCTACTTTCTTATTTTGAGATCTCTGACATGGATCTCATTTTTTTCCAGTCCCTATCCCAGTCCAGTATTTCCATTCAAATTTCCAAAATCAAACAGCAATCACCTCTTCTTTTTGAGAAAAACAGAACATTAACATAAATAAAATGTATTAAAAGGGGATAGGTGCACTCTGGCAATATTATTCCTCAACAAGGTGGGTCCTCAACCAAGTGCTGAATCCTCAGATTACCATTTTGTATTTTCCTAAATCATTTATTTTTACTTAAATAAATCTTAGAAACTTTACAGCACCAATGGAAAGCCAGTATCATTTGCCAGAAACAGAAGACAAATGTGAAAACAAACACAATGAAAACACAACCTTATTAAATCCTAGCTATTGTTACCTGCTGAGGCCTTTAAACCTAAAGCTTGCTCTGTTAAAAAAAAAGAAAGAAAAAAGAAAAAAAGAAGAAGAAGAAGAAAGAAAGGTGGGAGAGTGAGCATGAGGTGTTAAGGTCAGGCTACCACCACGCTGCTGAGACCTTTTCTTGGGCATAATCAGGACAGGCAGAACGGAAAAGGTTAACTTTCTCACCACGTGATTTCACTTTATTTAACACCATATCCACGCCCCACCTCAAAGTATCCCTCCTACGATCTCAAATCACCTTTCCCTCTTTTTTGCTCAGAATGAGAGCCCATTTCCTTAGTGCAGCTTAAAAGACCCTCACAATCTGGCCCAGCCCACCACGTGGCTCTCATCTCAGCTCACCACACCTATGAAGGCACCAGCAGACAGCAATGAGGACCCAAGGGCCATATCTAGCCTGTTGCCTGTTTTTGTAGGGCCTGTGAGCTAAGAACGGTTTGTAGAGATAAATATTTGGAATCAATTCGATGAAAGGGAACACTAATTTTGAAGTCCAATTAAGCTAAACATTATCCCTTCCAAAAAAAGAATACCATTCCTCTCATTAGTAGACCTGAATTACAAAGTATTGTACCCATATTTTTATTTTAGTCAATGAGAAATTTGTGGAAATTTGTTTTCTCTTGTTATGTAAGTACCTACACAAGAGCTTCAATTTTGCATCTTGACCATTTACTATATGACCCTTTACTGAAAGAGTTTGAGGATCCCAGAGCGATACTGTTCAAGCGCAAGCGCCCCAGGCTCCCGGGCTTTCACACTTTCCTTACACCTGGGAAGCAATTGCGCCTCACCTCCTCAAGGCTGGTTCTCCCTGATGACTCCCGTCTCAGTTCAAACGTCACCTCTTCCAAGAGGTCACCCTAACCCTGCCCCCTCCCCATTTAAAATAGCCTGCCAGCACATCAATCACATCACCAGATTTTACTTTATTGGTACCACTATCTGATATTACCTTCATACCTTACCGAAATCTTTAATAATAAAAACAATAAACACAGCAAATACACATGGTACTATGCACGAGGGAAGCGATTTACATACCAGGTTGAACGCACCGGTAAGTCAAAAACGGTCAAAAATGGGTAACCTCATCGGGTTCGACCTAACATATCAACCTGTTTGCAACTCACAACCACCTATGACGTAGGTACCAGATGAGAAAACTGCCGGAGGTCACACTGCTAATTAAGTGGCAGAACAAGGATTTGACGCCAGGCTCAACACTCCCACCCCCATGAATTTAAGTTCCATGAAGGCAGCGGGTCTTGTTCATTGTCATATCCCTCCAGGGCCCATCACAGGGCCAGGCACATAGTAAGCCCTTAATAAACACCCGATGAATGAATGGGTGCGTCTCCTTTACTATCAGTGGCATCGGTCCTAGAGTCGGGGCACCACACCTCTTTAGACCCGGGCGCTAGTTAGCCCGCGGCGCCGCCCGGAAAGGAGAAATGCAAGACTTCGGGAGACGGTGCCCCAGGGACGCGGGGTGTAGGGGCCCCTCCTGGGGGTGGGGACGCGGCGGGGCTCACCTTGAAGTCGCGGCTGTGCTGCGGCGTGTACTCCAGGGTCCAGAGGGCCCGCACCAGGTGCGCCAGCTGCTCGGTGACCTCGCCCTGGCCCTGCGTGCCCCGGCCCACAGGCTGCTCGGGGTCAGGCGAGGGCTCAGGCCGCCCCGCCCGGTACTGGCCGAGCGCCAGGTACTCGGCGAAGAGCTCGGTGTTGCTGAGACACTGCAGCGTGGCGTTCATGAAGCACGTGTTGCCGTGGTTCCGGAGCCCCGCCACCCCCGGCACCGGCTCGGCCGCGGAGGCTGGCGGCGCGGGCGAGGCGGGCGGCGGCGGGCACGGCGGCGGCGTGGGCGCGGCGGCCGGCCTGGCGGGAAGCAGCTGCGGAGGCCGCCGCGGTCCGGGGCGGCGCCCTCGGAGCTAAGGTGCGAGAGCGTGGACAGCGTCTTGAGGACGCGGCTCATGAAGCTGCCCACCGAGCGCGCTGACGAGGGCGAGGCGGGCGCGGCCGGCCCGGGCCCCGCGGGGCCCCCAGCGCCGCCGCCGCCGCCGCTCGCGCGGCCGCTCCGGAACAGCCGCTTGCTGAAGGAGCGCTTCTCCTTCCCGCCCGCCGCCGCCTGTGGCGGCGGCCCGGGCCCGGGCGCCGTTACCTTGGACATGGCGGCGGCTGCCGACGCTCATCACCTAGCCCGCCCGCCCGGCCCGCGGCCACGCCACGGCCGCCGCCGCATCCCGCCGTGCCGCGCCTCACGGGGCCGGGGTGGGGGGGGCTCGACGCCCCACACACCTCAGAACGCCGCCGAGCGAGCCAGAGAGCGAGCGACTGCCGGCGGGGCGGGCGGGCGTGCGCGCGATCCGCCCAGCTGGGCCGCTCACGTGACCCGCCTCTAGGCACCGCCCGCCGGGCGCTGAAGCCATGGCGGCTGCCATGTTGACTGTGGGAATGGAGGTGACCCTCCACCCAGCCCAAATGACTCGCGACTCCCGGGGCGGTCCCGCTCTGTGAAGTCCGAGGGAGGCCATGTCTAGTGTGGGCACAGTCCTGGCGCCGTGGACTGCGCTGAGCTCGTGCCCGGGGATGGACCCCAGGTGTGGGTCTCCGTCTTCTGATCTGAAGGCGGAGGCCTTGGGAAAGTGCGGAGATCAGGTTGCCGCCCCTTACCAGACCCTGGAAGAAGTGATGGACATGGCCCTGACCAGTCCTGAGCAATCCAGCTCTGCCAGGCTCCCGAGGGACCCGGACTGCCTGCGTGCATACCGGAACGCCATCACAGAGTCTGGCACGTCCCGGCAGGCTTGTCTTCCAGGTAGCACCTTGGACTTGCAGTGAAACGGTATAATCAGAATTACCTTCCTTTTCAGACCTACCTTTAAATCCACGCTGAGCTCTACCATCATTCATTCATTCATTCATTCAACAAATAGTTACTCCTGTATGCCAGGCACTGCTAGGCGCTGGGAATATGACAAAGTATGAAATTAACACGGTTTTTGCCTACCCTCTTGAATTTTCCACTCGCGGATGCTGATAACAGCTGCTATGTTTCAGGCATTGTGCAAAGCATGCAATATTTTCTTTAATTTTCAAAAAGTGCCTTTGAGATTGGTACAATGTATCCATTTCAAACCCAAGTTTGTTTCAAAGCCCCTAGACTTGACCTCTAAACGAAAGGTCACAGACCCACAAATATCACAGGGACCAAGATAGGTCATATCAGTGAGTAAAGAATCATGGTGTTTCAATCATCGTATTGACCAATTAATACTTCAAAAGACTTAACTCTGTGTTGGGGAGAATATAAAGAATGGTGGGGACCATGGCAAACTGCAAATCAACATCTATCTAAAGGGGGTGGCTGCCACTCAGCTGATCCAATTGTTCCCATGCAAAATTGAGGGCTCAGATCATCTGACTTTTTAAAGAGAAGTTGGGAATCCTGTTTTTAAATGTTGGTTCAACTGAAAAAGAAATAGTGCAGAAAAAAAAGTACATCTTTTGGCTGCCTTTAGCTCAGAATCAACTGGTTTGTGACCTCCTCTCTGTAGATTGTCCTTTGCTAACCTTTAGCCTGAATCCTGGTTACTGCATAAGGGAGAAATCAGAGAAGGGAGAGCCCTTCGACTTTTTAAAACATAAACCCCACCTTACACCACATTTCAGAGTAAATGGTTTTTGCCAGAGCCTCCCACGCCAAGTAAACACGGCCTTTATGGTGACTAACTCCCCCACCCAGGGTGCTCTACATTTGCCTCCAAATCACCTACATTCCCACCTCCTAGTCAAAATATCCATACTTCACTTCATCTTGAGCTCATCTAGACACCAGGAAGAAAGCAATCTGATCATTCATACATTAGTGTGAATGCAATGGCCCTCAACCTTTGCAGACATATTTGAGTTTTTTTCAAATATGAAAATCATGGGTGAGGGAGAGACAAAAGAAAGGAATAGCTTTTAGTGGAATTTCAAGCACTCTGACAACACCTTTATCACAATACCCAGCCATTAAGTTAAAAGTTTGCTTGCTTGCTTGTTTTTAGGTGGTGGGAAGGGTCTTGGGGGTGTGGTCTCCCTAAATGTCAAGTGACCTTAGAAGTTGTCCCTCAATTAGTTTTCACACGCTGCTTCTTTCGTTCTTTTGTTTGTTTGTTTTGCACTTTTCCGTTTTGGACCTGGATGTTCATAGCACCATCCTGCTTGCTCAAAATCTGCAAAAAACTATCAACTCTAAAGGCAGAGACTAGATCTGTTTTGCTGACCATAGATGCCCAGCATTGACCATGGTTCTAATGTTTGGTTAAGTGAATAAACAGCTTTAGAAAGAAATCAAGCATAACAAAAGCTTTTTGCTACCCACATTTTATGCCTGGAGCCCATCTCCAATTTCAACCACCACTATAAACCGTGTAAGCCACTGCACCGTGACAGTCCCCCGCTTCAAATGCCTGCTGTTTACCCCTTTTGCTTTTCTGCCTGAGGGTTTTCTCCAAAGCCAAAAAACTCTCACCAGAGTGGAGTTTGAATTAACAACTCCTTCTCCCCCAACAGGGGCAACCTTCAACCAGTGGGAAATACCAGCCACCGGATAAACTCACAGACCTCTCATCCTTTGGAGAGACAACTCTAAGGTGCACTTAATAGGGTTCTTCAGAGAGTCCCCAGAGGAAGGCAGCCCCATTTGCCCTCCATAACCAGTTCAATAATGAACGCTTTTCTGGATTTTTCTACTTCCCTGTCTCCCTCTTCCCACTACTCCCTCACTCCTACTACCGGGGTCACCTCCCAAATGTACTACCTGCACCCAGGTCTTTGTCTCAAGCTCTGGTCTAAGAACAACCCAAACTAAGACACTGAGCCACTTTGATTAGGGCTGGGTGTTTAACCCGAGACAGATCCAGATTTGGTCAAGATCAGGTATTCTCCTAGCTGCTGTAAATAATCTTTGATCTTATCTACCAATAGGACTTGTCCACATGACTGTCCTGCTGACTGCTTTCCAGAACATCATTCTTTACTTTTACTGTCCTACATGGCTGGCACACAGCAGATGGTAACAAATCCTACTTTTTAAAATTTATTAAACTGAAAGTCAAAGACCAGTGGAAGTTTACCATGCTGCTTCTCTTTATACTAGAGCCTTAGCCTGAATATGACCCCAATGCCCAGGCCCTCCTCTCTAGTCCAAGCGAGCCATGTGGAATCCCAGTTCATCGTGTGCTTCAAAAAATTACGGCTGAACCCATCACAGATCTGACTTCCTTGCCTTAGCATCACCAGACAGGGGCTCAGGCTCATCCCTATTGAACATTGCCCCTGCCCTCGCCCCGTTTCCACCTCTACCTTTTCCCACCAGCATGCAGCTGAAATCCAAAATGTAATCACTGTATTTTAGCTGTAATCCTGAGGGTGGTTTCCAGTGAGTCCAATCTTCTCACACTAGCGTTGCCCTCCAGCCACCCCCCCCCCCACCATGGAAAGTCTTGGTCTTCCCTCCATACCCTCAGGCAATTTGATCTAGACAGTGGGCCATTGCTCAAGCTGTTTCCTCTGTCCCAAACAACTTTCCTTGAGCCTCTTCACTTAGCTAACCTCTCCTTGTCCCTTCTGCAGGCTCTCTTGGCACCTCTCAGTCACGACACTAATGTTACCATAGTAGAAGTTAGCTTGCAACCCGTCACCTGCCCTGAAGTGTAGGCTTCAATCCAGCAGGGGCTCATCTTATTCATTATTGGATCCCTAGTAAGGTAGCCATCATTATAGCATATTGCTTCTTTGGCAGAAATATATCCAAACAACATGGGACCTCCTTAGTTGGACACATGACCCCCTTCCCAATCTGGCCCCTCTCACCATTCCGGGTTTACCGGTCCCCACAGGGCCCCAAAACCAACCTACCCTATCTTGGCCAGAACAGGGTTGGAAAAGAATTCCTAACTGGAGCACCCAGATGGTCTTTTAAGAGCCACCCCAAACAACATTCTATAGTAAATCTTCCATCATCCCTCTCTGTACCCAGCCCTTACCCCTGCTGCACCAGGGAAACACAAATTAGAAGGAGCAATGCAGTGAATAATCATCACGATCCATAATTGGTCCATCCCTGCAACTATTGCCTTAAACTGACACCTCGGCTCAAAGGGTATGCACATTTCATTTTTTGACACCTATTGTCAAGCTGACCTCCAGAAAGGCTTTATCCTGCCAACAGTGAATGGCGCGCGCACATTTTCCACTATGGAGACAGCATTGAGTTTTTCAGGCTTTTTTACACTAGCAAATTCAATGACCCGAAGATGTCATGTTATGTGCTCATATTTGTAAGAATGAAGCTGAACTTCATGTGCTGTTTCTTTAGCTATCTAGCATCTAAACAGACTTCCTGTTTGGAAAGGATCCCGAATTAGACAGGACAGCTCAAGCTCCCACTGTGACGCATGGGCAGGAGCAGGGGAGCAGGTATTCCCCCTTCCAACCCCAGGATGCCAGAGCCCAGGAAAGTGACCTAAGCAAGGGCAATCAGATGCTTCCACCTGGGCCTTGGCTCTGGAAGCATTGATGCAAGGTTAGTTGGAGACAACACAGCAAATCAGTGAATCTAGGGGCTCTATATTCAGTAGACATGAAGTGGTGGCAGTGCCAACGATGGTGGCAGTGAGGGTCCAGCTGGCTGCTCGAGTGGAAGTTCTTACTGGTTTCTGCCTCCCTGGGTTTCTGCCCAAGCCTGTTTCTCTGGCTCTGTTTATTAGGGAGCTAGCCTGATAGTTTTCCTATAAATTCCTTTACTGCTGAAATTAACCCATGTCAGTTTCTGTTGTTTGCAAGCAAGAAAATGACTAGTAATGCTTTTTTTTTTTTTTTGCAATTTGTATTTTTACTGGTGTGATTTACCTACCCACATCATTTGCCCATTTTTTCTTTGATGTGTTCCTTTTATAAATGTCTGGCTAATAAAAGCACTTTGTATGTGAATTACATTATTCCTTGGTCTATACCATTTATTTACCTTTCACCATATTTACAATGTTTTGATATTAAAGAGAAAATTGTAGTTATTTTATATGGTCAGATTGATCAGTTTTTTTTTTTTCAAAAAGGCTGATTTTTTTTTTTATAAACATGACTAAGAAACAGCCTTTCCCCACTCCAAAATCATAAGAATACTCGCTCTGTTTTCATTTAGTGCTATTATGGTTCCTATTTTTTTTTTCTTTTGCCTTACTTTTAATGTTGGCTCCATCTGGAATTTATTTTCGGGTGAGAAATGAGGTAGGGATTTTGCCTTTCACCCACCTTCCATGGCTAGCCAGCTGTCCCAGAGCCATTAAAAAAAATTATCTAACTTTTTTCCACTGCTTTATGATGTCACTTTTTATCACATATTAAATGCCACATACATTTAGAGTTCTTAAACATTCTGTTCTACCTCGCTGTTGTGTTTCTATATTCCATGATAATATAGGTTTCGAATATATTGCAATGTTTGGTAGGACAATACCTCTTAGTATTTGACTGGCTGTTTCCTTTTTCTCTCAGATGAATTTAATCCTTAGGGGGGATTAATTTATATAGGTTAATATAGGGAAAATTGACATCATCACAATATTTACCTTCGTATCTGAGAATAAAGTATTTCTTTTAAAAATTACAGAAGGAGGTTTTTCTAAAGATTTCACTTATTTATTTGAGAGAGAGAGAGAGAGCACACGAGTAGGGGGAGGGGCAGAGGGAGAGAGAGAAGCAGACTCCCCACCAAGCAGGGAGCTGGGACCTGGGACTCAATCCCAGGACCCTGGAATCATGACCTGAGCTGAAGGCAGACACTTAACTGACTGAGCCACCCAGGCACCCCTACACAAGGATTTTCAATGTCTCTCAAAATATTACAGTTCCCTTCTGTAGGTCTGTGTAACATTAATGAGTTTTTTCCTCTCTGTTGCTATTATGAATGGGATATTTTTATGCCATTGTATTTTCTGTTGTTTGTCCCTAGGACAAAATTATTTTTGTAACCAGCCACCTTGATATACTCTAGTTCTTTCTTTTAATTTTCTGTTGATGCTCTTGGGTTTTTCAGGAACTCATATCAATGCATGAGATAATAACTTGGCCTCTTCCTTTATAATATTTGTACCCCACCATTATTTTTTTCTTGTCTAATTGCCCATCCAGAATTCTGTTAAGTAATATTATTGAGAGTGGGAAAGCCTGCATTGTTCCTGACATTCACAGCAATGCTTCCAATGCCTCACCATTAAGCATGATGCTTGCTCTTGGTTTGAGATATATATTATTTATTGCATTAAAGTGGTGTCCATTTATTCCTCCTTCAGAAAGGGTTATTATCAGAAATGGATCTTGAATTTTATCAAATGCCTTCTGGGCATGAACAGTGATGAGCTTATGCTTTTTTTAATTTTAATTTTATTATTATTATTATTATTTATCTTTAACTATATACCCATCATGGGTTTTGGGTAACAAACAACATAAACTACTTTTAACTAACTTAAGCCGAAAAGGGGCTTATTGGAAGGGTGGATATAGAGCAGCTCACAGAACTGTCAGAAAAGCTCCAGAATCAGATATGGGAAATCAAAGAAGAAAGTACACAGCCAGGGACCTGTTCCAGAAAATTCTACTTAAAATGGCACCATCAGTGAAGCTGGATGCGCCCTTGCCCCCAAGATTGGCATCACCATTTGACAGTGGCAGCCACATTGTTGGACTCTTGGTTCTGCGATAGCCGCTCTGAATAACTTGAATAATTTGATTGTCCCGAGCTTTTGCTGTCCCAGCTTTCAAAATCCTAAGCCCAAAGTGGAAGCACCCATTGGTTGGGCTAGATCCTACTTCTGGTCACAGGCTGCTGGGATATAGGGACAGGACCATATCTCCCTACAGGGAGACGGAGCTGCCTCCCATCTGTCTTGAGATTCCCTCTGAAAGGAGGACCACGGAATGCCAGGCAGCCTGAAATGACAAATGTCCACTGTAACCTAACCATGTGATAGGCCATATTGATAGCATCAAGTGTATCACTTCGTCTACTTGCTAACATTTCATAGAGAAATTCGCATCTATTTTTATAAGAAAGCCAGCTTGCAGGCTGTGTGTGTGCTCAGTATTCTTGTCAGGGTTCAGTTTTACCAGCTTTTTAAAAACAACAGTGAAGTGTCCCTATTTTCTTTAGGTCTGGAACAATTTAAATGATGTGTTTTCAAAGGTTATAGAATTCACCCAATTTACTCTCTAGCTCTGGCGGAGCAGGCCGTTCTTTGTGACACTTTTCATCCATTACTTTCATCCATTAATACTGGTCTGTCTAAATTTTCTTTCTGCTCTTGAATTAATTTCAGCCATTTTTATCTCATTAGAAAAATCATCCGTATTTTCCAGTTTGCTGGTGAAATCTTACACAGAATTATCTTCAGGTTTTATTTTCATTTTTAGCTCAGGGCCATGGATGCAAGTTAAATCCGTTCCTCAATCTGTGACTCTGTTGTCATCAGTGTGGTGATGGCCTCCCCTATTTGCTAGTCATTGCTTCTTTCCAAGGACATTCACTAAGATCCAGGATTGTAGCTGACACTGTTGGGGCCCTACCCAGATCCTGTGGGATCCTTTTGCCTTTTCTGTGTGCCTGTCCCCAGCTGTGTGCTTTGCTACAAATGGCGGCACCTCTGACTGTTTTTGGGCTATTGCCACTGCCTTGTCTGCTCACACAGAAAGCTGGAAGTACCTAGGGTTTATGCATTCTGGGGTGGCCCTTAGCCAATGACAGTTGGGTGCCGGAGTATGGAAGCCAGCTTCCTGGCCTCCAGTCAGGACAAATTGTGAGCTGTAACATTGCAGAGTTCCCTGCAGGGTTAGGCTAGAGATACTCTTTCTGAGACCTTGCCCCTTATCCCATCCTTGCTCGACTTCTTCCTTTTCCATGACCTCTTCCCTTCCCTCTTGGGAATTTCTTGCAAGAGCTCTTCCTGAATAAATTGCTTCACATGAATTCTCATCTCATGGTCTGGTGCTGGGGAACTGGTCTAGGACAAGGATGATTTAACTCATTCCCAGCCCTGAAAGACTGGTATACCATCAATAGAATTGCACTGTGCCAACCAGACATCGTCCTAGAGATACAAATGAGATCCTGAGAGATTATAGAAGATGATGTTAATAATTCAGTTGGGTGGAGGTAGCAAGCACTTCATTTAGAAAGTATTAGTCAATCTGGGTTTTTAAGGATGAATAGGAGTTGGCCAGGTAGGAAATATAGTGTGGGGGTGGGGTGTGGCAAGAAGAGGTAAAATGGGCAAACATGTCTAACTACAAATAACATGTGGTTCCTATGTTTTAGGAATTCAAAATGTAGTTAGTGAACGTGGGAAGCCAAACAGGTCTCAGAGAAATTATAATGCTAGGGATAAATAAGGGGTAGAATAAACAGGATGTTGTTGTTCTTGCCTCAGAGAATGAGCTGGGTTTGGAAGAGTGAAAATGAGTTTTCTAGGCAGAGAAGGGAGTAAG
Source organism: Ursus maritimus (assembly GCF_017311325.1). Classification (NCBI taxonomy): domain Eukaryota; kingdom Metazoa; phylum Chordata; class Mammalia; order Carnivora; family Ursidae; genus Ursus; species Ursus maritimus. Next base: position 21,626,443 of record NW_024424452.1, on the reverse strand, counting down.
GGAACCTGAAGAAGAGAGAATCACATGTGTAAAGATGCAGGGACATGAAAAGGTTTGGATGCCAAGGAGGCTCCAGTTCAAAGTAGCTCTATAGACTCTGAAACACATGATAAGAAAAATATGTCCTTTTGGGACACCTGGGTGCCTCAGTCAGTTAAGTGCCTGCCTTCGGCTCAGGTCATGATCCCAGGGTTCTGGGATCGAGTTCCACATCAGACTCCCTGCTTAGCAGGGAGTCTGCTTCTCCCTCTCCTTCTGCCTGCTGCTCTCCCTGCTTGTGGTCTCTCTTGCTCTCTCCTAAATAAATAAATAAATAAATCTTAAAAAAATAAAGGAAAAATATGTCCTTTCCATTCATTTCCTTTTAAAAGGAACAATCTCAGTGTGGGGCTAGCATGTTTTGTAAATTGCTCCGACACTTGCTAATATCTTTCTTTCTCTCTCTTAAACACCAATGGAGTAGGCTTCAGTTCAGAGCCTTCAGCAGGCAACACTATTGGGACAGTTTGTAGCTTACCTCCCACATGCTTTTTGAGAACCTTGCCACTCCCCAGTGAGAGGGAGAGTCTTTGCCCCCTCCCCTTGGAAACTTGGTGGGCTTTCATGGCTATCTTGACTAGTAGAATTCAGCAGAAGTGACACAATGTGACTTCTGAGGCCAGATCATAAAACACGATGTACCTTTTATTTGTCTCCCTTGCTCTCTCTTAGGATGTTCCCCCTTGGAATCCATGCTGTGAGGGAGCCAGGCTACACTGAGAGGCCCACATGGAACCAAGCCCAAAGCCCTGAGCCCCAGGCCTTGGCTGAGCTCTGGCTGACAACCAGCACCAACTTGCCAGCCATGTGAGTGAGCGATCCTGGATGTGGGTCAATCCGCCCAATGATGCCCTACAGCAGGCACAAGACTTCCCTGCCAAGCCCTGCCCAGGTTGCAGACTCAAGGACAAAATAAATTATCGTATTGTTTTAACTCATTACTATGGGGTAATTTGTTACCTACAGTGGGATAACCAAACAAGTATCTAGATAGATTTTAATTACATTGTTTTGTTTTCCTCTACTCATTTTTACATTTGCCCTCTATTTATAGCAACACTGATTATACTCTTGCTACAGTGATATGAAGTTTCAAAATACATTTATTCATTGAATGTGATCTTAGTGACTCACTTCCAAAGAACAAAGTATGGAAAGGGAAAAATAGTAACTTTGCAGTGGAGAGACCTAGCAGCCACTAACTTAACCAAGTGATCAAGTTAACATCACCCAGGGATAAGACAGGTTGATATTAAGTAACCCCTTGTCGATATTAAGTAACCCCTTGTTGTAACCAGGGTTCTCCAGAGAAACAGAACTAATAGGACGTGTGTATATACATACATATGTATATATATAGAGAGAGAGAACAAGAGATGGGGTGGGGCAGAGATTGGGGGAAAACAGAAAGAGAGATATATTATAAGGAATTGGCTCACATCATTATGGAAGTTGACAAATCCCAAGATTTGCAGTTATCAAGCCTAAGAGAGCCAATGGTCTACTTCTAGTCCTAAGGCCAGCAGGAAAAGCCAATACTTCAGTTCAAGTCCAAAGGCAGGAAAGAAAAAAAAAACCAAAAAACCGCCAAAAAAGAAAAAACAATGACCCAGCTCATACAGTCAGGCAGGAGGAATTCCCTCTTAATTGAGGGAGGGTTGGTCTTTTTGTTCTAGACAGGCTTTCAACTGATTGGATGAGGCCCACCCAACTGGAGAGAGCAATCTGCTTCACTCAGGCTAACAATTTAAATGTTACTTTCATAAAAAAAAAAAAAAACACCCACTCAGAATAATGTTTGATCAAATATTTGGGCACCCCATGGCCCTGTCAAGTTGACATATAAAATTAAACATTGAACCCCAGTATACAATGTGATGAAGAAGGCACTTAACTTCTATCATATTCTTCACCAAAACCCATAACTCTGGTCGAATCATAAGGAAATACTTCATATAAACCCAAACTTAGGGGCTTTCCACAAAATCACTGACCAGCACTCTTCAAAAATGCCAAGGTCAGGAAAATCAAAGACTGAGGAACTGTCAAAGACCAAAGAAGACTAACAAGATATGAAGCCTAAATGTAGCAAGGTATCCGGGACTGGATCCTGGAACATGAAAAGGGTTTTCCTGGAAAAGTTGATAAAATCCAGGTAAAACCTGGACTTGAGCTATACCAAGGCTAATTTCTTAGTTTCGACAATGTACCATGGTTGCATCAACCTTGGGGGGCACTGGGTAATTTTATACAGGAACTCTGTACTCTCCTCGCAACTCTCTGCACACCTAAATTATTCCAACATAAAAAAGTATTAAAATACATTTAAGTTAAAAGATAGGGTAGATTAAAAAAATAATATCGAATAATCAATATTTTTTTGTAAGGAAGACTTGAGAATGATAGAGGAAATAAGAATCCCTTTGTGGGAGAAGTCACATCTGGGCATCATAAGAGGCAACTTACACACTTGCTTGGTTTGAGGGGCTCCCACAGGGGCTCTCAGCTTCCAGGTCTCCGAGATCAGGCATGTCCAAATGGAGGGGGATTCTGAGCCTTACTCATGTGACAGAGGCCAGAGGCCAGAGATCCTCCTGGGAATTGTAAGACCATCACAGACAGGAGTCAGGAACAAGGAATGGAGACCCTGGAGGAGTTGTGGATGCCCGTGACACCAGAATACCATGGAAAATAAAAAAATAAAACATCGAACTTATTTGCCAAAATCAGAGAATTGTGAGATCCATTCCAATGTAAACTCTCAAAAAATATTGGAGTGGGGTGTCTGGGTGGCTCAGTTGGTTAAGCATCCGACTCTTGGTATCAGATAGAGTCATGATCTCAGGGTCGTGTGATCAAGCCCCGAGTGGGCTCTGTGCTCAGCATGGGATCTGCTTGGGATTCTCTCTCTCTCCCTCTGCCCCTTCCTCCACTCGTGCACATGTGTGCTCTCTCTCTCTCTCTCTCTCTCTCAAATAAATAAATAATATCTTTAAAAAATATATTGGAAAGCTCACTATGCGGTAGGCACCTATACAAGATTCTGGGGATGCAGCAGTCAAAATACAAAATGTTTTCCATTCAAGAGGGAAAATAAGCAAATAAACAAATATATTATGTAATCTCAGCTACGGATTGCTGCTTTGAAGGAAATGAAAACCTAGGAAAGAGATGGGGAGTAAGGGGAGACAGTCTTTAACATAGAACATTGAAAGCCTCTCTGGGGAAAGATATTTGAACAGAGAAGTGAATGAAGGTAGGGGACAAATCTGGGGAAGTCTGTTCCAGATGGAAGGACAAGGTAGTGCAAAATCTCTGAGTTGAGGATGAGTTTGGCACGTCCGAAGAAGAGCAGCAGGTCAGGGTGGCCACAACAAATTGAGCAAAGCAGGAACTGGCCAAAGATGCGGTTAAGGAGGTCAGGAAAAGGTCAGATAATGTAAGACGTTGTGGCCGCGAGGAGGAGCACTGAAGAGTTAAACTTCCACAAAAATAGAGAACATGCAATTGGTTATAATTTGATATGATGCAATGGGTGATGAGTAATTGTTCAAAAGATTCAGAACTCTGGGAATTTGAGGATAGAGAGATTTCTAGAAAAATGTGCAGATTAAACATTTAAATTTTCCTCTGTTCCATACCAAAACATTACTCAGATGAGATTAAAAGAATAAAACAGATGTAAATCCATAAAAGAGGTCAGAAAAAAGTGAATACAGTTGATGAAAGATTGTATGAATCAAGGTTCCATCAGAAGAACAGAAGTCATTCTGTGTATTTTGGGTAGGAAGGGGGATGTCGAGGCTTACTCCATCATTGGAAGGATGGGGAATGCAGGGCAAGCAAGCCACTGTCACCAATCTCAGCCTGCATCACCAAAGTGAGTGAATCCCAGGAGCAACCCAGAAGCTCTGTGCCTCTCCAAGGTCAAGACCAGGGATAGGGTAAGGCAAGTGAGGCAGTCGCCTTGGACACAAACTTTAAGAGAGCACCAAAGCACTATGTATTAGGGTTCTCCAGAGAAACAAACCAATGGAATAGATAGATATAGATATAGATATAGATATAGATATAGATATAGATATAGATATAGATATAGACAGATATAAAAGGAGATTTATTCTAGGAATTGGCTCATGTGGTTATGGAGGCCGAGAATTTCCACAGTCTGCTGTCTGCAAGCTAGACAAGCAGGAAATCTGGTGATATAATTCAGTCCAAAGGCCTCAGAATCACAGAGCCAATAGTGTCACTCCCAGTCTGAGTCTGAAAGACTAAGAACCAAGAGTGCCAATGTCCAGGGCCAGGAGAAGATGAATGTCTTAGTTCAAGTTAAAAAAAAAAAAAAATCAGGGGCGCCTGGGTGGCTCAGTCGTTAAGCATCTGCCTTCAGCTCAGGGCGTGATCCCGGGATCCTGGGATCCAGCCCCATGTTGGGCTCCCTGCTCCGCTGGGAGCCTGCCTCTTCCTCTCCCACTCCCCCTGCTTGTGTTCCCTCTCTCGCTGGCTGTCTCTCTCTCCATCAAATAAACAAATACAATCTTTAAAAAAAAATCAAACTCGCCCTTCCTCTGCATTGTCATTCTATTCGGGCCCTTGGGGACTGGATGATGCCCACCTGCACTGATGAGGGTGATCATTACTTAGTCCGCCAGTTCAAATCTCTTCTAGAAACACCCTCAAATACACATCCAGAAATAATATTTTCCCAGCTACCTGGGCATCCCAGAGCCCAGTCGAGTTGACACATACATAAACCATCCCAATTCACTTATTCAAATAAAGAACATTTTAAGGCAATATTTAGAAAAAAACAAACTTATGGAAAAGAATGCATGATGAACAAAATGTCAACATTTTAAGTAAAAAAACAGACACTGACCCTGCCCTTGGATGACCCTGCCTCACTTACCTCACCCTAAATCCCAGCCCTGCTCAAGAGCTCTGGGAGGACCCACTGTCTCCTCATCTACCCTCAGCATTAAAAGAAGTGACACGTAGTAACGCGCCTGGAAGCTAATGAGAACTTCAGGTCCCGCTCTTTGCTCCTCTGTCTGCCCACAACTGACACCAGAAAATAACGACGTCTCTTTTATCTTCCAAATTCTTTACAGGCACATCGCATTAGCAAACAGTAAGAAAGAGATTCTTAGAAGTGTAATTCTAGGCTTGCTCCCTGTGATGCCAAGGGAACTATAGAAGAGGGAGGTAAGGCTGTCAAGTTAGTAACAGCTAATCCCGCAGAGAGATGCTAAGAAATTTCAAAAGCTGGAAATTAGGTAAAGATAGTAACAGAACTGAGAAATATAATATCAAATATTTGCAAGGAGTAAGAAAACAACAAGCAAACCAATTTGTAGCATCTCGAATATGTCAGTGTTATGGGCTGGATTTTGTCCCCCCCCCCCAATTCATATGTTAAAGTCCTAACCTTCAGTACTTCGGAATGTGACTGTATTTGGAGGTAGTCTTTAAAGAGGTGATTCAGGGGCGCCTGGGTGGCACAGCGGTTAAGCGTCTGCCTTTGGCTCAGGGCGTGTTCCTGGCGTTATGGGATCGAGCCCCACATCAGGCTCCTTTGCTGTGAGCCTGCTTCTTCCTCTCCCACTCCCCCTGCTTGTGTTCCCTCTCTCGCTGGCTGTCTCTATCTCTGTCGAATAAATAAATAAAATCTTAAAAAAAATAAAGAGGTGATTCAGGGGGCGCCTGTGTGGCTCTAGTAGTTATGCATCCAACTCTTGATTCCCGCTCAGATCAAGATCTCGTGGTCCTGGGATCCAGCCCAGCGCATCTCGCTCCCTGCACAGCAGGAAGTCTGCTTCAGGATTCTCTCTCTCCCTCTACCCCTCCCCCACTTGCTCTCTCAAATAAATAAAACTTTAAAAAATAAATAAAGAGGTGATTCAGTTTAAAAGAAGTCATTTACAGTGGACCCTTAATCCAAAAGGCTCATGCACTTATACAAAGAAGAGATTAGGATATAGATACACACGTGCAGAAAGAGGACCATGGAGACAAAGGGAAAAGATGACCCTTTACACTCTCCAGAGGACTCAGAAGAAACCAACTCTGCCAACATTTTGACCTTGGATTTTGAGCCTCCAAAACTATGAGAAAACGAATTTCTGTTGTTGAAACCGCCAGTCTATGTTAGTATGTTATAGCAGTCCCAGCAAACTAACGCAGTCAGGAATTAGAAGCATCAGCTCCAGCAAAAGATGGGGTAAGGCATGGGGCTCAACATAGGGAACCCACTTGAAAGTCTATACAGTTGACGCTTGAACAACACACAGTTGAACTGCTTGGGTCCACTTACACGTGGATTTTTTTTTCAATAAATCCAGTGCAGTACTGTGAAATGTATTTTATCTTATGATTTTCTTTTTTTAAGATTTTATTTATTTATTTATTTATCAGAGAGAGAGAGAGAGAGAGAGAGCACAAGCAGGAGGAGCAGCAGGCAGAGGGAGAAGCAGTCTCCTCACTGAGCAGGGAGCCTGATGCAGGGCTCGATCCCAGTACCCTGAGATCACAACCTGAGCCACAGGCAGATGCTTAACTGACTGAGTCACCCAGACGCCCCATGTTTAAGTCACTGTTAATCAGGGTTTCTGATACTCAGAGCAGAATGAAACCATAATTAGTTGCACACCACACAGTTCCGGGGGCACTGTTGACATCATGGTCTAGAGTTTCAGAAAACAAAATTTAAAAGCTCCTATTGGGTATCTTGAATTCAGCCAGGGGGAATATACCTAACTGGGATTATCTGGAGAATACCTGGTATCTCTTCAAATATGTTTTTTAACTTTAGAGATGTTTTTAAATTTGTCCTTACTTACAACATATTTTAATGAAAACTTTCTGGCTAAATGGGATAAGGAAAAATACCTATAGACCAAGAAGTATTGGAAATACTCTGCAGCTATTAAAAAGAATAGGAGCTTACATCCTAATGGAGAAAGACACAAACAAGTAACATACACATGTAACCAACGAAAATTGGTGCTATGGAGAAAAATAAAGCAGGAAAGGGGAACAGAACATTGGAGGTTGCAAATTAAATAGAGTGATCATCAAAGTCTTGCTGGGAAGGTGACTTTTGAGCAAAGATCTGAAGGATGTGAAATAGTGAGCTAGGCAAAAATTAGGAAAAAGAGTGTTCCAGGCAGAGGAAATTGCAATGCAAAGACCTTGAGACGGGAACATGCCTGGGAGTGTTTCAGAAACAGCAAGGAGGCCAGCATGGGGTGAGTAATGAGGGGAAAGTATAAGATATGATGGTTAAAGTGGTAGCCAGTGTAGTGGCTCTCAATCCTGTAGGGCTCTAGGACAGACCACACGGTGGGGCATAAAACAACCCCCAATATGTTTAAAGGGTTGCAATTATACATTGTATGTTCTCTGAGCACAGTTGAGGGAAATCAGAAATCAGTAACAGAAAGAAATGTGGGAAATTCACCAATATGTGGATATTAAAGAAGATACTCCTAACTAACCAATGGTTAAAGAAGAAACCCCAAGGGAAATTAGAAAATATGTTGAGATGAAAAAAAAAAAAGCAAAGGAAATACTTTGAGATGAGTGAAAATGAAGATACAACATATCAAAATTTATGGGATGTAGCTCAAGCAGTTTTTAGAGGGAAATTTATAGCTGAAAATATTCATATAAAGAAAGAACAGGGGCACCTGGGTGGCTTAGTCGGTTAAGCGTCTGACTCTTGATTTCAGCTCAGGTCTTGATCTCGGGGTCATGAGTTCAAGCCCTGCATTGGGCTCCAGGCTGGGTGTGGAGCCTACTTACAAATAAAAAATTTTAAAAATTTAAAAATTAAAAAATAAAGAAAGAAGAAAGGTCATAAGACAATAACCTAATCATCCACCCTGAGACACAAGGAAAGGAAGAGCAAACTGAATTAAGTAGGGCCCTATGGGATTTGGCTTCTTTAACCTCTGAGTATGTTTTGTATCCTGAGATGGAGAATGGTGGTTAATTTTATGTGTCAACTTCACTGGGGTAAGGGATGCCCACACAGTTGGGAAAACGTTATTTCTGAGTACTTCTGTGAAGGTGTTTCTGGAAAAGATTAGCATTTGAATTGGTGGAGTGAGTAAAGATCACCCTCACCAATGTGGGTAGGCATCATCTAATCTATTGAGAACCACAATAGAAGAAAAAGGCAGAGAAAGGGCACATTTTCTTTCTTCATCTTGAGCTGGGATGTCCATCTTCTCTGCCTGCTTGTTTAAGCTCCCACCCTGTAAACAAGTGTTCTTTTGGCAGCCTATTTCGCGCCCCATTTTTCACATGTTCATACTTTTTGTTGGTAATGTTGTTGTTTAAAACAGCACCTGAGCATAGTGCTGACATGCTGCCTGGTATTCGTAAGCAAAAAAAGCTGTGATACGCCTTTCGGAGAAAATATACGTGTTAGATAAGTTCCATTTATGCATGAGTTATAGTGCCATTGGCCATAAGTTCAATGTGGATTATTCAATCATGTATATTAAATAAAGTATCTTTATTTTTTAATTTTTAATTTTTTTCTTAGAGAGAGAGCACGCAAGCACATGTGAGGGGGGAGAGAGGGAGAGAGAGAATCTTAGGCAGAATCTCAGCGAGAAGCCTATCATGGGGCTCTATCCCATGACCCTGAGATCACGACCTGAGCTGAAGTCAAGAGTCAGATGCTCAACCAACTGAGCCACCCAGACGGCCCTAAATAAGGTATCTTCAAACAGAAACACATTTTTAAAAGTTATGTATTGATCAGTTGATGAATATGTTATGATCAGGAACTTGCAAGAACCTAACTCTATGTTTTGCTTAGGAGTGATAGTTCAGTATCTGCTAATTCAATGTTTGTGGCAATTTTATAGACTATCACAATTTTATAGGCAATTTCATAACTATCACAAGAACAAACATCAAGAATTGACAGGACATTTCTAGTTTTAAAGGCAATCTGACAGTGACATCTCTTACCCATATCAACTGAATAACCTGATTTAAGGAGGTCACTTTCACTAGTTCATTCTTCTTGTTATATCCATCTCAAAGCTGTGAATAGTGTTTGGGAGAGCAATATCCCAGGGGAGACCTCCCGCATAAAGGGAGAAGCTACAGGTGCTGCTGTCCGCGGTGCTGATCACACAAAGTCAGCTTCCCGCAAGACTTTTCATCTGTTAGCCAAAATGCTGGCTCAACTCTCTCCAGGGGAAGGTTTTCATTGGCTGGCTTGGGAAGCCTGCCATTCCCTGAACCAAATGTGGCCAGAGAGAGAAATGCTATGATTGGTGTTGAGGTTAGGGTTCCTACCACTATCACAAGGCTAGGGTAGGAATTGATGTTTCCCCAAAAGAAAAATGTAGGCTCTGTTGCCAGTAGAAAGTGGAACAGATTCCACATAGGCAAGAGAAACAGATTTCATCAATCTGTGATAGTCATCTGTGTGCTTTCAACACCCCTCCCCCATCATTACGGGTTATCTGTGTATGTCTCTTGATCTTTAAAGAATCTGATTCTGATGAAAGAATGTTTTTTACACTAGGAAAATGATGCTAACTTTTGTCAGAAGCAGGGAGAAAGTTTGAAGTTTCTTTGGAGAAAGAAATTGTCCTAGAAAATGGATGTAACCAAATTTGCATTTCTCTAATATTGCAACAACTGATGTTATCGCCCCTGGCTAAGACTACACACAGAAATATCAACTTGGTCATTGGAAACTAGGGTCTGATTAATAAATAAGAATGATCTCTTATTATGCCACCACTCCTCATCAGCCCAGCAAGTCACAGAAATCCCAGAATCCTACCATCCTATTACATAGTATACATATGAGCCTGGAAGTTTGAATACCACTGACTCTACCTGATTCATATCATGCTGAAGGATCTGTGGAGGTAATTTGGTAAACTTTGGGCCTTACTGAGATAGCTAAAGAGGTCTGGAATCAAGGACGGTCTATTTTCTTTTTTTTTTTTTTTTAAGATTTTATTTATTTATCCGACAGAGATAGAGACAGCCAGCGAGAGAGGGAACACAAGCAGGGGGAGTGGGAGAGGAAGAAGCAGGCTCATAGTGGAGGAGCCTGATGTGGGGCTCGATCCCATAACGCCGGGATCACGCCCTGAGCTGAAGGCAGACGCTTAACCGCTGTGCCACCCAGGCGCCCCAAGGACGGTCTATTTTCTTGTCAGAATTCAAATTCTCTTTTTCCCCTTTAGTAGCACAGGGTTCTCACTGGTGTCATCCAGCATAGAAAAATGTTCCCCAGAAGATTTGCATTTTCTTCATCTGGAACTGGATATGGGATACACTCACTTTAAGAAACAAAAATGGCAGGACACCTGGGTGGTTCAGTTGGTTGTGTGTCCCACTCTTGATTTTGGCTCAGGTCAGGATCTTAGGGTTGTGAGATCAAGCCCTGCATCCGGGCTCTGCACTCTGCAGGGAGTCTGCTTCTTTCTCTCTCTCTCCCTCTGCCCCTCCCCCTGCTCACAGGCTCACTCTCTCTCTAAATAAATAAATAAATCATTTTAAAAAAGGAAACAAAAATGGCATCATTCCATTCAAGTGGGAAGGTAGGACTTTTATCCTCTATATTATTTGGGAGTCTTTTGGCTTCTAGTGAAAGAAATTGAACTCAAAATGTCACAAGCACAATAGCAAATTTATTAGCCCAAATGACTAAAAAGTCCAGGATGTAGACCCAGCTTAAGGTAGTCCTTGGTCCAGAGACATTTTATCATTAGGGCTGGAATCCTTTCCATCTCTCTGCTCTGTTTTCCTTTGTGTTGGCTTCACTCCCAAGCCCCACGTGATACTCCCTGCGGCTCTTGGATCACACAGTGCTTTCTGCTAGTAGCCCCCCAGCCAAAAGAGAAGTTTTCTTTGCAATCTTCCAGAAAACATCCTGGGTGGGCCTGACTTTCATTGGATTTAATTGGGGCCCATGCCTATTCCTGAACAAAACACTAAGACCTGAGTGATAATATAAGCTGTTTGGCTAGACCTAGAGCAAGAAGTGGGATCACCCCAACTCAAACCACGTAGACCGGGAAACGTGGATGAATGGTTCTCCAAAGGAAAGTAAGAGATGTCTCCAAAAAAAGAGGGAAAAGATGCTGGTAGAAAAAAAGAGAAGAAAAGAAAACATGACTGCCACACCACTGCTTTTGGCAATAAGTCTATGTACTTAGGGGACAGTGTAAGTCTCATCTCATATTGATTTTTCCTAAGTGGCCCAGAAGTGGTACTATTGATAACAAAGGGATGTGTTGGTTCCTTTTAAATTTCCTTTCTCACTCACTCTCACCACATACTTAGAGAAATGCCCACCTACCTATAGTGGTGGACCTCTACGGCCATATTTGTTTATGTGTTTCTATCCTCATGGTGCTGGCTGAATGGACCAGGGATGAAGACACCTGACCCGAAGAAGCTAGTTATTGCCAATCTCATGGCCAATCAAATTCTTCCTGGGGATCCAGTGAGGCTGAGAGGGGTTTTGATCTTGCTTACATTAATTTGAATTGGTTTCTGTTACTTGAAGCCAACTGACTTCACCAAGACTAATTCCAGTCATACGATTCCAGTAGCGCCGAGGAAAGAGCAGCTGATGTTGAATGTAAGTGATTTTAATGTTCTCTGAACTCGGCCCCTGGTGGTTGCATTTCCCAGGCTCTGAGCTCTTCTATCAGTGGCTTGATGCTGGGCCTCTCACTAGTCCCAATAGCCTTGACATGCAGGGTCTTTCAAGGCTTCTTTTTGAGTGAAGCTCTATCCATTTTCCATTGCCACAGCATTTGCATGACTGGAGTGCCCGGAATCAACTGGGGGGATGGCTATAGGCAATCCTGCTGGTTGGTCTTGCTATACAGAAAAACAGCATAGAAGGGATCATATGGATAAGGAGTACTGGGAAGGTGGGAAACATTGAGCTTTTAGATAGGGTAGCCAGGGAAATTCTAACTGATAGAATAACAATAAAGCAAAGCCTAGAAGGAGGCAAGGGGATGATCCACATGATTATCTGGGTGCATGAGTGTATGTCTGTGTGTGTGTGTGCATGAAGAGTGGTGCTGGGAGAATGAAGAGCAGTAACAAACCCTGCGGCAGGAGTGTCATCATATCCAAGGAACAACACAGAGGCCAAAGAGAAAGAAGCAAAATGCGTCAGAGTGGTGGGAGATGAGGAAGGGTGATAGCAGGGGTCAGACACGGAGGACCTTGTAGGTGACCATAGGACTTAAGCTTTTGCTAAGGATGAAGCAAAGAAGCCAATGAATAGGCTTAAACAGAGCGACATGATCTGACTCTAATTTAATAGTATCCCTTTGGCTAGTATATTGAGCATAGGCTGTAGAGGGGCTAGTTAGGGGCACATGGCAATGATCCAGGTGGGACATGGTGACAGACCAGCAACAGAGGCGTCACCTGGAAAGTTAGACATGCAGATTCTCAAGACCCACCCCATGCCCACAGAGGTAGAATCTGCATTTTAACACGATCCACAGTGACTGTATGCACGTTGAAGTCTGAGAAGTTCTGCGTGAGAACAGAACGCTTCCTTTCTCTGGGCCTGTTTCTTCCCTACTCTAAAGGGCTGTGACCGAGATGTCTCTATGATCCCTTCCAGTTGCAATTTTCTTTTCTTTCATTCCTTTTTTTTTTTTTTAAAGATGTTATTTATTTATTTGAGAGAGAGCGAGAGAAGGGGGGGGAGAAGCAGACTCCCTGATAAGCAGGGAGCCCAATGCAGGGCTCGATCCCAGGACCCTGAGATCATGACCTGGGCTAAAGGCAGATGCCTAATCGACTGAGCCACCCAGGCACCCCCCAGCTGCAATTTTCTAAGCTTTCTTAACAGCTATCTGTGAGTCGTTATGAAAAGGCAGCTGAAGAGACCAAAGGATAAGCGACCTGTCTGCAAAGACCCTGCTGCCCACAGCCAGACGCAGGTGGGCACTGAAGCAGTTTCATGATCCAGGTCAGTAGGGAGCCCGGGGTAAGAGGCCGCCTGGGATTTCTCCTGGTGCTGGGGTGGAAGGGCGCCCAACTGGACCAGAGCGGAAGGTGTCGGGCACTAACAGGGCGGCAGGAGGCGCTGTGAAGTGCTGGTGGAAGGTGCCGCGCAGACCCAGAGGAAATGCAGGGTGCTGGGTGGCCTCAGGGAGGCAGCAGGTACTGCGCTGCGCCCGCGCAAGGCACCTGGCTGGACGCACCGGGGCGCAGAGCGGCCTCAGGGTGGCAGGGGGCGCTGCGGAGTCGCGGCTGGCGCATCCTGGGCCTCCTGTGGAACACACCTGGGCAGGTGAGGGCGGCCCCGAGGGGGTGGGGCTCCAGGGGCGGGGCCCAGGTCCTGCCCACAAGAGCCCGAGGCTGCGGCGGCTGCGGGATGCTCTCGCTGTACGCGGAGCCGAACAGATCGCAGACGGATCGCGCGCACGAGAGCCTCAGACTCTTCGAAACTGAGCGAGGTGAGCCTAGAGTAAGGTCGGGTGGCACGAGTCTGGGGCTTTCAGGCACCGGAGCGGCCGCGGGGCCGGGTGGCTTCTCGGACACGATCCGCGCGGTCGGCGGCGGAGCTGGCATCAGCCCGGGGCTGCTTCCCGGTGGCTGGGATGCTGGGACACCTTCCCAGGTCAATCCCGGTCCAGCCAGCTCTCTGGCGTCGCCCACGCCATGGCCCGGGACACGGAGTTGGGGCGATAGGCATTTCTGGGCTACTCAGGAACAAGGTCCGAGACTCCCGGGATCTGGGGCCGCGCCTTGCCTTGTCTAGCCGCCCAGCCCCCTGTTCAGCCCCCTTTCTTGGCCTTGGTTAGACTCGACCGCGATTGTTGCCTTTACCTTCTGGAATGTTTTCTCTGGGGTGACTGTGGTTGCAGAGAGAAGCAAACACTTGAATCGGGTTGGATTCTCTCCCGCGGCTTCAGCAGGCTGACTTCTGCCGCAGCACAGCGTGCGGTTGCTCTGTGCGGGGTGTGCAGGGGGCCCGGAGTCGCCGGGTAGGAGCTCGGGTCCCGCGCCCAGAGCCTGAGGCTTAGGGTCCCTTCCTGGGGCCTGGGAGATAGGCGAGGTCGGGGGTGAGCCAGCGGGACGCAATAGAGAATCGCGGTCAGGAGCAGTCCTGGAATTTGAAGGAAAAAAAATCCTTTGAATCTTGCTATCTGTGTGGCTTAGGGCAAGTTATCTAATCACTCTGCACCTCAGTTTCCAGCCTCTGTGAAATGGGCACAGTACTAGTACTTCATACAATTATGAGCATTAAATAGGTACTGTGTGAAAAGAGCTGCATAGGTGGGCTGGAAGTACCAAGGGAACAATAAATAATAGCCTCTATTCTTGCTGTTGCTATTGTTGTCATTACTATTACTACTGGAGGAGCGGCACAGCTAGTAGTTGAGAGTGGACTCCTGAGTTCAAATCCCAGCTCAGCCACTTTCTAGTGTGACCTTGGACAAACCACTTAACTTCTCAGGGTCTCCATTTCACTTGTATAATGGGGGAATAAGGATGCCTACCTCAGAAATCGATGGTGGAAATGAACTGAGTTAATAGCTGTAAAGTACTTTAAAGAGTGAGTGTTTGGTGTCAGCTACCACTTCTTCCAAAAGGCATCATGTTTAATCAAGCAGCACAACCTAATAGTAACCACAACCTTGCTTTGCTTTGAAGTTGAAACACTGTTTGTGTGAACATTTATCTGTTTTGTGATGAGCAAGATGGGTTCCCTTCTTTCACTTGTAGCTTCACTGACCTGGGTGGCTGACCCACTGGGTTCAAGGTCAGTCCTGGAGAAGGACCTGATGGGTCAGAGGGACCCCAGGGGTTGTCTTCAGTGAGGAGAGTTAGAGACAGGAGAGCCCAGAATCTGTGATTCTAAACGTTGCCAGAGAAGAAATCCTCCCTTGGGTTGCAGTTTTATTTGACAGGAAATTGAACCTGGACCCAGGTTTTCATTTTTTATTTTTAAAAAGATTTTATTTATTTATTTGAGAGAGAGAGCACAAATGGGGGGAGGGACAGAGGGACAAGCAGACTCCCTGCTGAGCACGGAGCCCAAGGTGGGGCTCGATCCCAGGACCCCAAGAACACGACCTGAGCCAACGTCAGATGTTTAATCAACTGAGCCACCCAGGCGCCCCTGGACCCAGGTTTTTAAAACAAACAAACAAACAAACAAACAAACAAACAAACTTGTTAACTTTTTTGCTTTTAGATTGTAGAGAGAGAAGAGGTGGGGATGAGAAATATTTTCAATGATAAAATAATGTACATTCCTCTTGCCAAGAGGCTAACAGCGTAATTTTGAGGGCCCAGAGGGTTTTCTCCGTCCCAGTAAGGTCATATGTGTCTGGGAGGGGGCGCTGTTGGTGAGAGGTGGCTGCCTCTGGACATCTCCCTTGCCCCCCTTCTCCCCCAGCACTTATTTCCTTTACATCATAAACCTGAAACCCACTAGCACCATAAACTTGAAAGCCTCCCAACTTTGCCCCAGTTCCCAAATTTGGACAATATCCCATGGGGTCAGGGTGGAGAAAATATAACTCCTGAAGTCCAGATTCCTACCCGAAGAACGTGATGGGGCAAACTAAAGTCCTTGTCCCAGACATAGGCCCTCTGGGGGCATGGGGACCACCCTGTATATCCTACTCCAAATTAAGGTATACCCTCCTTTGCCTCTGTCACCAATGGTAGGCATAGGAGGAAGAGTTTCCATATACCCCCCCTCCCCCTTTACCAGTACTCACAACTGTTGGGAGGTGGTTACATTGACTATCCAAGTCTGGAAATTAAACAGCTCAGGATCCCCTTTTTCCCTCTTCCTTGGGGAGGGGGCAGCACCCAGCACAACACCAGGCCCCGTGATATATCATGGTGGAGAAGGCTGCACGGTTCTAATCCAGTTCCTCCCCGTGCTAGCAGTGTGGTCTTGCACAAACTACTCTATGTCTCTGGACTTCTTGAAACACAGAATATGTAGATTATATGTGTATATATATATAGAGAGACTATATATTTATGAGACTAATGAGAGTTTATATATTATAACCATGAGACGACTCTCCCTGTGTATAGACAATATATATAATATACAATACACGCATATTAGTTCATTTCAAAAAAGAAAGTTGTTCCAGGTTGTAAAGTTTCTGTAACTGAAATGCATCGTGTACGTTGATGAATGTGGTAATTTGCTTTCCAACACTTTCCCCCAAACAAAGCTGTTATTGAATCAAAGCGTATTCCCCTAATTAGTGATATCTTAGAATCAAGGAAATATGGCACAATGCCTGGCAAATATTAAGTGGCCAAGAGTTGTGGGCTATTGTTTAGAAGTTGCTCTAGAAACACCTAATGCTTGACTGTAAAGAGATGGAGTTAAACAGAAATGAAACAGAAACTCTACTTGCAGGGAAAGCAGAGGGGGGAAAGTCTGGAAAACGCGGCTGGGAGCGGACCGACCAGGATCTCAGTTGGCTGCCGAGC
Source organism: Ursus maritimus (assembly GCF_017311325.1). Lineage (NCBI taxonomy): Eukaryota > Metazoa > Chordata > Mammalia > Carnivora > Ursidae > Ursus > Ursus maritimus. The sequence goes on along the minus strand of NW_024424452.1, from coordinate 21,609,904 downwards.
AATTCTCTTAGCAGGCCGTATCTGTCGGAAGAGAAGTGTAGGGCACTTGCTCGGGGAGACACTGAGCTAGGCATGGGGGGTTTAAGCGAGATAGGAATGCTGCCCTCGAGGGGGCAGGTTGAGGGAAGTGCAAAGGGGCGGGTGGCCATGCTCTAAATAGGGCAGAGCGTGATAAAAGTGGTGTGGAGGGCTCCTGCTCCAGGCACCCAGGGGAAAGGCTCTTCAAACCTGTCCAGTGATTCATGGGTTAAACCCCACCCAGCCCCCACGCAGGGCTGGGCCTGGGGCCCGCAAGAGGAGGCCACCCTTTGGCAGCTACTGTGACCAAAAAACCAAATTCCCTGGAAAAGGGACCGGGACCTCAGAATGCAGACTTGTCCAGACCCCAGAGGGAAAAAGGAAGGTGGCCTCTGAGGGCACATGGGCTGGAGTTTCCCAGAGTCTGGCCTCCAGGGACCGGCCAGCCCGGCGGGGAGGAGGGAGCTGTGAGCTCACCTGCTTTTCTTCTCCACCCCTGCCCAGTGTCCACGTCCCAGCCTCGCCATGGCTCCTGGAGAGAAGATCAAAGCCAAAATCAAGAAGAATCTGCCGGTGAGGGGGCCCCAGGCGCCTACAATCAAAGAGCTGATGCGGTGGTACTGCCTGAACACCAACACCCACGGCTGCCGCCGCATCGTCGTGTCCCGTGGCCGCCTGCGCCGCCTGCTCTGGATTCTGTTCACGCTCACCGCCGTGGCCCTGATCTTCTGGCAGTGTGCGCTCCTCGTGGCCTCCTTCTACACCGTCTCTGTCTCCATCAAAGTCCACTTCCAGAAGCTGGATTTTCCTGCTGTCACCATCTGCAACATCAACCCTTACAAGTAAGAGGCAGGAGCAGGGCTACGGGGTGGGGGCCGCAGCCCCTCTCCAAGGTGCCACGGGCCAGCCCACAGACATGCTTTTTAGAAATCTGAATTCGTTGCCAACCTTGGTAAACTCCCTCTCCCAGGTCCTAAATCTGTACCAAGTTTTCTGTCTATCAGCTGCTCCTGAGGATGGGCTAGTTCAAGATGTGCAGGAGGGGGAGGGCGTAGGGGTCAGTTTCACTTGGAGGTTGGGCCTGGAATGGGCTAGCCCCCCCCCCCCGGCACCTGCACATGAGCACACCCACACCCACCCACACCCCCCCCCTACACACAGCCCAGCTTAGCCATTTCCCCTGAGCCCTGTAAGCTTACACCTCACTCTCCCCAAAATGTGAGCTGGAGGCTGACTCAGAAGTGACACCCAGGTGACTTCCGGAAGCATCTCAGCTGCCCCAAACCCTCATCTGAGTGAACCCTGCCCCACTAATTGAGATCACCGGGCTCTGGGCAGGATCAACCCTTGGTCCTGCTCTATTGTCTGCCACGGGGCCTGTTCTAAATGGGTCACTGGAGTCCTGCTCAGGATTATTGAAAACTGATCTGTGAGGCTGGTCAGAATCTGGCAGAATTTGTCTGAGCAGGTGTGGGTGTGGAGAGAAGGGGGAGCAGGGGAGGAAGAGTATCAAAGGAAACCAACTGGTCAAAATCAAAATCAAGTCTAAGACTCATTCTCCACCCCAGAGTCTTTTTGTCCCTCCCTCCCTCTCTTCCATCCATCGCTTATTCCATAATCAGATAAGTTGTCATGCAGTGTGTGAGAGTCTGGGGCATAGAACTGAACAACCCAACAGTCTTTGTCCTAGTGGAGCTGAGTTGTGGTGGAGGAGTGAAATATTAACAAATGTTAATTCCACTAATAAAATTAATAGTGAATGTTTACACACACACACACACACACACACACACACACACACACACACAAGATAAACTCATGGAATCTCTGCAGCAATCCCATTTCACAGGTGAGAAAACCGAGGCACCAAAAGGCTAAAATGACTTGTCCAAGGTCACAAATCCAGAACCAGCATGGGGAACTGGACCCCAGGTAGTTTGGCCCTGGAATTTATACACTCAGTCACCATTCTGTGCCGCCTAGTCACGGAGCAAGGGACAGAGAGAGGAGAGAGGGGGGCAGTTAGGACGGAGACCAGAACTACTTGCATTATGAGAATTTAAAGATGGTGTTGTGCTTCATGTGGTTACGTTTTGTATCATTCTTCTGTGTTCTTGGGGGCTGTCAAGGTGACGGTTCTACCTCTTCCCTCCCAGCACTGATTCAAGGGGAATCCGAGGGCAGGGCCAAGTGAGCTTGGTGGAGACGGAGCCTGTCCCCTGGACAGACTTCTAGTTAGCAGGTATTGTCTGCACTGTAATTGTCCTCACCGGGGCTGGTTTATGGGAGGCACCTGATAGTCACCACTCCAGAAATGCTGGTTGGGGCAAACTCACCAACACACCCCGAGAGCAAGCAGATGGTAGTGGCAGAAATGAAGCCATGAGAAGTCACGCAAGGGTCACCGTTTACTTAAGCCAACAGTCACTTTGGATGGGGCAAATCGTAAAAGGCTTGGTCTCCTTGGCCAAGGAAGCAGGGTAGAAGTGGGCCCAGGGCTGACATCCACTGATGGAAAGCAGAGGGGAGAAGTGCCAGCACTCTGTCAAAGGGGCTTCCCCTTTCCCTGACTCCTCCTTCCCACCTTGGCAGGTACAGTGTGGTGCGGGACCTTCTAGCTGACTTGGAACAGGAGACCAGAGTGGCTCTGAAGACCCTGTATGGCTTTCCGGAGAATACGTCTCGAAAACGCCGAGAGGCAGAGTCCTGGAATTCGGCTTGGGAGGGCACACGGCCCAAATTCCTCAAACTGGTCCCACTGATGGCTTTCAGTCAGGATGAGACCGGCGAGGTCAGGGACTTCCTCACAGGGCGGAAGCGGAAATTCAGTGGGCGCATCATTCACAAGGCGTCGGATGCCATGGATGTGCACGCGTCTAAGGAGGTGGTGGGATTCCAACTGGTGAGATGCACGTCCTCACAGCTGGGGGGCATGAGATGGGCCGGAGGGGGTGGGTCCAGGGAGGTTTCTTCTTTGCCACCGTCCCCATGGTCCTGCCCAAAGAAATACACCCAGTTAAGGGTCTGCAAGCAACTAAAACAGACTCAGGCCATTTTTTTTTAAGATTTTATTTATTTATTTATTTGACAGAGACAGCCAGCGAGAGAGGGGACACAAGCAGGGGGAGTGGGAGAGGAAGAAACAGGCTCCCAGAGGAGCAGGGAGCCTGATGCGGGGCTCGATCCCAGGACCCTGATTCAGGCAATATTAAGAGGAAAAAAAAAACGTCTTACAAAGGGACCAGTAGTTCATGGAGGCCTCTCAAAAGACAGAAATTAGGGAGGATCCAGGGATCTAGGTGGCAAGAAATGGTGGAGTCATCTCACGTATGGCTGCTGTATTAAATAAACTTCAACTATTTTTAGGCTTTTTGCTAATCCATCCATAAAGACGATTCAAATCCTATCTTGGGACTATCTGATTGACCAAGTTTGGGTCACCTAATGGCTAACAGAGGGCGAGGCATCATGGTGGACAGCCTCATCAGACTGTATCCAACAGGGGAAAGGACACTCCACCAAAGCAAAATTAGGGTGCAGACCCCCGAAGGAATAAAATAGATAATAAGCAGCAGAAATACCCGACATTCCCTGCAGTACGTGCCTTTGTGAGGTGCCGTAACCTGACCTTCTAGCTCTCCTTCTTGGTCCTGTGTGAGGGGCTCTGAACAGACAGCCATTCACCAAAATTGAATTCCATTAGTGTCCTGGGCAAAGTCAATCAATCACCCTACTTCTCTGTGCCCCAGACACCTCTGTAGGATGAGACACCTCTTCTATACCTAATGCCTGGCTTGCCAATTGTGAGACCTCAGAACACCAGCTACAAATCCAGAAAAAAAAAAATGGCCCTTTCTCTTATTCACTGAGACTTTTCAAAGTCTTCCCGGGTATTTTCATGAGATAGCCGCTCCGTAACCCTTGAGAGCAAAATCAGCCCTTCAATGTCTGTCCATTTGAAAGTTTCTAAACTCTGTGTGATAGAACATCTGAAACATACTACAGTCTCCCTATAAGGCTCTCATTATTATACATTTTAAATGCTGGTCCTCCCAACTGCTCTCTGAGGTTGGGAAGGGTGGCATTTTAGCCAACATTTGGTGGGTGAAATAATGGAGCTGTAACACCTTGCCCAAGATCCTGCAGAGAAATCATGCCGGAGTCTGGGCAAGCGTCCAGATTTCTAGACTGCTGCACGAATAGGAAATGGCTAGAGGTGTGTGGGAAGTCAGTAGCAATAATCAACCATAGCCTGGATATCTGGAGATGCTAAAGAAACTGGTTTTTCTTCTTATCCGGTAAACAGCCACAGGGAGTCATTCAGGGGGACTGTTCTCCTCTCAGCCCCTTCTTGGTCCTTGAGGCTGATCTCTCTGAGCCCCTGGAAGTAAGAGGAAGCCCATCCTTGCTTCGGGTGTCCCTCCTGTTCCCCCGGAGTGTCTGGTCTAGATGCCAGTTCGTCATCCTCACCGTCCTTCTGAAGGCCGGTGCTGGTGCCGATGGCTTCAGCCTCCTGTCTCCTCTTATTCGCAGTGTTCAAATGACACGTCCCACTGTGCCCTCTACACCTTCAGCTCGGGGGTCAATGCCATCCAGGAGTGGTACCAGCTGCACTACATGAACATCATGGCCCAGGTCCCTCTGGAGAAGAAGATCAACATGAGCTACTCCGCGGAGGAGCTGCTGGTTACTTGCCTCTTTGACGGGGTGTCCTGCGATGCCAGGTCAGGACAGGAGTCTGCTCTCTTAGCTCTGAGCCCCTTGCCTGCACCTGCAGCTCAGCTTGGCAGGGCTTGGGAGGGAAAGGTGCTCTTCTCACTGACGCCGCCTTTTGGAAAACAGCTTACACGGGAGCTAGGCTCGAGAGTCAGTGAGGAAGATAGAGATGGTGTGGAGTCTAAATAGCCTTGAACTCATTAAGTTACTCATAAAAACAGAGCGGTTGATGGTGTATGTATAACCTTGGACCCCACCATCGTGCACACCGATAATTCAGAACCGCCAGCCTACCACAGAGGAAGAGACGAAGGAAGGAAGGTAAGGTGGGAAAGAGAAAGGAAGAAAGACCTATGTACAGATGGGTGAGCTCTCTTTCTGCCTTTAAGTTAACACTCAGACCCCTGGTGGTGACTGAGCAGTGATGGGACATTCTAGAGTGTTCCTGCCTAACCAAAAGGCTTACTTCATTCTTTTTAAACACTAAGCCTTTCTATATGTAAGTAGATATATTGGTCCTGAGGAAGCGGAGTGATTGGAATCATGTCTGCTTGAGGGTTGGGTTCTAAAGTCAATGTAAGGATGCGTGTGATGTGGTTCCTTCTCTGGGGACCATTTTCTGGTGTTGGAATGGAAAAAATGTCAAGTGTTGGCTGAGCAATTCACAAGTAGAGGAATTTGGGGGCAGGCATATGGCACAAGGAGTGCCACGTCGGGATGGAGGCAGAGATGAAAGGGTTGAGAGGGGGAGCAAAGCAGAGAATAGTCCTACATCATGCATGTGTCAGCCTGGGCGAGCAGCTTTGTTTGTGGCTTATCAGACGAAAGGTAGAGGAAGTAAGTCATATCTATTATCCATTGTCCATAAAAGAGAGTGGGCCCCCTAAGCACAGCCCATCCAGTCTTCAGCTCAGATGCATGAGCAGAGTTCCCACCAGAGCTCCTTCTGACCGTATTCTTCCTCATAGAAACTTCACGCTTCTCCACCATCCAATGTATGGGAATTGCTACACATTCAACAACCGAAAGAACGAGACCATCCTCAGCACGTCCATGGGGGGAAGCGAATATGGTAAGGAAATCCGCACCAACAGTGAGCATGTTGGAAGCAGGACAGTTGGGGTGCTGAGACTTCCAGAAATGCAGGACCTCTCCATCTGGCCAGAAACCAGGGACACCATTTCCCCTTTCGGTGCAGCATTTACATCATCCGTGCTGGCTCCTTCTTTTTCGGTGTCTGTTTTCCTTTCTGTGACGTCTCCTCTTCACTTTTGAGAGAGAGAGAGCGCAATGGTGACATCACTGGGGTTTCTTGTTCTGGAAAACCACTCTGGTTTGAGCTTGTAGCTGGAATGAGTAACACCGGGCAGGCAGCTTTCAGACGGACTTGAACCCAGATATGCGGAACAGGAGATTAGGGAGGCAAACATACCTTTATCTTGGTTGAGATAACGCATTCTGGAGCCAAAACCCGGCTCTGCTGCTCACCGTGTGACCCCGTGCAAAGTGGGAATCATAATAATATGTGTGCTCTAAGGTTACTGAGAGGACTTAGTGTACGTACAGTGTTTTGAGTAAGTCCTGGCACACACTGGATCAGTCTGCATAACAAAGTATCACAGACCGAGCAGCCGGAAAAACAGACATTTATGTTCTCTTAGTTCTTTTTTTTTTTTTTTTTAAGATTTTATTTATTTATTCGACAGAGATAGAGACAGCCAGTGAGAGAGGGAACACAAGCAGGGGGAGTGGGAGAGGAAGAAGCAGGCTCATAGCGGAGGAGCCTGATGTAGGGCTCGATCCCATAACGCCGGGATCACGCCCTGAGCCGAAGGCAGGCGCTTAACCGATGTGCCACCCAGGCGCCCCACGTTCTCTCAGTTCTTGAGGCGAGGGGCCCAGGGTCAAGATGCTGGTGAATTTGGTTTCTGGTGAGACCTTTCTTCCTGGCTTGCAGGTGGCTGCCTTCCTGCTGTGTCCTCACCTGGCCTTTCCTCTGTGACAGGCAGAGAGAGAGAGCACGCGAGCGAGACAGCAAGCGCTGTTATTGCCTCCTGTTCTCATAAGGACACCAGTCCTATGGGATCAGGGCTCGCCTTATGACTTCATTTAACCTTAATTACCTCTCTAAAGGCTCTACCTCCAATACTGTCGCATTACGGGGTAGGATTTCAACATACAAATTTAGAGGGAGGGGAACACAATTCAGTCCTCAACACACATGAAACACACAATAAATGCTGGTTGTGGTTGCATTCCTACTGTTAGTAGCAATTCCACTACTATCACCAGCACCAATAATACCGATACGACCTCCGACCCTACTACTACCACTGCTCTACTACTGTGACCTTTGTAGGGCAGGCAGGAACAGATGGGCCTGACTTACCCACAAAAGGAATTTGTGCAAAGTCCTGAGTACATTGAACAAGATTTGATATACAGATATGTTCCCATAAGGAAAGGCAAGTTCTTGTCGTAGAGGAAAACAGCATGTTGGACACCTAGCCTTTGCTACTGTGTGGTCTGTATTCTCACCAAGTCTGCAAGAAACCATAAATCAGGGCACGTTCTTTGGTGGGAAGAAGTAGTCTGGGAACTGGGAGCTAAGAGTTGCAGAGTCCTGGCTTTGCTACCTATGTGCTGTGTGACCTTGAGCAAATCACTTGCCTGCTCTGGGCTTCAGTTCCTTTACTTGTAAATGGAAGAAGTCAGAATGAACTCTCAAAGTTTTCTTTTTTCCTTTTTTTTTCTTTTTTTTAAAGATTTTGTTTATTCATTTGAGAGAGAGAGAGCACAAGCAGGGGGAGCGGCAGAGGGAGAGGGAGAAGCAGGCTCCCCACTGAGCAGGGAGCCCCATTCAGGGCTCTATCCCAGGACCCCGGGATCATGACCTGAGCCAAAGGCAGTCGCTTAACCAACTGAGCCACCCAGGCGCCCCCGAACTCTCGAAGTTTTGTTGCTTCAATCCATAGAGGCCCTGCTCATTTGCTCAGCCATTCGCCAAACATTTATTGAGTACCTGAGGTATGCCAGGTCCTCTTCCAGGTGTCAGAGACCCTGCGGTAAACAGATGCCATCTCTGCTTCAAGGGAGCTTGAACTACAGTGGGGAGAGGCAGATAACAAATGAATGAACAAACTTATAGACATTTTCTGCTTATAAATCCTAATGAGGGCTATGAGGAAAATCAAGTAGTGAAAGGGAAGGGGGTGCTGGGGTCAGGATGGGGCTTTTATTTCAAATAAGGAGGCATCTGTGGGAACAGTTAGTTAGGGGTGAAAAGACCCGCAGAACAGCATTCAGGGCACTAACAAGTACAAAAACACGGAGAAGGAAATGAATTCGATGTGCTCCGGAAACAGAAAGCAGTCCTGTGTGTCCGGAGCTTCTTGAGGGAGCAGGCAGGGGGACGAGGAGGGAAACGGAGGCAGGGCTGCATCGCTGCAGGTGTGACAGCCACGGTCAGGTTTACGGATTTTATTCCATGGAGTTCCCATGTATCCAATGAGATGCCACTGAAGGGCTTCAGGCAAGGGAGAGACCTGCTCTGATTTCCAATTTTATTTTCAAATTTTTATAAAGATTTATTTGTCTGAGAGAGAGAGGCAGATAAGCAGAGGAGCCGAGGGGCAGAGGGAGAGAGAGAGTCTTAAGCAGACTCCACGCTGAGTGCAGAGCCCGACACTGGGCTCGATCTCCTGACCCTGAGATCACAACTGGAGCCAAAACCAAGAGTCGGATGCTCAACTGACTGGGCCACCCAGGTGCCCCTGACTTCCAGTTTTCAAAGTCTCTCTGGCTGCTGGGCGCAGAATACCCTGCAAGGGTAGGAGCTGGAGTATGGAGAGAAGTTAGACCAGTGATCAGATATCCCATTGGTGCTTTTCTATAAGGGTTTAAGCAACCACAGCACTGCAAGTCCCTTTGGATGCTCTGTAGAACGCCCATCTCAAAGGACCATGTAGAGATGGATGTCTCAGGCAGGGTAGCAGTTCCTTTATTGCTCAGCAGAACTGTGGCAGTGATGCTGTTTTGGGGGACACAGCAGTGAGCAAGTCGGGCACCATCCCTCACCCCCTCTCCTCCACGAAGCTTCTAGTCTAGCCCTGCCCACCTTTTACTTGTTGGAAATGCCTGAGTCTTGGTTTGGAGCCTCCCAGAGCACCAGGAGAGGTAGGCTTACACCAGGGAATGCTTAACGGGCCTTTGACCGCAGTAGCCTTTTCTCTTCCCAGGGCTGCAGGTCATCTTGTACATAAACGAAGAGGAGTACAACCCTTTCCTGGTGTCCTCCAGCGGGGCCAAGGTGATTGTCCATCGGCAGGATGAATACCCCTTCATCGAGGACGTGGGAACAGAGATCGAGCCTGCCATGGCCACCTCCATAGGGATGCACCTGGTAAGAGAATGTTCTGATTTCTCTAGGGGTGGCAAGGAGAACAGATTTTCCCCCCAAGGATAACCAATCAGATGCAGCTTATGGAAAAGTGTGTTCGTTTCAAAAGGAAGCATAGTCCTGGATTTGCTAACAGTTACTGCAGTGGTCAGTCCAGCAGTTCTACTAAAGGCTGTCTTTGTATCTTCTGTATGGATGAACGAGGACACAGGATGCCATTTTGGGGAAGAACTGAAGGAACCTTGCTTGTTGTAAAGACAGACACTAGCATTTATGGAAACTGTGTGAGGAGCAAAGCGTCAGACATTAACTATAGTTGTCACTAATATAAATAGAGCAGATTAACACCTTTCTTTCTGGGCCACCTAAATGTCGATGAGGCATGTAAACCACTCCTTAATGGCTAATGGGAAGTCACTGGGCCATCGGAGCTCTATTTACACAATCATACTTCCATCAATTTTACTTCATTCATCAAAAACCTCCTTCTCCCTCAACTCTTTGACCTTCTCTGATCTCACCGGGTGCTCAAAACACTCATACCTGTCACCAGAAGCACATTCGGGCTGCAGACTCCAAGCCCTGAGTCAACTATGCCCAACAGAGGCAGAAGGGCAAGGTGAGGGGCGTGCCCCAGACATTCCACTACTTATGCAATCTTCTTGTTTGCAGGACTGAGGTCTTTTTATGCCAGTAACTCTCCACCTTTCGTCTTCATTCCTTGCAAATCTGTTCTCCAGAGCAGTGGTTTTCAAACCTGACTGATCATTGGACTCAGATCCACTGTCAGAATCTCTGAGAGATGAGCCCAAGATCTTTGTTTTTACCAAACTCTGGTTATTATCCCAAGAGGCAGAAAACCCAGGAACCTCAGCTTTAGAAAGCTGAGTAGTTCAACATGAGAGGAGAAGCAAAGTGTGTCTTCCTAAGCAAAAGTAAGGCTAGAATGACATCAGCTTTAGTACAGCTATAAGTGATGGCCTCGTATTGGGTTATAAAGTGATATCGTGAGCATTGGGGCTTGTATATCCATCCATTACTTATCCATTCAACAAGCATTTCCTGAGCGTCTTTATGTGCTGGACACTGGGACCGTATCAGAGCATAAGACACGGTCGCTGTCCTGTTGGAGCTTAGAGTCTGGCAGAGAGGATCAATGACAAACAAAAAATTGCACAAATGATTAATTATAATCATCATCAGTGCTACCAAGGAGAAATGCAGGATGGATGAGAACCTATCAGGGGATGGCTGACCTAGGGCTTTTTTTAATGGGGTGAAATGGGGAGTTCAAGGAGTGCTTTCCTAAGGAAGCAATATTTAAGCTGAGACAGCCGAGATGATGAACTGAGTACATGGTGACATTCCAGAGGAAATCTGTGGCTTCCGTGCCCACATCAGATGGGCAACTCTGGACAAGAGAAACAATCAAGATGGTTGCCTGGAACCTGGGTATGCTGGGGAGGCATGTTCCAATGTGGGAAGTTTGTTTCAACATGAGAAGTGTTGTGTACCAACTTGGACTGTGTGAATATAGATTGTTCCTCCCCCCACAAATAATTTTGAGCCCCAAGCTATGAAACCGTGGCTTGGAAAGACTTTAGGGTACCACTTAAGGATCTGGGTCATTGATTCTTCTATTCACCAGGACTGCAAAGCTCCCAAATCGGAATAGGGAACATTTTCACTCAACATTGCCCATGCAGTTTTATCTGCACCCTGAATAAGGACTTGGGATTTGCAGTACATCCTATCCTTTAAGAAATTTTTATTATCTATCCTTCTGCCCTATCCTTCCCTTCCACCCCTCACAGTGTCTGCAGGCTTGGAGGAGGGGATCAAAAGCTTGGAGAAGTGCAAGAACTAAGGAATTTTGCCCTCTGATTTCCTTCTCTGAGCTTAGGAATACCCACCGTTTTGTTAAGCAGATGTTTTCTTTAACAGTCGTGGGTAAACAAAGACATGGGTGGGTTTTCTGCTATACCTAATTTGAGATGTATAAAACCAAAGTGACAGAGCAGGGTCAGTCAGCTCTCTTTCTGATTTATGACCATTTGGAACAACAAAAAGTAATCTTAGGGATTATTAAGAGGTCAACATGGGGTTACCAAGAATAAGTCCAAACAAACTAGACTTCCTTCCTTTCTTATTTTTTTGTTTACTTATTTTTCTCGATAGGCACGTAAAGCTGGTAGACTCAGTTGGTTAAAAAATTTTCCTTCATTCAGTGAGGGATTGTGTGTCCAAAGCACCGGAAGTTCAGAGATGAATACAACAGCACACCTACCTTTAAAGATCTTATCTTTAAGACCACACAGCTTTGTGATACAGTTCCCAGCTCCATGGGAACAGAGACATTCTGTCTTGTTACCAGGCTCAGTTCTTAGAACATAGTAGATGCTCAATAAATAATGTTGGATGGCTAGATGGCTGTATGGATGGATGTACAGATGTTTGGGAACAACTGTTGGTGAAGGCTTCCTAGCTGATAGATTCTTGAAGGGCAAGTGTCAGGCAGAGTTTCAGGAAGGGCTAGTCCAAACAAAGGGCAAAGCAATTACAAAGGGGTCACAGGAAGGATTTTAACCTGAGTAGTGAAAGTTTTTGAGAAATGTCTTTGGCGAAGTGTAGTCAAGATAAAGTAATTAAGATAAAGTAATCAAGATACTGGAGACAGTGTACTTAAAGCAATTCCAGGAAGAAAGAATGGGGCCCTTAGCTGAGGCAATGGCTGTAGGGATGAGTGTAAGTGAATGGATTTGAGAGGTACTATTGCACGGAAGCAGCAGGGCTTGACAACCAAGGTCAGTGAGGAAAGACCTTGCTATAAGGGAAGTTAGACTGATATTTAGGTTTTGGCTTGGGCAGTGGGGTGGATGGAGGTCCCAGGCTCAGAATTAGGGAATGCAAGAAGAGGGATAAGTTTGTGGGGGAGGATGATCACTTCGGTTCGGAACATACCCAAGTTGTTGTGCCTTTGGGGAATCATGGGGAAAATGTCCAGAGATGCTATGAACCTGGAGCTCAGGAGAAAAATGGAGGTGGGGGTTGGGGTGGGCATCTAGCATAATTCTAGACTTGGAAATAAATGCCATCACCCAAGACCTGAGACAGAATGCAAATGTGTAAGGGCTGAGCAGAGAGAAAATGGAGAAATAGAGGCAGAGAATGAGGAGCAGCACCCAGAAAGAATTGGTGTCAGATAAATCAAAGAAGAGAGTTTAAAGGAAGGTATGGACCAAAGTGCCAAATGCAGATGAGAGGTCAGTCAAGAGAAAGGGCAAAAGGTGCTCTCTGGGTTTGACAACCAAGAGATCACCGGTGGTTTTTGGCAGAGCAGTTTTCCACAGAAGGAGTGGAATAGAAACCTAAGTACAATGAGCTGGATCATGAATGGGAGATGAGGAAGTGGTAGTGTGGAACCAAGTCTTGGAGAGAGGGGAGACTTCACTGTCATTGCAAACCCTACTGTGCATTTTTATCTTAAAACACATGCACACCTCTTTTCACAAGCATATGCATGACAGGGATTAAGTGCCCAGCTTTGCAATTTGGTTGTGTAATCTCAATGTCTCAGTTACCTCATCTGTGAAATGGGGATGCTGATAATAATGTGCCTTTATAGGCTGATGAGAATTCAGTGAGTTGATTCATGTGAAGCATGTAGAACAGTGCTTCCAAAAATATTGGCTGTTACTGTACTTTTATTTCTAAGAGAAGAGATGTGAAGGAAAGGAAAAAATAGGTTTGAAGCTAAAAGAGAGGTTAGCAAAGTTTTTCTTGTCCTTGGTGACACTTTCCTTCTTTATGAGACGTTGATCTCTTCTATATATATAGAAAGAGTACTAGTTATTTGCCATATGTGTTGTAAATATCTTTTCCGGTTTGTGCTTTCCTTTTAGTTTTCTTTATGCTACTGTTTCACTTGCAAACACTTCAAATGTTTACAGAGTCAAAATATTTTTCTTCTTTAGTTATCATGCTTATTGAAGATTTTCCTTCCTTGAGATCAGATATTGAGCTACCTTCAAGTTATTTTATTATTTCAATTAATACTTTAACTCACTAGAATGTTTTCTCTGCAGAATGTGAAGTAGAGATAGATTTCACTACTTCCTCTAAAGAGTCAGCACTAGTCCTAACTTCATATATTAATTCTTTTTCTTTTCTCCATACACAAATAAATTTTATAATATTTATAAATTTTTATAATATTTTATTATATTTATAAATATTTATAAATATTCTAGTATAATTTTATATATTACAATATAAAAACAGAACAGAAGCAAAAAGAGAGTTAAACCACCCGTAATTCCATCTAGGGCATCATGCTTCCACCTGGGCTTTTCCCTGGCACAGTTTATACCTTTAAAGAGGTGAGCAGAGGGGCACCTGGGTAGCCCAGTGAGTCAAAGCATCTGACTTTTGCCCAGGTCATGATCTCAGGGTTCTGGGATCAACCCTGCCTCAGGCTCCCCACTGAGCAGGGGGTCTGCTTGTCCCTCTGCCACCCCACCCCCCGCTCCCCTTGCCCCCTTATGTTCTCTTTCTTTCTCTCTCAAATAAATAAATGAAATCTAAGAAGCTGAGGATTCCTGTGCAAATGCTGGCCTCCCCCAAGATTCTAAGAAGGAAGCCCGTAAGATCTGGTTTGATAAAAATGGGCCCTGTTGCCCACACATACACTCGCATAGACTTAATCACGCCTACATATACCCATGCATGCATGCACACACACATGCATGCACACACACACCTCACACATACACATGTATGCACTGACATGCATGTGTGCTCACACATATATACACAAAACTTGCATCCATTCGCATACACATATACCCGCTCTCATTTTTGTGTCCCTAGGGGTCAGGAACAGACCAGCAGTTCTGAAAAACTGATGGTGGAAGGGAGAGAGAAAGGGAGGGAGAGAAAAAGAGAGCAAGCCAGAGAGGGAGCACTAGAGTACCTGCCCCATCTGCCCTACCTCCCCACCCCCAACCCCCCACCCCACCCTACTCTCATTGCTTTAGGAAGCGACCTGAATAACCCAGGGGCTCTGAGTTCAATCAGCGTTGTTACGGAGGACTGGGCCATTGAGGACTCAGAAGCATAAAAGTCAAAAGATGATTTATCACCATGTGTCTTCTGGAAGTGGCCCGTGGGTTGGTCCTCAAAGTAGAAGGAAGTCCAGCCACCTTTGCCAGCTGCACAGGCTTATCCAAGTAGACGGACCCTGTCACCTAGATGCTGGGATCTTGTACTCCCCCCTGCCCAACACACCCCAGGCAGGCTGGGCCTGTAGCTGCCACACGCTGGGCTCTGTGGACAGCTCAGCAGGACCCACGGGCTTGAAGGAACATCTGCCCAGGGAGCCTGCAGCCTCGGGGAAGCTGAGAGGCTGGTGCTGAGGTGAAGTGCCTTCCAGGGAAGCCACTGTCGGCATCTTTGTGCCCCAGTGCCCAGCCAGCCCTGGCATGTTCTAAAGACTCTAAATCTGTTAGCTACCCAGCTATCGGAGGAATGAAGTAAGTCTGTTTATTTTGTGCTGACACAGAAAGATGCTCACTCTTCACTGTCAGTGAGAAGGGGAGATGGCGGGGCAAAGGGAATGTGTGAGTATGTATTTGCCCGTCCGCTTGTCTGTCTGTCTGTATATCTGAGATCAGATCTGCTCCTCTCCTAAGAAACAGAGGAGCCCACGTGGTTATTTCCCCTTTGCCTCTGTTGTTTAAATGTTTTAAAATGGGCATTGTTAATTGCCCTTGAGGTTCCTGCAGGTTAATTGAGGGCGACTAATGGTCAGCAGATGGATTACAATACAAATAGAAGGAGATTACAGCTACTTGAGATGTCTACATTTTCCACCTAGGTCAAACTCNNTGAGTCCACCCGCCCCCCCTCCCCCCCCCCCATTATCTTTCTGTCTGTCTGTCCACTCTTCAACGGAAAAAAAGACTTTCTTCCGCCCCGCAAATCTGCCATCAATTTCCCCTTTTCTCCCACTCTCAGAAAACAAAACAAAACAAAAACAAAAAAACAAGGAACCGGGCTATAAGCTGGTCACAGTTTATATTCAATTATCATTGCCCCTGGGAGACATTCTTCTTCTTCTTCTTTTTTATTTTTTATTTATTTTTTTTTTTTAAGATTTTATTTATTTATTTGACAGAGATAGAGACAGCCAGCGAGAGAGGGAACACAAGCAGGGGGAGTGGGAGAGGAAGAAGCAGGCTCATAGCAGAGGAGCCTGATGTGGGGCTCGATCCCGTAATGCCGGGATCACGCCCTGAGCCGAAGGCAGCCGCTTAACCGCTGTGCCACCCAGGCGCCCCTTCTTCTTCTTTTTTAAATCTGCTTGTCTGGATTGTTTATTTGCAGTGACAAATATTAAGCTAGAGCCACTTACTAAACCACAATAAAACATCATTTCATAAGGTTTTTGAACTGTGAGTTACGATTCTCTCATCGCCTCTGATCAGCGTATCATTCTACTCTATTGGGCATTCCTTGGCCCTCTCTAAGAAAGTCAATTTTTCCAAGTCAGCTTCTGAGATCAGAAGACAAGAGGGTAGGAGGGGCGCCTGGGTGGCACAGCGGTTAAGCGTCTGCCTTCCGCTCAGGGTGTGATCCCGGCGTTCTGGGATCGAGCCCCACATCAGGCTCCTCCGCTAGGAGCCTGCTTCTTCCTCTCCCACTCCCCCTGCTTGTGTTCCCTCTCTCGCTGGCTGTCTCTATCTCTGTCGAATAAATAAACAAAATCTTAAAAAAAAAAAAAAGAAGACAAGAGGGTAGGAAAAGGCTCCTTCCCTGGGAGGAGAATCCCACCAAGCACACAGACACTGCTGGTCTTTTTTCCCCACCTGCGCCCTCCCAGTGGCTTCTCCGATGACGTACTACCATTTCAAAATCCAAATCCAGATTTCTCAGCGTGGTATAGGAGGCTTGGCCTCGGCCTCCCTCTCTGGCTTCATCTTTCTCGTGCTGCCTTTCCAGCCAGCCTGGTCCTACCCCACATCAGCCTTTGCTGCTGCTTCTGCCTTACCCCCTTCCTCCACTTCTTAGCAAATCCAGCTCTTTCTTGCCATTCCTTGTTGAGCCAACATGTCCCTTTCTCAAAGGCATCTTCCTCAATCACTCTTGGAAAGACTGCGCCCCTCCCCCCCAAGTCCTCAGTCCCTCTTCCCAGTTTCACTGATCACTAGCCATAATTATCCAATTATCTTGGGCATTTATTTGCCTTTTGGCCATCTCTCTAACCCCACTGGAAAGTAAGCTCCACGAGAGCAGGGAGCTTGTCTCTATTGATCATTGTTGAGTCCACAGTGCCTAGAATAGCACCAGCCACCTAGTAGGTGCTCAAGAAATATTTGTTGAATGAATGACTTAATGCTCAGCTCCCAGCGGTGGTCCCGTCTGGGTCCTGGGGCGGGGTAGGGCTGAACGGTGCTGCTGTGATTACAGACGGAGTCCTTCAAGCTGAGCGAGCCCTACAGCCAGTGCACAGAGGACGGGAGCGACGTGCCGATCAGTAATATCTACAACGCTGCATATTCCCTCCAGGTATGGGCGGGAGGGGGCACTCAGCCCTGGGTTGTGGCCCGGACACAGGAGACAGTTATCTATAGGCTGGGGTGTGTCTGGGACCAGGAACTCCGGTGATAATTCCTGGGGTTCATCCAAAGACCTCAAGAACAAACAACACCAGCTGGTTCCAGTCTTCTTCAATCCGTCTGTAACCAGAGCTGAATTGATTGATTGAGGTTTGCTTGGAACACAATGTACAGCCGAGACAGGCCAGCTTCCTAAATAGGCCTTGGCAAGTGAGGGACAGGAGAGCAGCAGTCTGGGGGAGGCGCTGGCTGAGGTATGGGAGCCCGGCCTCTGGGCCCCCTCATGCCCCTTGCTCACTGATGTCCTTGGGCAAGTGATGTCATCCTCAGCAATCACAGGGGGAGGTAGGTTTGGATCAGGGGCTGCTAACTGGCAGCCCCCAGGCCTCTTGCAGGCTGCACACCTAGTTTTTTTCTGGCCAGAATGGGGTCTAAAAGTCAGGGAATTTCATAAGAAAACCCAGATTTCAAGCTTCTCTTGAAAAATAAGATCTGGCAACCTCGGGCCCAAAGCCCTGCAGTGTAAAGAGCAGGTGGAATTGCCCTGTTCAAGGAGGCATGTGTTCTCATTCCCCAGAGTTCCCACCAGCCCCTAGCGTATTACCTCTATCACTGCCCCCCGAAAGCATTTGAATTGGCAACCCTTGAGTGCGATCATCCGTTATGCCTTCTCTTCCATTCTGGGAGACTGCAATTCCCCTCCTCCCGAGATGCTCAGAGTTCATGAAAATCCTCCCAGTAGAATAAAAAAGAGCAGGTGTTTCTACACACTGCGTCGTCTAGCTTACGTTGGAGCTGAGCTGAGAGGTGGTAGGGCCGCTAAGTGAAAAGAGACTGTTAGTCGAAGAATGTCTACTTACAATAGAGATACAATCGAACTGACTTCAAGACCAGAAGAAAAGAAAAGGTCATCTTCGTGGAAAGACACTCATGAATAGTATTTAGTGAGAGGCTACCATGGACACACACCTTACCTATAACAATTCATTTCCTGCTCACAACAACCTCATGAAGGAGGTCCTGGCATACTTATTTCAAACGGTGAAGAAACCAAGCGCATCAGAGAAGTTAAGGAACTTACCTGAGGTCACACAGCTGGGGCGTGGCAAACCTGGGATTTGTACTGGAGTCACCTGCCTTCAGAGCCCTTGCCATGAGCTCGTATGCTATAAGATTTGTGGCTATGGTGGTAACTGACGGTCCCCAAGGATCCAGTGTGGAGGAACTGGACCTGAGAACAGAAAAGTTGGGAACTATGTTTCTCTCTGTTTCTTGGCATCTGCTCCAGTGTCCCCCCCCCCCCGACCCATGTCAGCAGTCACGTGGTTGAGAAAGGCCAGCCCCAGGTCCAGTCCCAGCTCAGCCTGTTCTCCACCTCTCAGTTAATCTGAATTCTCAATCACTTTTCTACCTCGGTGCCTTTGGCGCCAGGGCCACTCCTGGCCCAGTCCGCTGTGCCACGAGGGGCACGTTTATGCGGTCCGCCAAAGCTGTGGGGAGCCGGCCCCCTGGATGCAGTCTGTGGAGGGAGGGAGCTCTCTGGCATCCACGCGCAAGGAGGTTAAGGGAACCCCTGGGTTTCATCTTTCAGATCTGCCTTCACTCGTGCTTCCAGACAAAGATGGTGGAGAAATGTGGGTGTGCCCAGTATAACCAGCCTCTGCCTCCAGCAGCCAACTACTGCAACTATCAGCAGCACCCCAACTGGAGTGAGTGAGACCCGCCCCAGCAGTGGGGTCAGCCCAGCCCCACCACCAGCCTGTCCTAGGGCCTTTTGCAGGAGGGAGGTGTCGGTAGAGAGAGGTGAAGCAGTTTTACTCCTGTCCTCAAGCCTGGCTTGAATTACACTTTCTTTTTTTTTTTTTTTTTAAAGATTTTATTTATTTATTTATTCGACAGAGATAGAGACAGCCAGCGAGAGAGGGAACACAAGCAGGGGGAGTGGGAGAGGAAGAAGCAGGCTCATAGCGGAGGAGCCTGATGTGGGGCTCGATCCCATAACGCCGGGATCACGCCCTGAGCCGAAGGCAGACACTTAACGACTGCGCCACCCAGGCGCCCTTCCACTTTCTAAGGACCAAATGCTGAACCCCACCCTGTGCTGAGAAGCTGACCACCTCTCTCAGCTGCAGGAGGCAGGAGCCACGGGTGGTACCCTTTCACAGAACAGATAACTGAGGCTCAGAACAGAGAAGCAACTTGTCCAGGGTCGCATAGCCAGGGCGTAACAGAGCTAGACTCAAAGCCAGTGCTGCTGACCCCCCAACGTACGTCCTTAACCTCCATGGTATTCCGTCTCTCAACATGACAGAGCAGCGTTTGTTTCCAGAGAACCAGTGTTTGTAGAAAAGGGGAGGAGAAATCATTACAAGGAGACTCTGGGGGCCCCATGGCTGACCCCCCCCCCCGGAAGAGCACTGTGGCCCCAAAGCTCACGCTGCCCTCTGCCTTGTCCCCCAGTGTACTGCTATTATGAGCTGCACCAGGCCTTTGTCCGGGAGGAGCTGGGCTGCCAGGCAGTGTGCCGGGAAGCCTGCAGGTGAGTGGGCCTGGCGGGACAGAGCACACAGGGCCGGGCTGGGCTGGGCCACCCGCACTCACTCTGTGCCCTTCCCCCCTTAGCTTTAAGGAGTGGACACTGACCACCAGTCTGGCACAGTGGCCATCTGTGGTTTCCGAGGTAAGTTACCCTGCCCCGTCTTTCCCCTCACGTCTTCGGCCCGCAGCCTGATGTCCCACATGGGTCCTCTGACCTCGGGGGAGATGCACAGGGGAGGCCAGGGCGGCGGGGGGGCAGAGGCTAAAAGGGAGGCACACGGGCTGGGCCTGGGCTCTCTAGGTATCCCCAGGTCATTCCTTCTTTCTCCAACACAGAAATGGTTGCTGCCCATTCTCACATGGGACCAAGGCCAGCAAATAAAGAAAAAACTCAACAAGTAAGCAGACCCCTGCCTTGTTTCCTCTGCCTCCGCTGGCCCTGGGCCTCAGCCTCCTCGCCTGCTTCCTCGCTGCCAAACCTTGTTGGTTCACTCTTTCCTTATTCAACAACTATTGAATCGAGCTCGTGTCGGGAGCCAGGCCCTGCACTAGGCCTGGGGCTCTCAAATGTTTTGACCATAACCCTCAGGATGAAAATGATTTTCCATTGAGATTATATATATATGTATATATATATATATAT
>NW_024424452.1:21455454-21589961 GCF_017311325.1 Ursus maritimus | reverse complement strand
TATATATATATATATATATATATACATATATATATATATATATAAATGAGATAAAAGTCTCATGTAACAGCACTTTCTTACGATGCATGAAGCACTCAGGCTGATCCTCGGACGCCGCAAGCCGGTTTAGCCAAAGCAACCGTTTACATTCATTCCAGTGATCACGGCACTACTATGAATGATTAGTGCCCCTATCAGTTGACAAAGAGTTTGAACATCTCCGTGGCTGTAATCTGGAATTTCCTACCCTGTTTTGCTTTGTCAAAGGTACTGGTCATGGCCTAGGCCATGATTTATCCAGGTCTGAATACTGGATCTGCCAATTATGAGCGTGCGTTCTTGAGCAAGTGATTTAACCAACCTGGGTCTTGGTTTCCACATCTGTAAAATGGGGACAATGAAAACATAGCTACCTAGGGTTGTTGTGAGCATCAAACGAGTGAGTTCACATAAGGCACTTGGAAGAGTGGGTGGCAACACAGCAAGTGTCCAATAAATGCTGACTGTTAGTATGGTCATTATCACTTCTGCATACCCAGCCTACCTCGCTCGTGTACATTACCTGCGTGTGTCCTGTACATGTTTGAGATTGCAATCAAATAACCGCAATGTCAAGGTTTAATGAAGAACAGGGTGCTAGGGGAGTATAGCTGGGTGGACTGACTTAGTCTGGAGGGTGGGAAATGGTTTTGGAGGGAATGAATGGCCTGAACAACCAGGCCCAGGCTGGGGATGTGCTCTAGGGCACAAAAGGAGCCCCGGGGGTCAGGTTCTAGGACCCCTGGGGAGCTCTGGGCCTGGGCCATGCTGGGGGCTGGGCAGGAGGGAGACAATCACGCTGAAGATTGGTCATCTGGTAGAATGCAAAGGTGCCCAACTCACCTTCGCCCTGTTGGAATTTCTGCAGGACAGACTTGGCCAAACTCTTGATATTCTACAAAGACCTGAACCAGAGATCCATCATGGAGAGCCCTGCCAACAGCGTGAGTAGCTTCCTTCTGGGACCTGCCCAGGGTCTGTACATGTGCCTATCTGCCCAGCCTCAGGGAGCAAAGTCAGATGCTGGCAATCCAGTCTGAGCTGGTAGGGCCACCATAGGCCAACCAGGCCTGGAATCAGCGTAGGCAGAGGAAGAGGGGATAGGAAGCCCTCCAAACCCATTAGGGCTAGGACTTGCCAGGGGCTCCCTTGGGAATTGGAGGTCCCTGTGTGAGACCAACTTGGGAGGAGGGGCCTTCTTCACGGTGTGGCTTGACCTCCCTTGCAGATCGAGATGCTTCTATCCAACTTTGGTGGCCAGCTGGGCCTGTGGATGAGCTGCTCTGTCGTCTGTGTCATTGAGATCTTTGAGGTCTTCTTCATCGACTTCTTCTCTATCATCGCCCGCCGCCAGTGGCAGAAGGCCAAGGAGTGGTGGGCCCGGAGGCATGCTCCCCCTGGCCCTCAGGGCCAGGACAACCCGGGCCTCGATATAGACGATGACCTGCCCACTTTCACCTCCGCGTTGCGCCTGCCTCCAGCCCCAGGGACCCAGGTGCCTGGCACACCACCTCCCAGATACAATACCTTGCGTTTAGAGAGGGCTTTCTCCAGCCAGCTCACAGACACCCAGGTACCACCTGAGTCCTGAGGCAGGGAGGTGAAGAGAGACGTAGCTAGGAACCCCAGCCACGGTCTGAGAACTTAGACCTTGTCTCCTGCACATGGAGGGGACCCTTGGTACCCCCTCTGGGCTTTTCAGAGACATTTACTAAAAGTCGGCTTTGACCAACAACATGGGACTTGGGTGTGTGCAGGGGACCCATTGGACCCTGCCCAGCCACCCTCATAGCCGTCCAGGGTGAGAAAGATCCGGCCACCCAACCCCCGCCCCACATCTGCTCCAGAGAGAGATGGGGGCTGAGGAAATGGTGCCCGGCCGGCTGAAGGCCAGAAGGGAAGCCTGACAGAGCTTTCACCAGATCCTGAGAGAGAGAAAGACTCCTTCAAAGCCCCAAGCTGGAAGTTTCACCCACTCCTCCAGCCTGGGCTAGGGCCCAAGGGTATGACGTGAGGGATCAAGGGCAGACAACCACTGCCTAGTGCCAAAGCCAGGAAGAAGCACCAGCCCTGGAGCTGGGGCTGTTTGTGAATAAACTGTTCTTAGTTTTTGACATTGGGGCAAGGTCTCTCCTCTGTGCCCTCAGGCAGGGAGCTGGCCTGAGGTCCTTGGAGCGTGTAGGGGGAGAGAATGCAATAAAGGGAGGTCTGGGGGTGTGACAGGAGGTCCTCAAGGCAGGGGTGGGGCCATGTTCTGGGCAGCTAAGCCAGTGCCCTGGGCCCCTTACCCAAGCACAGAAAGGCCCGTGAAAGGGCCTTGCTGGACACCCCTGTCCAGTGGTGGCCCAAGGCACAAAGGATCATCTGATAACTCACCTCAGCCTCTCTTCCTCCCAGGAGCACCCCTACTTCCCCCCCAGCAAGCCAACCACCGCAGACAACCGTTTTTGGACTCACACTTTCCAACATGATAATACCTAACATGTGGGAAGCACACAGGAGGTGTTCAATGTTAGCTCAGCAACGGTGTGCTGGGTGCTGTTCTAAGCACTTACAGAGATGAGCGTTGGGGACAGCAAACTGCAACCCACAGGCCAGATCGTGGTTTTGCTCATGACCTAGGAATATTTTTTTATTGCACTTTTCTCAATGATTAAAAAGATCAGAAGATAACTCTTTTGTGACTCATGGAAATTATATAAGATTCCATCTTCAGTGTCCACAAATAAAGTTTTATTGGCACACAGCCATGACCATTCATTTACGTATTATCCGCACCTGTGTTTGTGCTACAACGGCCGCCATCCACGTAACTGCAACAGAGACCCTAAGTGCGCAAAGCCTAACATATGTACTCTCTGGCCCTTCACAGAGTAAAATCTTCCAATCCCTGGATTGGCACATTAAGCGAGTCTGTTTATCCCATTGTATGGATGAAGAAACCGAGGCACAGAAAGGCTAAGTTACTCACCCCAGGTGCCACGGCTAGGAAGTTGCAGGGCTGGGATTTGAACCCAGGCAGTCTGACCCGGGAGCCTGTACACTTTATCACTCCATCACTTCGCATTCAAGCAGTGTCTGTGCCTTTTAAAGGTGAGGCTCAGGTCAGTTCAGATGGGAAGAGGGAAGGTTCAACATTTGGCGAGAGGGCAGAAGGAAGTCTTTCACCCACGGGTGCAGAGAGGCCTGCATTTCAGGCCTGCTTCCAGCACAAGGATGCTTGCTAGTAGAGGCAGAAGTTTTGGCAAAAGAGCAGGGGCTGTGGGTCCCTCCCTGGGCCCAGGGACACCTGTCTAACCTGACTCCAGGCCAATGGCTGCAACAGCCGTCTCTGCCCCATGCAGTGGTTCCACTGGACCTCACTGGGTGGGGTGCTATGAGCAGGCCTGGCAGCCAGCAGGGAGGAGGTCACCGTGACCGCGGGCTGGTTGTGGTGCCCCTGAGGAGTGGGCTCAGAAGTCAGGGCTGATGCAGGCGAGCATCAGGTTACAGAGGGTGCAAGCCTGGCTCCTGTCCTTACTGGGCTGGGGTGGCTGCAGCCAGCGAGGACAGGAACTTGTGGAGCACGCCTGCCCGGGCATGGCCGAGAGCGAGCTTCCTCCTCCTCCTGGGCCGAGGCAAGAGGCGTGGGGGCTGTGTCCTCCAATTCATGGAACTGATCGGCCTCAGCATGATGTCACGGGCAGGAATACCTCTGGCGAGGCTGGGGTTGCTGCTGGCTTTGTCAAAGGTGAGGCCAGGAGCATCTGGAGTGAACAGCCACCCATCCCTCCCCCCCACCCCAGGGAGAACATTCTCACACGCTAGGGCTCCAGCCAGCTCCTTCCTGCCTGGCACCCAACCCAGGGCTTGTGTTCCTGCAATGCCAAATGCTGCCCTCTCTCTTCCTCCACCCATTGTCCCAGGCCAGGCACCAATGTCGCCATCTCTGTCAAGCCTTCCTATACCCTCCCTTGCCCCAGGAAGTTGGAGATCCTCTATTCTAGAATTTTCATCCTCTGATAGAATTTTTATCCATTTGTCTGTCTCTCTCACTGAACGGTGAACACTCTGAGGGCAGGATGTCTTATCTCTTTGTCCTTAGATGGGGACAGGACTGAGGACAGGGATGGCATTTAGGAAAAGTTTATAGAGCTAATAAAAATAACAATAATCATAATAATGGCTAATATTTGTCGAGCACTTACTGTTTGCCAGGGTTTCTGTGAAGCACTTCACACACAGTCCAGGTGATCTTGCAAATAGGGAAACTGAGGCACAGAGTTCTCCTCCTGCCCCCACCAGTAGTAACTGATGGCCCCGGGCTGCCCCCAGAGCTTGTGTGCGTACCCGCCAGGTACACTGTCTTTCAGAGGGAAGCTCTTCCTCAGACACCAAGTCCACTTGCCCGGGAGGAGGCCCCCGCCAGTCCTGTCTTCCTTCCTGTCCAGCCTGCACAGACGAAGGGCCCTCTCGTGCCAGGACAGAGGTGAGGGTGGGGGAGAATCACCTCATTCCCAGACCCCTGGGATAAGCAGCCACTGTGGCCACAAGTTCCTGACCTCAAGGAACAATGACTCCATTTGCCAATCACAGGAATATTTATTTGTTCTTGATGGGCCATTGTTCTCAAACGGTCACCTCACTGCTCTTCTGACCTCCCTCCCGGGCCCCTGAGTTCCAGACCCAAGTGTGCCACAGCCCACAGAACATCTCCCTAAGGACAGAGACACCTCACACTCAACAACCTGCACCCCAAGGGGAGAGCAGAATGAGACGCCAACCTCTGCTGGGGCTGCAAACTCAGGAGAGAGACCCGCGCCAGACAGAGCCGTGTGGTCCTTGTCAAGGGTCTGAATTAGGTCACCGTGGGGGAGAAACAGATCAAATATGGAAGCATCTGGAGCATGAGAAGGAGCCCGGACAAAAGATGGGGCAGCATGAGCCCCCCCCACCCCAGATCCCCCTGTCTCCCAGCTCTCCTTCCTCCCATCCCTACTCCAGGCTATGCAAGGAGGATGTCCCCAAAGGGCAGGCTGGACCATGGCACTTCCTGCTTAGAAGCCTCTGGAGGCTCCCCGTCACCTTGGCTACACTTCTCAAGTCACAGGACTTAGCCTGTTGTGCCAACTTTAGGCAGCACGCACACTTAATGGCCACGCCACATGCTATCCTCTCTCTTTCTCCACTCATCCTCCCAGACCAGGTACAAATATCATCATCTCCATAAAGTCGGTCCTGATCCCCTCCCTGGGCCTGCAGACTGACGTGTCAAGCATCCTTGACTGACAGAATAGGAAAACCATTCCATTTTCCACTGTGCAAAGACATCAAGTCCCCGCTGTGTGCTCTTGGGTCTCTCGCACTCTCTTGTCTAACAGCGAGCTGTGTGGGAGCCTGCGGGGCCCGACTGTAACAGCACCGTTGTGTCTGCACTGCCCGTGTTTCTGTTTCTCTTACTTTCTACTCATTACAAGCAATACTGGTGTCTCCTTCACTTAATGGTTCAACAAGCATTTATTCATTCAACAACTGTTTACAGAGCACAGCCTTAGTTTCCGACAAACTGCCACAAAGTCAGTGCCTTGAAACCACAGAATCGTATGGCCTTACGGTTCTGGAAGCCGGAACGTTGAAAAGAGTTTCACGGGGCTAGAAGCAAGGTGTGAGGAAGGCTTGCACTCCCTCTGGATCCTCTAGGGAAGAACCCATTTCCTTGCCTTTTCCGGCTTCCCAAACTGCATTCCTTGGCTCCTGGCCCCTTCCTCCGCCTTCAAAGCTGGCGGACTAGCGTCTTGCTTCAGTTGTCACATCAACTTCTCTGGATGCACCAACTCTCAGCTGCCTCCTTTTTATAAGGACACTTGTAATTACACCTGGGGTGCACCCAGGTAACCCAGGATAATCTCCCCATCGCCAGATCCTTAGCGTCATCCCATCTGCAAAGCCTCCATTCGTGCCCTAGAAGGGAACTTTCACAGATTCCAGAGATCGGGACGTGGATGTTTTGGGGGCAAGCACTGATGGGTGTAGGGTGCATCTCTGAGTTGAGCAGACAAAACTCCCTGAGCTCGTGGAACCTACACACTCCTGGGTGGAGAGACATACACAAAAACAAACAATAAAAGAAGTAAATAGATTACATAGCACGTAAGAAAGCGAGAAGTGCTATAGAAGAAAGAAAATGTGGGGCAGGATAAGGGGGGGCTGGGAATTTACAGGGGGCCATTTGCAGTGTTATTAGTCAGGGGAGACCTTCAAACGCGTCATCTGAACAGCTTGAGGGAGAACAATGTTGCAGGCAGAGGGGAAAAGGGTAATAAAAGAGTTTCCTCTTAAAATAATTAAATACTTATTTTATTAATTATTATATTATTTATTGATAATTATTTATAAAATATATATTTATAGAATGTATTTTCTACATTTGTTTCTGTATTATTTATATTATAATTATTATCTGATTTAATATAATTATTAGTCCTTAGTAAAATATCACTCAGCCTTGAAAAGAAATGAAGTACTAATATTTACTATAATATGGACGAAGCTGGAAACCATGATGCTGAGTGAAAGAAGTCAAAGACAAAAGACCACATGCTGTATGGTTCCATTTCTATGAAATACTCCACATAAGTGCCTGCATAGAGACAAAGTGGATTCATGGTTGCCGGGGTTGGGGGAAGGGGAGAAAGGGCGTGGCTGTTTCATGGGTATGGGGTCTCCTTGGGGGGACGATGAAAATGTTCCAAAACTAGATAGAGGTGAACGTACGAAATGCCACAGACCTGTACCATTGGAATGGGTTAACTTCATGTTATATGAATTCTGCCTCAATAAAAGAGTCGAAAAATAAATCTACTTAAAAATGGTGACGTGAAACTATGAAGAAAGCAAGAAGCACTGAGCATAGGAGAGCAGAAACTTCTAGGGGGCGGGAGTGGAGGTGGTCAGAGGTACTCAAGGCAGGTGAAGGACTGGCTGGCGGTGATCTCGTTCTCATCTTCAACAGCAGTGCAAGCACAGCTGTTTGCTTTCCTCTTTGTTTTTTGTGGTTTTTTTTTTAACCAAACATTGGTGTTTTATGCAATTCTCTATGGTGCATGATTTTGCTCAATTTTTAAACATCTCAGAAAAGGGAGAAAATAATGAGTGGGTAGTAGGACAGGTACAGTGCGGACATTAACAGCATCTGAAAAGCTACATGGTGTTGCAGGAAATGTCCCTGAAGAGTCCAATATCGCCCCAGCTCTGTCCCTTTCCTCCTCCACCGAGGCAGCCCCAGGAGCTGGCCGGCCAGGCATCCCTCAGGATGGGTGTCCTGGGAAGTTCCCCTGGCCAGGCCCTGTCTCCCCACGCAGCTGCTGCCACCTCCCAGCCAGCTCAGGAATCCTTTCAGCTTCTCTCCCGGGGCAGGACCGGCCCAGGGTGGAGAAGGGGCCTGGATCAGCAAGATTCCTGAGACATGTGCTTTAATTGCAGGCTACAGACTGAAGGAGTCTCATTGTGCCCAGCTGGAAACTGGACAGAGCAGGAGAAGGTGAAACAGAGCTGATTGTTCAAATGTTCCCTCACCCTCCTCCAGGAACATTCCTGGTGGAATCTTCCCAGCCGCCTGTTCCCATCTCTCTGGCCGGACCTGCAGGTGTTTGTTTGACAAATGCTTGTGTGATGGCTCTATTTGTGGACTGACTGTGTGTACTCAGGAATCTGGCGGTTGCCTATTGTTCTGTTTAAGTAACATTATTCAAAATACAAATTTGCATTTGTGTTTGTACAGGAGTGATACATGTTGTGGTAGAAACCTTGTCTGCAAGTGCCGAAAAACTAACTCAGGTTGGACTGGGAAAAAAGAAATAAATTTCAGCTCCAATAACCAGCAATGCTTCAGGGATGGCTGGATCCAGAGACTGAAGTGATAAGATCATAACTCTCACCTCCAGCCTCTCCCCTGTGCTGTCCTCTGTGTTAACTCCCTTCTCGGGCACAACCCCCCTTACACGGGGCTAACGGATGCTGGGAGCCCCACACATATATCCCATCGCTCAGCACCCCCAAAAG
This sequence comes from Ursus maritimus, assembly GCF_017311325.1. Taxonomy (NCBI): domain Eukaryota; kingdom Metazoa; phylum Chordata; class Mammalia; order Carnivora; family Ursidae; genus Ursus; species Ursus maritimus. The sequence goes on along the minus strand of NW_024424452.1, from coordinate 21,581,882 downwards.
AAAGAGAGCTTCTCTCTTACAACTGTTTTTCTAAAAAAAGTTATCTCATGGGCTCGCATTGGACATACTTGGGTTAAGTGTCTTTTCTTGAAACAATAGCCGTGGCCAAAGGGATAAAACAGATCTGGCCAGATCAGGACCATGTGCTTATTTCTGCATTGGGGGAGCCGCCTCCCCTCCGAAAGAAACCCCTACGTTGATAGCGGGGTAAGGAGTGATTGCCCACAAGCCACCAGAGGATTGCTACCACAAAAGGAGCAATATGCTCGTTCTGCACAAACAACAGAAACCTGCTACACACTGCAGCAAATCAGAAAATCTCAGAAGAGCGCACAGAAGAAAATAAAGACCAGCCTCTACATCACATTGACAGGCTGCCTCAATAGATCTTCTGGGTTCTCCTTTCAGACGTAAGGGAACTCAGTCAAGCTCAGAAGGTGCTCCAAACCAGCAACATGACCGCTATTTCAGCAAGAATGTGAGAAAGAGAAGAAAAGCAAAGGGGTCTTTGGTGAGACGGTGGGACTAGCTACCCCATGGTTCCTTGCCAACCTCCCACAGGCAGGCAGTCCCCAGGTCCCCACCAACCCCAGAACAAATCTCTGCCTCCTAGAATACCTCCAGTTACCCATCTATCCATTGTCAACTCATTCGTCCATCCACCACCCAGCCATTCAATAAGCTCCGAGGTCAGACTGCCTGGTCCTGGGACTGGTTCAAATCCAGGTCCCAACAATTACCAGCTGGGTGACTCTGGGCAAGTACATAACCAATCCCTGCCTCACTCTCCTCGTTTGTAAGGAGGGGCTAATAACAGTTTCTACTCTCTGACATTCTTGAGGAGAAAATGAGATAAGGCAGATACTAAGTGCTTAGCTGAGGACTGGCTCACCGAAGATTCCCAGTAGGGTTTTCTAGGGTTGGGTTTCTGTTGTTTTCACAACATTTGGTGTTTACCACGAACATTCTCCAGGCTGCCCACAGGTAGCTGAATGGGCTAAGGTCGACCAAGCACTGCCAACTACAACTTTTCCCTCTTTGCTGCCCTAGGGGCAGGTTCTGGCTACAAAGAACTGTGAGGGCCACCGGAAAATGTCCTCCGGGACTTACTGATAAAAGAAGCTGCCTACCTTTTTTTCTTTTCTTTTCTTTTTTTCTTAGAGAGAGAGGGAGTGCATGCATTGGGGGCGGGGGTCAAGAGGAACAAAGGGAGAGGGAAAGAGAATCCTTAGTGGGCTCCACGTCCAGCACAGAGCCTAACACCAGGCTCAATCTCAGGGCCCTGAGATCATGATCCAAGCCAAAATCTAGACTTGGACACTTAACTGACTGAGCCACCAAGGCGCCCAAAAGCTGTTGTATCCTTAAAAAAAAAAAAAAAAAAAAGGCAGCTCAGGCTTTGCAACTCCTGAAGGTTCTCAAGGCAGTTGTCCAGCCCCGGGATCAGCTATTGCTGACTTACACTTCCTGGCTTATAGCTGGACACCTGAGAAATCACCAAATTGGACCATCGGAGAATCCCATTTTAATGCAGATCTGGGGAGAGGGACAGACAAGTGCCACCCCCCCCTTCATATCCTTGGTGGACAGTTTATGGAAATGGACAGGCTTACAGAACACCTTGGGAACCAAGAGAGTGTCCTCATCACTTCCTCCCCCTGGGGTAGAGATGTCCAGAGAGAGGGGCAGATTTGGGAGGTCACTAGCTGGTTCTCCAGATGGAAAACTGCATTTGGATTTCTGGGCCAATACTTGAGATCTTGAAACAATGTCCTAGGCCCTCACGAGTGATGGCTGCAGCTCAGGAAATAGGGGGAGGTCGCGGAGGCCCTGAGACAGCCAGCCTCCTCCGGAGACTTGACACTGAGTCTGAAAAGAGGGGAAAAGAACAGGATCAGGACTTGGCAAGGGCCCCGAGTCAAGGGTCATCTCAGGGCCAGAGGAGGGCCCAGCCCATAGTCAGAGTCAGGAGTCAATCTGTGGTCAGGATCAGGGTTCAACCCACAGTAGGGCCAGGCCCAGCTAGTGACCAGCCTTTGCTTATCAGGCTCTTGGTGGAGGCTGCTCCCTTACTGGCAGGCATTTCTGGAGGTGCTCCTGACGTTCTCCTGGACCCTCTCTGCTAGGTCCATGCCTTTCCTTATTGCCCTCCTCCTCTGAGGCTCCAGGCCCCTGACTCACCGCCCTCCTTCATCCTTGTCCACATCACCCGCCATCACCCAGGGCCCTGTTGCCTTTCCCTGACAATGTCAGTACCTGCTGCCTTGTTTTCTTCTTGTAGTTATGCTTTCTCAGTTGTGACAGATACTCCACTGGCTTCAGCAAAGGAGCCGAATATTTGCACTTACTGAAATGAGCCCTGTGGATGCGACCAGCCTTGGGCACGGATGTACCCAGTCATTGGGGCTTCCTCCATCCCTCTCCCCCGTTGCCCTGATCTCCTTACCTTTATTCTCAAGACCACTTCTCTCCGTACAGCAGGAAGATGGCCTCTGACATTCACCCCCCACCCCTGCAAGCCTATATTGCCTATATTGCTTTGACTCATTCACATCTAAAAAAATGAGATTCTCCTTGCCCAACTTACATAGATCAAATTCACCAAGAGATTTTGATTGGTCCTGCATAGGTCACATGCTCAGTTCTGAGCCAATCACTGTGGCCGGAAGATGAAGCGCTCTTGCTAGCGGCCTCTGGCTCACATACCCATCCCTGATTAGGGTGAGTTCCACCGAAACACAGGGATCCCCGAAGAATGGTGGCTGAACAGACACGCACAAATCCTCACCTTGAGCAACTGGAACTGGAACTAGGAATGACCCACTCCATCGGGAGGCCTCCCAACTCCACGAGCGCCTCCACTCCGATTGCTTCCATCTCCATTCCGCTATAGCAGCCCACGCCCAAGATGACGCCTTGGACATGAACTTCCCTCCCATCCGTCTACCCTTCCTACTCTGTATTCCCTCCACCCCAGCTTCTTGACCCAATCCAGCTTTCTTGACCCCCTTCAGCCTTCCCTAGACTCCCAGCTCATCAGTCCTCCTCCTCACCTTCTTTCCATCCTAGACCCCATGCTCAAACGTTTCAACCGCCATCATCTTACTCTTTCCACCCTCTCTACCCTGTTCAGTCCAAATAGGAGTTCTTCCTTCAGGCTAGTGAGCTCATCACCGGCGACAGTCATGTAATTGCTGTCCATTGTACATATGGATGGCAATGGGGATTACTTAGCATAACACTTCTACAACTTTGATGTGCCCATGGTTCACTTAGGGATCACATTTAAAACGCAGCTGCTGATTTCTTGGGTCTGGAGTGTGCAGTTCTAAGCGGCTCCCAGTTCTAAGCAGCTCCCAAGTGAGGCCACCTGCTGCTGGTCCTCAAAGCACACTTTGAGCAGACAGCTTTTAACAATTCTTTCTTTACTTTGGTGTTCTTCCTACTTCCCTCTGGGGAAGAACCTCCTCGGGCACTTGTTAAATATAGAGATTATCAGGTCTCTCCCTAGGAATTTCTGATTAAGTAGGCATGAATTGAAGGCCTAGGGACTTCATGATTTTAACACATTCCAAGTGACTCTTATCTCCTTGGGTGATTGGGAAAGACTGCTGTCTCACAGTCATTTGGGTTGAACGTACATTTTGGCTTCCGTGACTTCTCTGGCCTCTACAAGGTCCACACCTTCCCCACTCCCCTCACTTTCAACAGGTGAGTTGTCCCCTACCTCCCAACGAAAACCCAGGTGCGTTGGCATCAGCTCTTCTGCCAATAAGCTTGAGTTATACCCCTTTCTCTCTTTGTCTTTTCTCTCCAGTCTTGGAGAAAGAGGCACCTTGTCCACCTCAGCCCATCCCACCTGCCTGCCTCAGCCACCTTGCTCTACTGCAGCTCCCTTTCTTGCTTCTCCGCGGTTCTCCTGACCCCTTCGCTGCCTGTGGAAATGGTATTGTCCTAAAACCCCTCTCTATTCACACCCTATCTTCCTCCTCCCTTTACCACCAAGCTCTTTGTGTGTGTGTGGGGGGGGGTCACATCTATCTATATCCTACAGTGCAGTAATTTTAAAAGTGATATTTTTGCCAGTAAACTTATTTTTTAACACATTTTAAAGAGAATTTTTATTTCTAAATCATTTTAGATTTATAGATAAGTCAAAAAAATAGTACAGAGTTACAAGACACCCTTCGTCCAGCTTCCCCTAATGTTAGTGTCTTGCAGAGCCATGGCACATTTGTCAAAACGAAGAAATGGACATTGGTACCATGCTGTGAGCTAAACTACAAACTGTATCCTATTTCTCCAGTTTTTCCTCTGGCATCCAAAACCAGTATATTTTTAGTCAGACAAGGCCTCTCATTCTTTTAAAAATTAGGTGGCACAAATATGAACAGAAAAATCATGGTGACCAAAGCCAACATCTAGACACAGATATATCTAACATTACATTCTTCCCCTGCCATGTTTTATCAACATAAATCTTTAAGATTTTATTTTATTTTAATTAAATTTATTTATTTGTTTATTTATTTATTTATAGAGCAGGGAGGGGGCAAAGGGAGAGGGAGAGAGCACATCTCAAGCAGACTCCATGCTGAACACAGAGCCCAACACAGGGCTTGATCTCACAACCCCGAGATTATGACCTGAGCTGAAGTCAAGAGTCAGAAACTTAACTGACTGAGCCACTCAGCACCCCAAATCTTTTTCTTTTTTAAATATGCTCACGCTCCTCTTCAGTGTACTTTTCCCCCTAAATACTGTATTACAAATGGCCCTCCATGTTAGTAATTATAGCTCCAGATCATAATTTTTGTTTTATTGAAATTTTTCTTTTAACTTTTTGATAGGTAGTTAATTCTCATGGTTCAAAATTCAGAAGGTAGAAAAGAGTACTTAGCAAAAATAAAGATCTCCTATTTCCCACTCACCCAATCCTTTCCTCTCCCAGATCATTGCGTAGCTCGCAAAATGTCGAAGGCTGGAAGTAAATTCTGTGTTGAATACAGCATTATTTTACTTAGTCCCTTCTGGCTTGATACATAGGCTGTTTCCACTGGTTTATATCATAAATGACACTTTGGGGGTGCCTGGGTGGCTCAGTTGGTTAAGTGTCTGCCTTCAGCTCAGGTCATGATCCTGGGGTCCTGGGATCGAGCCCCACGTAGGACTCTCTGCTCAGACGGGAGCCTGCTTCTCCCTCTCCCTCTGTCTGCTGCTCCCCCTGCTTGTGCTCTCTCTCTTTCAAATCTTTTAAAAAAGTAAATGACACTTAGATTTAACAACCTGATGACTCCACCTATGCCCAGTTGTCCAATTATTTCCTTAGGATAAATTCCTAGTGGAGTGGCCAAGTTGATAGTCAACATTTCAGGGGTGGGGGTGGGGGGTGGTGAGGTCTTTTGATTTCAAATTGCCTTCTACAAAGACTACACACCACTTAACTACACCGAGGCTCGCCCAGGCTATCAGATGGGCCACAGCAGTGTTGTTTTAATCCGCATTTCTTTTGTAAGCAGACAGGTTGGGTTGTGTCTATTGGATATCTAGGTACAGATAAATTTCTTGGAAGATGACCTCAGATGGCCGCCTCCACTTCTTCACTCCCCCGTGACTCTCAAAGTCCTTATAATCTGGGACCCAACTTCATCCCTCCCTCACCAAGATGCTCCAGCAAAGGCTGCCACAGAAGCATCCAACCAAATGGGCCCTTCTCAGCCTCATCCTGTTTATTTTCCCTTTGTCACTGAATAGTACAGACTCAGCCATCCTTTAAAAAAAATGTGGGGGTGCCTGAGTAGCTCAGTCGGTTAAGCGTCTTCCTTCAGCTCAGGTCATGATCCTGGGATCATGCCCCACATTGGGCTCCCGGCTCAGCTGGGAGCCTGCTTCTCCCTCTGCCTGCTGCTCCCCCCGCTTGTGCTCTCTCACTCTCTCTCTCTCTCTATCAAGTAAATGGATAAAATCTAAAAAAAAAAAAAAAAATAGAATCCACGCGATGATACATACTGTCATGTACCTGCCTCTAAAAAAAAAAAAAGAATTATGGGGGCGCCTGGGTGGCTCAGTCGTTAAGCGTCTGCCTTCGGCTCAGGGCATGATCCTGGAGTCCTGGGATCGAGCCCCACATCAGGCTCCTCTGCTGGGAGCCTGCTTCTTCCCCTCCCACTCCCCTGCCTGGGTTCCCTCTCTCGCTAGCTATCTCTCTCTCTGTCAAATAAATAAATAAAACCTTAAAAAAAATAAAAATAAAAAAAAGAATTATGGTTGTTAGATTCAGCCTGTTTTTTTTTAATCCAGCTTTGTCTATAGAATTCACAATTCTATGTATCTAATTCAAGTTTTGACAAACATACAGTCATGCCATCACCACCACGATCATGTTAGAATACTTCCATCATTTCAAAAAGTTACCTTGTGCTTCTTTCTAATCAATTCCTCCCCATCTGCAGTCCCTGGCAACCAAAAATTTGTTTTTTATTACATAGTTTTGCCTTTTCTTGAATTGATATATAAGTAGAATCAAATACTATTTGGGTTTTTGTTTCTGGATTTCTTTTTTCACTTAGCAGAAGGCTTTTAAGATTCATCAATGCTGTAGTGTATGTCAGTAGTTCATTCCGTTCAAGGTGCAGCATATACCACCCTTGTTTATCCATTCCCAGCCTGATGGGCCTTTGGACTGTTTCCAACTGGGGGCTTTTTTTTTTTAAGTTTATTTATTTTATTTTATTTTTTAGTAATCTCTACACCCAACATGGGGCTCAACCTCACCACCCCGAGATCAAGAGTTACATGCTCTTTTGACTGAGTCAACCAGGCACCCCTGGGGCTATTTTGAATAAAGCCTCTAAGAAAAATCAAACACATGTTTTTCTGTGAACATAAGTTTTTCATTTCTCTTGGACAAATTCCTAGGAGTGGAACACTTTTTGGTATATATACTTCACTTTTTTTTTTTTTTTTTAGATTTTTAAAAATTATTTATTTAACAGAAAGGCAGAGACAGAGCATGAGCAGGGGGCGCAGCAGACAGAGCGAGAAGGAGAAGCAGGCTCCCCACCAAGCAGACAGCCTGACACCTGCTTGACCCCAGGACCCCGAGATCATGGCCTGAGCCAAAGGCAGATGGCCAACTGACAGAACCACCCAGGCGCCTCTATACTTAGCTTAATAAGAAACTGCCAATCTGTTTCCCAAAGTGGTCGTACCGTTTTACATTCCCACCAGCGGCGCACGTGACTTCCCATCACTCCACATCTTCACAGCACTTAGAATTGTCCAGCTTTATAACTTCAGCCATCTAATAAAGAGATATCTCATTGTGGTTTGAATGTGCATTTCCCTAATGACTAAAGAATTTGAGCATCTTTTCCACATGCTTATTTGCTACTCATGTATCTTCTTCAGTTAAAATTAAAATAAAAAATTGGCAAGCCTCGCCCAGGGTTTTAAAAAACTCAAAAAGTATAAAATGGAAGAGTAACCCCCCCCCCCCATANNNCTGGTCACGCTATGAAGGCGGCAGCTGAGGAAACAGACACAGGTAACTGTCCTCCAGTTACAAAGCTGAAAATGGTGGCTCTGCGGTATAAACCAAGGCAGTCTGGCTCCAAAGCCACAACCTTCTCCATTTTTTGCATAAATCATAGCACATCCTGTCGTCTTCTGCTTCTGACTTTTTTCACTTCAAATATCTTGGATATTGTTCCACATTCGTACTTACTGATCTCCCTTATTTGTTTTAACAACCCCATACACTCCACTGAAATACTATTTGGTGACTCCCCCGCTGATAGACTCTTAGGTTGTTTCCAGTCCTTTGCTACAACAAATAATGCTGCAGTGAATATCCTTGTACACACCTCTCTGAGAGCATGTGTAAGCCTATCTATCCAATGGATTCCTAGGCCAGGCAATGGAATTACTGGGCCAAGTGGTGTATGTCTTTACTCCTTTAGAGTGCCTATTTTCCCACATCCTCTCTCAACACAGAGTGAAACTTTCCCGTTCTCCGAACTGGTAGATTTTTTTTTTCAAAATGGCTCCTCATTGTTTTATTGCCCATTTCTTTCTCTTATTTTCTTTTATTATTTTTTTCATTATGTGACGTTAGTCACCATACCGTACATCATTTGTTTTTGGTGCCCATTTCTTTCTTTATGAGTGAAGCCAAGTATGTTTCCATGTCTCGAAAATTCAGTCGTATTTCTTTTCCACTGAATCAGAAGTCTTCTTAAAATACCTGGTTGGGGGCACCTGGGTGGCTCAGTTGGTTAAGCATCTAACTTCAGCTCAGGCTGGGCTCTCTGCTTCTCCCTCTCCCTCTGCTGCTGCCCCTGCTTGTGCTCTCTCATGTGCATGCACACTCTCTCTCTCAAATAAATAAATAAAATTAAAAAAACAACTACAAAATGCCTGATGGCATCCCATCCAGTTCCTGGTTTTGCTCTTATTTCTCCAATCTTTCCTTCTTCCCCATTTTCATTCCTGGCTTCCCTTCTGCCATTTTCCCCTCTCCAAGTGGCAGTTCTCCATGGTTTTCTCTTTGCTTCTCTTCTCATTTCACTTCATGCTTCTGGACTATCCCGTTCTCGCTCCATTGTAGCAGCCGTCATCCCCTCCTTATTTGCTGGTCTAATTCTGTATCTTTATATAATTCTTTGGGAGCTCCAGATGCACACTTCTGGTTGCCTTCTAGCCATTTCTACATCAACACCCTTCAAACACCTCAAAAGTCTTTATGTTCAGGGGCATCTGGGTGGCTTAGTCAGTTGAGCGTCCAACTCTTGGTTTTGGTTCAGGTCAGGATCTCAGGGTCTTGGGATGGAGCCCTGCCTCGGGCTCAGCGCTCAGTGTGGAGTCTGCTTGAGATTCTCTCTCTCCCTCTGCGCCTCTTCACCTTCCCCTCCCTACACTCACGTGTGCACACTCTCCCTGTCTAAAAACAACAAACAAGCAAACAAAACCCTCTATGTTCAAACTCAACTTAGTCCCCTCCCCCGCCCCCAAATATGTTCATCTTCCCAAAATGTCATCTGGCGGCACTTTCATCTACCCAGTTAGTCAGGCGACACTACCTGGAAGTCACTTTGCCCCACCCCCACCCCCACCCGATCCAATCAGTTACCAAGCCCTAAATTATCAGCAGGCTTAAAAAGACAGTTGCCTCAATGCATTGGACCAGAGCCAAAACTTACGCTTCTGAACCTGGGGACAGAGGTCTTCATCAGAGTCTCTTTCAAACCTCCTTTAGCCTACGTTCCTCTTTACTTGGTCCTGGGATAGCCCTGCCATTTAGCCTTTTTCTCAATATCTGGGTAACACCTTTTATTTGGGACGTTTTACTGTGATTAGGTAGAGCTGCCGAGTGCTCCGATTTTTACCTTCTCACAGCAGCCTTAGGCCAGGCCTTACCTACAGAGGCCGCACGCCAGGGAAAACCCAGTTATTCTGCGCCACAACCCACAGAAGTCTGGGAAGGCCCAGGCCCAGGAGGGGGCCCTTCACTTGCTCCAGGCTGATGCATACCCGGGACTCTAACAGATAGCTGAAGCTATGCCTCCAGACTGGGGCAAAAGTTTTGCTTCTCCTATCTTCTCCAAATGCACTCCAGATAATAAAAGCAAGCCTAGATAGGAATCGTTAACATCAATAAAACTTTTACTATATGCCAGACGCCAGCGCTGCTGGGCCACACTCATAACAACCTCGTTTAATCCCCACAGGGACGTACGAAACCAGTCGTACCCCCATTTTACAGAAAAGGAAACAGGCTCTGAGAGCTTAAGTAAGTTTCTTTGACTGAGAAGTCCACAGGTTTAGACACTTCCTACACTCTAGGTAGTGGCTCATGGGTGCAGGCCCCAGCCATGGGAAACTCAGCCACAGACATGCTGCTTTCCTTTGGCCTGGTGTTTCTTGTACATCATCGGAGGGTCTGCCCAGTTTTCAGCCCCTGTGCACTCCTTGCCACTGTCAGGCAGTTCCCCTTGCAGATCTCTAGACCTCAGGGCACCAGCCAGGCTAGGAGAGCTCAGTTCTCTCTACCCTAGGAGTTACTTTGCTCCCTGGAGCTGCAATGCAGCCCCACCCACCAGTGTTCCAACATTCCTGCTGATCACCGGCCACCATCTTTGGCCTGGTTCCCTGAAGCTGGCCATTCATCCTTTCAGTGAATATTTACTAAATGATCTGTGACAGGCACTGGGCAGGAGACAAGAACAGTGCCTAGCACCGTGGCTCCTATGTACTTGGCTCCCCATAAAAATTTTTTTTAAATGAATGAATAGGCACTGCCATGCTCCATAGACAACAGGCTACAGGGGAAGACAGATCAGTAAACAGAGTTAGAACCCCAGTGGTGAGTTCTATGACAGGCAGAATACAAGAATTTCTAAGAGCACGGCATAGAGTATCTACTTGGGAAGACTTCCGGGAACATTTCCTGGAGGAAGCGGGGTTTAAACAGAGGCCTGAGGCATGGCTTGGTGAGCCAAGTGAAGGAGGATGAGGCAAAGGGAGCATGAGGTTTATAATGAGGAAAAACTCCACCCCACAGATGGAATATAGGGAAGGACGCCATTTATGGCAGGCCAGAAGTATTCAGGAATTTCTGTAACATACACTGAGCTTCAGCCAGATGGAGGGTAAGGACTGTCAAGCTACGATTCATTCTAGGCAGTTGAAAAGCCCATTCAAGGAGCAGGTGGAAGGGGCCAAAAGATCCCCATGATCCCTGCTAGCTCCAAGTTCACCAGCTGGGGACAGCGGTGGGTGCAGTCTCTGATGATGATGGGGTCGGGGCGGGGGGGGGGACAGAATTTGATTCTGCTAACACGTCCAGCAATGCCCAAGAGATGTGCTAGAAAAACCGGGTTACCCCCGTACATGGCCCCCACTAAGACCAGCTGGGCTTATTTAAGAAATTGTCATTGTTCCAGTTAAATCTGAAGATCAAAGAGGCCACTTGGCACAAAAGCGAAATCCACAGGGCATCTGTCCTGGGCTGAAGCTCCCTCCCTATCTCCACAGGTTGCTAATGCTTTAACAGGACAAAGTAAAGCTACAGTAAATATAAACTTTTCCCTCCTCTCTTTGTCCAGGCCCAAAATATTCAAACAGACCTTGTAACCCATCTTGACGCCCAGTGTTGAACAAACATAGGCCTTCTATAAGAATGAGCAAACAGGGGATCATGACTTTCCGTCTACAGAGATCAAGCAGGTCAAAAGGATGCTGGTATGAGGGATTAGGGCAAATGTCCCAGGATAAGTCAACCGGATGGCCCAGAGGACAAAATGGAAGGGAGAAAACTTGCTAATTTGTACTCTTAAGATTAGAAGCTGTTGAATCTCTCAAATAATTGCTTTTTTAAGTAGGCTCCATGCCCTATGTGGGGCTTGAACTCACGACCCTGAGATCAAGACCTGAGCAGAGATCAAGAGTCAGATGCTTAACTGACTTAGCCACTCAGGCGTCCCTCAAACAATTCTTAATAAGAAAATAACCCTAGGGCATAAAACTATTCTGGAGATGAAGAATATCCCTACTGAGTTGTTGTTTTTTTTTTTTTTTAAATATTTTATTTATTTATTAGACAGAGATAGAGACAGCCAGCGAGAGAGGGAACACAAGCAGGAGGAGTGGGAGAGGAAGAAGCAGGCTCATAGCGGAGGAGCCTGACGTGGGGCTTGATCCCACAATGCCGGGATCACGCCCTGAGCCGAAGGCAGACACTTAACCGCTGTGCCACCCAGGCGCCCCCCTACTGAGTTTTAAAAGGACCTAGAGGCAGTTAATGGAAGATTGGACATTGCACAAAATCAAGTCAATGACTCTGAAGAACAGATTAGAGGGCTCTAAAACTCAGAGGGAAAAAAATGAAGGAAAAACAAAAGATAAGCAGATAGGAGAAGAGATTCAAGGAATAAATGTGCATATAATTGAATCCCCAGAAGAACAGAACAGAGGAAAAAGATTCAAGGGAGTGACAGAAATTGTCACTGAACAGGGGAAATATTTGAATCCAGGGAGTAAAATGATTCCTTGACTATTAATTAAAATCGGTGAAAAAATTAATGAAAAATCTCCAAAATCTATATCTTTTAAAAAAATTTTTGGTGAAATTTTTAAAATTTGAAACATACAGAGAAATTCCTGCAAGATCCCAGGCAGAAAAAGCAAGTTACATATGAGTAAGGTTGTCAACAGACTTCTAAGATTTAGACACCACAGTCATGCTACAGAAACATGCAAGATTGTGATCCATTTATATACTTGTGAAACAGAAAAAAAAAATCTAGGGGCACCTGGGTGTCTCAGTCAGTTAAGCCTCCAATTCTTGGCTTCAGCTCGGTTTATGATCTTGGGGTCCTGAGATTGAGCCCCATGTCGGGCTCTGTGCTCAGTGCGGAGTCTGCTGAGGTTTCTCTCTTCCTCTCCTTCTGCCCCTCCCCTCACTCACTCTCTCTCTCTTGCAAATAAATAAATAAACTTAAAAAGAAAAAAAGAAAAAAAAATCCGGCATACAAGAGTTCAGAAAAGATATCACCTGTATATACCTTTCCAAAACAAGTTTCATAACGAATTTCTCTTGCCTGGGAAACAATACCAAATAAAACTCCCAGGAACAGGAGTGACAACAAAAAAGCACATTAGGAAAAGAGAGATACAGAATGTGGATCTAAGAAAAAGTCAAGGAATTTAAACAATACTGATCAGGATTCAAAACCTTTATTTGTTATCTAATGCCACTTAACAAATTACCCTAGAACTTAGTGACTTAGCAGCATTTGAATTGGTAGATGGCCCTTCCCAAATATGAGGGGACATCATCCAATCCACTGAGGGCCAGAACAGAACAGAGGAAGGAGAATCCAATCACTCTGTCTGACTCTCTGTTGATCTGGAACATTGGACATTGATCTTCTCCTGGGCTTGGACTGGGACTGACACCATGTGATATATATATACATATATTTATATACATATATATCATATATATAATATATATTTATATACATATATATATATCAATACATCAGAGAGAGAGAGAGCACACATGGGTAGGGGGGAGGGGCAGAGGGAGAGGGAGAAGCAGACTCCCCACTGAGCAAAGAGCCTGATGTGGGGCTCGATCCCAGGATCCCAAGATCATGACCTGAGCTGAAGGCAGATGCTTAACCGACTGAGCCTCCAGGAGCCCCAGTAACTTATTCCTAATGAACAGAATGTGGCAGAAGTGATGGCATATGATCCCGAAAGTTACATTATAAAAGACGTTGCTGCTTCTGCCTTGTGCTTTCCTGGATGGCTTGCACTGGGGGCTAGTCAGCTGCTATGTTGTATGGAGATTCAAGCAGCCCCGGGGAGACGTCCACGCGGGGAGGGCTCAGGCCCCTCACAAACAGTCGGCATGAAGGTGACAGCCATATGAATAAACCAGCCCAGAGATGGATCCTCCAGCCCCAACCAAGTCTTCAGATGACTGCAGCCCCAGCTGACATCTTGACTTCAACTTTGTGAGGAGCCCCGCCCTGGAACCGCCCACTTAAATTCACGATTCATGCAACCTAGGAATACGATCAATGTTTGTGGTGGTTTAAAGCCACTGAGTTTGGGGATAATTTGTCACATGACAATAGCTAGCTAACACTCTTATCACCCTGCGACATGCTCTTCCCCTCCATACTGTGTTTTCAGTGCCAGCCACATGGACGCGTACAGTGCAGGTGAGTGCGACATGCTCTTCCCCTCCATACTGTGTTTTCAGTGCCAGCCACATGGACGCGTACAGTGCAGGTGAGTGCGACATGCTCTTCCCCTCCATACTGTGTTTTCAGTGCCAGCCACATGGGTGCGTACAGTGCAGGTGAGTGCGACATGCTCTTCCCCTCCATACTGTGTTTTCAGTGCCAGCCACATGGATGCGTACAGTGCAGGTGAGTTATCTTGACGGCCGCAACCACATCTTAATCAGCCCTTCTCCTGCCACTGGATGTCTAGGTTGTTTCCAGCGTTTTCTGCCATTACGAACCATGCCCCAATGAACAAACCTGTACATGCTTCCTTGTGCACATGTGGAAAAGCTTTTTAGGCAACAGGCACTAAAATTTTTCTGGAGAGTGCTCATCTGTTTTCCAAAGTCAATATCCCCAGACAGTCTCCCACTCGCAGTGGGTGAGAGCTCCATTTCCCCCCGCATCGCACTGATACGTCAGACTGTTGAACTTGGCTTTGCCACTCTGAGGAGGGAAAAGAATCCCACTGTTTGAATTTGCATTTCTCTCATAAGCAGTGAGCATGCCCGCTCAGAGTCTCACGCTATTTGGCCACCCTCTCCCGGCGTTCGGGAAGCACACCTGGGACCAGAGTCCTCTCCAGCTCTGGGCAGAGAGCTCATCAAATCACCCTCAGGGACCTTCAGCTCCCAAGGGATCTCTCATGAGCCTCCATTTCCTGGGCAAATTCTCTTCTTTGTCACTGGCCTGATGGAATACCTAGAAGTGCCTCAGTCAACCAGCCATTTCCAGGAAAGAAGCAGACTTCAGATAGTGCTCTGGACTCACCCAGTTCCTGGACTGGGGGCTGGTGCACGCCCCCTCTTCCCCTCAGGAAGCGTGGCAGCCAATGGCAAGGGGCAGCAGTCAGCCAGGCACTGAGCCAGAGTACAGAGCCTTCCACAAAAAAACACCCAAGAATTCTGCCCTCTGGAGGGTGGCCCAGTAGTGCAAAGGGGACCAGGGAGGGAAGAGACAACAGCAAGCTTCCCAGGGCAAGCATCAGGCACCTGCCAGGGCCCGCGTGCCCCTGCTTATACCCTGAGGACCTGGCCAGTGGGAACAGAGGAACAGGGACCTGGCCTCAGATTTCCCTCAGAGTTGGGCTGTCTTTCTGGGGCCCCAGAACCCTGTCTGCCCTCAGCCTGGTGCACACTACACTAGCTACCCAAGATGGCCCCCCACCGTGCTAGTTCTTTCCACAGCTTCAGGAACACTGTTCGGCGTCTGCAGGAAGATACACTCTTTATCAGCATAAAGTCATCAGCAAGAACCTTCACAATTTTCGCACCCACGTGCCCCTGCACAATTATTTACCACCCACTGGCGATTTCCAATTTAAACATATTAATTGTAAGAGGAAGCTTTATATCCCTACCCAGCATCCGTTGCCAAAAAGAAAAGGCAACTGTAGACTATAACAAGAATAAACAATGTTAGTAAGCTCTATTAACACCATCATCTGCTCTCTGGAAAACCGGAGAAATGTTACCGACCCACTAGCATCAAATCGAGATCTTTCTCGGTGATTCAAAATTGTTTGATGTCTCCAAGCCACTCTGTGAGAGCAACCGGTAGCTTCTCATCAGAATTTATTTCTATCTTCTACAGCAATAGGGTAGTGGCTGTCCTGGCCCGTCTTGTGGTTTAGGGTGGCCTGGGCTCTTCTGAGGAGAATGTGAGCAGATGCCGCTTTCTACCAAAGATTTCTGGGTCTTTAGGTGCCTCTTTCTTGCTCCTTCCCCCTTCCAGCTCACCAGGCTGGTGAAGTCACATGTGGAAGACGACAGAGTCACTGCTCTGAAGGACCTCGGGGAAGAGCTGCCTCCATCCCTGCACGGCCATCAAAGAAATCAACTGAGCAAGAAATGCATTTTTCTTTCATCGGGTCTGTTTGTTGGCCATTTAGCCTGCTACAACCCCGAAACCTACAACCTCTGCTCTCAGTGACACTCATTCCACAAAAGGAAGCAGCGTATTACAATGATTAAGGGTGTGGCACTGGATGGGGCGTCTGGGTGGCTCAGCCAGTTAAGTGTCCGACTCTTGATCTCAGCTCAGGTCTTGATCTCAGGGTCACGAGTACAAGCCCCACGTTAGGCATGGAGACTACTTAAAAAGGAAAAAAAAAAAAGAGCATGGCATTGGATGTAGGTCACATCTGGGTTTAACAGCTGGCCCTGCTTCTTACAGATGTGTGATTTCAGCATGGTCAACTAGCCTCACTGAGCCTTATGCTGTAAAATGGATTGAACAGGGACGTCTGGGTGGCTCAGTCAGTTAAGTGTCTGCCTTCGGCTCAGGTTATGATCCCACGGTCCTGGGATTGGGCCCTGCATCGGGCTCCTTGTTCAGTGAGCCTGCTTCTCTCTCTGCCTCCCGCTCCCCCTGCTTGTGCTCTCTGACAAATAAATAAATAAAATCTTTACAATCAATCAATCAGTAAATAAAATGGATCTAACAATCATGTCTCTCACATAAAGTTTTTGTAAGAATTAAGTGAGAAAGTGTCTCATGTATTTTATTTCTTCAGCGTACCTCCGTTCTGCTCTGTTTGTACATTTTAAGGTTTCTAGGTGTCCTCTAATGGATGAACACATCTAGTATGATAACGTTTTCCTTTTCCTTTGTTCCCCCCCTTCTTTTCCTAGAAAGCAGTTGTTATATAAACGGTGTGGGTGGCATCTTGGAAGCAAGGAAATATGGTAAATAAAGGTCCCAATAAGTGTCCAATAAAGAGTAGCTATTGTTTTTTATTCTTACATATCCACCAGACAGTGCTTCCAGAATGATTCATTTGACCATTAACCCAGAGGTTGCAAACAGGAGGCCTGTCCACCAAATCTGGCCCAAGGGTGTGTTTTGATTGGCCCATTTCATTTGAAAAAATTGCTGAGCTGTGAAAATGGAAAGGTTTCACAGAGCAAACTGGATTTCTGAATTCTTTTTAAAAACAATTCCGGAAAATCTGACTTCACTGGGCCACATTCTGGAACGCATTGATCAGAAGCCAATTCCCCGCAGTACCCACCACTTCTTACGTGATAACTGGCCATCTCATTTATTTAGGTACCCCACTTGGCTCCTGCTGGCATTTGACTGTGGGACCCCTGCGATAAATAGCAGTTATTGAGGGACTGACATCTGTTCTTTCGCCAGCTTGGTTGACTTGGGGCGGGGGCAGCATTGGTGCTGCTGAATACTTGATTCAGTGTAATAGACCTGAAGAGTCCAGATACAGCGGGCAGAGCCTTCCATTGTTAGGGGAGACGATGAAGAGGACCTGTTTTCTTAATCGCACGACTGGTGTGGCAGTCCCTTTTAAAAAAGCTTGGTTTTGGGGGCACCTGGGCAGCTCAGTCGGTTAAGCGTCTTTTTTTTTTTTTTAAGATTTTATTTATTTATTTGACAGAGAGAGACAGCCAGCGAGAGAGGGAACACAAGCAGGGGGAGTGGGAGAGGAAGAAGCAGGCTCCCAGCGGAGAAGCCTGATGTGGGGCTCGATCCCAGAACGCCGGGATCACACCCTGAGCCAAAGGCAGATGCTTAACGACTGAGCCACCTAGGCGCCCCCAAGAGTCTAACTTTTGATTTCAGCTCAGGTCATGATCTCAGGGTGATGAGATAGAGCCCCTCAATGGGCTTTGTGCGTTTTTTTTTTTTAAAGATTTTTTTATTATTTTTATTTATTAGAGACAGCCAGTGAGAGAGAGAGAGAACACAAGCAGGGGGAGTGGGAGAGGAAGAAGCAGGCTCATAGCGGAGGAGCCTGATGTGGGGCTTGATCCCATAACACCGGGATCACGCCCTGAGCCGAAGGCAGACGCTTAACGACTGAGCCACCCAGGCGCCCCTAAGCGTCTAACTTTTGATTTCAGCTCAGGTCATGATCTCAGGGTGGTGAGATCGAGCCCCTCAACGGGCTCTGCGCTGTTTTAAGCTGTGTTTAAGATTCTCTCTCTCCCTCTGCCCCTCCATCCCCCCAAAGAAATTAAAAATTTAAAAAAAGAACTTTTAGTTTTCTTCATTGAAGTATAATAACCTAGAAAAAGAAAAGCACGCACAGCATAACTATGCGACGTGATGGATTGCCACAGACGAACACAACTGTATGAGTAACACCCAGCTCAAGAAAGAGAACATCACCAGTACCCACCAGAAGTCTGCCTTTCTGTCCCCTTTCAGTCACTAACACCCCTCCTCCCCACCCTTTCCCCACCAAGAGTAACTACTACCTTGACTTTTAAAGCCATAGACTGGTTTCTATTTGGCTTCTTTCTTTAAAGGCATAGGCTGTTTCTGTATTTTACGTATATGTAAACATAGAGTGTATACTACACGACCTCTTTGCTCAACATCAGGTTTAAGGTCATACGTGTTGTTGCGTGCATTTGGAGGGGGGTCATTTTCATTGTTGATAGTATTTCCATGGATGAATATACCACAATTTTTTTTATGTGTTCTGTTAATAGGCATTTGGTAAACTCCACTTTGGAGTAATTACAAATGGTGCTGCTATGAATATTCTAACACATGGCACTCATTAAATACAGAAGTAAATACACACACCTATATTTGTACGTATGTTTTTTCCTTTGCTGGGTATTTCTGCCGAAAGTGGAATTGCTGGGTCACAGACTGTGCATAAGGCCAGTAGACTAATGTGATTTTCCAAGCGACTGTACCAATTTTACTCCTGCCAGCAGGGTACGAGAGTCCTCGCTGCTCCACATCCTCACCCACAGCTGGTAATTCGTATCTTTCACTTAAGCCAGGCTGGAGGCTCTATAATGATAACTCGCTGTGGTTTTAATGGATATTTCCCTGACGACTAAAGATAGGGAGCACATTTTTACATGTCCATAGACCATGCAGACACTCTCTTTTGTGGAGTGACTATTTTTCTGTTGCCTTATTCTTCTCTATTGGGTTATCCATCTTTTTATTATTAATGTGTAGATCTTCTGACTACAATTCCTTTGTCAACATTTTTTTTCCCAGTACTGTTTGCCTTTTCACTCTCTTTATGGTGTTATTTGATGGACAAAAGTTTTTAGTTTCAATGTGGTTCAATTTATTTATTTGGCTTTTTAAATCTTGGGGTGGTGGTGGTGGTACTTTTTGTGTTCTGGCAGACCCTTTCAATTGTCTGTAAATATCCATTTAAAAATATGTAAATATTTCATTTAAATATGTAAGTAGGCATTTAAATGTGTGATTATGTCATTTAAATATGTAGGTCTGTCACTTAAATATGTGGGTGTATGTTATTTGAATATGTAAATACACACAGCCAAATGTGTCATGTGAATATGTAAATGTGGCATTTAAATATGTAAATATGTCATTTTTCTGTTGAGATGAGCCCAGTTCCCTGCCTCCCTTACAGATAAAATGAACAGATGACACAGCTCTAACCACTGAGATATAAATATCTTCTGGGAGGGGGAGAGTTCTGGGAAGTTTATGCTCTCCTAATAAAATGAGTCAGCTGTGACTATACCTCCCCGTCCCTCCATCTTGTGCCTTGAATGCAAATAGGATGTATGGAGCTGGAGCAGCCATCTTGCCACCATGAGGAAAAGGCCGAGAGAATGGTAATGACATCAACCCAACATCAATGAGCAGCTAAACCAACACTAGTCCCTGCTTTTCTGGACCTCTTGTTATGTGACATAAATAAACTCCTACTTAATCACTTTCTGGGAATTGTAGCCACATTTATTCCTAACTGATAACAACACAGTCCTCTATCTCTCCCTCTAAGCCTTCCCATTACCTCTGCCCAGCTGATCTTTTAAAAATCTGGCTGTGTGGCTGTTCTCCCTCCAATCAGATGCCTTTAGCGCTCTTTATCCTGGCTTTTAAGGACCTTCAAAAGCTGACCACAGCCTCTATCTTGAACTCTGTCTTCTTTTCTTTTCTTTTCTTTTCTTTTCTTTCTTTCTTTCTTTCTTTCTTTCTTTCTTTCTTAATTTTTTAAAAGATTTTATTTATTAGAGAGAGAGAGCATGAGTGGGGAGCAGAGGCAGAGGGAGAGGGAGAAGCAAACTTCTCAGTGAGCAGGGAGCCCAATGCGGGACTCGATCCCAGGACCCCAAGATCATGACCTGAGCTGAAGGCAGATGCTTAATGGACTGAGCTACCCAGTCACCTCTCCATTCATTTCTGATTCACACAATTCACTACTTCTATTCTTTATTCTCCTTACTCAATCCCACTTTTTCTCCTCTGCCTGGAATGCCAAGAGCAACATCAAAGAGTGCTAAATTCTATAACCCACTGGAATATTATTCATATGTAAAGAGAACCAAGAGACATTTTCAAATATGGAAGAACTCAGGTATTAGAATACTGTGACTCATTCTGGAAAAATTTACTTGAGGACACACAATGCAGCCAACTGGAAGATAAACCAAAATGAAGAACAGATGCATGGGAGAACGTCTAGTGTGAAAGGACTGGTATAACACTATACTCCAATGAACACAGAACTAAGTCTACTACCAAAAACAGTGCAGTAACTGTTACAAAGAAAGAAACATCCCCATGGTAATTATTTAATTGTATTCAACTGGGAATATCACTCCTAAGATATGTCAAACAAAACAGATAATATATTTCATATACAAAGAGTTCTTACAAATCAATAAGAAATATATAAACAAACGAGGACATTCCAGAAAAAAAAAAAAAGACTAAAACATATACCAAAGATGTTCAACCTTATTAATAAATAAGTTTAAGTTAAAACAAGCAATAATTTTTGTTCAATGTCACCTATTGAATTGGCAAAGAATAAAATCGGGTAAACCCAGTGTTTGTGAGGATGTAGAGGAATGAGCAGCATGATCGGCTGTTGGTGGTTCCATAAATGGGCATGACCTTTGTGGACCACTCTGCACATTCTCTAATAAAATATAGAACATGCAAAGAAAAGCGCTTCAGACATCACCAGCCCGTGCCCATCAAAGAAAATGACATTTTTAGGGTACCTGGGTGGCTCAGTTCGTTAAGCATCTGTCTTCAGCTCAGGTTGCTCTCTTTCTCTCTCTCTCTCAGAAATAAATAAATAAATAAATAAATAATCTTTAAAAATCACATTTTTTAAACGTTCATAATACGATGACTACAATCCCCAGCTTTCCCAGATAGCAGAAAGTGCAGTTTTCCCTCACTTCCATCCTGGGCTCTCCAAGGAATGCTTGGAAGCTTCACTCCCACATCCCCTGCCACTTCCACCAGCTCGTCTCTTGCTCTGAACTACTGTCTACCCAGCACTTTGCCGTTCATCTTCAGCTGTCTGTTCTGTGGTCCCCACACCATTTTAATTACAGACACAGGCTTCACCTTAACTCTAACCTCCTTTCAAAGCCCAACAAAGATGTTTGAACCAAACTTAACTGAATGCTTGCAGAAAAGCAGAAACACAGCCCAGAAGGTGCCTGACACAGCCCCTCCACATAATTGTTCCTGGGGACCCCAAGCCCAAACCCAACGTGGGTGTTTTCTAGGTCCAACAAACTTCCATGGGGTGAGGCGCAGCCCAACCCCCTTCAAACAGATTTCCACTCCTCTCTCTTGAACAGAAGATACTTCTTTTCCTACCATGCACAGTCCTTCAAATGCTTGATTTGTTTTATGATGACAACGTTCTGCTTTACGATCAGAAAAACATATACACACATGATAAAATGGCATAAGAAAAAAAAATCTATCCAGAAATTATAGGTGGATCCAACTAATAAACACAGTCACGATTCTGATGGCCAGAACAGACAGTTCAGTCGAAGAACACCCCTCCTAGAGCACGCCTCGTTCCTGTCTGGGTGTGCCGCATGTTACCCTCAATAAATGTTTGTTGAATGAATAAATTAATGTTGATTTCCCCCCCCTTCCCAATCACCTTATGAGATAAAGTCCAGACTCATTTGAATGGATTCCAAGTCTTCACATCCTGGCTTTGAAGTCTCATCATTCTAGTCTTGCCACTCTGCTGTATGCACTGGGTCCTTCCTGTGCCGTCTGAGGCTACTCTCCAGGCTCAGACTGACTCCCACTTCTGCCTGGAAGTCTGACCAGCCTCAGACATCCCTTGCCCCCCCTGCCTACAGCCACCCCTCCTTCCTTGAGCCATATACCAGCTTACTCTTCATCACACTCATCTTCTGTCTCGGGTCTTTTTCTATACGTGTAAATCTTGTCTTCCTAAGAAGATACATCCCGGGGGGTGGGGGGCGAGGGTGGGGAGAGTCCTCTCCTGCTTCCTTCCTCCCACCCAGTTAGGGTTCAACAAATAGTGATTGATTCCTGAATTCATTATTTGTCTCCTTCTATTCATTGAATCATTGACCGTCTTAGGCTGGATTCCCCAGAAGCAGATCTTGGGACCTGAGATTAGGATTTGTGTGAAGGTGATTTATTAGGACGTGTCCCCAGGGGGTTGGGGGAATGTGTAAGAGAGTAGAGGAGTAGGATGGGGAGGGGAAGGGGGTCAGGCAAGGGTGTATAATCAAGTAAAGTCACACAGAGCTGAAAGGTGGCTCAACCCTCCAGGGGAGCTCTAGGGACAGTGTGGGTCACAGCTACAATTGTCACTTCAGGACAAAGGAGCTGGAGTATCCACCCCCCCTTTGGTCTTTGATTAAGGGCTGTCCCTGGGGCATGAAAACTTTTAAGCATTTCTGGTTCTCTAGAGTATGCAGGAAAAGCCAGTTCTGGCAGCCTCAGGGCAGCCCTCCAACAAAGAGAAAAAGGTACTGGCTGTTGGGACTGAAAAGACATAGGAACCTATAATGCACAAAAACATAAAATCATCCAAGGGGCATGGACGGCAGACCACATCCCCACATTGTGCCAACAGACATCAAGAGAATAGCTATTTACACTCTAGACACTGTACGGAAGTTGGTGAGACAAAGCCTTAGCCCTCAGGAGTCAAGTCTGGAGGTCCTGAAGGGGCGACTGTCACACATGAATCAGTCCTGTCTGGGTTCTGGAGAAGTGTGAGCGCAGAGGCAGGCAGGAGCCCAGAGAGGAGGTAGACGAACTACCCCTTGATTCCCGGGCCTGACTTCAGATCCTAAAGAATCAGTAAGGAGAGAAGAGGGTATTCCTAGCAAAAGGAACAGCGTGTCCAAAGCAGAGAAGCAAAAGGACACGTTTGTTTGGAAAGGGGGAGTAGTTTGCCATGGCTGGAACACAGGGTGTGGGAGAAAGGGAGCACTCTGGGGGCTGGGGTTGTTCAAGAGAGCCAAGCTGAGGGGGAAGAGTTTTTTCACCGTGCAAGGTGGACAGTGAGATTTTAAGATGTCTGGCTATGATTAGAGAGGTGTTTTAGGAAGAGGGTGGGTGTATAAACCACATTCGGGACACAGGGTGTTCTAACAGCCCAGCATCCATGACTCCATGCAGAGGATTCCGTTTCGTACTGGTCCAGGACTAGCCGCACCAGACTAGGTGGGTGAATGAGTCGGGTCTGGAGCTGTGTGTCGGGGGAAGAGGGGACTGGAACAACAGACACACAAGAAAGAGCCAGGATATGAAGACACAAAGAAGGGTTTCTGAGGACATCAGCACCTCTAATCCAGCAGGACACGTAAATATGAATATTCTCTGTTTATGAATATTGGTTAATTTCAGTAAATTCCCTTTTTCTGGCTTAAGCCAGTTTGAGTCAGGTTTTTGTCACATTAAGAGTCCCTACTAAGACAGAATGTATGTTTTATAAACCAAAATACGAACAGACAAACCCTTCCAGATACACAACCAAAAGAACTTCGTAAAGTTCTTTTTTACGGCGGGGGGACTCTACCATTTATGTTGAATTTAAAGAGGTCTCAACCTCATGACATAAAACTCTGAAAAATATTGGACAGTTTGGACCAAGCTGAAAGGAATGCCACACACAGCCCTTCTTCCCCACTCCTGAGCTTCCCATAAATGGATTAACGTCCGAAAGTCCTGTCACTTGCTTGTTGGGGAAGAGAGCAGATGCTCAGAGAGGCTTTGAGAAGGACAGAAACTTGATATCTGGTCCCTGCGACACTCATCAGTGGCGTTTGGATTAGAAGAGGAAGTCCCTGCAAAGTGGTTCCAGGTCCCCTACCTCATATCTCCCTAAAGGGGGGTGCAGAACAACACTCTGGGCACTTGAGGGGTGTGATTCAGAAAACAGATGGTTTTCTTCTTCTTTTTCTTTTCTTTTTTTGTAAAGTAGGCTACAGGCTCCATACCCAGCGTGGAGCCCAACGCAGGGCTTGAACTCATGACACTGAGATCAAGATTTGAGCTTAGATCAAGAGTTGGATTGGGGCACCTGGGTGGCACAGTCTGTTAAGCAGCTGACTCTTGGTTTCGGCTCATGTCACCATCTTAGGGTCTTGGGACCGAGCCCCACGTTGGGCTCTGCATGCCTGAGACTTTCTCCCTCTCGCTCAGCCCCTCCCCCCTCTAAAAATAAATAGAATATTAAAAAAAAAAAAGAGTTGGATGCTCAATCAACTAAGCCACCCAGGCGCCCCCAGATGATTTTCTAAATACAGGGGACTTTGCCACCCAAATGCCCATGAAGCCATCCACAGCTTTGGAGAATGTCACCAAGATGGTGTTCAGAGGAAGCCATCTAGCCTTAAATGCTTTTATTGATAAACAAGCAATTCTAAAATAACCGAACTATGCATTCAACTCAAGACATTAGGGAAAGTAAAACAAAAATCAAAAGAAAGCAGAAGGAAAAAATGTACAAAATTACGGAAGTTGGGGAAAGGAAAAGGAATAGAACAGAATTGGTGAAATCGAAAGAGCTGTTTATCTAAAAGGACTAGTCAATAAAATGATGCGAGTGTGCGTGGGCACAAACTCCTTCTCTCTGACCTACCCGAGGGGACACCCTCCGCAACAGTGGGGAGCACACTGTTGAAAAACGCGACAACTTGGATGAATTTCAAAGAGAGTATGCTGAGTGACTAAAGCCAATCTCAAGAGCTTCCTAACTGTATGATTCCCTGTATATGACATTCTAGAAAAGACAAAACTACGTTGATGAAGAACAAATCGGTGGCCACTTCGTGAGTGGAGGGGAAAGACTAGAGAGGGGCTTCTGAGGGAGTTTGCGTGACAGAAGTGTTTTATTTGTGGTAATGGTCACATGAAGATGTGTATATATGTACGTGTGTGTGTATATATATATGTGTGTGTGTGTGTGTGTGTGTGTGTGTTACAATTCATAGATCTGTGTGCCCAAAGAGATGTACTTTCAAAATGTTTTAAAGATTTGTTCATTCATTTTTAGAGAGAAAGAGCAAGCAAGCACAGGGAAAGGGAAAGAGAGAATCTCTCAAGCAGACTCTGCATTGAGCGTGGAGCCCAACATGGGGCTTGATCCCAGAACCCCAAGACCATGACCCAAGCTGGAACCAAGCGTTGGACATCCAACCAACTGAGCCACTCAAGAGTCCCTTTTTATAAATTTTATAAACTTTACTTATATAATTTTTAAAATAAATAAGCAAAGCAGTAGAGTGGGTAGTGCAGTTCTAAACGAAGAGATGAATGGAACTGGAACCAGTCCAGATACACAAGGCTGTAAAAATACAAAAACATGGCCTCCCGGGAGACGGCTTGCACCACAGTGTGAACGCACTTAACACGACTGACCTGTACACTTCAGAACGGTTAAGATGCTAGATTTTATGTTACGTGTATTTTGCCACAATTTTTTAATAGGTGGCCTTACATTGACAAGTGTTAAAGTCGGGAGACAGGTATTGGGGGGATCATGATACCATTATACTACTTTTGCGTAATTTGATATTTTCCACAATAAAAAGTTTTTTTCTTTAAAAACATGGCTTTTCAGATCGGTGGTGAAATGCATTAAAAAAGCACAGAGACATTGACTTTTTGTTTAGGAAAAGTAAGATCTCACCTCAAATATTTTAAAAGATTGGTCAGCTTCTGGGGCTCCTGGGTGTTGTAGTTAGTTGAGTGTCTGACTCCTGATTTCGGCTCAGGTCGTGGTTGGGTGGTGGGATCCAGCTCCACGTGCAGCCCCCCACTGGGCTCTGTGCTTGGCAGGGAGTCTGTGTGGGGTTCTGTCTCCCTCTCCCTCTGCCCTTCCTGCTCGTCCTCTTTCTCTCTGTAAAATAAACACATATAAAAATGAAATAAAATAAAATCAGTGGGAAAAAAAGATCAGTTAGCTTTAAAATTTTTTACATAGGAAAAATAAAACCATGAAAACAACTGGAGGGCAGCGGGAGGGGGCAGTCATGTGACCTGGGAGGGAGGAAGGACTTATAAAGCCTAGAAGGAAACCCAGAAAACATAAAAGAGGAAAAAGTGATGGATTTGGTGACAACAATTCAAGCTTACGTATGGTTAAAACACCGTCAACACCAACGTGTTATTAAAAGCTCAGCTGTAAACTGGGAAAAACTACTTCCCCGAGGCCCCGTCACCAATTACGGACTGTGCCTGGCCCCTAGAGGTTTCTGAGTTTGCTTCCTGTGGCAAAAATCTTCTGTTCAAGTCTTTACCTTTGCTTTTCAAGCCCCTAATCTGAGAGATAGGAGCTCATGATAATTAGGGATGAAAACCCCCAAATGTAGCACATGAAGAATGGAGGGAGACACCCCTGTTGCTGTTAATGACGTCAGGTGCAGACCCAGAAGAATAAAAGTGTGTATACTGGGGCTCTCCCAAGGAACGTCCCATGCCTCAGTTTGTCCATCTGTACATGGGGCTGATGATGGAGCCTGCTCTGCCTGGTGGCCCGCAGCAGGGTCAGAATTAGAGAAACATTAGCTATGCATTTCGATGGGTGGCATATGGGTTTATGGATGACGGTGGTGGTCCCGGTGGGAATTTATTTTCTTCTGTGTCGATTTCTGTGATTCGCACTAGACAATGATGAGGATGACTATTATAATCAAGAAAATGTTACTTACACTTGGTTTTGTTTTTGTTTTTGTTTTTAAAGAGGTGACTCAGAGATGAACTGAATGTCTGGAAGAGAGTTCAAAGAAGGAAAAAACCAGGATGCTTGGGCTAGTTTGTAGTCTTTGGGAGTATGGTTCCCTCCCCGGATTCCTTATCCCAGGTGCATGTAGGGATGAGTAGGGTACCTGCCCCGTCTGCGGAGGTCTCCTCTATGAGGTGTCGGAGACAGAGGGGCCGGCAGCTTGATAGCGCACCAGGTAATGAGTGGCAGGATGCAGGGGAGTATAGAAAGTTACTACCTGAGTAACTAGGGAAGGTCGCCTAGAGGTGACATTTGAATTCACTCTTGAAGGGTGAGGAGGTGTTCCCAAGTAGGGGTGGGGGTGGGGAGGGAGGGTCCCGGAAGAGGAAACAGCATATGAAAACGCACACAGGCACAGGAGAGCATGGCCAAGTTGGGGAGAAGCAAGACATCCAAATGGATTCTTCCAGGAGTAGGGGAGCCGACGGGGCTAGAATGGTGGGGTGAGGGTTGTGAGGGTCTTCGAGGGGTTTTGATTCACCCTACGGTGAAACAAAGCCTGGGATTTATTGGTGCAGAGACACCTTTCGTTCATTCCATTTCCAAATATTTATTGACTGCCTCCTGTATTATTATCCCTTTTCCCAAGTGTTCTGTTGCTCCTGTAACAAACCGCCACAAACTTGGTGGCTTAAAGCGACACAGATTTATTATTTTACAGTTCTGGATGCCAGAAGTCTGAAATGGGTCTCCATGGGCTAAAGCCAGGCCGTGGGCAGGGTTCCGGAGGTATACAGGAGAATTCGTTTCCTTGCCTCCAGCTTCTGGAGGCTGCCTGAGTTTCTTGGTTCGTGCCTTCTTCCATGTTCAAAGCCAGCAACGCCCAGCAGAGTCTTTCTAATGAGGCGATCTCTCTGGTTCTGGACTCTTCTGTTACCCTCTTCCCCATTCGAGGCCACTCATAATTACACTGGGCCCACCCAGGGAATCCAGGATAATCGCCCCCATCTCAAGGTCCATTGATTAGCAACTTTAATTCCGTTCTCAACCTTAATTCCCCCCTGCGACGTGACATAACATATTCACCGGTCCCAGGGATTAAGACGTGAGATCTTTGGAAGCCGTAATTCTGTCTGCCACGCAGACCAGTCATGGGACGCTGTGGAAGAGGACCAACCAAGGACATGGATAGCAGAACGTGTGGATCACAGGGGGCCTTCGACACACACACCCTTAGATTTCCAGCTCGAGCCCCTTGGTTGGAGTTGATGGGAGAAACACTACCGCCTTGGCTCAGATGCCAGTGGAAAGTAAAGCTCAAGTTGGTTTTCTAGTCATTTCTATGGTCTGCTCACGATGCTTTGTTTCCATCTTCTTGTTTGCCAGCTACGCCAAGGTCCCCTCCAGAGTAAGATTCTCATGGTGCTGGGCATAGGGGTGGGGAGGTTTCGGTTTTGGGCAACTACACCACCACCATCTGGTGCTTTCTCATTACACCTGGCTTCTTAAAACCCAGGACAACTGGGAGAGTCCTAATGTGACATTGCTCTTCCCATCCCTCTCCCCCACCCCAGAGTGGGTAAATCTATCCTTTGTTCTGCACAGTGGACAAAACAAAATAGGACACAGAAAACAGGTGGTTTTTAAGGAACATCCAATGTTTGGGACAACTAAGGTGAGAGGGTTAGGGGGTGCCTGTTTCAAGGTGACAGGTCCTGGGTGTCTGATTTCTCATCCTCATGTCACCACTGGTCTCATGATGAGATGTGCCCTCCCGCCGAGGGACCAGAGGAATGTTTTCCACTCTTACCATCCATTTACGCCGGCTTCCAGCTGTATTTTCAACAGGAGGTTTCTGGTTGTGCAATAAGCATCTTAGGATGTAGAAACAGGTCAGGCAGCAGGTAAGGTCAGCTTAAGGTCATTTAAGCTGGTTGCAGGCAACTTCTGGGCTATTTGGTCCACACCAGAGCCCCAGCTATCAAAATAAAGAAATAAACAAATAAAAGTTTTTAGAGATTTTATGAAAAAATAAAAAAAAAGGTAGATTAAAAAAAAAAAAACTTTGATACACTCCTTTACCCCACTGCCAATACCCCAGATCCATAATCAAGACCTGTCGCTTTAGTTCCCTAAACGGCCCTAGTATCTGTCCTCTCTCCACCCTCCCTGTTACCACCTACTCCCAGATGCCACCATCCTACCTGGACTCCAGCAAGATCCTCCCAGCCAGTGGCTCCGCATCCTTTCTGCCCCTTCCCGACCTGTCGTGTTCACAGCAGCCTAAAGATCTTTTGAAAACACAAAGCTGCTTATGGACCTCCCCCTCCCCCAGTATAATGTTTTTCCACTGTTCTTAATCTAAGACTTCAGTCCTCACAGGGCCTGCAAGACCCTTTATGGTTGAGTTTCTTTCTCGCTTTCTTCTTCTCATTGCTCCACTCATGGAGGCCATCTGGGGGTGCACGCTCCACGCTTCCCGTCACGCCCCCCACTCCAGCGTGCATCTGCTGGCTTCCAGCTCCGGCTTGCTTTTTGCCTGAGTGCCTCCTCTGGTCTCTGAAACTGCTTGCCTACCTGTCTCCCACCCTCAGCGGCCCCCAGATAATGGCTGATGAGAGCGGGGTGTACATGCCCAGGATCGTCACCTGGGTGGATTGTTCTGAGGTGTGTGTGCCCCCAGTGTGTCCCAGCAGGATTAAACCCATGCCCCACAGTGATCCCCAGCTTGAGAGTTGTGATGATTAACTTCACGTGTCTATTATGGCCAGCCAGTGGTACCCAGTTATTCAATTAACTACCAATCGAAGTGTGGCTGTGAAGGTGTTTGGTAGATGTGATTAACAGTTGACTTTTTTTTTTTAAGATTTCATTTGTTTATTTATTTGAGAGAGAGAGAGACAGAGAAAGAGAGCACAGGTGGCAGTAGGGGCAGGGGGGAAGCAGACTCCCCACTGAGCAGCAAGCCCAACTTGGGGCTCGACCCTAGGACCCCGGGATCATGACCTGAGCAGATGCTTAACCAACTGAGCCACCCAGGTGCCCCAATCAGTTGACAGCCTAAAATGCAAAAACTGAGGTATCCCAAAAGAAATTCTGCCTCGAGCCCGCGGGAACTCCTGCCTGAGTCTCCAGCCTGCCAGCCCACCATACAGAGTTAGGACTCGCTAGCCCCATATTCGTGTGAGTTAATTCCTTCACATGAATATCTTTACATCTCTATCCATCTCTATCTATCTATCTATCTATCTATCTATCTATCTATCTATCTATCGTCTATCTGTCTATCATCTGTCATCTATCTCTCTCCTATGGGTTGTATTTATCTGGAGAATAAAAACCGATACAAGAGCGTACCTCGATTGGCTGCCTTCCCTCCTCTGTCTCATTTCCCCATTCCCCTACTCTTCCACCTCCCAAATAAACTACTTGCACCTGAATCCTCTTCCCAGGGTCTGCTTCTGAGGGCAATCACTCTAAGAACCTTCTTCAGTTTCCCGAAGGTGCCATGCAGGGTGACCAACCCATCCCAGTTTGCCCACGGGTTTCCCAGTATTAGTTATGAGGGTCCTGTGTCCCAGGAAGTACCTTCCCTCCTCCACCCATGCCCCCCATCCCTGGATAACTAGAATGCTTTGCCCATGAACTGTCCCACTCTCCAAACTGGAAATCTGGTGCCCACAACCCTCCCTCCCACCGACCCACTCAGCCTCTGATAAGCAGAATGGCCGGTCACCCCACGCCCTGGCTCCCATTGTGATGCCTTTGCACATGCTGTTCCCTCTGCCTGAAAAAACTTCCTCCACGTCTCTGGTTCATTTCTACCCATCATCCTTTCAGGTCTCCCGCACATGTCATCCCCCCAAGGAGACCTTCTCTGATGGCCACCCAGGCCAAATCTCCCTGTGGAGCTGCTCTGAGCACCACGAACTCCCTCACAGGTTTCCTATGGCATCACTTCACATTCATAGAAACAGCACTATCTTATCCACGTCGGTCTCATGCACTGGAGTGTGCACTCCCCTGGAGGAAGCTCTTACGTGAGGGGCAGTCCACTGTGGCCATAAGAGGGAACACAGGAGAGGCTTGGGAAAACAGATTTTATTCTGTCACAGTCCCAGAAAGAGCAGGCATGCCATGCCTCGAAAGGCTAAATGGGGAAGGCTCAGCATGGTCAGGAGACATAGGAGCAAGGGCAAGTCCGGCCAGGAGTGGCTAGTTTGAGTGGCCCTTAACTGTAGGCTTGATTCCTAGTTGCATGTATCTGGCCCTGGGGTGATTAAGGCCGAGGAATACTGCTTCCTGGGCTATATGGGCCGGATAGAGCAGATATGGCTTCAGATTCATTAGTTTGTATCTCAAAGGCATGCTTGGGGCTGAGCCCTTTGCTATGTCTAAGAATTGTCTAGCTCCACGAAGGGCAGTTATCCCCAGCCAGAAAGGCTTTCAAGATATCAAACCATTATAATATACCCCCCCAATATATATATATATATATATATATATATATATATATATGTAATTGATATTTGGCCCATGGTAGCCATGCAAAAAAATATGTGTTGAATGAATGAATTTCCAGGACAGTAAAAGGTCTAATCCATGTAACTTCCTTCCCGTGGCTCTCCTGTGAAGGGTATTGATGATCTGGGTGGAGAAATGGAATCAGAAGGAAATACATGGGAAAGACCTCAGGAGGCAGAGGGGAGAGAGACCAGGAGGACAAATTTTTCGAAAATTTTTGCTCTTATACAGGTGATATTTCAGATAAACAAAAGACAGAAATTACTCAATCTGAACAAGAGAGAGAAAACAGACTGGAAAAAAAAAATGGGCAGAGCTCCAGCACTTAAAGGAGAATTAACACCAATTCTACATAATCTCTTCCAAAAAGTAAAAGAGGAGGGAATGCTTCCCGATTATTTTATGAAGTTAGTATTACCCTGATACCAAAACCAGAGAGAGACAGCACAATGAAAGACAACTACCCCTCATGAATACAGATGCCAAAAGAATGCAACAAAAGACCAGCAAAAGACTTCAACAATATGTAAAAATAGATACACGCTATGAACAACTGGGGCTTGTTCCAGAGATGCAGTCCTGGTTCAATATTCAAAAATCCAAGTAACCTACCGTACAAACAGGTTGAAGAAGATTAAAAAATCACATGATTTGTGGAATTGATGTGGAAAAAGCATTTGCAAAATTCAACACCCATTCATGATTTTAAAAAAATCTCAGAAAACGAGGTATACAGGGGAAATTTCTTAACTCGATAAAAGACATCTATAAAAACCTACAGCTCTCATTAAACTTAATGGTGAAATGCTGAATGCTTTCCCCCTGAGACCAGGCAAAGATGTCAGAATCATCGCTGTTGTTCAACATAGTACGTTGTAGACAGTGCAATAGGGCAAGAAAAGGAAATAGATCTCTAAGGGTAACACAAGGGATTTTTGTGGTGATGGAAATGTTCTCTATCTTGGTGGTCAATATCCTAGTTGAGATAGTGTAATATAGTTTTGCAAGATATTACCATCAAGGGAAACCAGGGTTTCTCTGTCTCATTGATTACAACTACATGTGAATCTACAATGATTTCCAAGTTAAAATTTTAACTTAACTCTAAAAAATACTAGTACCTGGGTCCTAGCTCAGACCAGTGGAATTACAGTCTGTGGCTATGGGTCCTAGGCATCGACATTTTTTTTTTTTTAAGTTTCTCAGGTGATTCTAATATACAGCCAGGACTGAGAGCCACTGATTTAATGACACGTGATCAATATTTTTCTAGGTCAGATATTTCTATCCCATAATTTTTACTGGCAGCATTGCATTTCAGCATGTACCAGAGTTTGTCTAAACAATACCCTACTATTTGACAAATAGGTTGTTTCCAATGTATTGCTATTATAGATAAATATCCTTCTAGATTAATGTTTGGACACACCTATCATTTCCTTTACTAGCACATGAATGTGTTTAAGGCTTTCTGTCTATCTTGCTAAATTGCCACCCGGAAAGGTTGAACAATACCACTGGTTTATTGTGTATTTTTTCCCAAATACTTGACAATAAAAGGTGGCATCGTCCTTTAAAACCTATGCTAGATGAAAAATGTGTCTTTGATGCTTTAATTTACACTTTGGAGGTTGATTTTTTTTTCATATGTTTATAGTCTGCTTTGTGAATTACCTTTGTGAATTACTGGTTCACATACTTTCCCGGTTTTTCTATCAGAGTATGCCTCTTCTCCTATTTATAAGAGCTCTTACAGAGAGTAATGGAAAGATATTAACCCTTTTCTATCATTTATGCTGCAGGTATTTCCCCCAGTTTTTCAATAGCCACTTAATTGCAATAGTGGTACTTTTTCCCATGAGGAGGCTTGTAATTTTATGTAAACAAATCTATCAGTATTTCCCACAAATGTCCACATGGAAATTTTTTATGGCTTACTAGCAAAAATGTACAGGAAATCTTTTTTAACTAAGAAATTTTATTGAGAAGGATCAAGTTGTTGTTGTTTTTTTAAAGATTTAATTTATTTGACAGAGAGAAAGATAGCCAGTGAGAGAGGGAACACAACAGGGGGAGTGGGAGAGGAAGAAGCAGGCTTCCCAGCAGAGGAGCCCGATGTGGGGCTCGATCCCAGGACTCCAGGATCACGCCCTGAGCCGAAGGCAGATGCCTAACAACTGAGCCACCCAGGTGCCCCAAGATTTTTTTTTTTTAAGTACGCTCTACACCCAACGTGGGGCTTGAACTCACAACCCTGAGATCAAGAACAGTATGCTCTACTGACTGAGCCAGCCAGGTGCCCCTGAGAAGGATCAAATAATGCTTGATGGAGAATCAGTCCATCTTGCTAAATAGAACACAAGAATTGTCAAAACATCCCCACTGTACAAAGATATGCCAAACAAAACTCCAAAAGAATTCTTATTTCAGAGCAGTAAGGATGCAGATTTGACCAAGAATCCAAAATTCATCTGGAAGACCAAAAAGATAAGCATGGACTAGAACAGTCCAAAGAATAAAAGTTGTGAAAGGGGCTTTGCCCTCTAGTAAAAACCTATTATTAACGACAATAATTAAATGGTGCAGTATTAGCACAGAAATAAAAGTCAGAGTAAGAGAGCAGATGGCCCAGAAACAGACACAAGTAGATTTAGGGATTTATCCTACAATCAAGTTGATGTGAAGACTCAGACAACAAGAACATGGGGTATACACGCCACGGCATCTTATTCAGCCAGGAGAACGAAAGAAACCTGATCCAAGTTCCCACAGTTAGTAATGGGGGCAGCAGTCTTGCCCCGGAGTCTGTCCTTCCTACCACAGGAGGTGGTGTTGAGGCTGGCAGGTCTGTCGTCATCGGGGGGACACGTCTGGGCCCCTGCTCTTGGCCAGGCTGCAAAGCCTGGGAGAACTACAGGACGGCCAGAGCTTCGTGGCAGGCTGGCCCTGGAAGGTTCGTGACCTCCACTTATTAAACCCTTATGGCATATCAGGCATGGGCGCTAGGTGCCTTCCGGACATGACCTCGTTCCATGTTCACGCCCTTTGAGGAAGATTCTGTTAGTACCCATGTTCACCAGAGGAGGAAGAAGTTGAGGTTCAGAGGGATTAAGGAACTTGTCCAGAATCTCACGGTAGGAAGGGGTGGAACCAGGATAATCGTCCAGATCAGTTCTGCTAGAGCCCGAGTTTCCACACTGTTGCGGTCTTTTACGTTTTTCCTTCTCTTCCACCCCTGGTAAACATCTTGTGATCATTGTGGACTTGTTGTGTTTGGTAGGTTCTCTTGCATGAACTTTCTCCCCTTCTATGTTTACCCACGTTCGCAGGGTGATTTTACATGGGGGTCATAAACGGAATCGTGTTGTGCATTTTTAGTGCAGTCTTTTCTATTCTTATTTTCTTGGTGCACCCACCCTCTCTCATCCTCCTCTTCCCTCTGGCCCCTCCCTGGTAATCTATAAAAATCAGCTGTGTGACCTTCTAGAGTTTTCTTCATTCTTATATAATCCTTCTCTCTCTCTTTTCACATACACGTGCACACACACACACACCCCCTCACCCCACCACCCCGTTTCCAACGGCACCTCTACTTCCCTCATCCTGACTCTCCCGCCTTCCACTTACAAGGACTCTTGTGCTTACATTGAGCTCCCCCCCAGATAATCCAAGATAATCTTTCAAGTTAAGGTCCTTAACTGAATCACATCTCTAAAGTCCTTTTTGCCATGTAAGGTAATAGATTCTGGGAATTAGGATGTAGGCATCCTGGGGAGGGGGAGCCCTTATTCAGTCCACCACACAGAATAAACCGGTAAAAGATAACTCCCCTCTACCCAACTCCCAGGTCTCTACTCCCCACCCCTCTACCCCTGTCCTGTTTCCAGTTTTCTGATGTGTTTTGATTATTTTTTCGCAAATGTTTGCACAACATATACCCCTTTACATACCCCAATTTCTTTCTGCTAACAACATATCCTGGTGATTGTCCCTGTTGCCAGAGCCTCAGCATGCAACTGGGAGAGTTGAGAGTTATAAGACTGGAGAGGAAATCCAGTCCGGCAGAATGGGATGTGACAGCCACGAGGCAGACAGCAGGCATGAGAAAACCAGGCCGCGTCAGGGATTCTGACAGGTGGGTGGAGGCCCAGGCCTGGGAACAGTGGCAATACGGGGAATTCCAGGAGGCAGACTGGCTTCAGGGGCTGTGTCATCTGGGAGCCCCAGCTACGGGACTGGTCCAGAGGCGGGTCCGGGGTGTCGGGAGAGGAGCCTGGCAAGATGCAGGAGGAATCCCAGTCCTGGGCAAGTGACCAAAATAGGCATTCAGGAACAGAGAACTCAACAACCATAAAGCAATTCCACAAATATTTATTTAGTGGCTGCAACAAGCCAGGTGCGGAGCTGAATGGCAGCTTACACCGAGGACGAGACAGGCATGGGCCATCCCCATCTTCCCACAGCTCCTGGTTAGGTGAAGAGACGGCCAGGTGAGAGGCTGTTGCTTTTCACTCTGCTAAGTGCTGTGGTGGGAGGGAAAGAATTCTATGGCAGAATGGGGGTGGGGAGGGCAGAACAATTCACCCAACTGCATTTATCAGGCTAGGCTAACTGCGATAATAAACAACCCCTAAGTCTCAGTGACTCAGTACGATCAAGTTGATTTCTCACTCATGTTACAATTAAGTGCTGGTTGGGGAGAGGGCAGGTGGGGCTCTGCTCCACACAGTCATTCAGGGATCCAGGCTCCACTGCCCTCCCATGGGGTGTCAGAGTTCTCCATGGGGTCGCCTGCATCCACCTGGCAGAGGAGGAAAAGAAAGACTGAAGGGAGGAGGGTGACCTAGGAGGTTTTTATTGATTAGGATTTGAATAGGTGTTCAAGCCGTGGCCATGAGTCACAAGGCCCCACTGTCCGCACGGGAGCCTGGGAGATACAGTCCAGCAATGAGCCCAATAAGTAAGAACCCCCCAGTTGAGTGAACACATAGCATTCTGTGCTGCACCAGACTTGGGAAGATAGGGAAAACTCCTGCAGGGCTGGTTTTTAAGCTGATACCTGGCGGGATGTTACATAAGAGCTACAAGATGAAGGGAAGAAATGAAGGAGATGAAGGAGAAATTGAGAAGGGCTGTGTTGCAGACCAGTATCACTGTCAGCAAGAATGCAGAGCCTGGCCGGCTCAGTCAGAGGAGCATGAAACTCTTGATCTCAGGGTCGTGAGTTTGCGCCCCACACCGGGTGCAGAAATTATAAATAAATAAACAAACAAACTTTCGAAAGGAAGGAAGGCAGGCAGGCATAATTCTTATCTTCCTTTAAGAATGCATAGCATTGACAATCATGGCAGGTGGAAGGAAAGAAAGTTCTGCTTGTCTAGAGGGCAGAAGGCAAGCCATGGTGGGGCTGAACCAGGCAGGTCATCATAAGTAGGGTTAAGGAATTTACCCTAAGAGTAATCAAAGCCAGGGAAGGTTTCTCAACTGAGGATCAAGGTGGCATTCTAGAAAAATCTCTCTGGCTTCTGTGTGGAGAAGAGATTGGAAGGGGACCAGAAAAGATACCAGAAGAGCAGCGGTCTGAGGAAAGATGGCAATGTGAGCTACGGGAGTGGCTGTAGGAAGAAGGAGACGGTTCCAGACATGAGGAAGTGAGACTATTAGAATTCATGATGGATTAGCTGTGCAACTAAGCAGAAGACTGGAATTGAGGACAAGGGCTGGATTTGCATCTCGGACAAGTGAATGGTCAGTGATTCCATGATTCCATTTGCCCAAGAAGGGCAACCCTGGCTGTTTGGAGGGTTTCTAAACATTGGGCTTGTTGAATTTTCGTGCTTAGGGGACATGTACAGAGGGATCCCTTGCAGGCAATTATCATTGGGTCTTCAGGCCCAATGGAAGAAATGAGCACACTGCATCATGAAAATCAAGAAAAGAACTAGTTTCATGAAGGTGTGAGTGGTCCACAGGATAAAGGAAGAGCTGAAAACCATCCATCCGTCAGGGAAGTCAGTGACATTCACGACAGCAGACTGCAGAGGACTGATGAGAAGGTGGGGAGTGGGAGGCAGATGTGTGGGCAGCTCAGTCGGGGCATGGCTGAGGAGGGAAGGGATTCAGGACAGTGTCTGATGGGTCTTTGATATGTTAGCCAGCAGGTGTTCTTCATTTTGAGAAGGAAGGAAGGAAGACACCTTTCCTTGATTATCTTGGCCCTTTGTAAGTTCTTTGGAACTAAAACACTATTCTGGAGAAAAGAGTGGTGAACCCCAAATTCATTAATTTAACAAATAACTATTAAACACTTACTGTGTGACAGGCAAGCACCTGCTGGGGGTTAGGCAAACGGAATTACAGCGGTGTCCCCAGCGTCCCCAGATCCCTGTCCTACTGAACTTGCATTCTAATGGGGCAGTACTCCTAAGATCTGTTTCTACTCACAACACTTCTGACACCAAATGGACGGGAGTTTTTTCCCCTACATCAACCCATTTTCCAAGTCTCTGGACACCTGCTGGCTGTCCTATCATTTAACTCGACTTGGGCACTAGCTACCTGGAATTAGCACAGACCCCACAGGTTAAGGACTCAGTTCCACAAGACTGCCCCACTTCAGATGCCTGTCATAAGTGATGGGTGTCCACAGTGCCCACATTTCTGTCCAATTTGGCTACAAAGTTGGGGATTCCTACAACTATCTGTCAGGTTTGATAACATCCTGGAACAGCTCACAAAACTCAGGGAAACGTTTTATTTCCATTTCCTAGTTTTTTATAAAGGATACAACTCTGATTAGGGCAAGGCATTGGGGGAGAACACTCGGAGCTTCCACGTCCTCTCAGAATGTGCCACCCCCCCACCCCAGCATCTCTATGTGTTCACCAGCCCGGAAGCTCTCCAAACCCCATCTTTTGGGGGTTTTTATGGAGGTCCCATTATTTAGGCATGGTTGATTAAATCATTGGCCATTGAAGATTAATTCAATCCCCAGCCCTTGTCTCCTCCCACCAGGTGGAGGGAGGGAATAGGGCAGAGAGTTCCAATCCTCTAATTCCCTGGTTGGTTTCCCCTGGCAACCAGCCCTGTTTGCCCACCAAGAGTCACCTCATTAGCATAAACTCAGGTCTGGTTGGAAAAGGCTAATTATGAATAAGAAAAAACACTCTTCTCACCCCATCACACTGGAAATTCCAGTGATGGAGAAGACATAGGAGCAGGGTTGGGAAGAAAAATCTGGTGTTCAGTTTTGGGTGATTATTCATTTGATGATTATTAAACATCCATGCGAGGCTGTCAAGCAGACAGAGAAATGTGTGCTTAGATTTCAGGGAAGATGCTGGAGATATTTATTTGGGAGTCTTCAGCATATAGCTAGCTCATCTTTAGACTTGGGATTGGTTGATATATAAGTTTCTGCTTCCTGGAAGAAGAAGCCAGAAAAAGAAATTACATTGTTACAGGAAAGTAAACAATCTTACCTGTTTCCCATCCAAGCTTGTGGAATGAAGTTCATAACTTCTCCATTAGAACTGGTTGCGGTTCTCTAAACCCATCCAGGCATGACCGAGCTGGAGCCAAGCAGGGTTAGGCTTGCTGGGAGGGCGGAGGAAGGCTGCAGAGCTTCCAGCTCTCTCCAGGCCTTCTGTGTAGCACCTGGAAATCAACAGCCCACTTTGTATCTTCAATAATGATTTGTCTGTCATGCCTGCTAGCATTGTTTTCGCCCTGCTGAGACTTGTCAGTTGAAAAGCCAAAAAGAACGCATCTGGCTGTTAGAGGAGCAAAACATTGCCAAACTAAGGGTATTTAGAACAAGTTTTCCATTGTTGGGGGTCATGGGTAATCAACTACGTCATCAACAAATAATACTAACAACTAATAATTAAGCCCTTCCTATGTGCCCAGCACTCTGCTAAGAGCTTTGTATTCATCGTCGCATTCTAACATTAAACCTGGGAAGTATTATTATATCCCCAGTTTTACATATATAAATAAGCACAGAAAGGTTAAGTGATTTGCATGAGGTCACACAGCAAGTAAATCACGAAGGAGGAGGCAAACTCAAATGTGTCTGACTCCAAAGTCCTGTGCTTTGGAGGAATAAAAACAGGAAATATCAGAAGCCTCCCATTCCACCACTCTGCATGCAGTGGCTAGAGAAGGTA
Source organism: Ursus maritimus (assembly GCF_017311325.1). NCBI lineage: Eukaryota > Metazoa > Chordata > Mammalia > Carnivora > Ursidae > Ursus > Ursus maritimus. Next base: position 21,542,445 of record NW_024424452.1, on the reverse strand, counting down.
TGCAGGTCTGGGTCCCACAACACCAGCCTCCTCACTGGCCCTTAGCCCAGTGACTGGCATATCACTGGTGTCCAGAGCTTGCTGAATGAATGAATGATTGAATGAACAAGCACACAAAAGAATGATTAGCATCACCACATTGCATCGTGCTTAGCAATCAGCAAGCCTGTCTCTCCAGCTAGGCTGTGAGCTACTGGACGGAACAGACACATTTGTACATATTTTAACAAACGGCGTCAAACCTACTGGGTGGAGTTTATATACAGTTAAAGCCCTGGACTCTGAAGGCAGCTCGCTCAGTTACCAACCATGCCCCCTCTTCTATACTCGCTGTGAAACCTTGAGCAACTTAGTCAACCTCTCCGTGCTTTTATTTCCTCCTCTGGAAAATGGGGAGATTAGTAATACCTATACCTTAAAGATATTTATCAAGATTAAACAAGACCTTGGTAATAGTAAGGTGCTCAATAAACATCAGATGTGTGTCTGAGATGCCAGACAGAAAGAAGTCCCTGGTTGTCCCCTGCTGGGGACAGGTACAGTTTGAACCCTGTAGCCTAGAGTAAGTAGCATTTCTGAAGGTGTATTATGTTCCAGGGACTGAGCTAAGCACCTTATATGCAGCATTGCATTTAATCCTTACAACAGGAATACAAGATGGGTACTATTATTATCCTGCACTCCTGATAAGGAAGACGGAGGCTGGGAGAGATTCAATTATTGGCGCAAGAGTCACAAAGCAAGTAAATGTAGATTAAGAAATTGGTATATGCTCCGTAAGGCTAGGAGCCAGGTCTATGGTACCGGAAAAACAGAAACGAACCAAGGCTTTCAATCAGAGGGAAGTTCACACAAGGAATGGATTACACAAATGAGCCAACAGCTGAGAAGCAAAGGAGGGGATGGTGCCTGTCTTCACAGCAGGGGCACGGGGAGCAGGTGGCGTCCCTCTCTGGGGCCACTGAAGAAGAGGCACTAAAACCACAGCAGGGGCTGCCAGGTGAGAGGCTAAGCCATAGAAGAGACTCACCGAACCTGGGAAGAGGGGAAAGGCCTAGCTCCTCCCTTTGTCCCACCATCCCGTCTCCTGCCAGTCCCTCCTTCTGCCTCAACGTAGCTGGAAGTCAGCTGGCCAGCTGGTGGTGGCACCTCGGAAATGTCATTTGCAAAAGATCAGGGAATGGATCTAAGATCAAACAGGTCGATGACCCGCATATTGTCTTGTTTGCCATTCGAACCGCAGCGCCTCGCATGGCGGTCGGCACATAGGAGACACTTCCTATATACGACGGAAAGACGGTAGGGAGGGGGGAAAGCGGATTGCTCTGAACCCGGAGGCAGCAACCTCAGATGCCTGCAGAATCCAGGCAGCTTACATAAAGGCATGGTGCAAACTGGTTATAGGATTATAGGATTGTGTCAAACCGGGGGGGCGTGCACACCCTTTCTAAATAAGACGGCCCTACAAGGCTGAAAGCTGGCACGCAGGGTCGGTGTTGCCAGATTGGCTGACTTTTCAGGAAAAACTGAAAATCCTCACCTGCCAGTTAAATGCACTTAGTAGATTTTTGTAAATGTCGGCAAAGAAATCAAATCCAGGTGAGCCTGGGACATCTCATTGGGCCAGAAAGGAAAGGGGAGCTTATCAAAAACTATTTAGGGTCATGGTCAAGTCAAGAGGACACAGGGCCAGCCTGCCAGGGCTCCCACTTGATTGAATTGGGTCATTTTTAAGCATCAAAAAGAAAGAATGAATGAGTGACCCTAGAATGGATCCCGGAACAGAAAAAGGACATTAGTGGAAAAACCGAAGCCTAAATAAAACTCTGGTGTTAGGATAATAGTAATGTATCGGGGCACCTGGGTGCCTCCGTCAATAGAGCATGTGACTCTTGATCTCGGGGCTGTGAGTCTGAGCCCCATGTTGGAAGCAGAGATTACTGAAAAAATAAAATCTTTTTTTTTTAAAAAGGTAACAGTAATATGTCAATATTGATTTCTCAGTTTTTTCAAAGGAACCATGTAACATTAAGATATTGTTAGGGTACCTGCATAAGAGCATATGGGAACTCTCTGTACTGTCTCTGCAACTTTTCTATAAATCTAAAATTATTCCACAACTCAAATTTATTTAAAAAAAATAATGAACGCAACTGAATGAAACACCTTGATGGTCTTTTCAAAGATCACTGAGTTCATGATACTGAGAGAGAACAAGAAAGAATTTGTTAGGTGGCTGTTAGATCAAATCTTTACTCTGAAAAACAGGTATTAAAGGGGAAGAAAAATTTTTTTAAGTGGGCTCCACACCCAATACGGGGCTTTAACTCACAGCCTGAGATCAAGACCTGAGATCAAAAGTTGAAAGCTCCACTGACAGAGCCACCCAGGTGCCCCTGAAGGGAAAGACTTTATTCTGCCCTAGTCAGTGAGGGGAGGAAGCTCTTCTTGACAGAATGATGCCTCCTCATAAATGATGAAGGGAGAATAGCACTAGAGTTTTATAACCGCGGATGAAATAATTGACTCAGGCAACATTATCATTAGATGCTGAAACCATGAGGTGAAAGGTTCAAGGAAGGCTGAATAGTCACGTGGTGCCAAATCCTCGGCCCACAGAGCTCTTACTGGTTACAAGTGAAGAAATAACTTTACAATGCAGGGATCGGCTTTTCACCGCCTGAACCCACTAATCAATCTTAGCTTCGCTAATGCGACAGCTGGTGACTCTGAGCCTTCTGGGGTGATGCAACAGGACACACACAGCACCACCTAGGAAGAATTCTTGCCAAAAATGTCTGGCCAAAATCTGATCAGATCTTTAGATCTAGCTTCTAGTGTACTGGAAATACAGGAGCAAGAGGGTCAAGTTAAGTACATCGCAAGAAAGCAATCAGACAAAGCCAAGAAGGGAGGGCGTTCTACCAGTAAGACAATGGACTTCGTTTCTCCAACAAGTCAATGACCTGGAAAAAAGGGAGGAGGAGAGAGAGGAGCGGCGATTCTAGGCTTAAGGAGACTTATGAGATATGGTCAGACATAATTTGTGGACTTTCATTGGGCCTGGTTTGAATCAAGTGTAAAAGACATTTGGGGGAAATGTGGATATGGAGGGATTCGACGAGAGCACAGATTTGGGGTTTGTTTTGTTAGGTGTTACAGTGGTATCGTGGCTCAGTAAAGAAGGGTGTGATTTTTTTTAAAGGACGCATATTGAAATATTCAGGGATGAAATGGCATGTTGACTATAAATACTTTAAAATACTTCAGCCAAAAAAGAAAAAGGAGATAAAGCCAATATGGCAGAATGTTCACAGTTGCTTTATCTAAGTGACGTATATAAGGATGCTCATTATATGAATCTCTCTGCTTTTCTGTATGTTTGAAATTATTCACAATAAAGAACAAAAGACAAGTGTAGGCTGAACAAGCATTCATTTATCTCACAAATATTTATTGAGCACCTACTATGTAACAAGCACTGATCTAGGCATTGGGGCTATAGTGATTGAAAAATGTTTTAAGTCCTTGCTTGCCTTCCTGGGATTATATCCAGTTGGAGAAGAAAGACAATCAAGAAATCAAGCAGGCAAACTATAACGTATGTCAAAGTAGAATGTATGACAAGTTCTACAGAGAAAAACAAGGGCAAGAAAATAAGGACAAGAAGAACATCGATATTGGGTAGATATCACTATTTTATGTGGGATAATCTAGAAGACCTGTCTGAGGGGTTGACATTTGAGCAGAGACCTAAAAGAACTGAGAAAGAGAGCCACTGGGGTACCTGGTCGAGGAGCAAAGGTTTAAAAGCCGTAGTAATAGCAAGTACATAGGCCCTAAGGTAGGAGCACGCTTCGGGGTATTCAGGAAGCAACAAGGAGGCCAATGAGCGTCACGTGGAATGAAAAGAGCGAGAATAGTAGGAGATGAGCTCAGAGAAGTAGTGACGAGGAAGGAGGGTCGAAATAATGGGGAAACTTACAGGCCATTCCAGCTCTTACTCTGAGCAAGATGGAAAACATGGAAGGAGGGACATGACTGGACTTAGGGGTTTTATTTTTTTTTTTTATGGAACATCTAAACATACAAAAGTAGAGAGAATAGTATATGAACACTCATATACCCATCACACAGTTTCATCACTGATTCATGCTGAGTCATCCATATCTTCCTCTCCACCCGAATAGATTATTTTGAAGTAAATCCCCGACATCTTGTAATTTCATTTGTACATATATATATATATAAGTATATATATATATATCTTTAAAACATAAGGTTCCTTTTAGAAAACCCACAACAAAACCATCATCACACCTAAAAAAATGAGCAATAAATCCTGAATTTTGTAAACTATCTGGCGTTCAATTGTCCCAACTGTCTTACCAATAATTTTCATAGAGTTTATATGAATCAGCATCCAAATAAGAATAAAGAATCACAATTGTTAAAAGAACTCTTGAATCTATTTTACTCTCTAGGATTCTCCTTCTTCGGTTTCACTTTTATTGAGATACAACGACATACAGCACTGTGTAAGTTTAAAGTGTAATCACAGCACAGCGATTGACTTATATAAATCGTGAAATACTTACCACAGTAAATTAGTTAACATCCATCACCTCATATAGACAGATACCGAAAGAAAGAAAGAAAGAAAGAAAGAAAGAAAGAAAGAAAGAAAAAAAGAAAGAAAGAAAGAAAGAAAGTTTTTATTTTCTTGTGATAAGAACTTTTAAGATTTACTCTCTTAGCACCTTTTAAATATACCTATGGCAGTGATAACTATAATCATCACATTGTACATTACATCTCTGGTATTTCTTTATCTTATAATTGGAAGTTTGTACCTTATGACTACCTTCCTCTATTTCCCCTACCCTCCACCCCCTGCCTTGTAATCACAAATCTGATCTCTTTTTCTAGGAGTTTGTTTTATTTTTGTTTGTTTTTAGATTCCACATATAAGTGAAATCATACAGTTTTTGTCTTTCTCTGTCTGACTTATTTACTTAGCCTAATGCTCTCAAAGTCCATCCATGTTGTTGCAAATGGCAGGATTTCCTTCTTTTTTCACAGCTGAATAATATTCCATTGCACAACTTCTTTATCCATTCATCTGTCAATGGACACTTAGGTTGTTTTCATGTCCTGGCTACTGAAAATGATGCTTCTATGAACATAGGGGTGCAGATGTCCCTTTGATATAATGATTTCATTTCCTTTGGATTTATACCCAGTAGTGAAATTTCTGGATCACATGGTAGTTCTACTTTTAATTTTTTGAGGATCCAGGATTCTCCTTCAAATCTATTTTTCTGTTTTATTTTTCTATTGAAAAAACTGGGTCATTTGTCCTGTAGAGTTTCCTACCATCTGAATTTCGTTGCTTATATCCCCATGGTACTATTTAACATGTTCCTCTGGATTTTTTCATAAATTGGTAGTTATATCCAGAGACCTGATCAGATTCAAATTTACTTTTTTGGGGGGGAGGGGGCAAAATTATTTCATTGATAATGTTGGGCACTTTTGCTAGAAGATGCGTAATGTTTGATTGCCCCTCGTGTCATTATATAAGCAACCAAAAATGATTTTTGCCTACATCTATTAATTCTTTAGAAGTGTCAAAGTGTTGACATTTCATTTTTTCCTTCTTTCATTAGCTGGAATATATATATATTCACATACCTATTCATATATATATATATGTATATATTCATATACATATATATATATGAAAAGTTTCCTACATCAGCTATTTGATTACCCTGCATAGGACAGGCAGAATACATGCCTGGCTCTTTCCCTTTATAAATTTTCAAAATAATGAATTAATTCCCTAGTCCATTCCTTCTCTATTGCCGGGTAACAAATTGCCAACATAGTGGCTTAAAACAATGCACATTTATTATCTCACGGTTTCCGTGGCTGAGGAATCCCAGCCTGGTTAGCTGGGTCCTCTGCTGCAGTCTCTCACCAGACTGTAATCAAGATGTTGGTGGGTTCTGTGGTCTCACAGAAAGTCTTGACTGGTGTAAAGATTTGGTTCTGAGCTCACGGACTTGGTTGGGGAGGGGATTACACAAGGGTGTTAACACTAAGAGGCGACCTGTGGGGGCCACCCTACGGTTGTCCTGCCACACCCAGCATCCTCCAGAGGTGACTGCTGAGTTTCTTTTGTTTGCTTAGTATGACCTGGATTACTTAAATCTTTTTTTTTTTTTTAAGTAGGCTCCACGCCCAACATGGGACTTGAACTCGTGACCCTGAGGTTAAGAGTCTCATGCTCTACTGACTTAGCCAGCCAGGCGCCCCAGTATGACCTCGATTATTAAAGCATAAAAGGATTATTCCTTGCTGCTATGTGGAAACTACAGGGCAGGGGAGCATGCCATAGGAATCCCCACAGCTTCATCGTTTGCTACCCCAATATTAAATAATATGTTTTAAACATCATAATGAGACAGAGACTGTGAGAACAAGCCCCAAGTGAAAAACATTACGCACCTGGAGCACTTTCTGTTGGCTGTTATTGTAAAACCGCATCTCCGACGGAGCAGAACCAGGATGCGGCCATGATGCGGCCCCGTGGCCAAGCGGGACTTAAAACAAGGGACCCTGGCTCCAAAAAGCACCAACGAGCTGCCTGACTTACCTGCCAATATCGACCAATCAAGAACGAGGCCCTTCCAACCAATCAGGACAAGGCTCTTCCAACCAATCAGAAGGAGGCATTCCCCCCCTTCCCCTCATTAGCATATTGGCGGGGAGTGGGATTCTGAGCGGGAACTTTCTCTAAATAAGCGGGGACTCCATGCTGTTGGTGCTGCGTCTTCTTCCAGCTGGAGCCCCAGTAAAGCCTGTGTCTTTGATTTTGGGGTCTGGTCTCGTTTCCGTCATTGTGGGGTCCCCAAATCTGACTCCAGTAACAGTACTATGTAAGAGTAGACATTTGGCTGCTGCCATTTTATTGTTGTTGAAATGGTTATTGTTCCATATGTGATTAAACTCTTAATTTTTAAGGCTACATAATTGCTGACTTTTTAAAAGCTGCCCGGCCTGTTGCCGCCTGTGGCCCCACACTAGCCAGAAGCGTTTTGTCTGTCAGTAGACTGAACCAAATGAAGGTCTCCTGTATTCTTTCCCAGCATGAACTGTGAGTTCAGGCCACTTCAGTAGCAATTAAGTAGCTTCAAAAGTGAATCTGACTCATTAAACACTCAGTTGTCTGAGAGGACTTGGTCCTAAATTGAACCCGCCTCTCCTATTCTTTTTTTTATTTTTTTAAAAAAGATTTTCTTTATTTATTTGTCAGGGAGAAGGCACAAGCAGGGAGAGCTGTGGGCAGAGGGAGTGGCAGGCAGAGGGAGAAGGGGGCTCCCCGCTGAGCAAGGAGCCCTATGCGGGACTCCATCCCAGGACCCTGGGATCATGACCTGAGCCACAGACAGATGCTTAACCCACCCCCTGAGCCACCTAGGCGTACCTCCTATCCTTTTTTTTTTTTTAAGTGTAAACAATGTTTATTAGGGTTTTTCAAGTTTTTATTTATTTTTTAGGGCTTTTCAAGTTTTTAATTACATGAGTGACATATGAAATACTTTTTTAAAGATTTACTTACTTTATAGAGAGAAAGCGGAAGCAGGAACAGCAGGGAGAGGGGGAGAGAACCTCAAGCAGACTCTGTACCACGACCCCCCCTCCAGAGCCCAACCCAGGACTTGATCCCATGACCCCAAGGTCACTACCTGAGCTGAAACCAAGAGTCGGATCCTCAACCGACTGCGCCACTCAGTAGCAGTGTTTCCTCCCTTTCATTCTAGAGGTAATCATGATGTACTGTATGGTGACTAACATAATATAATTAAAAAAATATTATTAAAAAAAAACAAACATTTCGGCATGTATTCTTGTAGAACTTTGTCTTGCATTTACATAAACATATACGTACTTGTTAAAATGAATTCTGTTGTTTTATATGGTTTCTATGTAAATAATGTTATATTTCAGGCAGTGTTCTGCAACTTGCTTCAATATCTTCAAAAGTGAGTGTGTCTGGGGAGGACAGGCACAGGACAGGGAATATAATCAATGATACTGGAATAGCATTGTATGGTGACAGACGGTAGTGGTGAGCACAGCATAACGTATATGGTTTTCAAATCGCTATATTGTACACCTGAAACTAATGTAACGTGTGTCAATTACACTTCAATAAAAAAAATAATCATTAAAAAAATAAAAGAGCATATAACAAAAAAAAGTGACTCTGACTCATTAAACACCCAATTGTTGGGGAAGACTTGGTCCTAAATTCTCTCACACCCAGCACATTATGTCAGCTACTCCTGAAAAATACACCCAGAACTTAACTACTTCTCACTACCTCCATGTCACTCACCCTAGTCCTTGCTTCAGCTCTTGCCTTCCTATGATCCATTCTCGACAATTCTTATAGAGTGAGTCTTTTCAAATTCTGGTCAGATACAGCCAAAATTACCAAGCAAGGTACTTGAGCAGATATTTGTACACCCATGTTCATTGTAGCATTATTCACAATAGCCAAAAGGTGGAAACAATCCAAATGTCCATTAGCAGATGAATGGATAAGCAAAATATGTCATATATACATACAATGGAATATTACTCAGTCTTCAGAAGGAAGAAAGTTCTGGAGCACCTGAGTGGCTCAGTTGGTTAAGTGGCCAACTCTTGATTTTGGCTCAGGTCATGATCTCAGGGTCGTGGGATCAAGCCCCATGTCAGGCTCCATGCTCAGTGGCAGTCTGCTTCTCTCTCCCTTTGCTTCTCCCATGCTCTCTCACTCTCTCTCTAAGGTAAATAAATAAAATATTTTTTAAGAAAAGGAAGAAAGTTCTGTCACGTGCTACAGCATGGATGAACCTTGAAGACATTATGTTATGTGAAATAAGCCAGACATAAAAGCACACATAGTGTATGATCCCACACACATGAGGTACTTTGAGTGGTCACATTCATAGAGAGAGTAGAATATTGCTTACCAGGGCTGGAGGGACAGGGGCCTGGCTCATTATTGTTTAATAGGTATTGTTTCATGGGTACATTATTGTTTAATGAGTTTCAGTTTTGGAAGATGAAAATATTCTGGAGGTGGGTAGTGATAACGGTCAAGCAACAACATGAACGTTCTTGGTGTCACTGAACTGTACACTTAAAAATGCTTAAAGTGGCAAATTTCATGTACATATATTTTATCACAGTGAAAAAAAATACGTTAAAAATTTTTCACTTAAGTTATATCACCCCGAGCTCTCCAAAGGCCCTCCACCTCAACGATTCAAGACTGAAGTCCCTACACTGGCCCTCCTCCATGTTTTGTCCCCCCTCCTAGCTTCCTCAAAGCCCCTCTTCTCCTAGTTCACTTCCACTGCAGACTGACCTCCTTACTGCTCCTCAGACACATCAGGCTTTTTCTCTGCCTCAGGGCCATTGCACTTACTGTTCCTTCTGCCTGATACATTCTCCCAGATATCTGCAGGGTTAGCTCCCTCACTTCCTGTAGGCTAACCATCCTATTTAAAATTCAACCTCCATCCACTCTCCTTTGGCCTGCATTTTTCTCTCCAGAGCAGTTATTACCATGTAGAAAAAAACTTTATCTTATTTATTGTCTGTCTTCCCTCACTAGCATGTAAGAGTATTAGAGTGTTTTCAAGTCTCCAAACAACCTGACCTTTCTCAGGATTCCTGGATGCAACTGAAAACCTCAATGGCAAAGTTGTGAAGTTTGTTCCCAGATCTTCTTCCTTAGGTCAAGGCCTCCCGGGAGCTGATTAAATTTTTTCTCTGGGCCAGTACAGAGAGAAAAATGGAAAAGTATGTGCTCCAAGCGACCAGGTGAGCCCTGAGCGCCAGTCTGGCTGTGCCCCGTGGGATCTGGTCTCTGTGGTTAGATTTCTGGGAACTAAATGAAAACTGCCAGGCTTGGCAGTGACCAGAGGCTTTTGAGGCTGGATGGAGGGCGAGGCCAAGCAGGGACAGCCGCACTCATATGCCCACAGGGCAGAGACAAGTGGGCAGGCTGGCTGTGCCAACATTGGGCACCATGGGAGTGGTTCCACGGGGAACCAGGGCCCATTCGACTGCCATGCAGCTGCCGGTGGCCCAGGCCAAGCAGCAATGGAAGACCTGTGCCACCAGTCCTCCTGACTGCTTATTTTCCTGAGAATCAGGAAGTTGATTTTTATGTGCTATTTCCTGACTTTTAAACATTGGCTCAAAATTGTTTTAACGCCATGTGGTCTGACAAAACATGTTTGAAAACTGGATCTCCCCCATTCCCCACACACCCCAGTCTAGGACTACCAGTTCACAACTCCACAGTTTAGCAAAAGGTATGAGAACATGGACTTTGGTTGCAGAGGGGCCTGGTTTTTCCACAGTTTGGACAAATTCCTCAACATCTGCAAATCTGTTTCTTTATCTGTAAAATGGGAACGAAAATAGAACCTATTTCATAAGATGGTTTGGGAGGATGAAGGAAACTTAGCCTACATATGCCTGGCAGGTTGTACCACAGTTCAATAATGCTGGTTACAGTAATTGGGTTGGGGGGACAGAGGGCCTGGGGGAATATTGGGGAGAGATAGAGGAACAACAAAAAGGACAGCATGGTGTCAGCTGTGTGTTGTGGTCAGAGGCAGGGGGGCACCGAAGCATGCTATGGCCTGTGGGAAAGAGACTGGAGATCCAGAGACTCACCTTTGATCCATGGCTTCTGATAAAGATTATGCCAACCAAGTCAGAGCTCCTGTGCTCAGGGCCTCCAGACCTGCAGGTGGCGCTGCACCTCTTAGAAGCTCTCTGTCTCAGAGGGTGATACAAGTCCCAAGCCGCCACTTGGCATTCTGTACTTAAATATGGTGCTTGTCTGTTTGAGCCCAACTGTAGGACTTTACATCTGTGCTTGTCTTAGCTTATCTTCTTAGCTTGGGGCTAGACATTCCAGACTGTCAGGATTCAGTAAAAAAGATGTATTAACTGTCCCTCCTGGTACCTTTTGTAGTTTGGAAAACATTTTCACCAGAATCAGCAGTCTTTTGGTTGCGAGTAACAGAAACCCCAACCCAAGACGGCTTGAGAAAAAAAGGGAAATCTATAGCTTCAGGCACGTGCAATGTCCAAGGGTAGGGCTAGCTTCAGGTTATGTTTGATGTGGGTCACAAGATGAAACTTGATGTGGGTCACATGATGGACCTAGATGACCTGTCATCTTTCCAGCTGGGATTCATTCTTCTTCAGCCTCTTCACAGCAGCAACCCCACATCTGAACAACTCAGAAGCCAGTGGTCCTCCAAAGGAAAAGTCCCCATATAGATTTTCATTGGCTATGGTTAATCTGACTTGGGTCATGTTTCCTCCCATGAATCAATCAACATCCCAAGAGGAATATAATGTGCTGATCACTGGGCTGGGGTTATATCAATCCCCAACGGGGTGGTGATGAATGAAATGAACATCTCAAAATATCTCAAAATACAGACTAGGGATGAGGAAGGGGTGATGACCCTAGAGTTAAATCAGGTGCAGCTGCCTGAAGTAGAAGGAGTGGATGATCAGTGCCTCACTCCTTCTGAAAAGAAAAAAAAAATTACCTTATTTTTTATGCAAAGTATTGTTTAAATAGTGGTTATAAAGCACAACATCTAACACCCCATTGATCACCAGGGCTGGCTTGACTGATCTTGGATCACCTTTCCTATCTTATCATCTCCTAGAAGTGCATTAACCTGATTAAAGAAAGCAGAAAGACTGTTCTCCCACAATAGTATATAAATATTTTATATAATGGGGGGTATTGGTACTTAGAGACCTCCCAAACCAGTGATGAATCCATCCAGACATGAATTCATCTAACTGTGCCATAATTCAGCCCACAGGTCTTCAACTAGAAAAAAGTTGTGTGTGGGGGCGCCTGGGTGGCTCAGTCATTAAGCGTCTGCCTTCGGCTCAGGGCGTGATCCCGGCATTCTGGGATCGAGCCCCACATCGGGTTCCTCCGCTGGGAGCCTGCCTCTTCCTCTCCCACTCCCCCTGCTTGTGTTCCCTCTCTCACTGGCTTTCTCTCTCTGTCAAATAAATATATAAAATCTTTTAAAAAGACAGGAAAAGAAAAGAAAAAAGGGTGTGTGTGTGTTTTTTAATTTGGCCAAGTGATCCACAGTTCTAAACACCTGGCAAAAGCCCATGTAGACATTCTCTGACATCCTTAAGACCAGAGCTCCAATCAAGAAAGGGAAAGAAGCAAGTTCAGTCTTCACAAATTCAAGGCAACTCTGAGAGCATAACTCTCTTTGTCCACAATTGCTTATAATACATATCTTAAAATTGGTTAGCCTAACATCAACCAGTCCATAGTTCTTAGACACCCCCAATGCCATCTCCTCCCACACTGGACATCATGACTCAGACGAACACATGTCATCTGTACAAAGCCGCCCACAGCAATACAGTCCTGGAGAAGACACACTGGCCAGGAAGAAGAAACTGGCCAGGAAAACCCAGGGTGTGAACCAAAAGAAAAACCCTCCCAAATGACCTGGATTGGGTTGAACCATATGAAATTGCCATTTTGTAGGTCAAAGAAAGTAAAATATTAACAATTTCATATGGTCACAACTGAATATACTAGGGCAATGGTTTTCAAAGTGTGGTCCCCTGACATATAGGTTTGGGGCAAAGACCCTGTCAAGAGAAACATGAGGTTGAAATTATTTTCATCATAATGCTAAGGTGTTATTTGCCTTTTTCTCCATGTTGACATTTGCATGGACAAAAAGCTGTGTTTGACAAAAGCATTGGTGGGTAAAATTATGTGAAACTATATTTCCTTCATTTATTTCAACTAAAAAACATAATGCAACAGAACAAACCAGAATCCAGCTGTCCTTTATTAATCCAGATATTAAAAGAGATTTGCAAAACTGTTAACCGATGCCATTCTCCCCACTAATATTTTTTTTTGTTATGGAAAATATTTTTCATAAGGGCATTTTAATTATGTTCACATGTAGTGGGTTTAGTATCTTTATATTTCAATGATTAAAATATTTTTTAAGTATCTGTTTTAATTTCTAATGGGGTAAGTATCAATAGATGTAAACTTTGTGAGCAAAAACTCTCTGGGGTCTTCAATAATTTTTAAAAGTGTGAAGGATTCCTGAGACCAAAATCTTTGAAAATTCCTATATGAGGATAATTTCAGAAAAACATGCATGAAACGAAGTGGAAACAATCAGCATAATAAGAAAACACATACAACTGTGGAGAGAGCACCGAGTTCAGAGACCACAGTATTTGTAAGAGAGACCAATTTTTTAATACAGCAAAGTACAAAGAATAATGAACCAATCACCCAGGGTCTCACCACCCATAACTAAAAGTTAACATTTTGTACTATTTGCTTTCAGTCTTTAAAAAAAAATTAATTAAACTTCCCAGCTCAAGGAGAATTCCTTTGGTCCCCATTCCATTTCTGAACTCTAAGGGAACCACTATCATGAATTCCAGTGGTTTTCTTCCAGTATATACAGTTATAAATTCCTTACAGTATTTTTTAAAATTTACTTGAAATAACTCAGACAGTACACATTAATCTGTGGCAGCTAAGTGCGCAGGCTCTGGGTTAAGACTGTCTGGGTTCAGCTCTGATGCTTCCTACTCGTGTGACCTCGAGCACTTACTGTACCTGTCTGTACCACTTTCCTCGTCTGTAAAACAGGGATGATACGGGTACCTACCCCATGAGGTTTTTGCGAGTTTTCATAGAAGTGCCTGGAACCACACCTGGCACAGAATTAACACTATGAAAGTGTTTACTCTCTATTATTCCAGTTTTCTTGCTTTTTTCCACTCCCGATTTTGAAGTCTATGAACATCCATATACATAGAGAGACTATGTCCTTGTTAAGTGCTGTATAGTAATCCATCGAATGAACATGCCACATTTTATTTTATTTTTTCTCTACTACAAATAATGGCAATAATATACTTCTTTCTACTTGTAGAGGTTCACAGATTTATAGTGTCAAAAATCTTCTTGGTTGACAATTTCTTCAGCAGGGCTCAACCTCTAGAAAGCTCGGTCTCTCTGATAGACAGAACAAAGCTCTCCCAAAGATGCCTATGTCCTCATTCCCAGAATTGTAAATCTGTTAAGTTACATGGCAAAGGGGAAGTAAGATTGCAGACTGAATTAAGTTTGGCAATCAGCTGGCCTAGAAATGGAGAGATTGTCCTATGTTATTCAGGGAGGCCAAATGCAATCACAAGGGTCTCTAGAAATGGAAGAGGGATGCAGAAAGGAGAGAACTAGGGGCGCCTGGGTGGCTCAGTTGGTTAAGCATCTGCCTTCGGCTCAGGTCATGATCTCAGGGTCCTGGGATAGAGCCCCTCAGGCTCTTCACTTAGCAGGAGACTGCTTCTCCTTCTCACTCTCCCTCTGTCCTCTCTCTCTCAAGTAAATAAATAAAATCTAGAAGGAAGGAAGGAAGGAAGGAAGGAAGGAAGGAAGGGAGGGAGGGAGGGAGGGAGGGAGGGGAAGAAAGAAAGAAAGAAAGAAAGAAAGAAAGAAAGAAAGAAAGAAGAAAAGAAAAGAAGGAAGGAAGGAGAGAACTAGACAGATGGTATGGGAGAAGGAGGCAGCCCCATATTGCTGGTTCTTAAAATAGAGGGAGGGGCCGCAGGCTAAGGAATGCAGGCAGTATTTACAAGCTAGAAAAGGCAAGGAAATAGATTCTCCCCTAGAGCCTCTAGAAGGAACACAGTCTTCCCAGTTCTTGATTTTAGGGGTGTTGGATCTCTGACCTCCAGAACTGTAAGATAATTTGTGTGTATTAAGCTGATACGTTTGTCGTGGTTTGTTACAGCGAGAGAAAAAGAATCCAGTCTCTCTCAATGGTGGGATGGAGAAGGCTGATTTTTGGAGTTTGCAATGGGTGTGTGAAATGAAAAGCCGCGCGTGGAGGATATCGGTAGGAAAGTGGCTGAGAGGATCAGCCTTGGAACCTTGACCTGTTAAAGAGAAGAGAGGAGGAGAAGACGTGAGGACTGGAGAAAAGGGGAGGGCCTGGCAGTGAGCAAAGGCTAACGCAGGGGTGTAGTGGGAGTCAAGGGAGGAAGCCCCGAGGCCCCACCGGCTTGGTAGGCAGTTCGAATTTCTAACGCAGAGGCGGGGCCTTCAGGGAATGACTGGGATCTAAGAGTGACCTTGGAGGGACAGGCTGAGTCAGAGAGAAGGAGAAGGTCAGTGGGAAAAAAGAGGCGAGCTAATTCCATCTCATAGGTCAGCTGAGGTTCAGGAACAGTTCGGGGAAATCAACTGCAGAAGCCTATCCCAGCAAAAGGCCTAAAATCCCCACCTTGCCCAGAGGGCAATCTGCCCTGGAGGGGGGTGTGGAAGTGACAGGCGTGCAATTTGCACGCGTGTGCTGCGTCTAGGTACACCGCGGGGTAGGACCGAGTGGTTAGGGTGTATGCGGCATGTGATGTGCACCGGGACAGGGCAATGACAGTGGTCTGTGTGGGGGACACGCGGGGGTGGGGGTCCACCTGCACATATTGTGGTATATGTGGGTGCCTTGGGGGTCCGGACGTACGGAGGGGGAACACGGGGCGCAGGGTGCTGCGGGTACGTGGGTGTGGCACGTGAGTACGCGTAAGTGTGCAGGACCGGAGCTGGGTGGCCGGGTCCCTGGACGGTGCCGGTGCCTTGGCCCGCGGTTGGCGCAGCCAAGCTCCGCCTGCGGGCGCTCCCGGGCTTCCCGCCCCCTCGGCCTGCTCCCTCCCAGTCCCCGTGGCCGCGCGCGCTCCCAGCCCCAGCGCCACAGCCACCCGGCAGCCGCCGCCGTCACCGTCCGGAGACACCGCGGGAAACAGGTATGACGGCGACCCCGGGCGAGCACAGGGGCCGCCCTGCCGTGGCGCCTTCCCCCGCGCTCCGTCGGCCGCGCCTCAGTTTCCCTCGCGGGGGCGCCTGGGCGCTGGCGGCGGCTCCGTGGGGACCCGGCCTCGGGGTGCAAGGGGAGGACTGCGGGATGACAAAAGCCCCCGGAGCCGGAGGCGGGGGAGGGGCAAGTCCCGGGAGGGTCGCGGCGGTGGAGAGGGCCGCGGTGTCCTGAGCGCGGAGGGGCGGGGTGAGCTGTCGTCCAGGAGGGTGACACCCGCGAAACTCGAAAGCGCCAACTCTGGCCCGGTGTCGCCGAGCAGAACGGCCCGACTTGAGCCACACAGCATCCCGGGACGGTGGGCCTCCGTTGGGCTCCCATTTCATAGACGGGGAAACTGAAGGGGGGGGGAGCTTGCCTGCGTCCGGGTGACAATTACGAGCCCAGAAGTCTGAACCCAGAGCCTGCGTCCTGGCCTCTCCTGTCAGCCACCAGAGGGGACCCCGGGGGTGGGTTGGCCCCCCCTTAGTGGCCCCCTGCTGGGGAGAAGGCCAGATCCCAGCGCCCTGCTGCCTCTCCCTCAGAGGGGCTCTGGCCTGGAGGCGTGACCCCTGGCAGGGGACAGTTGGGAACAGTGAGTGTGTGCAGTGGCACGGAGCAGGCCCTCCCCACTGCAGTGTGGAGGGAGAAACTGAGGCACAGACAAGTTTAGGCAGGAAGCAGCAGAGCTTCTCCCATCCATGAGAGGCACAACAGCTCCCTCACCTCACCCCCACCAGGGAGCCAGGTCAGGACAGCCAATGCCCACATTTGTCTCTGACAGCAGAGCCCTCCAAGAGTCTACTGGGGGACTTGTAGAAATGTTCCCTGAGGCCTAAGCATCCCTGTGGCCCCCACCTGGCATCCACCAGTGACTCAACCTACCTACCCACTGAACTGTGATTTCAGGAGGACACAGGGATCCATCCACACCCCCTTTGGCTATATATAACCTTCCAACCCCTGCCCTCCCTGCTCACCGAAGGTAACCACCTTCATAACTTGGGATGTTCCTTCTAGACCTTTCCCACACCTATGCAGTCACATATATGCATACCCACAGAACATACGTAAAATGCATAGTGACGTTGTGGGCAGATATTTAACAGAAATGGTATAATCCATCCATATCCTGCACCCACACCCCCAGTCTCCGGCTATCATTCCTTTGTTATCCATGTTGTGCATATAAATCTAACTTGGTCATAAAAATTCAGGGGCTGTTTTTTAAGATTTATTAATTTTAGAGAGAGAGAGTGGGGGGACAGCCCCACCCCACGGGAGAGGGAGTGCAGAGGGAGAAACTTCAGCAGACTCAGCGCTGAGCTGAAGCCCAGAAGTGGGGCCTGATTCCACTCCCAGCCAAAAGCAAGAGCCTGATGCTTAACCGACTGCACCACCCAGATACTCCCCCTGGGGGGGGGGGCTGTTTTTTATTTCAGCTTTTTCTGTAAATTGACATCTCTGGGTTAAGTAAGATTTTTGTTCTTTGTCCTAAACTAACTTCACAGGATCTGAATTTGTGGGACAATGTCCTCTCTTCTCCATTGCACACATGCACGAATGCACACGTGCACACACACTCGTGTACATGCATGCACACGTGTACGTGCTTCCGTACAGGTCCACACATATACACGCGCACATGTTCACACGTGTGTGTACCACACACACAAGCACACAATGCACAGGTGCACATATGCACACTTCTGTCTGTGGGCAAGGACAAACACGCACCCCCTCTACCTGCCGTCTCTGCTGAGCCACACCACAAGCTCTGCCTGTCCAGGCTCTGGTGGGCAGAGTTCCCAAAAGGGACAGCCTCCAGGGATCCTCTCTGGATGCCCCCAGTGCCGCCCTCCCCTTCTAGTAGGAGCCAGGGTAATTAGGAAACGTGGCTGGCAGACGGGAGTGTCCTGGGTCCTATTTGTGTCCCACACACTTTCCAGGTCCAGTCTGGGGGATGAGTGTGTGCGTGTGCTGGAACACGTGCCAAGACCATCAACACTTTGGTGGAAAGCCTGAAAACAGCCAGCTGGGGAGAGGCTGGAATCAGGTGGTGCTTGCATTACCAGCCCAGGTCCACCGCTTCCTAGCTGGGGCAGTTCCCTCGCCCTGTGTGAGCCACAGCTTTCTCATCTGCACCAGGGGGGATGAGGACAGTGGCAACCACCCAAAACTGTGGAGGGCATCAATGGGATGATGAAACAAAACACTCACTCAGAGCACGTCAGCCCTCGGTAAGCAGGAAGTCTCATCCTGGACAGGGGAGACCTGGAGATGGTCCCTGGGTGGAGGTGACACTCCGAGTCACCACTGGGTCCGTCATACCTTGTGCACACCCCAATTCCAGGCTGATGATCCCGAGAGCTGAGTGGGCTGGAGGATGAGATTCCTGGGTGTTGAGCGCCAAGCTCAGCTCAGAGGCATCCAGAAGCATCAGGGCATCTGCAACAGGTGAACTGTGTTCCTGGCCTGGAGCAAGGGTGCAGCCGTGAAGTGAGTCAAGGTCCCCACCTTTGAGATATCAGAGACAGCAGAAGTTGCAGAGGCCCACTCTCTGTTTTACATTTTAGATTACTATCAAATTTTAAAAAGTGGGCGATGCCACATAAAACTCCGTATCTCTGGATCCTCTTGAGAAATCAGAAAAGCAGACAACTCTGGACCCAACATTCGGCTGCCCTCTTCGATGGGATGGGCACCCTCCCCACAGTCCCCACCTGGCCCATCCTCATTTGTAAAGAACAGGATACCACGAAACTTAATAACCTAGACTCACAGCCGGCTTCTACATCTCAGCTCTGCCACGGATCAGTGGTGTGGTCTCGGGAAAATTATTTAGCATTTTTTGTGACTCCCTTTCCTCAAAAGGTTATTTTAGGCATTAAATGAGTCAACAACCTAAGCCTCTTAAAACAGTGTTGTGGCGTGTGGTCCGCAGTGTTGATGATGCTGGTGCTCGTGCTGGTAATGGTGATGTTAGCTGCCCGGTCCCCGTGATAGCATAACTTGTACTCCGAAGTGCACCTGCCATAAATAAATGCTGTGGAAACAAAGGGAGGGAGGAAGAAAGAAAGGAAAGGAATGCTTTGAGCCCCTTTTGCAAATAAGATGCTGCCATCCTAGATATTTTTTCTTCCCAAAGACAGGAAGAGGACAGGTTTTCAGGGAAAGATACAAAGACGAGGGGATTCTAAGGTGGGTTTGGAAGGATAGATAGGAGCTTCTGTGGAGCCATAGATGAAGAAGGCTTTGCCCTACAGAGGAGACAGAAGAGGACCTTGAGATCACGATGAGGCTTATGGCACGAAAAGGGATGAACATTTTTTGCATACCTATTATGTGCAGGTGCTCTTAAAATCACCACCCCTGGGGGCCTCACAATGCGCCCAGGAACCAGGTCTGTGATCCCCATTTACTGATGAGTCAGAGGCTCAGGGAGGGTGAGCACTCAGAGAGGGTGGGTCAGTGGCAGAGCTGGGGTCAGACCCCAGATCTGTCTGATCCTAAAGCCCGTGCACCCTCTCTGAGCCTGGTTTCTCCTCGTAAAGTGGAGATAGTCCTACCAAAACCTACTGCACGGGTTTGTTGCGAGGATTAGATGAGAAAATTAATGCACAGACCTCAGCATGCGACCTGGCAGAGAGCAGTTGCTCTGTTATTTTCGTTGGAACAGAGCCTGTGTTTCTCCAGACCTCTCAGCCTCACTCATACCAGATGGGGGAGCCCAGGGAGCGAATGAATGACCTGGGCCAGCGAATCTCAAAGTGTGGCCCGTGGACCACAGACATGGGCATTGGCATCAGCGGGAGCTGGTAAGAAACTCAGATTCTCAGACCCACCCTAGACCTACTGAACCAGAGACTGGGGCTGGGGCCCTGTATTTTTACAAGATCTGCAGGTGATTCTATGTGTGCTGAAAAAATTCAGGATCACTGGCCTAGAGAAAAACTTCAAATGACACCCTTCAGCCAGATGCATCCACCTCCCGCTAGATGGTGAAAATTTTCTCCGCCGGAAAGGCCAAAGCTGCCGGATGTGTCCTAAGACAGAAGCGTGTCCCCCTCCGCGCCAGCCAGTTCCTGAGGGGCCTAGTGGAGTTTCCGGGGTTTTTATTCTTTGGAACTTGCTCTCCTTTCTTGTCTTGCAGCCTCTAGTCTGACCACCTTGAGGGTCTGGGGCAAGATTTGACTTTCAGAGGAACTGAAAGTGAAGGATACCCCAGGCAGCTGAGGACCCACCCCCTCCCCATAAAAAGCCTGTTATTAGACACCCTTCTGTGCCTGGGGGCCTTGGTGGGCCGTCCCTTCCCCCTGGGCCCCCATGAGAACATACGCCCAGGCAAGAGTCCTGAGGTCCTGAGCAATAGGGAATGATCTCAAGACTCAGCAGAAAGAACCATTAAGGAGGTCCCAGGTCAAGTGACAAGGAAGTAAGTCCAGGCTGGGGACAGTAATATACTGCAGAGGACCTCCAGTAGAGAAGTAGGCCCCCTCCATGTGTCCTTTTCGAAGCCCTGATTAAGAGTTATACGCAACTAATGAATCATCGAACTTTACATCGGAAACCGGGGATGTACTGTATGGTGACTAACATAATATAATAAAAAAACATTAAAAAAAAAAAAAGAGTGGAAGGCAGTACTGGGGCACCTGGGTGGCTCAGTCAGTTAAGCGTCTGCCTTCACCTCAGGTCATGCTCTCAGGGTCCTGGGATCAAGCCCCATGTCAGGCTCCCTGCTCAGTGGGCAGTCTTCTTCTCCCTTTTCTTCAGCCCCTCCCCCTACTCGTGCACGTTCTCTCTCTCTCAAATAAATAAACTATTTTTAAAAAAGTGGGAGGCAGTATAGCCTAATGGGTGAAAGTGTGGTCTTGCCTTAAAGATCGAAGTTGCTAGGTCTGCCTACTTAAAAATTAGTATTTCCTGGGGCACCTGGGTGGCACAGCGGTTGAGCGGCTGCCTTCGGCTCAGGGCGTGATCCTGGCGTTATGGGATCGAGCCCCACATCAGGCTCCTCCGCTTTGAGCCTGCTTCTTCCTCTCCCACTCCCCCTGCTTGTGTTCCCTCTCTCGCTGGCTGTCTCTTTCTCTGTCAAAATAAATAAATAAAATCTTAAAAAAAAATTAGTATTTCCTGTATGACCCAAACCAAAAGCACCCATAAGCCTACATATCAAATTAGTTAAAAAAAATATCTGTCCCTTCTATGGCAAAGAGTTAATTTCCTGGATAAAGAGCTCTTGCAAATCAAAGACCAAGCACCCCATCCAAAAATGAAAAAAAGAAAAGAGTAAAGGATATGATTTGGCTGTTCACATAAAAGGAAGTACGTAAAAAGAAGCATAAATTCAAACAGATGAGAAGGTGCTCAACCAGTGTTCAAAAAAAAAGAACTGCAGAGCCAGACCACCCTGATTCTGTTTCCCACCTGCCAGATCCCTGGGAAATACTCGGTGTTGGAAATGGGGGTGTGGGTAACCAGCACGCTTCAGTTCTGTCGGTGGGAGCACAAATTGGGGCACCCTCGGTGGGGGGAGTTAGGAAAACTGTCGATACTGAATAGGCCCATACCCCAGGGCTCTGCGATTTCACCTGCAGGAATTTACCCAGTGATATCTTCGCGTTGGGCACCGCATGTTAGAACAAAGATCGTGAGTGTTGTGCGTAAGAGGAAACAATTGGAAAGTAAACACCCATCAGTGGGAACACCACACAAGAAAGAGAATATGATGTAGCCATTCAGAAGAAAGCAGTAGCTCTTTATGAATGGATGTGGAATCATCTCCCAGATATATTGTGAAAAGGAAAATGCAGGATATGGAACAGTATATAGTATTCTACCATCTCTGTACATAGAGTCCCTTTACAAAAGGACAAGATAAGCATATATATGTAGGTATTTGTATATGCGCATTAAACCCTGGGGACACTTGGGAAGCCTGTGATAGTGGTAGACTTTGGGGAGGGAAGCAAGACGTAACTTTTCATTGCATACATTTGGTACTCTTTAGTTTTCCCCCCAAACTTCCATTATATTAGAGCGATAAACTCCAGCCACACAGGTCTTCTTCATCCTTATTTAAAACAAGCATAACATTAGAGAGAAGGTGAACTCCCTTTTTGACCACTCCCCAAATTCTGTATGTTTCCAAATAAAAAATGAATTACTGTTTTTAAAAGTAGGGTCTTTGATCACAAAAGAGCAAGTATTGTATGATTGCACGTACATAAGATACTTAGAAGAGGCAAATTCTAAGTATTTGGAGACAGATTAGAGGTTACCAGGGCTGAGGGGCAGGGGGAGTGGGCGCTAGTGTTTCATTGGGTCTGGGATGGTGCAAAAGTTCTGGAGATGGATAGTGGTGACGGTTGCCTGACAGCAACCTACTTAATGCCACTGAAATGTACACTTAAAAGTGGTTAAAATGGCAGGGGCACCTGGGTGGCTCAGTCAGAAGAGCGTGTGACTCTTGATCTCGGGGTCTTGAGTTCAAGCCCCACGTTGGGTGTAGAGATTACTTAAATAAATAAAAACTTAAGAGAAAATGATTAAAATGGCAAATTTTATGTTGTGTAGTTTGCCCCAATAGAAAAATTTATAGATGACTCAAAAAAAAAATAAGTCAGGGCTTTGATATCAGATTGCTTGGGTTCTAGTCCGTGGTTCCACCACTTCTGAGCTGTGAATAATCAAGTGTGTGTACTTCTCTGAGCCTGAGTTTTCCACCTGCAAATGGGGCTGTCCAGGAGTCATGGTTCACAGGAATCCTGCAAGGATTAAATGACTTTGTCCACACAAAGTGCTTGTTCTTCATCTCAGGGACTATCATAGGAGGTCAGGATGGGGAGAATAGGGAGGCTAGAATCAGCCACTGGACCAAATATCAAGACCAGCAGGTTCAGATGGGGACAGTGTCTAAGGAGTGTGTAAAAGCATCATCCATATTTTTATTTTGCTTTGTATTTGCAAAGCTAAAAAATCCTGTGTTTCCATAAGGTAAATTACAAAATATAAATGCAGAAGAAATCTTCTTAGCTGGTGGGAATACACAAAAGATGCAGTGATTCTTAGCCTGGGCCTGCTAACCTCCAGAGAGCAGAATCCCGGCTCTGTGCTTCTCCACTGTGTGATCTCAGGCAAGTTACTTAACCTCTCTGTGCTTCAGTTTTCTCAACTGGAAACTGGAGATGATAATAAGGATTGTGGGGGCTGGGGAGTCGGGCGCCTCTGGTGCCCCTGCAACAAACAGAGCCCTTTCCTTGCAGACTTCTAGAACAACCCAGGCAGCCTTGCTTCCTCCTGATGTGCCAGGGAGCTCATTCCTGAGCCCAGGTCTGGAAGGAAGACTAAGATCAGGGAAGTCTGGTGCACCCTCCTGCAGCATCTGGCTCTGCGGACATTGGGGCTACAAGACAACCTCCCCAGACCAGCTCCCCCGCCCTCTGCAGGCTGATTCCTGAAATTCCACTGTGGGTCTCTCACCTCTGTCTCCGTGTGGCGTTTGTTGATTTTCCTGGTTGAAAGGCACCACTCCCCACCCCAGGTAGGATCACCTTTGTCCCTCCTCATGGTCTGTGCTGCACTGAGGAGCTGGATGAGGGCTTTGTTTAGTTTGGTGAGAGAGACCACAAAGAACCTTTGCGGTCTGCGTCTGTGGGCCCGAAGGCTGCCTTTCAAGGCTTTAGAGATGGGGCATGGGGGAGCTTGGCACATGGGAGGTGCTCCCTAATGGAAGGAGGGGCCGTGTACTGGGCCAGAGGAGTCCTGGTTTACGCCAGGCTGTTTGGGGAGACAGTTCCTGTCCTCAAAGGTCCTCGAAGCGTGACCACTGAGGTTTACCCAGAGTCCTCGAGAGGCAGTTTGTTTAAGGGTTGAGTTTGGAAGTCAGACAGTTTGGCATTGGAGCTGGGCTGTGTGTGACCTTGAGCTTGATACTTAGCCCCTGAGCCCCAGTACTGGCCTGTGGACTGGGGACAGTAGCAGCTCCCGTGAGGGCTCTCTGTAAGCTAAGTGCACAGCACCTTAGCTCAGGGCCTTCGGGTCCCCCCGTCACCCGCCTCACCCTTCTCACTGCTCCAGTGAACTCCAGAAAGGCTGCACCATTCTGCGGGGCTTCGAGAGTGGAGGAGGGTGGGGCTGTGGGAGGAGAGGCCAGCCCTGAGAGGCCAGGAGGAGCACCTTCAGCTGGAGAACTCAGGGAAAGTTGAAAGATCAGAACTGGGCCTGGCTGTGTGTATCCAGGGAGGGGTGATGTTCAAGTGGAGAGCAGACTGGTTCGTTGCAACTCGCAGGCTGTTGGAACAGAAGCTGGTCTGACGCCTCTGACGCTAGATGACATGGGTGGCAGCCTGGCCCCGGGATGCTGGGCCTGGTGAGCAGGTCTCCCCCCAACACACATACAGAGGGCAGAACCTGGAGGAGTAGCGTGGTGGTTGGGGGGCAGTGGGAGAACAACATCTCCCAGCATTTAAGGAGTGTTTCCTGAATGCTACTACATTCATCCACAGGGATTTAAACTCCTAGAGCGCAAGGTTTTGTCTGTTTTCTTTACTGCTTCGCCACTGCCGCGGCGGGCCAGGCATTGGACCTACAGTGCTGAGCAAGCTACATCTCCCAGCTCCCAGGACCCTCCTCTGAGACTCCCTCTCCATCCTCGTGCCGACTCCCAAACTCCCACTGGGGCCCACCATTGGCTCGACGGGTGGGGCCGACTTCTTGTCGATCTTATGATCTAGTTGGCTGAACACCCCAGCCTAAAGACCGCTCCCCAAAGTCAGACAGCTCTCCAGAGCTTGTTGTTCCCTCGAGGTGTTGCCACTCCATCCAGGAACCATGTTGCTTTGCTTGCCTTACACACGGGGATGAACTGGCTTCAGTTTCTCTTCCAACATGTGTACATTCCATGCCAGGCTCATGCATTATTTCACAGAATTCTTTGAGCAGCCATAAAGGGTAGGTACACATCTTCTTCCCATTTGACCCCTGGAGACACCAGGTCTCTCACTGCATGATCTCATTCTATCTTTGCCACAATCCAGTGAAACAGGATGTATCGTTGTCTGTATTTTGCAGATAAGAAAATGGGCTCAGAGAGGTTAAGTAACTTGCCCAAGGTCACACAGAACTAGCAAATGGTGGGGCTGGGATTCAAACCGAAACAAACGATCTGACCACAGAGCCCACTCCGCTTTCCCTATCCTGCCTCTCCTGGGCTTCCAGGTGTTATTTGAGAAGTGGGTGCGGAGGAGGAGTGGAAATTTTTACTCCATGACTTGGTTCTTGAAGCCCTTGGCTCACCTGCAGCCAAGTGTAAGGTTTCAGCTGTTTGCTTCCCAGGAACTACCCTGGGTCACCGTGCGGGTAAGGATTCAAATCCCTCCCAGCAGAGAGGGGCCGCCCAGAGCCTAGCTTGCGTGTGGCTTTGACTCTTGGAGAAGCAGCCCCTTACCTTCCTGGGCACCCAATTCATAGCCTCTAAATTTCCCTGGAGTCCTGGCTTCCTCCTGCCCAGGGGCTGGGCCTATGTCCCAATGACTCAGTTCCAAAGCTTGGGCCCAAGGCCCAGAACAGCACGCTGGATTTTAGAGGTTTGCAGGAAATGAAGACTTAGCTGGAGAAAGGGGGCCAAGGGCCCTTTCCCCCTTTCTTGTCTTTGATTCATGCCTTTCACTTAGTATTTGAGGAGGAAGATGCTCACTTCATAAACTCCAGTGCAGTGGACCCTACTTTGTGGATTCAGGGCACAGGGAGCTCAGCTGACCCAGCACTCATAGAGTGCTGACATAGGACAGGTACAGCGAGCCACGTTTGGCCTGACTTAACTCATTTAATCTGCACAGTACCACTATCCAGTAAGTATATCATTGTTGTCACCATTGTCATCACTGTCATCACCTCCTTCATCGTCATCCCTGCCACCATTATCACCTTCATCACTGTCACCATCACCTTCATCACCATCATCTCCATCATCATCATCATCCCCATCATCCCCATCATCACCATCATCATCATCCCCATCATCACCTTCAACACCTTCATGACCATCAACATCACCTTCATTACCATCATCATCATCCCCATCATCACCAGCAGCAACATCATGGTCACCCACACGGCTTCCCAGACCCAAGGCCCAATATGCAGATGGGGAAACAGACCCAGAAGACATGACATATCCATCTCCTAGAAAGACGGTTAAGAGTTTGGGCTCCAAAGTCTGAAAGACCCAAATTTGATTCCTAGTTCTGACACCTAGTTGTGTGACTTTGAGCCAGATATCTAACCTCTCTGAACCTCAGAGTCCTTGTCTGTAAAACGAGGGTGATCACAGTTCCTGCCTCATGGGGTTGTGATGAATGTCACATGAGCTGGTGCAGGTAAGCCTTGGCACAGGTCCTGGCTCAGATCATAAAAGCAAAGCAAACATAGGGAAACACTCTGGTAAGGAGAGAGCTTGAGTGTTTGGCTAGGAGTTCCCAGCAGCCCTGGATGGTGAGGGGCAGGTGCTACCCAGCGTGAGAACGGGCAGTGGAGGGCCAGCTCAGGGCAACCTGGAGGCAGAACTGGAGGAGAATGGAGAAAGGAGGTCCTAGGAGGAACCAGCCACTTCCTGCTTCTGACCCAAAGCCTTCCCCAAAGCTGCCAGCCTGGCCCCTACCATCCATGGTGGCATATCCTGCTGGGCCCTAATCCCTTTTTGAAGATGTAGTTCTAGACTGCAGTAATAGTGAGCATCCAAGGTCAGTCCTGTGCCAAGCAACCGTGAGCATTTCCAAGGCTGCTGTGAACAGCTATGTGGGCTGTGTGCTCCACAACTCCATGGGTATCATTCACGTAGACTACTATGATTGATGCCACCTAGAGTTGTGCAGTACACAACCTGCACAGCTGTCTGGGGGCAGCTCTCTGAGCCTCCTTCTTCCTGGAGAGGGTGCAGAATCTCTCTTGGGTGCCCCAGGTCTGGCTGCAATTCAAGGCAGAGAAGATTGAGTGGTATCTAGATGCCATTTGAGATACAGAGAGACCACATGTGCTGCCTAAGGCTTGTCCTTGATACGATTGTGTCTGGCATTGTGGTGACTGGTGATGGTGATGGTTATTTCTTTTTAAAAGATTTTATTTATTTATTCGACAGAGATAGAGACAGCCAGTGGGAGAGGGAACACAAGCAGGGGGAGTGGGAGAGGAAGAAGCAGGCTCATAGCAGAGGAGCCTGATGTGGGGCTCGATCCCATAACGCTGGGATCACGTCCTGAGCAGAAGGCAGATGCTCAACCGCTGTGCCACCCAGGCGCCCCGATGGTGATGGTTATTGATTGTCCTTAACATAGATTATTGGGAGCCCGTAAAGCAAAGTGGTTATGAAAGCAGGCTCTGGAGTCAGACAGACATGGGTTCAGTTCTGCTCTGCTACTCTCACTGTGTGACTTTGGGTGAATCATCTGACTTCTCTGTGCCTCAGTCTCCTCATCTAAAAAACAGATATATAAAAAAAATAAAAAACGGGTGTCTAATAACATACATAGGCATGTACTAGTTCTCTGGCACAGAGCTGCTGTGAGGACACAAGATGACGTGGGCCAAGCTCTCCGCACGGTGCCTGCCATGCAGTTAAGTTGGTCACTACATGTTAAAACTCAGTGATGGCACCAGCCGGGGGGTGGGGCTTGGAGTCGCCCATTGGAAGGCAGCTCCCTGAAATCTTGCCAGGGTGATGAAGGATTGGGGGCCCGATCTGAAGTCTATGGCCCAGAGCCAGACCAAGCCAATACTTGACTGGGCCTTGTCAACACCACCTTTTCATAATCAAGTGCTCCTAAGGTTGCAGAGATTGTGTCGTCGGGGAGATCGTGTGGGAAAATGCCGGGAAGGAGAAGGCCTGCACTCCCGGCCTTCATGCCCTCCATTCATTCCTCTAGCCCAGGGGTCAGCCAACTATGGTCCCAAGACCTGGCTCGGCCCACCATCTGTCTCTGTGCAGCCCGTGACCTAAGAATGGTTTTTTTGTGGTTGAAAAAACCAAGAGAGGGGCACCTGGGTGGCTCAGTCGGTTAAGTGGCTGTCTCCTGATTTCGGCTCAGGTCATGATCTCGGGGTCGTGGGATCGCGCCCCACATTAGGGTCCGTGCTCAGCAGGGAGTCTGCTTGTCTCTCTCCCTCCGTTCCTCCCCCTGCTTATGCATGCTCTCTCTCTCAAATAAATAAAATCTTTAAAAAAGAAAAAAATCAAGAGAAAAGTAATATTCTATCAACGTGCAAATTAAATGAAATTGAAAGTGCAGCATTCATAAATAAAGTGTGTCGAAACACAGCCGCGCTCAACTGTTTCCTCTTACCTCTGGCTGCTTTTGCATTATCGTGGCTGCGCGGGGTAATTGTGACAGACCGTGAGAGCTTGAGCTAGTACTGCCTGGCCCTTTACTGCTGCAGCCTGACCATTCCCTAACTCTTGCTGCACACTGGAATTACCTGGGGAGCTTTTTAAGAGCGCTGGGCTCATGCCCCAGACCAAGGCTCTCAGGCAGTCTGGGGATGGGAATCAGGTGTCAGCGTGTCTCAAAGATCTACAGGTGATTCTGTTATGCAGCCACGTTTGAGAACCTCTGTCCCAGCCCTTCTTGAGTCCCTACTGTGTGTGCGCCCTTTGCCATGCCTGGGAGGCCTGTGAGCACGTTTGCACGCTGGCGCACCATGGGTCTCAGGCTGTGTGACCCACACAGTAATTTTTAAATTAGGCAGTTTCACTTAGGCATCTGGGTTTCCAGACGCTCTTGGAAAATGGGAAGATCTGGGCCTCCTGAGCTCACATTTCCCAATGGCAATAATCAGCTGGAGCTGATGTGACTTCATTTTTTGGGGCGTCACCTGCTTGGCCCCTGAAAGCATTTGAGCATGAGATTCCTTGGCTTACCGGTGGGGGACTCTGGCCAGCGCGTCTCAAATTTTAACACGCACGCACGTGCCCTGGGGTCTTGGCAAGTGCAGATTCTGATCCGGTACAGCAAGTGGGGCTGGAATGTTCATCTCTAACAAGCTGTGAAGAACGCTGATCGGGGGTCCTGGCGCTGTACTTTGAGTAGGAGGCTGAAGGCCTCCAGTCTCAGACTTCAGCATGGCCCAGAGTCTCCTGGGCGGCTGATCAAACCCAGAGATTCTGATTCAGGAGGTCTGGGGTGGGGCGTGAGGACTTGCCTTTCTAACCAGTTCCCAGGTGATTCGGCCGCCCCTGGTCTGGGACCAGACTCTAGGAGCCATTGTTCTCAGCTGTGCACTGTGTGGTGACCCATTGGTTCTCACCTGGGGTGAGGGTACTCCGAGGTCCCCCCGACCGGATGTTTGTTCCCTCTGAGGTCAGACTCCTTGACACTCAGCTGTTGCCAAGGGAATAAGGTCTTTGCTGACTTCTTTAGTCAATTGTCTCGTTGACCAGACCCAAGTGGCTTCCTCAAGTTCAAACCCACTATTTAAAGACATAGTGGGGGACCTGGAGACGGGAGAACTTTCTGTCCATGTGTTGCAAACCTCTTCCCCATTCCAAGGCGTTCTGATCTGTGCATCTTACCACAAAGGCCGCCTTCAGGGAGGTCTTGAATTAGATACCACGGGAGGGGGAGCCCTGCTCAAGCAGATCGGAGCCCCAGATATGGGGTATTGGGTGGGCCCAGGCCTTTAGCTCCAGGCCTCTAGCCACAGGCTGTGGCTGCTGTTGCTTCAGGGACATGGGCAGGGCCCTCTCTCTGGTCAGGCTGGACCCAGTGCCATCCGCCACGACTGCCTTGAATGAGAATGACCACCCAGGCCAGGGCCAGTTCCCTGAAGTCCTTGAACTTGAGAGGGCAGGCAGCCAGATCTGGATGGGTGAGCTTAAGAGGATGAGAGATTATGAATTATTTCACTCGCTTCCTGGACCCTCGAGAACAGGGACTCACTGACTGCAGGAGCTCTTTGCCTCCAGGAGCCAGAAACCCCTGCCTGCTGTCAGGCCCACGCAGAGCCTTCAAGTCCCATAGGACAGGACAGCACCCAGAGTGGCCCCTGCAGAGGGCAGGTGCACTGGGGAGCCTCAGACAGCCGCTGTGCAAACTCCAGCTCTCCACTCACCAGCCCGGCAACCTGGGGCAGTTGGCTGTGCTAAGGATGCTGCGATTCCTTGCAGGACTGACTTGAGGATTACAGGAGAAGGTGTGGGTAAAGTCCAGTGACCATTCCTGGCACACGTTAGGTGCTCAACCAAGGGGAGCTGCTATCATCAACATAATAGTAGATGTTAGTTGTGATCATTTAGTTATGTAAACCGTTCTGCCACCGTCTCCCTCCCATTTTCCTGCAGCCTGGCAGACAGAACCTTGCTTATGCTCAAACAAACAAAAAAAGCACCCATTTGGCAGCAACTGTATTCATTTTTACATTCATTTCCTATTTAAGTGCCTCCTGTGTGCGGCCACGGTTCCAGGTGGGTGCTGTCCAGTATAAATATAACACAAGCCACAAAATCTGAGCTACATAAACAACTTAAAAATTTTCTGAGAGCCATACTTTTTTAAAAAAGAAAAAAGACACAGGTGAAATTAATTTCTATATTTTATCAAGCCCATATATTCCAAGTATTGTCAACATGAACATGTCATCTGTATTTAGAATTACTAATGAGATTTTTAATTTAAAAAAAATTTTTTGAGATTTTATTTATTTATTTGACACAGAGAGAGAGGGGGGCAGGCAGAGGGAGAAGAAGGCTCCCGACTGAGCAGAGAGCCCAGTGTGGGGCTTGATCCCTGGACCCTGGGATCATGAGCTGAGCCAAAGGCAGACTTAACCGAGCCACACAGGCGCCCCTCATTTTTATGATTTAATCTGCACGCCAAACCCAATGATGTAGTACTAGTCTCTGCTTGTTTTACAGTTGGGACAGTCAGGGCACAGAGAGAAGTCAGTGCTACAGGGTCCCGCAGCAAGAAAGTGACAGAGCTGGGATTCAAACCCAGGCTCTTAATGACCCCATGCTGGAGGGAAGCGAGGGGAATAAAAGGGAAGCAAGGGGAATAAAAGGAGACATGTAGGTCGGGGCCATATCGTAAGTCATCGTCAAAGCCGGCGGAGAGTTTAGCCCTCCTTGCACAGACACCTGTGCAAGTTTCTGACAGGAATGGGACACAGACAGCTGAGCCTCCAGGAAGTGCGGTCCCAAAATGGAATCATTCATTTACCAAGCGAGGGAAACTCCCCTTCTAGCCCCTGTTCTTTCTAAAGCAGCCTCGCAAATAAGAATGTAACCTTAGCAGCCAACCCCACGTTTTCATCTTTCTTTCCCCTCATAATAGCCAACATTTAGTCAACACCATACCAAGGGCTTTACCAGCATTAATCTCATTGTAATCCCCACGGAAAAAAAAGCCCAGTGAAGGCAACACCGCCGCTGGCCCCATTTACAGATGAGACAACAGAGGCTCAGAGAGGTGATAGGATGTGTCCAAGACACCACCCAAGTCCACGGCAGGCTCACTCCAAAGCCCACCATTTTGATAATAATAGAATAATTTATGTGTCCCAAAGGGAACGAGAGAGAGCAGCTATAGAGCAGGACCTACTATGTGAGCCTCAAAATATTATCATATTGACATTACTTTGGGGACTATAGTTGGGAACACTGCATTTTATTCCCAGTGGAATAAGGAACCCCCACCTCCACCTCTACTCCCCGCACCCCTAGCACCTTCCAGGGCTGGGCGGGGACTGCCCACTCCAAGTTGCCTCCAGCCTTGGCAGGGAGAGAAGTAGGGAGCACATGAAACTGACCACATTCTTCCCTGCCAGCTGTCAACACACACCACCCACCCCGGGCAAGTGGCCACCGGCTTGGCTGTGGAGGGGCGGGGCTGTGGGCTCGTGGCCTCACCATTGGCACCCCCAAGTCATCCACCCCTTGGGACGAGGTGACACAGCTCCTGGCAGCCGGCCTGGTGGGAGAGGTGTTTTCTCATGTAACTGTGATCGTACAGGATAAAGGCTGGTGTAGCCAAGTCCTCAGCAATAAGGAAAGCAAACATAGCATTAAGACTCTGTCAACAAGAGTTTGGAAGACAGGAGCCATCCAGGATATGGAGGTTCTGAGGCTGCCACCTCCTCTAAAACCCATCTTTCGCTCACCCCCTCCCCAGGAGGAAAGGAAAGGTCTTCCTGTAGAACTTGGGGAAGAAAGGGTCAGGCTGCCAGAGACCCTGGGCAGATTTTCCTAATGGATAGAACAGCCCTCCCTTTGGGGGTTTATTCAATATTCTTGAATTAAAAAAAAAAAACTATAAGAAACAATTTTGGAGAATAGTTACAAATATTAGAACATAAGCTCAAGTGTACATCCAATCTGAACTTCCTAGCAAGCCTGCAGTGATCCCAACCAATCCAGAATCCCCCTCTCCTAGAGTTCCATCTACATTCTAGGAAGCCCACATTAAAAAAAGAAAAAAGAAAAAAAGAAAAAAAAAACCTTCCCTAATTCCCAATGCCCTAATTACCACTTTTCCTGACAATCGATCTTTCCACATACACAAGGGTCCGGCTTCTCATTTTTCACCTTCACAAGGGTGCAAGAGTCAGACACATTCGGTAGAACCCGTACTTGGAATTTTGAGTGTGGACCTTGTGCCGGGCTGGTGATCCGCAGTGCGATGGTCTCTCGTGGGGCTGGGCCGGGGCGGTAGCCGCAGCTTCCCGTCAACCACGAGATCCCGAGAGCAAAGAGTCAATATGCTTCAACCATCTACACCCCCACGACCAGCCTGTTTCTCAATTTCAGCATGGTATCCAATCAAGTACACAAGATATTCAACACTTTGTCATAAACCAGGCTCTGTGTTAAACGGCTTTGCCGAATTGCAGGCTCATGTCGGTGTTCCGAGTACCAGTAAGGCAGGCTAGGCTGGACTGTGATATTCAGGAGGTTAGGAGTATGAAATGCATTTTTTTAAACCTTTTTGTTTTGCTTTATTTTTTTAAAGATTTTATGTATTTATTTATTTGAGAGAGAGAGAAACAGCACGAGAGAGAGCGAGCACGAGCGGCTGTTGGGGCCAGAGGGAGAGGGAGAGGCAGGCTCTCCACTGAGCACGGAGACCAACATGGGGCTCAGTCCCAGGACCCCGAGGTCACGACCCTAGCTGAAGGCAGACACTTAACCCACTGAACCACCCAGGCCCCCCGAAGTGTATTAAATGAATTTTTGACTTAGAATATTTTCAACTTACCACGGGCTTATCAAGACATATCCCCAGTGTAAGTCGAGAAAGATCTGTAGTTATCATGTCGCCTTTATCAAGTAACATTCTCTCACAAGCCTTTTCCCATGTTGCTACAAAAAAAAAAATCATGTTCTCATTTATTATACAAGCAATATATGTTCATTATAAAAACATTGCAAAGCAGATTAAACTAAAAACATTCTTTTTTAATAACCCGGGCTCCTTCCACCCAAACATAATCACTGAAAACATTTTGGTTAATCTTATCCAAACTTTTTTTTCCTGTACACATAGTTACCATAATTAACCATCCTTAACAGCTCTCTAGTCTTTCATTGCGTGCCTGTACGGTAGTCTGTTCCATCCTTCTGCTCTGTTGTACATTTAGGTTTCCTTGCTGTGGGCATCTGTGTCCACACAGAGAAGCCAGGCAGTGAGAGTTTTGTCATTACAAAGGGTAATCCCCTTTGAAGCCCACCTGTGGTACCAGGTCACCAGGTGAGCAAGGAAATGACAAAGGAGGATCAGCAGGTCCTCCAAGATTTAGCATATTGGCCAAAGGCCAGATGAATGCTTGTTTCTCCTTTAAAAGGCCATTCAAGGGGGCGCGTGGGTGGCTCAGTCGGTTAAGGGTCTGCCTTCAGCTCAGGTCATGATCCTAGGATCCCAGGATCCCAGGTCCTGGGATCGAGTCCTGCATTGGGCTCCCCCATCTACTGTCTTAGAGTTTATGGTCTTCTGGTTGGAACGGCAGGACAAGTGTCAAGCTTCTCCTGGGATAGAGACCTTGTAGGAGAAACCTACAGAACGGGTTTTGTAAGAACACCCACCGCCTTGCACCACAGCTGGGGGGCTGTCTTTGAGTTGCAAACTGTGAGGTATTTTATCTAATCTGGTGAGTTTCCAGGCAAAGGAAGAGCCTTGCTGAGTCCGCCTCCCTGTGCAGTGTGGCGTGTGGAGATGGTTTTCAGATGGTGTGCCCACGAACATCTTTCATCTCAGCAGTAATTGTTTATGTTGAGGTGTATTAGGAAACATATATAATTAGTGACATCAGACCTGTGATTTTGTGGACACTCTGGCTTAGGACAAAGCTAAAGTAAGTGTTTAAGTAAAAACAAGAGTGAGTCAATGCTAAGAAAGATGGTGCCCAGGTACAAAGGCGGCACTCAACGCTTGAGCCCTTGTGCTTTGAGGAGTTCTTCCTGGGAACAGAGAGCCAGCCAGCCTTCCCCAGGTCCAGTTCTTGACCTGCCTTTGCTGCTAGAGCCTTCTGTCTTCAGAGACAGCTTTTCAGAGCTTTTTCATTCCTCCAGTGTAAGCTGGATCGAGAACCTGGAAGGTACTGGAAACAAATAGTCAGCACAGACGCATCATCCGAGTCCCTAAAACCCGCAAGCTAGTCTGGTCTGGTCTGGTCACTTTGGAACATGGAAGTCCTGTCCTGCAACCTCATGGTAACTGCCTCTGATGGTTTTGTCATCCGCACTATAAGTCGAGCGTTTCTTTTGGAAGTGAGATTTTTAAATGGATCTGTGTATTGGAGATTTCTTTGGACTTCGCATTATCACGTTGCCATGTGAAGGGGTCCCAGGGGTCTCCCGACCATTGTTGACGATCTTATTTATGTATGTGGGAGTCTTTAAAAAAAAAAAAAGGAATGTTTCTAGGCTTTTGACTCTAAGCTCTTGGCTGGAGCTGCTAAAGGGGACTCTTGGGAAGTGGGTGACAGATGGTCACCAGGAAGAAGGTCTCCAGGACTGGTCTGTGCCCTCAGGATGTACTGAAGTTCAAGGTTCCTCATCCTTGGGGCCATTTTCCTCTGTGACCTTTATAACTTTCACCATCAAAAATATGAGTTCCCATATCATTTGCATATCACCATGAAAAGTGGAATGCCGTTTGTGTGGTTGGCATCACAGGGCATACATTTACTTAATGGCTGCCATTTTCTTCCCATATTTGGAAAGCAATCATATTTTTTTCAGTTGCATGGGCCCTTGAAAGAATAGAAGCTTGTAAGAGCTGGTGCATTTAAGTTGCTGTGAACCAGGCATGGTTCTAGGCACCCTTGGAGGTAGGTGTCATACTGTCCCCAGTATTCAGACGAGAAAAGGGAGGCACAGACATGCCATGTAGCTTGCCCAAGTTTGCACAGTGCAGCTGGACTCAAACCCAAAGCTTGGCTCCAGCACCTATGTCCTGAGCCAGCAGCCTGTACAATCATCCCAGGTTCACTGATGGTTGGGGAGGAAAGCAGGTGTAAGCAGCCGTTCTTGGGGCCCTGGATGCCTTGTTACCACCATGAGTGTGGACAAAGCATTTCCTCCCAAATGCCTCTTTCTTTTGGAGGCTGTGATTGGTTTCTGTGTGGTGCCTAAGAGGCACGGGTGTATGGTGTGTGAGCTCTGAGCGGTGGGGTCTCTGGCGCCCTAGGCCTCCACAGAGCTGATGGGGGTGAGGGGTGCAGGGAGGACCTCAGTGATGGCTTCGGGTCTGGAGACCAGACCAGGTTTTCTAAGGACTCTGCTCCTTGCAAGGCGTGGTCCGTGTTCTGTACCAGCAGCAGCTCGAAGTGCTTATCTGACGCCATGACTCATCTTTCATCCCAGGACCAGCCAGACTGGCACAGCAAGGCCACTCGGAGCTGGCGGGTAGACAGGATGGAGGCTGGCATAGGGTTAGGGTGGAGAAGGTGGCAGGCCCTTGCCCCACACGCTTTGCCCACTCCCCAACGCTGGCTTCCATCCAGGGTCACTGCTCCGTTCTGAGCTCTCCTGGGCTGTGTTCAGTGCCTGCAACATCGGCCCACTGGGCTCCTCTCCTTTCCTAACACCCCAGAGCACAAGGTTCATGTCCTAATTGGTCTCTTCAGGAAAGATGGTTTCATTTTGCTTGGGGACACAGGGAGAGTGTCATCTGCAGGACACACATCCCAGAAGGTGTGGGGAGGAAACTGCATGGGGTGGGGTCCCCTGTCCCCCAGTTTGACGCAGCTGGCCTTCCACAGGGAGCCGCAGCCATTCTTTCCCAAGGTGGCTCAGAATTAGCAAGCAGGAAGGGATGCTGTATTCCAGGTCCAGGTTCGGCCTCTCCGCCTGCATCCTTGAGGGCAGGCACTGGCTCCGTGGAGGGTTGGAATGAATCTACACCACCACAAGGTCTGGGTTAAGCAAAGGGATTTATGGGGAAACCCACAAGGCCAAAGTCAGCAGAGCAGAAATGTTT
Source organism: Ursus maritimus (assembly GCF_017311325.1). Lineage (NCBI taxonomy): Eukaryota > Metazoa > Chordata > Mammalia > Carnivora > Ursidae > Ursus > Ursus maritimus. The sequence goes on along the minus strand of NW_024424452.1, from coordinate 21,506,006 downwards.
ATGATCCTGAGGTTCCCCACCATCCTGCAGGGAGGCATGCCAGGGCCAAGGCGCCTGCTGAGGTAGGGAGGGCTCTGGTCCAGAGGAGGGGCCCCCAGCCCCCTGGATCTTCCTTCATATGGGACAAGTGTGGAACGTGGCCTCGTCAGTGGCTGTGTACATGGCTGCTGGTGCTGGCCAGGCTGGATGTAGGTGCAGCTGTTACAGAAGTTGTCTGGAAAGCCACTTGCCAGCCGTTGGAGACTGTGGGGACCACTGGAAATCTGGGGACCGTGGGATTTCCCTGCCAGGGAAGGACCCAGGCCCGCAAGAAGCCGTCTGAGTGCCACTTCTCCAGTGGGCCATTTCTCTACAAATGACAGGCCTAGCAACCCAGGACAGCAATAATAATTCTGCTCCTTAAAACAACAATGATAACGATAGTAATTACAGTCACCATGTTTCAAGACTCACTATGTGCCAAGCACATGTACTTCCCACGCATTATCTCATTGAATTCTGACAATAACCTAGTAGGCACAGGTACTGTTATCCGCATTTTACAGATGAGAAAATTAAGACTTCGAGGGCCAACCTAATTATTGTCATGGATCGAGGCCCTCCCTTGAGAGACAGCAGAACCAGGCCCTAGCTGGGGTCTGACTGCCCTAACATAGGCCAAACCCTATGCCATCCACCCCCTGATGGGAATCTAAGTCACTTCTGGGTCCTTAACATCCAGCGTTTGCTGGCCTCCCCAGGGCTGTGGGATGCGCTTATCTGTGCCGTCAATGGGGATTCCTCACTGCCCTTTGAGGGTGCTCCCTGCCCTGTGGAATCCATCACCCCATCACAGAGTGAAACTACGGGATACCTACCAACCTGCCCCCGTGTCACCCCCAGATGCCACCCCACAATGTGGAGCAGTGACCCAAGGGTTTGCACCCCACCCACTCCCCAGCAGCCTGTCACTGGGCCCAGGGGGTCGTTTCCAGTTTGGGGGGATTACAGGGTTGCAAGCACTATCATTACAGTGAGCACGCACGTACACACACACACACGCGCGCACGCACGCACGCGTGAGCACACGCATACCCACACATTGCAGGCATGCACACCTGCATGCACCAAGAGTAGAACCACTGGGTCCCGGCTGTCACATTTTAAATGTTCTAGAGACTACCAAATACTCTCCAAATGACTACACCAGCTCCAACCCCAGTGACATGCAAAGGTGTGCTTTTCCCCAAAGCTTGGCTGATACACCTGGTGTTACAAAACACTTTAATCTCTGTGTATCTAATGCTGCCATACAGAATTTTTTTGACCGAACTCTAATCAGCATAAATTCTCAAATGTAATTGCTCTTTTTAATTTTTTTGGTTCTGTCCCTCTGGGCACGTAGGCTGTATAGAGGCAGGGATTAATTGATTTCTTTACTCGTTGTTTATTGCTAGAACAGTGCTGAGCACACAGTAGGGGCTTAGTAAATATTTATGGACTGAATAAACAAACAAACAGGTGAAACATTGACGCGATCCAAAATACAAAAGATGCAGAAGGAGTAACTCTGATTTCAAAAGCCTCCTTTCCCTTTCTGTGCCCCCCCACCCCGCCACCCAGTTCCCCTTCTTGAAGGCAATTCATGTTACTGCTTTCTTCTGTAGCCTCTCCAGCATAGGCTATGTCCACCCCAGTAAATGTCTCTATACTTCTATTTCCCTTCTTCTTTTTTTTTTTTTTTAACACAAATGCACATAGGCTTTATCTACTGTTCTGCCCTCTCTTTCTCACTTAACGATACACCTTGGGAGTATTCTCTGTCTCTGATCAGCTCAAATAAGACCATTGTGTCTCCCCTCCTGGAGGGGCCACTTTCTTATCCCCTCCATCAGTCACGCTGGTGTGATTTTATGGGAGGACCCCTAGATGTCGGTGTGCCGTAGCCTAGGGCAAATGGGGTGCATATGTACTCGTGGAGGAGGCGGCCGGCCCCACTGCTACGTTGCAAACTTCCTCAGCACCTGCCAGAGCGGGGGCAAGAAGTCAGGTGTCCCATCAACCCTGTCGGTAGAAGTGGCTGGAAGCCAGGTGACCTGGTTTCTGTATCCAGCTCTGCCTCTGACTGGCTTTGACGGTGGGTAAGTCCCTCTGGCTCTAGTTACCCTCTCTGTGAAATGGGCATAATTATGCCTGTCCCAACACACTTAAAAGGAGGGCATGAGGATATACGACAAAATCCTTCAGCCAGGTAGAAAACCACAGAGAATTTTCTAAAGGGTGATATGCAAGATGATTTTAAGTTCCTCTTTTGAGAGGGACTCTTTTTTAAAGAGCGAAATTATTTTAATAGGTATTAGGAAGATACAGCTAACACATCAAACTTATTTCACAAATACGGCATTGCAGTGGACTCATAGTATTGCTTAGGACAAGGCTGAATGTTTTTAAGCAAAAAAAAGTGAGTTCGGGTGATGTTATACGTTAAGTGAATAATGATCCTAGTGCTCCAGCAAGTTAGCAAACAGTGTGAGGGTGGGATGCAAATGGCTGATGTTTGGGAAATACTGAATTAACAAGTGGGGGGAGAAATAAAATCAAACTTACAGATACTTATATGGAGCCTGTTTTAAGGATGTCTTTCTACTTAATACAAACATATAGGACACAGTAAATCAGGTGCCAATAAACTTTTTCTGTAAAGGGCCTACTAGTTAATAGTTTACGTTTTGCTGGCCCTATATATAGTCTTTTTTTTTTTTTTTAACAACTCTTCAGAAACATAAAAACCATTCTTAGCCTCAGGTTCCATATAAAAACGGGCCTTGGGCTAGATTTTGAGCTGAAATTTGCAGATTCTTGCAGTAAATTAAGGAGCTTATGGAACATCATAGCTGCTAGGGCCCCCAATACAGGTAAAACAACCTGAATGGGACCCACGTATTAGTGACTCTTGTTTATTCATTTATTTTAAGATTTTACTTATTTGAGAGAGTGTGTGAGCAGGGGGAGGAGCAGAAGGACAAACAGACTCCCTGCTGAGCATGAAGCCTGACACAGGGCTCGAGCCCACAACCCTGAGATCATGACCTGAGCCAAAGGCAGACACTTTACCGACTGAGCCAGCCAGGCACCCTGACTCTTATTTATTAATAACATTAATGTTCTACTTACCTTCCCCCTTTTCCAGTGTTGTAATGAACTCATGGATTTTTATGCATTTAATATGTTTCAATTAATTGCATTTTTTAGAAGGTGCTCAAATTCTCCCATCTTTGCCAGTAAGGACCCCTTCAAGGAGTCCTTTTGACTGACCCCAGTAGTCTCTGAGACCTTCCTTTGCTTTCTGGTATAAAATATCCCAGGCTCAGCCTGTACGTTTGCTGCACCAAAACTGCCATCAGCCATTTCTCCCAGAAGCCCTGGTTCCTTTTCGTCGGAATGGTATTTAGAGACCAAAATCTGGGCACCTGGAATGCACCTAATATTTGCATTTATAAATAGAAACGATGCCCAGGGTATGTCCTGGCCCCTGGAGAGATTCCAACTGCTCCCCTAAAAGACCCTTTTCACCGTCTCCAGCCCGGTACATTGAACCCCATCCATGACTCCGATCCTGGCCAGGTGTTCAAGAACAATGAGTCAGTCATGTTCTGGGGCTGCCTGCCCTAGCGGAGGCAGAAACATGAAAGATTTCAATAACCAGAGTCAAATCCATTTTCAGGCCAACCTGCAATTAACTATGAAAATCCAGCTACCCAGAACTCTTATTCCCTGATAACCTTGGATAATTGAGGTTTTACTGCAAAAAATAAGTGCAGGGGATTTTAATAAGAGCATCTGACCTACAATTTACAGGGGTCATAAAGTCAGATGTCCACATAAGCCAAAGCAGGGAATTTTAAAAATGAGTAAAGATGAGCTGAGGAAAAGAAAATAGAGAATGGGGGGGGGGAGGGGATATGGGGTGGGCCAGGAAGCACATGCTCCATCTTAAGGAGGGAAGGGCTGCCACTATTCAGTTCGGGTAAAATGTTGCCACATGGGGACAACAGTCAGATATTTGTGATTTTTCAAAACATAAAAATCTAGATTTTTTAAGATATGAACTCTCATAATTGTGAAACAGCAATGGATTTAAGTGTTTCATTAGAACTTTAAATATGTTATATACAGTACCTCACCTCCATTTTAAATATAGTGTTTGAGGGACACCTGGGTGGCTCAGTCAGTTAAGCATCTGCCTTCTGCTCAGGTCATGATCCCGGGGTCCTGGGATCAAGTCCCATATCAGGCTTCTTGCTCAGCGGGGAGTCTGCTTCTCCCTCTGCCTGCCACTCCCCCTGCTTGTGCTCTCTTTCTCTCTCTGTCAAATAAATAAATAAAATCTTTAAATATATATATACATAGTGTTTGAAAAAAAAGCAATGTTTGGTGAGTTTTTACAAATGTATACATCCAACTCACCACCTTCTCACCCAGGACAGAGAATAGTTTCAATTCCCAAAAGTTCGCTTGTGTGCTTTTCTAGTCAATCCAGTATTTACCCCAGACCCAGGAATCACCGATCTGCTTTCTGTCCCTAGAGATTAGTATGTCTTTTCTAGGGCTTCATAAAAATGGAATCAGATGGTATGTACTCTTCTATGTCGTGCTTTTTAAACTCAGCATATTTCCTTTTTTTCTATCCACCCGTGTTGGTGTATGGATCAATAGTCAGTTCCTTTTTACTGGTGACTAGTATCCCATTGTATGGATGTGCCACAATTTATTTATTCACCTGCCGGTGGCTGTTTGACTTCTTTCCAGTTTGGGGTTATTAATGAATAAGCCTGCTATGAATAAATATGTGCAAGTCTTTGTGTGAACGTGTTTACATTCTCTTGGATAATTAAAAGTGGAATTGGCGGGTCATACGATAAATGTCCATTTAGCTTTCTGAGAAACTGCCGAACTGTACCATTTTGCATCCCAACCAGTTGGGGAGGAGAGGTCTAAATGGCTCCATGTTCTCGCTAACACTGGGAATTGTCCATCCTTCTAGGGGGTGGGAAATGGGGTCTCCCTGCGGTTTTGATTTACATTTCCCCATGACTAATTATGTTAACCATCTTTTCATGTGCTTATGGGCCATTCATGTATCTTCTTGTACGAAGCGTCTTTTCAAATGTTTTGTGCATTACTTTGTTAGGTTGTTTGTCTTCTTATTCGTTGTTAAGAATTCTTTATTCTGCGTACAAATTCTTTGTCAGACATACTACTTCAAGTGTTTTCTCCTAGAGTCCTGCTCTTTCGTTTTTTTAACAGTGTGTTTTGAAGAGCAGATTATTTTACTGTTTTAATAAAATACAACTTACAGGGTTTTTTTTTTCTTTCATGATTCATGATGTCAGTGTCCTATCTAAAAGAGCTTTGCCTACCCTAAGATTGCACAGATTTTCTCCTACACTTTGGATGTTTTATAGTTTTAGCTCTCGTGTTGAGGTCTCTGATCCATTTCAAGTTAATTTTTGTATGATGTGGGGTAGGAGTTGAGGTTCACTTTTTCTTACATGGACCATTCACTCCAGCATCTCTTGTTGAAAAGACAATCCTTTCTGCATTGAGTCAGCTTGGCACTCTGTAAATCTATGTCCTTACTCTCTCTTCTATTCCATTGATCAAGATGTCCATCATGACACCAATATCACACTGTTCTGATTATTGTACTTTATGCTACGTCTTGATATCAGATAGTGTATGCCCTTCAACTTTGTTCTTCCTTTTCAAAACTGGGTTTTTTTCCCTATCGTAGTTCTTTTGCTTTTTCATATAAAGTGGAGAATCAGCTTGTCAATTTCTGCAGAAAGTCGATGGTATTTTGATTAGGATTGAATCAATTCCAGAGATTAATTTAGGGTTGACATCTTAACAATATTGAGTCTTATGACCCATGAACATGGTATACCTTTCCATTAGGTTTTCTTTAATTTGAGTAATATTTTTTTTCTTTTTCTTTTTTTTGAGAGAGGGGGTGGGGAAGAGCAGAGGGAGAGAGAGAATTGTAAGCAGGCTCCACAGCCAGCTGAGAGCCTGACATGGGGCTTGATCTCACAACCCTGAGATCATGACCTGAGCTGAAATCAAGAGTCGGACCCTTAACTGAATGAGCCCCTCAAGCGCCCCTTAATTTGAGTAATATTTTTTTAAAACCACTAAGGATGACAAGACAATTAAATGGGGGAAAAGAATAGTCTTGCTGTTGGGACAAGTGGGTATCCACATGCCAAAGAATGAATTTGAACCTCACCCCACTGACAAAAATTAATTCAAACTAGGGGCACCTGACTGGCTCAGTTGGAGGAGTGTGTGACTCATGATCTCTGGGTTGTGAGTTTGAGCCCCACATTGGGTGTAGAGATTACTTAAATAAATAAAACTTTAAAAAAATTAATTCAAATTGGATCAAAGACCTAAATAGAAGAGGTAAAATTATAAAACCCTTAGAATAAATCAAAGGAATAAATCTTTATGACCTTGGATTATGCAGTGGATTCTTAGAGATGACACCAAAGCATGAGCAATCAAAGAAACAGACAAATTGGGCAGCATCAAAATTAAAAACTTTTGTGCTTTAAAGGAGGTAAAAAGATAGCCTCAGAATTGAATATTTTTGCAAATCCTATATCCACTAGAGGACTTCCATGGAATATATAAATAATTCGTACCACCTAATAATAAAAACACAACCCAATTAAAATATGATCAAAGCACCTGAATAGATATTTTTCCAAAGATATATTGGCCATATAGTGGCTATATTGGCCAAGAGCACGTGAAAAGATGGGCAACATCATTGGCTGTCAGGAAAATGCAAATAAAACTAGAATAAGATGTCCCTTCACCCCCACTAGGATGGCTAGAATGATTTTTTTTTTTTTTTTAGTGAATGATAACAAATGTTGGAAGAGGATGTGGAGAAATTGGAATCCTCGTACACTGCTAGTGGAATCTGAAAATAGTGCAGGCACTTCCGAAAACAGTGTGTCAGTTCTTCAAAAGGTGAAAACAAAGAATTACCATACGATTCAGTAGGTATATCCACTTGTAGGTATCTACCCAAGAGACATGAAAACGTATGTCCACACAAAGACGTGTACAGGATTGCTTATAGCAGTATTACTCCAAATAGCCAAAAACTTAAAACAATATTGATGATCATCAACTGATGCATGGATAAATAAAATGTGGTATATTCCATAATATGGAATATTCTTTGGCAATAAAAAGAAATGAAGTACGGATCCATGCTACAACATGGATGAGCCTGAAAGGCATAATGCTAAGAGAAAAAGACCAGTCACAAAAGACCACGTTAGGTTTGGTTCCATTTATATGAAATGTCCTGAAGAGGCAAATCTATCGACACAGACTGACCCTGGGGCTGGGAAGGGTGGAGGGAGAAATGAGGAGTGACCCTAATGGATACAGAGTTTTTCTTGGGGGGAGGGAGATGAAAATGCTTTAAAATGTATTGGGATGGTGGAGCAACTCTGTGAATATACTAAAATCCACCGAATTCTACACTCTAAATGGATGAGTGATAGGGTATGTGAATTATAGCTCCACAAAGTTGTTATTTCTAAATGAGAATAATAAAAATGAATACTGTGCCCACAATAAAAACCACTTTTGCAAACCCAAGACAGCTCCTAGGTCGCACGAGTTGCAACGTTTCATTCAGAAGGTTCAGAAGAACGGACCATAGGAAGAGCATTTGTGTGTCCCTTTGTCAAGATAATAGGTAAAGACATGCACCTGTGTTCCCAGTTGTCCTCTCACCAAGAGACTCAGTCAAATCTCAGGACAAACTTGTCTCCGAAAGCAAGTGTGTGTTTCCCCTTATAAGAAATCGGTTGTACACAACATTCATTGTTGTATTTGAGGCCAGGAACGTTTACCAACAGTTCGGGCCAAGGTGTTGACGCAGTCTGGGACTCTCTGAAGCATGACCGCCGCTTCCGAGTCCATGAGCGGACCCGATCTCCCCTTGGCTTGTTCGGATTGGTTTGAGCCATAAGCGGAGTTAAAGCTTTCTGCACAAGCTGTGTATACATTCCAAACACAGACCATCTATCACCTTGGGGGTGAAATCTGATGGGAACAACATAAAATTGTTTGCAGCACTGATTGAGTTTTACTTGGTTAATGGCCCAAAGGACCAAACGAGGTAGGAGATAAGCCGGTATATTCCACAGACTTCTGTCGTTCATTACTTCTCTCACAGTGTTTGCTGCGTGGCGTACTATTGTTCACTGGATCTTTTTCCTTAAACACATTTCCCGTTTTGTTTTTTAACTTAAGTGTATTTGTGAGCGGAAAGCGAAGGCCAGTATCTCTTACCATGAATAGGAGATCCTTCTTAAAAAGAAACCCCATCAGGGCGCCTGGGTGGCCCAGTCGGTTAAGTATCTGCCTTCAGCTCAGGTCATGATCTCAGGGTCCTGGGATCCTGGGGTTGAGTCCCGCGTCAGATGAACCTGAAAGACATAATGAGCTGAGCTCAGCTCCCTGCTGAGCAGGGAGCCTGTTTCTCCCTCTGCCCCTCCCCCCCTGCTCGTGCTCTCTCTCTCTCAAATAAATAAATAAAATCTTTACAAAAAAAGAAACCCAGTGAAAACAGAATGATGTGAATTCCATCTAGATACTATTGCCTGGTAAATTCTGAGCCTGGGGCCTCATTGTTAGTCTGGGAAATTAGCAGGGGTTAAATAGATGCTTAGGACCTGTCTGTACCAAGCCGACTTTCTCCTTGGCTGAACCAGAATGATTAAATGAGAATGGCAAAGGGGAGACATCAGAAAGGCCCTTTGTCTGGTTCTTCTGTGGCAGTTTATTGACGTCTCATGTGCTGCTCACCTATTAGGCCTTGGGGTGCTAGACTATAAAGACAGACAAAGCCCCAGTTCTTCCCAAATTTATAGTTGTGGATAATAATGTCTAAGAATGAAATAACAGACGCACCACCTTGCAGTTTCCCGATCATGGTAGTACTTTGATGGTGCCCTTAGAGTTGTTATTACTATGATCACTATAACTTTATTTTCCCAGAGTAGGGAATGGGCCCTCTAGGGAAAGATGGGGGTTGGGTTAATCTGTGAACGTCCATCTTAGAGCCATGATGGCCTGAGCAGGCACACGGAGCTTGATTTCCATCAGAGAGCAGAGGCATTGGAGGGGAAAGCCTTTAATGCTTTGGCCAGGAAGGTGGGAGATATTATTGTGTCAGAAAACTAGGTCAGCAGTGAACATGCTTGAGCAAGTTTAAGATCTCTGTTTAGATATGAAGGTCTGGCATTATCCATTTGGCCATTCGGTGGAGTTTCCAGGCACTGTGCTGGGCTTGTCAGGAATACAGAGCTGCTACTCTCAGAGGGCTTATGATCTCTTAGGAATGAGAGGCCATAGGCCGAAGTAGGTATGACACAGAGTAGAATGAGGTGAATTTCTTTCTTTGTTCAGATTCCAATGGTTGCAAATGACAGACACCCAATTTGCATCAGCATAAGAAAGAAAGAAAATGTATTGGTTCTTGTATCTGCTGAGTCCAGGAATAAATGGCTTCAGGAAGTGGCTGGATCCAGGTGTTCAAGGTTGTCAGAAATCACTCTCTCCATCTTGCGGCCCTGCTTTCCTCTGTGTTGGCTTTAATTCTCAGGCAGTCTCCCTACTTGTGGTACCAAATACCACCGGCTTAGGGGTCTTTGTTAAAAAAGGGGTCTCTGCCTCAATTATACCAGCATAAAGTCACGGAATTGAATCTCAACAATCCCCGCTGGGGTTAATGCGAGTACCCCTCAGACTAGGGGCTGAGTCAACCTGGCAGCTCAAACCAACTGAGACTGGGGGAGGGTCAGTTCCCCTGAGGACACACAGAGCCACCCTGAGAGGAGGGTGAGGGTCCCTCCAGCCAGGGAGTCAGGACAGCTGCAAGAAGGAGGTGGCCTTTGGCCAACTGTGGCTCCCGGGATGGAGCTGGGGTGCTCCAGCAGCAAGTTCTTTCTCTGTCTCAGGAGAAGGGGAGAAGAAACAGGTACTGTCGAGAAGCCAGCATGGGCCAGGCTCTGTGACACGTATCTGGGCTCCTCTTCAAAAGGACCCTGTCTCCTCATGCAGGTGAGAAACAGAGTCTCAGAAAGAAGGGTGAGACATTCCTCAACAACCCACAGCTAGCCCCCAAGGCGTCTGGACCCAGCCTCGCCCCTTCCAGCCCATGTCTTTCCAGATGGCTGATCGGACGGCATCATGCCTCCATGCCTCCCAATCCTGAACATGGCCCACAAGGTCCTGCTCACCTCTCCAGGCTCCCTCCTCCCACCCAGAGCCCCTGCTCCTGCCATCCCCCCCCCAGCCCCCCTCCACTCCTCTTTACCTAGTTAACTCTGTGTTCTTTAACTCAGCTTCTCCGGGGAGTCTCAGAACTGGGGTGGGGGTGGGGGGTGCCAGGCATTCATCCACACGCTACATATTTTCATTCGGTCTTCACAACAACCTGTGAGGGAGAGGCGTTATAATCCCCACTTACAGACCAGGGCACTGAGGCACCGGGACAGTGATGGGCTCAAAGTCACACAGTTAGAAAGTGGCGGGGCTGAGATTCAAAGCAGCCATTTCAGCTCCAGAGTCCTGGCTTTTCCCCACCGCCCTTTACTGCCTCTGCGACCTCAGAGCCCAGGGTCCCAACCCTTCCTACCATGTTTCGTAACTACGCGTTTTGGATGGATTATTTGATGAACATCTGTCTCGCCTGCCAATAGCTTGTAATAAAGGTACCTGATGGGGCGCCTGGGTAGCTCTGTCGATTAAGCGTTGGACTCTTGATTTCGGCTCAGGTCATGGTCTCAGGGTTGTGAGATCGAGCTCCACGTCGATCTGAAGCCTGCCTGAGATTCTCTCTCCCACTCCCCCATGCCCTCTCTCTCTAAAAAATTAATTAAAAATAAAATAGAGGGGCACCTGGGTGGCTCAGTCGTTAAGCATCTGCCTTCAGCTGAGGGCGTGATCCCAGAGTCCTGGGATCGAGCCCCACATCCGGCTCCATCCTCCACTGGGAGCCTGCTTCTTCCTTTCCCACTCCCCCTGCTTGTGTTCCCTCTCGCTGGCTGTCTCTCTCTCTCTGTCAAATAAATAAATAAAATCGTTTAAATAAATAAATAAATAAATAAATAAATAAATAAATAATAAAATAGATAAAAAATAATAAAATAAAATTAGACAAAGGGAGCTGACGTAGTGGGCATGTAGTCTGAGCTAGGCACTGTGTTTAGCATGTTTGCACATCACCTCGTTTCACCCTGTCTCACTCAATCGTTTAAATAAATAAATAAATAAATAAATAAATAAATAAATAAAATAGATAAAAAATAATAAAATAAAATTAGACAAAGGGAGCTGACGTAGTGGGCATGTAGTCTGAGCTAGGCACTGTGTTTAGCATGTTTGCACATCACCTCGTTTCACCCTCTCAGCAATTCTGTAACTGAGGTACAGTGATCCCCATTCTACAGATGGAATACCTAAGGAGTTGAGAATTTAAGGAAATTGTCCACTAGGCTAAAAATTCCCAGAGCGCAGAACCCTTGTTTGTTTTGCCCATCATTGAGTCCAGAGGGACTAATTCAGTAGCTGGCATACAGTAGGCATTCAGTAAATGCTTTTTGGTTGGTTGGATGGGTGGAGGATAGATGGCAGGAAGGGAAGGAGGGAGAGAAGGGGGAGAGGGAGGGAAGGACGGAAGGAAGGGATGGGGAAGGAGGACAGGGAGAGAAGGGGGAGAAGCAGGGAGGGACGGGAGGGGAGGGAGGGCTAGGAAAGTGGGGGGGAGGAAGGGAAAGGAGCAGGGAGCAAGCAGGGGAGGGAAGGATGAGCAGCAGGACCAGGACCGGTGCTGGATCTGACTTGCGGGTGTCTCCGCACAGGCGCCACGATGCACATGAAGAAGTACCTGGTAAAGTGCCTGCACCGGCTGCAGAAGGGCCCGGGCTACACGTACAAGGAGCTGCTGGTGTGGTACTGTAACAACACCAACACCCATGGCCCCAAGCGCATCATCTGCGAGGGGCCCAAGAAGAAGGCCATGTGGTTCCTGATCACGCTGCTCTTCACCTCCCTGGTCTGCTGGCAGTGGAGCGTCTTCATCAAGACCTACTTGAGCTGGGAGGTCAGCGTGTCCCTCTCCGTCGGCTTCAAGACCATGGACTTCCCCGCTGTCACCATCTGCAATGCCAGCCCTTTCCAGTAGGTGGTCCCTGGAGTGCTAGGCTGGCTCTCCCTGCCTCCCTCCCTCTCTCCCACCCCCTTCCTAACTCCCCCCACTTCCTCTCACCTCTCCTACACTCCCTCCCTCCCTCTTTCCCTGCCCCTCCCTCCCTCCATCCCCCCTCTCCCTTCCTGCCCCATCTTTCCCTCCCTCCTTCTCTCCCCCTTCCTGCCTCCCCCCTTTTTGTCGCTCTCCCTCCTTCTCCCCTTCACTCTCTCCTTCCTTCCCTTCTCTCCGTATTCCTTTTCTTTCCTTCCTTCCTCCCCTTCCCTCTTTTTTCTCCTTCTCTCTTTCTTTCCCTGTTTGCATCATCCCTTTGTAGCAAGTACCATTCACAATTCATAAACTTCCTAGGCTTAAAGAGGACTAGGGACGCCCAGCTGGCTCAGTCTAGAGCATGAAACTCTTGATCACGGAGTTGTAAGTTTGAATTAATTATAATCATGATGATAAAAAAATATATAGGAATGGTACATCAAGTGCTGATGAATTGCCAGGCAGTATGTGGAGTGCTTTTCGGTTAATTTACGTAATTCTAATCCACACAACCACCCTAGGGGTGGGCACGACTGTATTAACTCCAATTTATGGAGATTCAGATAAGTGAGGAACTTGCCCAGAGACACACAGCGAACAACTGTGGCATCGGAACCCAGACCTGATCTGACTCCAGAATTGCCACCGTTCAACCACATAATGGCACGGCCCCTGAAAGGGACACGTTGGGGACCCGACCTAGCCAGAGTTGAGGAGAGGCAGGGGGTTAGAGGAGAACACCCCAAGGCATGAGCAGAAGAGAGCTAGGCGGGATGCAGAGTGGCCCAAGTGCAGGACAGCTGCTGAGGCCCTGTGACGAGGGGACGAGACAGAGTCTGGTGCTTTCAAGGAACTGCAGGGAGGGCCGGTGTGGGTTAGTCACAGGGAACATTCTTGTCCAAAAGAAAGTCCTGGAAGGGAATTCATACTTCCTGATTATATTTCCAGGGATCAGAAAGTCCCTTCTTTCTAGTTATCGGGCTCCAGAGAACCCGTAGTCATCACAGTACATCACCCTGGCCAGGCACAGTTCTTGCTACTGTGGCCACCTTACCTCACTGAATCCTCCCGACAGCCCTCCAGGGTAAATAGTTTAATCCCCCCATCTTGTAGATGAGAGAACAGAGCCTCGGAGACGGTAACTTGCCCCAAGGTCACACGGATAGCAAGTAGCATCCCAGGATTCGAACCCAGACTGCAGGCCATGACCCACCTCGCTTGACAGCAGCTGTGGAGATCTGGGCTATCCTAGCGGCCCCCACCCCACAGCCCACCGCCCTCCCTGAGCCCTCCTCTTGCTGCGTACACACAGGTGGCTGGTTTCATGGTCTGGGGACAGGAGGTGTCCACAGCTGAAGCCAACATCAGCTCGGGCCGCTCTACCCCTTTGTACCAGGACATGGGTCTGTGGCCTGGCTTTGACACTCACTCCTGTAGGCTGTCCTCCAGCCAGAGCTGATGCACATGGCCCTGGTGACCGTCCTGTGTGGCAGGGCCTTGGATAAATCAGGTCCGGAGCGACGGGGGTACAGGGCCTGGTGGGGACACTCCTTGGTATGGACACATTTCTGCCAGACTGACCAGTCACCATTTCCAATACGGGGGGCCTCCAGGGGCTGAGAGAAGCTGCTGGAGCCCAGCCCCACACTCCCACCCACCTTCTCCCTCCTGAAACTAGCTCCTGTTCCCAAAGTCGCTATTGGAGAGTTGGAACCGGGAGCTGTTAAGAGTCTTCCTCATTACAATATGAACTTCATAAGGATAGGGAGCCCACGTGTCTTGTTCACTATTATATCCTCTGTGCTTTGCACAGTGCCCAGCACTTAGTAGGCGCTCACTGCATACTCGGTGGATAAAGAAGTGAGCGGGTAGGTGGAAGGAGGCATGGATGCCTGGGTGGGTGGGTAGAGAGGGGCTTGGGCGGAACACTCTCCTCGCACGTGGTGGCTGGCAGCCACGCTGGGGCAGGGAGGGGTGTCCCCGACTGCGCCTGCCCTCTGCCCCTCAGCTGCCCTTGCCCCCCTGACTGGCCCCCTCCCCACCCAGGTATTCCAAAGTCAAGCATTTGCTGCAGGATCTGGATGAGCTCATGGAAGCGGTCCTGGAGAGAATCCTGGCTCCGGAGCAGAGCTACAGCAATGCCACAAGGACTCTGAACTTCACCATCTGGAACGACACGCCGCTGGTTCTGATTGATGAGCGGAACCCACACCACCCAGTGGTCCTTGATCTCTTTGGGGACGTCCACAATGGCTCAGCGAGCAGCAGCCCAGCTCCAGGAAGGACCTGCACTGCCCAGGGGTGCAAAGTGGCCATGAGACTAGTAAGTGGGCTCCAGGCAGGCATCGAGCAATGGGCCCTACCCAGGGAGGCTGATGGGAGTTCCTTTCCTTTAATAATCTGGGTCTTGCTGGGGGGAAAGGCAGGCTGGAAGCCAGTGCCCATTTTGTCTGTTTAGAAAGCTTTCTTTTTTAAATAGAAAGAGCTGGTCTATTAGTCAAGACACTATTGGATGCCAGTGACCCAGGTCACACTAGCTTAAGCAAAACAAGGAATTCACTGGCTCATATACTGAGAACTCCAGGGGTAGAATGGGTTCAGGTATGGCTGGATCCAGGCATTCAAATGTTCTCATCAGGACTCTACCGCTCTCTATTTTTGTTCAGTTTTTCTCCCAGTTGACCTCACTCTCTGGTAGCCTCTCTCCAAGCAGAGGGTCAGAGGGTCTTGGCAATGCCAGACATACACCCCATCAGCTCAGCACTCTCCCCTGAGAAACAGAACTCCTGTTCTCCCATAGCCCCAGCAAAAGTCCTGGGTCACATGCTCACCTCTCAGCCAATCACCGTGCACTGGAGAATGGGCTCTCATGATTGGCCAGTCCTCGGTCATGTGTCCTAGAGCTGGGGTGATGTCAGTCTATACCACGTGGACCCAGTGAGGGCGGAAAGGGTGCTTTCGTGAAGAAGGAATTTAGTGTTACTATCAAAAGACGAGGGGCATAAATATCAGGCAGGTGAAAACCCACAGGTGTGCAATGCCATCTGATGCCAGAGCATAACTGCCCTGCACCAGGATGCTGGGATGCCCGCCAGCCGGCCAGTGGGAAGAGGCTTCCTTGTCTGTGCCTCTAAGTCTAGGGAGCTCCCTAACTTACAGATCCCTGGCCCCCACTCCTGGGGAAGCTGAACAGGCCTAGAAATCTGTATAGTTAACAGCCTCCCTAGATTCGGATGGTTACCCTTGGCTGGGGACCTGGGCTGCGGCCATACACTCCCCAGGAGGAAGCCCCTGACTTCCACTGAGTCAGGGCTCCCCCTATGTCTCCGCAAAACCAGCAAACAGTCTGAGGCTCCAGAGGCCCCGTGCCAGCTCTGACCCAGTGCCCTACTGGTTTTTGGTGCAGTTACCCGGCTTCCTGTGTCCGGCTCCTCACCTGTGAAGCAGGCTTGTTCCCGCTGGCTGTCCCAGCTCTCGGGGTCAGGCCCTGTGTGTGCACGTGCGGTGCATGCTGCATGGGTGTGTGTGTGCACACACTCGGTGCATGCTGTGTGGGTGTGTGTGCATGCCCGGTGCATGCTGTGTGTGTGTGTGTGTGTGTGTGTGTGTACTCGGGTGCATGCGTGTGTAGTGGGGAGGAGGGTCTGCTGGCCTCAGTTTCCTCATGATGATGGAGTAGGATTACTGTACAAATCGAATGCAGTAATAGAAAATCCTCAGAACAGAGCCTGGGACAGAGTGAGTGTTAAGTGTTATCGTCATCTCCCTAAGGAGAGAGGAAGAGAACTCCAGGAATGGGCCTGAGGACAGTGCCCCAGGCTGGCCCTGGGGAGGGCAGTCTCAGAATGTGGAGAAGCTCCTCCCGGCCTCCTGGGTTCCAGAAGGAAGGCCCACTAGAGGGCTGAAAGAGGCAGAGTGGCTGAGGCCAGATTCCCAGGGCTGCGGTAGGGCTGTCTGCATGGTGACCTGGGCATCGTGGTAGGCTGGCTGTGGTAAAGTGGAGGGGGGCCCTGCACCCCTCACAGGGGTGAGGCTGACAAGGCCCAGGTCCTTCCCCTGCTGAGGGGGAGGGAGCCTTGAGCCTTGAGTCCTTCATGGTCCACACAGCCTCCAGGGAGCTGCCTCTGGAAGTCTGTGAGGAGGCCAGCAAAGGAGTCAGGGAAGTTGGAGGGTCTGGGTGCGTCTGTCTGTCTGTGTGGCCACAGGAGCATGAATATGGATCAGCTAGGTATGTGGGCGGGGAAGAAGGTCTGGATATGAGTGTGTGTGGCTGTGACCATGACATTGTATGGCTGTGGATGTCAGGAAGTGGGCATGTCTATGTGTACGTGTGTGCGTGTGTGTATTTGCTCATGCATAAGGCTAGTACAGGGGTGGCCAGCGACCGTGTGTGAGACCTTGTGACCGAGCAGCCGTGTATGAGGGGACAGCCCCTGAGCCCTGCAAGCGTGAGTGTGAACACATTCTCCACCGCACCGAGGTGCGGCCCAGGGAAGGGCAGCTGGCCCTTGGGGACGGTGGCAGGGGGCCCTGCCAGCATGTCCTGCGCCCACCAGAACCCCTCTCGGCCTCCGCAGTGCAGCCTCAACGGGACCGTGTGCACTTTCCGGAACTTCACCAGCGCCACCCAGGCCGTGACAGAGTGGTACCTCCTGCAGGCCACCAACATCTTCTCTCAGGTGCCCACTCACGAACTGGTGGAGATGGGCTACCCCGCCGAGCGGCTGATCCTGGCCTGCCTGTTCGGGCCCGAGCCCTGCAGCTACAGGTGAGAGCCGCTCCGGGCCAGCCTGGCCTGCCCCCCACCCCCACCGTCACAGCCCTGAGCCGCCACAGACCTGTGCCTCGGTGTCTCCAGGCAGATTTCCTGGAGGCAGAGCCTGAGAAGGGATGTGTGGAGGGCCCATGACAAACGAGGGAATCACTTTAGGACACGTCTGTAAAGGAAAGCGGGATGAGGAAGGAGGAAAGAGCTCAATGAGGCCGTGGTCTCTGGCGACGTCTAGGCATGATCCCTGGGGCATCGGGAGCATCAGCCACACCACAGGATTGTCCTTCTGAGGGGCCAGCCTTTTGTCCCTGCAGCATCAGTGCCTCACGGGCCATGGGCCACCCTAGGAGAATGGGCTAAGGTCCCCTCACTTCCCAGGCAAGGGGGCTGCAGAGGGGGCAGCTGTGAGCTGTTTGCCTCCAACACCCAGTGGCTGAGGGGTCTGGGCGGGCACCCCGGCACCTCCGGCCCTGGTTCTCATCCCGGACCGTCCACCGCCTTGGCTTCCCGGGAGGAGAGCTGAGTTGGCTCAGCTCAGAGCTTAGAAGGGAGCGTTCTCTGGCATCCCTGACAACCCCCAAGGTTGAGAGGATGGCAGAGTGAGAATAACGTTCACCCCAAAAGCCTGTGCAGCTCTTACGACAGGTCGCCAGCCTCTCCCCCACCCCTTCACCACCCTTGCTGCTGTCACACCCAGCCCCGGGCCCTAGCGTCTCTGGCGCAGGACCACGGCCTGGAAGCTGGGCCCAGGCAAAGCTGCTCCGGCCGCAGGGCCTCCAGGACTCGTGGCCAGAGCTCTGGGTGTGCAGGGCCCACATGTGCTGGCATCCTGTTAGTCCGGGGCTCCACGGTCTCGCACTTTGGGGCCCTGGAGATGTCCACGGGGTCCTGCCACTTCTCATGAGTAACAGGCTTCCGGTGTCACCCTCCAGGGGACGGTGCCTGAGCCCTGCGCTCTCTCTACCCATGAGCCTTCAGGAAGCTCTACTGAGTCTGCTTAACGCCACGGGGACCCTCTGTCCCCCCAAAGGCACAGCGGCAGGCATTCTGCAGGCAGTTTCAGGGAATCCAGGGCCCCCTGAGCCGGCAGAGGTGCACACCCCGCCGTGTGGTGTGAACTGGAAAGATGTGGCCCGCAGGCGGAAGAGTACAGGCCGGTGCTCCTGCTGACAGGACGCGTCCAGCCCATGGCATTGGCGTGGCTGGCTGCTGGCTGCATGCCAATCCCTCACTCTCAGCCAGTGGCCTTTGCTCAGCGCACCCCTGGCCCGCCACTCCTGGCAGCCCTCCCAGAAGGCTGCAGGTAGCCGGTGGACTGGCGTGTCGCATCCGCACGGTCACCTTTGCCTTCTCACTAGAGAGAGAGGTCAGACTCTGCCTTCAAGCATGGGGCCCATCTGCTCAGTGAGAAGAGCCTTGGGCGGTGGGTGAGGTGGGAAAGGGGAGGGGTCTGTTAGGGTCTGCGGGGATCTACCGTCAGGTCCCTGGGCCTTGAGCGGGGTCCTGGTGTTGCAAGATCAGTGTTGTGCACAGAGCATGGCTTCATCGTGGGCAGCTCCCACGCTGGCACCCTCCACAAAGCAGGTCCCACTGGGTCACCGGGACTGAGAGTGAGGAATGAGTGGTCCCCTAAAGAGAAGCAGAGGAGCTGTTAGCAGAGAAGGGGCAACAGATGGCTCTGGGGCAGGCAAAACACCCAGCATCGGCCATGCCACTTCTGTGGTGTGGCTGTGGCTGGGGAGTAACTATAGTGAGGGGGTCAAGGTTAGACCACTGGGTTCAAATCCTTGCTCTATCTTACAAGCCGCGTGACCCTAAACAAGTTTAACCTCAATGGGCCTCGGTTTTCCTCTTCTGTGAAATGGGGTAATAACATGCCTACTCTGCGGGGCTATTTTGAGTATTGGATGAGGTGATATGTGACAGTAGTGCTGGCCTCAATAAATAATAGTTATTATTGTCATTAAACCCACATTTGATCAGGAACTCATTATTCAATAATAATGCTAACATTTATTGAGCCCTGCTGGTGTGTCAGATTAGTACTTCACAGGTATAAAATTAATTTAACCCTGGCCGCAAGCCCATGAGAAAGGTACTCTTATGTCACTGCATTTCACAGGATGCAACCAAGGCCCAGAGAGGTTAAGCAACGTCTCTGAGGTCACACAGCTAGTGAGTGGCAGAGCTGGCAGTCTGGGCCATCAGAAAACCAGATCATCATCTTCCCTCCCCACCCACCTTTCCCAAGCCTGTTCTTTGTCACCTGCTTCCCTGAGTCAGCGTCAGATGCGGTGCCAGAGGACACGTGCCTCTCTCTGCCCTCCCGACGCCAGGCTCCAAACACTATGTCCCCGCTTCCTCACTGTCCTTCTGGCTCCATCCTCTCTCCCTCAAATGTGGCACATGCTCAAGAAACAGCCACTGTAATTAGGAAAAAAAGAAGCCACATTTGGACCCTGATGACAAACATCCTGGATTTGAATGCCAGCTCTGCGTGGGTCACGCTTCTTGGCCTCTCTGGGCCTCAGTATTCTCATCTGGAAAATGGGGATTGTGACATGGCCTCATAGGGCTATTGTGGGGATGGAAGGACATAGATGGTGTGTTACAGAAAGTCCTTGATTTGGGCTTATACATATAAGATGGATTTGGGGGAAGAATGGCACAAAGGTGAGGTGTCCTCCTCATCACAGCATATGTCGGGAGGGACACCACCCAGCATGTTGACCTTCCTCACTTGGTTAAGGGACTGAGGGGGGCAGGCCTCTTTATTGCAAGATGCCTGCCTTCCCTTCCTTGCGGAACAAGTCGCGAAGTTGAGCCCTGATGTCCTGGAGACAGGAATATAGACCATTTAGAATTATGTGGGGAAGAGTTCCCTTTTCTCCGTTCGTTCATGTTACTCAGTCATTTATACCAGCACCAGCTTGTGTATATTTGTGTTGTAACCCCATCCCACGTTATTTATTTTCTTACTCAAATTCTTCCAGCTTTGGCCAGTAGCAGCTCCTCATGTGGGGCTCCTGTGTCTCTTGGACACATCCCCATCTCTCTCTCTCTCTCTTTTTTTTTTTGACTACTTCTTTACTTTCTGGCACTGTAAGATGCCCCAGCCTTAGAAGCAGCCGTTTCTCTGAGGAGCTCTGGTTCCTTTTATTGGAGAATGGGATTTAGAAACCAAGATCTAGGCACATATAAACCAGCAGCAGCTTATTATTATTGCTTCAGGGACCGGCTCGCTAGCTTCCTCCCTGGGAAGCCTTTCCCGACCCCTGCCACACAGTACCACCGCTGTTATACTGCTTCCTGCCAGGATGCTCTGCCTCAGTCTTTTCCAGAGGTTTGCGCCGGTCTTGGGCCAGAGGCCTTACGCCCATCTGGGGAAGGTGCTTTGGGAAAATGCCTGGCTCTGGAGCAAGAGTCGGCGGGTGCTGGGAGCAGCCTCTCCAGGTAAAGAGCGTGATCAACAAGCAAACAGTTGGCACACACGCAAGACAGAGAGAGAGCACAGCCCTGGGCAGGAGAGGATCGGGCCGCGCCCTGAACGGCCTCCTCCTGCTGGGCTGCAGATGTCCGAGAAGGTTTCTTGGGAACAGTGTGTCCCCACACGCCTGGGGCGGGGTCTCTCCCTCCAGAACAGTGCCCGGCTTTAGCTGGTTTGCCCTGCTCTGGCCACAGCCCTGATTCTCCACGGATGTAGACTCCCGAGCACCCGCCCAGAGCTATTTCTTCCCTCCGGGCCTTTGCCTGCACTGTGCTCCCGGCCTCCTGTGCCCTTTCTCCTTTCTGGCCCCTAGGCTGCTCGCCTGCCTCTTAGCCACCCTTAAAAGTCTCAGCTCAGGCCTCCCCTCCTTCAAGAACTCTTCCATGACCCACACTCCCCCCCACACACACCTCTGGGAGAATGAGGTGTCACTCCTCCAAGCTTATCTCTGTTGATCCACTTATCACATATTATAATTTACCCAACAAATATTTACTGAGTGTCTGTCTACTGCGGGCCAGGCTCAGAGGACAGCATGGGGAGCGTGGCTGCCAGCACTTGCTGAGTATTTCAATATGCTCGCCATCCAACCGTCGCCTTCGTCCTGTCGTCCTGTAGGGCAGGTGCTCTTACCATCCCGACGTTACAGGTGGGGCCCGGCCAGGCTCAGAGAGCCCAAGCTCACCAGCTACTCAGTGACAAAGCCGAAATTAGAATCTAGGCAGGCTGGCTCCCAGGCGTGGGATCTTAGCCTCTAAATGCTTCCTTCCTCAAGACAGACAGCGGCCCTCCCTCGGCTTACCTTCTAAAGCAGCAGGCAGCTGATAAGCAAGCAGTTAACTAAGGAAGATAATTTCCGATTTTGACACATGCTATCAGGGAATAAGCAGGCAGAACTGATCAAGTAACCGGGTAGGGAAGTGATTTTGCCTGCAGAGTGCAGGGGTGAGGGGGGGGTCTCACAGCAGGTGAATCCTGAAGGATGAGGAGAAGCCCCTTACTTGGCCAGCTGGTCAGAGAATATTCCGGGCACCCAGGGGCCTTGAATTTGGAAACATCTCGGAGTGCTGCTGGAGTGTAACAGACAAGGGGGAGAAGAGCAACGTAGGGCGTTTGCATTTTCTTCTGTGAGCAGCAAGGAGCCTCTGGAGGGTTCGAGCAGGGGTGTACCCTGGAATCACAGTTCAAACCATCGCCCTTACCACTGTGCAGAGGGGAAGTAGAGGCCCCTGCAGGAAGTACGCAGGGCCGGGCACTGGTGGCTTGAACCCTGTTACAGGGGGATCCTCAGTGACGGAGAGAGGTAGACAAGCCAGAGGCACATTCTGGAAGGGGAGCATTGACAGAACGCTGCTCCGCGTGCCTCACCACACCAGGTCCCACTGCCACACGGTGAATATCCAGGGCAGGACTCTCTTGTTCACCTCAGTTGTCCCCCACCCAGCACCTGCCTCAGTAAACACTGGCGAAGAAATGTGATTTCTTCCTGATTTCCCTTTCATTATTGAGGACACCGAAAGCCAGACATGGAGTAAGCCACTCATATCTGCCCAGGGTCAGCTCCCAGCTTGGATGCACAGCCTGCCCCCCAGGGATCCACCTCATTCTGCCAATGCAGGGGAATGGGGGGCAAAGGTGGAGGGAATGGCTTCCTAATCTCAACATTGGGGCAAATAACAACTGACCTCGCCGGGTTCCTCTGAGGACCAAATGAGAGAATGTACGCAGAACTATGCAGCACCAGGTGGGCCCCTAAAAGTTGCATGGTCAATGTTTCGAAATCCAGGGTTTAGAAGACAATATTGCATTTCAGTGGGTGTTTCTGCACTCAGCCCCCTTCCTTTATGTTTTTAATAAAACAAGAAAAACAAAATAAAACCATGCGAAGACTTTGTAAAGCTATTCCTTACAGAGACCTGAGGACACACCTATAGGCAGAATAGAGCACGATGAGCTCCCGTGGACGTGCCATCCCAATCCCACAGCCACGACTCTCTTCCCCTCTGTCCATACTGCAAGCAAAGCCCAGACTCCAGGGTCTTTCACCTGTAAAGAGCTCAGAATGTATCCTCAAGAGAGAAAGACTTTTTTTAAAAAAAAACCAAACCGCAATGCCATTATTCCACCTAAAAAAAAATTAACAATAATTCTTCAATACCATCAACTAATTCCAATCATGTCCATACTCATTCATGTCCTACCTTTTTGCTCGTATGCGTGTGTGAATCAGGATCCAATTAAAGGCAGCATGTTGTGATTGCGACCCAAGTCTTTAAAGTTTCTGTTCATCTGTAGGTTGTCTCCCCTTTCCTCTCTCACGGGGTGTTTGTTGAAGGAACTGGGGTGTTTATTCTGTTGCATTCCCCAAGGTCTGGATTTTGCAGGATGACTTTTCTTTGGTGTCTTTGAACCTGTTCCTCTGTCTCCAGTATTTCCTGTAAATGCTGGTTACAGACAGATGCTTGGTCCTGTTCGGGGAGGATTTTTATGTTTTATTAGCAAAGCCACCTCCTCGGCAGCCTGTGGTTTTCCATCAGGAGACAAGCAGGATTGGCCACCACCAGTGGGTGTTGCCCAAAGCCATTCATTCATCCGGGGTGCGAAATGTTGATCAATTCAGTGCCTCTCCAAGGATTAGCTGGGTCAAACCAGAACTGTTTTAACAGCTATATGACAAGAAAAAAAACAAAGTCAGATGGAGGGAGCCATAGATTAGAAGAAACTTGGAAGACCTATCAACCAATCACATATTAACCTCATTTGGATCCCAATTTAAACAAATAAATTGTAAATGTAAGAGACGGTTAGAACTTTGAACTGAATATTTAACAATATTAAGGAATTCTTGTTAGTTATGTTTAACATGGTAATAGCAGTATTTAAAAAAGAGTTCTTACTTTTCAAGATACACCTGGAAATGTTTACAAACAAAATCATGAAGTCTGAGATTTGCTGGAGAATAACATGGAAGGGAGATGGGACCGGGTAGAGATGAAGCATTCGTTAGTGGCCCTGCCGTGATGATTCTTGAAGCTGGTGGTGGAGTTCACTGTCTTGACTTTTTTGTGTTTGAAATGTTCCATATCCAAAAAAGTCCTTTTTTAAACTGAATTCTTTGAAACTACAGGATACCATTGCTCCCATCACGAGCATCTTTATGGAGGCATTTCTTGTGGTGGTTAACTTATTTCCTTAGGAAACATTTACAGGACATAAGAGAGGACCCTGCATAGGGTCCCACACTCCTTGTTATAAAGCTGTGTCTTTCCTCGGCCTCTGGGGGGACCCTCTCCTGATTCATCCCCTCTCTGACCTGCCATGTCAGCCACTTCCCTCTCTGTGTGTGTTCCTGGCTTGCCCAGTGCACCTGGCTGGGTTCTGTGGCTCCCCTCCACCCTGCGTCCTGGACAGCAGTCTGTCAGGGAGGCACCGGCTGGGGTGGGCCTGCTCTCTGGCTGATGGTGTTTCTTTTAGGAACTTCACATCCATCTTCCAACCGGATTATGGCAACTGCTACATCTTCAACTGGGGCATGACAGAGAAGGCACTCCCTTCGGCCAACCCTGGAGCTGAGTTCGGTAAGTCTCGGTTCATCCTGGGGCCAGAGCCATGGGGCTTGAAATCCCCACCACGTGGGGCTAAAAGACCCGGTAACCATGAGCTGTGGGGGGGCAGGTCTGGGGTTAGACAGGAGGTGGCCCAAGGAGGGGCGGCCACTGTTGGGTCTGTGTGCGGGGAGCCATTCCATTGTCCCTGCAAAATGAACGACCCCTCTTAAAAATTTAAAAAGAAAGGAAGAGTTTTATTTGAGCCCAAGTTAGGAGAGCTGCTGGGGATACACAGTCTTCACAAGGAAGAAAGTGCTCCAGGAATGGAATGTTTGGAGCAGGATTATGTATGGTTTTTACAGAAAGGATTACAAATCATCATGACCAAGGCCGTTCCGGAAAGTTACAGACTTTATCTTATGTTTTTAGTACGTGCAGGGCTGTATGACTTTAATTTTATAGGAACCAGGGTTTGTTTGTTTTTTCCTTATGTTTGGAATGCTCCTTTTTGGTTATTTGTTTTAACAAAGGAGATGTACAGTGTGTGCTGCTCGGGGTGGAAATAGAGCCTCTGAGGTTTTGACGGAGTCATTTTGACCGTGGTAAATATTAAACTACAGTTTCTCTGGGAGCCCAGAAGCAGGCCCATGAATGTTAGAAGTTGAAAATCTCCTCTAGCACCCTTCCAGAGCTCCCGTAAACACCTGGGCTAGGGACCAGTGCTCCCATTATGCTGCTGAGCAAGGTGAGGATTCAGAAGCAGTACAGCTCAGGGATCGAAGCCCAAGCTCCTGGGCCCGGGGGGAAACCCCAGCTCCACCACAGACCCCCCGGTGAGCCTGAGCTCAAGACTGAACTTCCGGAAGCCTTGGTTTCCCCGTTCAAAGACAGTATACGGGAGCCTAAGACAGCCTATCACGTACTCCTCACGGATCACTGTGACATAATTCCATCACCCGCTTAGCACCGTGGTTAGCAAGTCATACGTGCTCAGTATATGCCAAATATTCTTGGAAGGCTTAAAGAACTTCCCCAAGAGCACATAGCTGACCTGTGGCAGAGCTCATACTCTTACTGAGCCTCATTGCAACATGGTTCTTGAGCGAGACAGAGAGGGGGTGAAGGAGTAAACAGAAGCTGGAAGCGGTTGATGACAGAGGCCACTGTGTTGGCCTATCTCTGGGGAAAGACTCATGGTGGCCTCGGATGGCTTCGGAGATCCTTCCTCCACTTCCCCATCAGCTTCTGACCTTCCCAGCCTCCAGGAGGCAGGCTGTCATTCTAAGTCTCAGGGCTATTAGTCAAGAGAGGCCCAGAGAGGATGCTGACCGCCCCTCACCCAGCCCCTGTGCCCCTGAGATCACTGTGTATCACAGAGGTGCCAGTGAACTCACTTCACAGGGGCAGATGATTAGGACCAAGGAGCTCAGCTGCCTGTGTTAGAACCCCGACAATGCTCCTTCCTTGCTGGGTGACCCTGGATAAGTCCTTCCACCTCTCTGTGCCTGTTTGCTCACCTGTAAAATGGGGATTATAATAATACCTTTGCTCTCGTGAGCACCAGTGAGATCATGTATAATAAAGCACTTGGCCCAGCACTCAGCACATAGCGGGTGCCTGATCGATGCCAGCCTGTTGTCCTAGCCACTCAGCATAGCCCTATGGTACATAAGATACAGGGTCTAGTCTCTGCCTTCAAGAAGGAAACCAGCCAGTGGGGAAGGAAGACAGACAATAAGAGTCATATAAGTGAGGCACGTACTTGGGAGAAAATTTCCAGAGCTAGGAGACCTAGTCTTGGTAGTCAGGAAAGGCTTCTGGAAGGAACAGCAGGAGGTTCTAGGTGAGGGGTGAAGGCAGTCACATAATTCCAGAGTAGGGGAATAGCATTCTTGAGGGAACAGCATTTGCGAAGGCCCAGCAGCAGGAAGGAGCATGGAAGCCAGCAAAGATTGAATGAAGAGAGTGAGGACCCATGTGATTTGGGTGGGGCAGTCCTGCACCCCTGCCACATGGAAAAGCAATTTTGGGGCTGGGGAAGACAGGGTGGCTTGGGCTAGGAAGGGGGCCTTGGAGAAGGCAAGAAGTCTCAATTTTCTCAAGGTGGAGCCAGCTTCCTGGGTGGGCCCTAGAGGTCTCCTTGGCTGGGTGGGGAGAGGGCCTGGACAGGTGGATAAGCGGGAACGAATTCAGGCAGCCCTTGGCCCCACCTTCCCACAGGCCTGAAGCTGATCCTGGACATAGGCCAGGAAGACTATGTGCCCTTCCTCACGTCCACGGCTGGTGCCCGGCTGCTGCTCCACGAGCAGAGGTCCTACCCCTTCATCAAAGATGAGGGCATCTACGCCATGTCAGGGACAGAGACATCCATCGGGGTGCTGGTGGTATGGCCGCAGCCCAAGGGCAGCCTGAGGGGGCTAAGGGTGGAAGCCCACCTACCCAGGGCTGACCTGGCCCTCCCTCGTGGTCCATTCCCACCTCGTCTTCTGGCTGGAACCTCCAGCAGGGCCACCATGCTGTGGGGGAAAGAAGGGCACACTCTGACACCTACTGGGGCCTATGGCATCCCCACTAACCCCTGTGCTTGCTGGGAGGGAGGTACAAAGGGGCTTCCTAGGGGGGACCAGGGCCTCCAGGAGCAACCTCTCTGGACACAGGACAAGCTGGAGCGCAAGGGAGAGCCCTACAGCCAGTGCACCATGAACGGCTCCGACGTTCCCGTGCAAAACCTCTACAGCGACTACAACACGACTTACTCTATCCAGGTAGGAAGACAGTGCGGGCCTCGGGAACTGGAGACCCTGGCAGTCCACATCCACCAGGCCCAAGGCCTCAGGGCTCTGGTGGAACTGATCCTGGCAGGACTGGCTGTACTGGATTTTTGTGGGTGACCGCAGGGTGGTTTGTGGGTTTTGTGGCCTTTGGAGCTATAGAGCCAGTCCCATGCCTGGATGCCCACCAGGGCCTGGGGCCGGCCACTGCGCATCCCCGCTCGGCAGCTATGCCCTTGGATCTCACTCTGGGGTCTCCCAAAAAGAACCCTTGTGTGGGAGAGATGCTGTGCTAAGGGCTGGCACGTGTTATATCATCCTTCGATCCTGTCTACACCCCAAGGGGCAATAATAGCATTTATTAATATACTAATAATAGCATGTTATTATTATTAACTTATTTAAGTACTAATATACGGAGAGGAGCAGGCTCATTATGTGCTAGGCAGGCACCGTTGCAGGTGCTTTACATACACTGATTCATTTAATCCTCACAACGATGCTAAGATGTAGATAATATTACTAGGAATGAGGAAATCGGGGTGTATAGTCCCCAGTACAAAGGCCTCATCAACTTACCTGAGAAGTCCCTCTTTGTATCCGGCCTCGAACCCCCTTGCTGCAACTGGGGCTTCCCTCTCACCATGACCTCCAGGGCAGCCCGGGGGGCCCGTCCCAAGACCCAGCCGCAGTGAAGAGGACTGTCTAAAGCCTCCGCGCAGGTGACAAACGACCCCTGGCTGACACTTCTTCCCCAGCCCAGGAGGCCTTTGCAGATATGGCAACTGAGGCACGACGAGGGGGAAGTCTAGGGCCCGCCTCTGTGCCTGTGAGCCCTGAGCATGGTGTGGGCTTCCCTTTTGTCTCCGTTCCTGGAAATCCGACCCTCCCCCCTGTGCCCACCCTCCTGCCCACTCTGTCCAGCTGACCTGTGCACCCTACACCCTGACCCATTAATGAGAACTGCCAGCCCTGTTAATGAGAACTATCGAAGAGTGGCTGTAGTATTTGGACCAAGCCAGCCCTCCCCACATCCTGTGTAGGGCCCCTGCAAGGTGGCAGGGCCATCTTCAGAGAGCTGGGTCTGGCGGAAGTCCCTCCACGGGGACCAGGGACTGAGAAGGACAGCCACACCCTGGCTGTGGGTGTCAGGAGGCGCAGCTCCTTAGCAGGAGGGACCCCTCCCCTGACTCCCCAGCTCCCTGGGCCTCGGCATTACCTCCCCCCAGGCCCCTACCCCTGGAGCTGGGCTGGGGCATGGAAGTCACAGCCGTCTTCTCCTGCCCTCCTACTGCAGGCCTGTATTCGCTCCTGCTTCCAAGAGCACATGATCCAGAACTGCAGCTGTGGCCACTACCTGTACCCGCTGCCCCATGGGGAGAGATACTGCAACAACCGGGAGTTCCCAGACTGGGGTGAGCGTGGATCCCGGGTGGGCACTGGTGCCCCGGCTAGCTGGGGCTCTGACTGCAAAGCCCGGGGCACAGCTCCATGTCCTCAGCAGGGCCGGGGATGTGGCCAGGCCTGCGCCTCCGCAGTCCGCAGCTCCCCTCCTCCCCCAGGCTCCCCTCCCTCCTGTGTATGTGTGCCACGTAAATGCCTGCCCATGTGTGAGCTTGGCATGCAGCTGCTGACGAGGGCACTTGTGTGTGTGTGTGTGTGTGTGTGTGTGTGTGCGCGCGCGCACGGGAGAGGGCATTTGTATGTTCGTGTCTTAATGCACAGGAGCACTGGGACCGAGTCTGCACTTGTGTTCACACATGGGCGTGGATTGCTTCCAGTGTTTGCATCTGTGCATCCTGGCTCGTGTGCCCACATATGTGTGTGTCTGCATGCACCCACAATGCTACACGTAGGAGCCTCAGCATGCGTGTCCGTGTGTGTGTGTAAGCTCACAGGGTCTCCCTGTGGGGTGCTGGGTGGGAAGGGAGACTGAGGTGGCCGCCAAGAGTCTGAGGCCTGAAGCCACAGGAGGAGGAGCCCCGGCGTCCAAACATGATGGATGTTGTCGGAAGCAGAGAGAGTCCCATCACCTCGTAAAAACAATGAAATATGTAGCCAAGAAAACTATCCCTTTCGACCACCCATCCCTTCATGCATGACCCCATCACCCTGCCCGTCGGCCCTGAGGGGAGATGACAGAAGGAAAGCTGCTTTCATCCTGCTGAATCTAGGATGTTTGGGGCAAGGCTCCCCCAGGCCAGACTGGGGCGAAATGGCTGGACGTGGGGGGCAGGGTGGGAAGGGATGACCCTCCATGGCAGGAGAGGTGGGACAGAGACAGCGCCCCCACCCACCGAACCACCAGCCTTGGAGGGCCATGGCCAGGAGGGCAGGGGGCAGCCTGAGGCTCAAAGGGAGAGAGGAAAACATCTAGAAACCCCGTCTCCAAGTCTCTCCCCCTCTCCCTCCCACCCCCGTCCCGTTCAGCCTACTGTTACTCACACCTGAGCATGAGCGTGGCCCAGAGGGAGACCTGCATCAACATGTGCAAGGAGTCCTGCAAGTAAGTGGGGGGCAATGAGACTGGGGGCAGGGGTGGGGAGGCAAGGAGACTTGAGGGGCAGGGGTGGGGGGAGTGGGGACTCGGGGGGACTAGAGGGGCACGGAAACTTGGGGGGGCAGGGGTGGGGGGATGGGGGCATGGGGACTGGAGAGCAGGGGTGAAGGGTGTAGAGACTGGGGGGCAGGGGTGGGGGCACAGACACTTGGGGGGCAGGGGTGGGGGGTGGTGCTGGCAGCGACAGCGACAGCCACAGAGCTGTCATCTCTCTTCCAGTGACACCCAATACAAGATGACCATCTCCATGGCCGACTGGCCTTCTGAGGCCTCTGAGGTGAGGTGGTGGAGTAGCCAAGCTCCTGGCCACCCACCTTTGGGCTGGGGGACAGGTCTGGGCACAGGTCTGCAGTCTGTTTGTCCCTCCACCCGTGTCTCCCAAGGCGCTATGCTGGGGACACAGCAGTGAAGGAGACAGGCACAGCCCTTTGCTCTTGGGGAGCTTACATTCTAGTGGGGGAGACAGACAATATACAGAAGTTAGATCATTTTAAAGTGTGATAATGGTAGGATGAGTGGAGAGTAACCAGGGAAAACCACTCTAGACAGAGTGGTCAGAAAAGACCTCCTTGCAGAGGGGACATCTGAGTGAAAGCTGCAGGATGAGCTGAGCCAGCCTGGGCAGGGCTGGGGAGAGGGTCTGGGCAGAGGAAGAGCACATGCAAGGGCCAGAGGTGGGAAAGACCCGGCGCAGGATGGCTGGGCCTCTGGGGGAAGTGCCTGGAGCCCAGAGTGCCTTCTCCCCACAGCAGCACCCAGTGTGCACTATTACCTTCCTCCTCTCTGTGCCAACACATGGTCAGTCCCGGGGGCTTCAGGAAGCTTCAGGGCTGTGGTCTGTCCCCAGCTGGTAGCAGAGCCCAGGATTAGGAGGGGGTGCCGCAGGTGCCATGTTTTTCAGCTGCCTTCTTGGATTCCAGGATTGGATTTTCCACGTCCTGTCTCAGGAGCGGGACCAAAGCACCAATATCACCTTGAGCAGGTGAGCCCAGAGTCTGGGTGGGGCTGGGGAATGCAGAAAATGGGAGGAACCAGAGCCTCAAGGGAGGGGTTTGGATATAGGACAGGTACTCAGACACCTCACACTGGTCAGATCCAGGAGGAGGCCTAAAGGAGGAGGCACTGGGAATGAGAGAGAAGCCAGCAAATGGATTCAGGGTCTACCACTTCCCAAAGGAGAGCCTGTTCTTCCATATGTCACCTGTCCATCCACCCATCTACCCATCCACCCACCCACCCATCCATCAACCTTCTACCCATCCATCCATCCACCCACCCACCTATCCGTCCATCCATCCACCCACCCACCCATTCACCCACCCACAATCCATCCATCCATCCATCCATCCATCCATCCATCCATCCATCCATCCATCCTTCAGCCCTCTAATTTTCCTCCCATCCATCTATATCCATTCACCCATCCAGCCATTCATCCCCCACATCGTCCACTCATCCATTCTTCCACTCATCCATCCATCCACTTATCCTCCACCCATTCCTCCATCTCTCCATCCATCAAACACAAACACAAATGGAGCACAGAAAAGACACAGGCCCATACTCTTGGGAAGCTCCAGTTTGGAGGACAGAAATATGCTAACAGGGCTTATGGTGATGAGAGTCTGTATAAGGCCCTTCTTTGGGAGCACAGCAGGGAAGAAGCTATCTACCTGAGAGATAAGGGAGTTCTGTAAAGAGAGGTGACACTTGAGCTAACTCTCCAAGGAGGAGCAGGAACTGTTCAAATAAGAGGCAAAGATGTCCAGGCAGAAGACTGGAGGTGTGAGAGAGCATAGCTTTTCTGAGGACTATTAGGTGCAAAGGGAAAGCCCACTTGCCCAACTCTCTGTGCCCCAGGTCCCGTAATAAAGGAGCAAGGCTTAGGACTTTATACAGAGCCTACTGTGTATGGGCTGGGCTCCCCAGAGGTGGGAGAGGGGAGATCAGAACCAGTCCTCGGGGCCCCCAGGAAGGATGCTGGGCAGAAATGCTCTTTGTGGCCCCAAGGCCCAGAGGGGCCAGGGAGGGCCACACTTTGGGCTTTTGCTTGGACCTCACCCCTCCTGGGAGTGGACATGTGAGAAGCTCAAGCCAGAGGACTGGGGAAGCCCCTTGGCTGCCTTTCCTGTGAGTGTGTGTGTGTGTATGTATGTGTGTGTCCTGGGAAGGGGGCACCAGCCCTTCTTACTGCTCCTACAGGAAGGGAGTTGTCAAGCTCAACATCTACTTCCAAGAATTCAACTATCGCACCATTGAGGAGTCGGCAGCCAATAACGTTAGTCTGGGGATTCCTGACACTCCTGCCCTGCTGTCCCTCCACCCTGTACCCTGAGGGTGGGGAGGGTCCGGAGCCCAACAGGGGAATTAGGAGGGTCCCTGAGTCCCACATGGTTTCCCTGGGTTGAGATGGCCACCCTGTCCCCCTTCCTGGCCAACAGGCCCCCCTCCCACAAAGCCGTGAGGTAGGGCTCAAGGCAGGAATCTGTGGCCTGACCCCCACCCCCACCAGGCTGTCTACCCCTTATTCCCCACAGATCGTTTGGCTGCTCTCAAACCTGGGCGGCCAGTTTGGCTTCTGGATGGGGGGCTCGGTGCTGTGCCTCATCGAATTCGGAGAGATTGTCATCGATTTTGTGTGGATCACCATCATCAAGCTGGTGGCCTTTGCCAAGAGCCTGCGGCAGAAGCGGGTCCAGGCTCGCTATGCTGGCCCACCGCCCACCGTGGCTGAGCTCGTGGAGGCTCACACCAACTTTGGCTTCCAGCCCGATGTGGCCAGGCCTGGCCCCGAGCCCGGGACCTACCCTGATGAGCAGACCCTGCCCATCCCGGGCACCCCACCTCCCAACTATGACTCCCTCCGTCTGCAACCACTGGACGTCATCGAGTCTGACAGCGAGGGCGATGCCATCTAGACCCGGGGAGCCTGAAACTCAGACCCAAGAAGCCGAGATCATGGCCCCGGGCTTCACTTCAGGGTGCTCTCTCCAAATGGCGAGGACGATGGGTATCCGAGGCCAGAGTCTGTGTTCCTCTACAGAGACACCAGCAGCTCCTGGACAGTCCCAGGCCGAGGGCTCTGTAGGGTCACGCTGTGGGTACAGATGTGGGAAATGTGTACTCATTTGGTTCCTGCCCACACCCCCAACATGACCTGATCCTTGGCTGGGACGTCTCCAGCCTGACTCCAGAGACCCTGCATCACTGTCCCAGTGAGAGTGCCAGTCACCGTCTGCTCCAGAGACAAACAGCCGGGCATGCTGTGCTGTCTGCCCCCAGACTCTTTTCCGTCCTGACCTTGGCTGACCTCTGCGAATGGGTTTAGTGAGGGCAGCAACTGTGGAGAGCAGGAAGAGCATCAGGCCCAGGGGCGGGGTGGGGGGTGGGGGGACCTGCTGCCAGGTGACCTGTGATTTGTTCTAGAAAATAAAAGTAGAACACATAGAGCTGAGCTTTGTTCTTTGTCGGATGGGCAGTTGGAATACGCTGGTGCATCTCCAGGAGTTGGAGGGCAACTGTACTGGCTTGAAAGTGAGGGCCTGGCCAAAGAAAGGCTCCCATGCAGGTGATTTTTTTTTTTTTTTAATTTATTCAACAGAGATAGAGACAGACAGCGAGAGAGGGAACACAAGCAGGGGGAGTGAGAGAGGAAGAAGCAGGCTCATAGCAGAGGAGCCTGATGTGGGGCTCGATCCCATAACGCCGGGATCACGCCCTGAGCCGAAGGCAGACGCTTAACCACTATGCCACCCAGGCGCCCCACACGCAGGTGATTTTTAAAGTCCTTTTTGCGTTGTTCCCCGAAGCAGTGGACTTGCGACTTATTCAGTGCCATCCACCGGACTTCTTTGGGTTACAAGGATAGAGAGAAAGAGAGTACGGCTCAAGCTGGCTTAAGTGAAAGATCTCAAGCAGCTCAAATGGTGTCTCTCGGTCTCTGTTTCCCAAGCAGGCTCCCCTCACAATGAAACGCCGTCTGCGAGTCCAAACTCCCTGTGTCTCCCTAGCAAACAGCTAGAACAGACCTCTTTCCCGGTTGTCTCGGCAAGTTCACAGGCTGACTCTCCTTGGTCACTGACTGGGTCACATACTTATCTCTGAACCAATCAGTGTGACTGGCTGCTTGGATTGGTCAGACCCTGCCCATACCTGAGGCCAGGTGGCCCCCAGCAGAATCACATGGTGGGGACATGGCTCCAAGGATTGCCAGGTAAAATACGGGCCCCCAAGTTAAATATGGATTTCAGTAAACAAGGAATTGATTTTTTTAGTATAAGTACATCTGCGTAATATTTGGGACAGGGGCGCCCGGGTGGCTCTGTCGGTTAAGTGTCCTACTCTTGATTTTGGCTCAGGTCATGATCTCAGGGTCGTGAGATCCAGCCCCATGAGAGGCTCCATGCTCGGTGTGGAGTCTGCTTCAGATTCTCTCTGCTTCTCCCTCTGCCCTTCCCCTGTCTGTGCATACCTGCGTGCTCTCTCTAAAGAAATAAAAATGTTTTAAAAATTAAAAAATATATTTGGGGGGCGCCTGGGTGGCGCAGTCGTTAAGCGTCTGCCTTCAGCTCAGGGCGTGATCCTGGCGTTATGGGATCGAGCCCCACATCAGGCTCCTCCACTATGGGCCTGCTTCTTCCTCTCCCACTCCCCCTGCTTGTGTTCCCTCTCTCGCTGGCTGTCTCTATCTCTGTTAAATAAATTAATAAAATCTATAAAATATATATATATATATATTTGGGACATATTATACTAATAAAATCATTTGTTGTTTTTCTGAAATTCAAATTTAACTGAGTGTCCTGTATTTTTAATTGCTAAGTATGGGAACCCTGATGGCTCTCCAAAGAGAGACCAGGGAGCTGTTACCAAAGAATGGGGCCTGTCAGGTACAGAGAGCTGACCACGTGCCTGCCCTGGTCTAGAAGGAGCTCTGGCTGTACAGCCTGGACCTCTGAGGGCCCAGCCCTGCCGCTGGAGAACACCTGGGTCCTTGGGTGGGAAGGCAAACAAGCGGCCTCCCATTAAGTGCCCACAGTGGCACCTGTGGAGGAAGGTGGTGCCACAGACTTGGTGCCACTCCAGGCAAAGGCAGCATGGGGAGGGATTGTGTGGGGAGGGCCTGGGGGAAGAGGGTTTCCCAGCTTGGGGCCAGGCGGGTCTGCAGGCTGGAGTCCCATTCTTGGTGGTTACCACACTAACTCCCATGACTACTACTTTTATTATTAGCGATAGTTGTCATCACACTATTATTATTTGTTGTTGTTATCAAACAATGGCTACATTGTATCAAACACTTACCACACGCCAGGCACCAGGCCAAGTACTTTGAAAGTCTTTTTCCAATTAATTCTCAGAATGACTGGGAAGTATTACCATCCCATCTTCAGGGTAAGTAAATTGAGACTCAGAGAAGTGAAGTCAGATGCTCCAGATCATTCTTCCAGTAAGTGACAAAGGTAAAACTCCAGCCTCATCCCCTTGCTGCTGGTGGTCATAAGAATACCTGTCCCTTACAGAAGCCCGGAGCTTTCACATCCACGGTCTCATCGGAAGCTTCGGGGCAGGCAGAGCAATGATTATTCTCAAGCTCCTTTTGCCCGCTCTTTGGTCACACTAATTCCAGCTGTTTTAAGCTAAAAAAGGGAATCTACTGATTCTTGTGATGAAAGTCCAGGGATTTCAGGTAGGGCTGTATCCAGGGGTTCACCCAGATCTGGTGATTTCTCCAGCTCCTGGCTTTCTTTTCTTCCATGTTGGTGTCCTCTCTAACAGGTTCCCTCCTAGTGCTGCTCTTCCCCTCACAGTTGCAGGCTCCATTCTCTCAGCTTAGCAACCATCTATTGAGAAGAAAGCTCCTCCCTCACAGTGTCCCAGCAAAAGCCCTGAGAATGAGGGTCATTGAATCAGCCTGGCCCACACATTCATCCTGAACTCTGAGAGGTTCTGTTCAGAGACATCTTGAAGCAGGAGTGGGAAGGGGGCTCTCTGCCCCCAAAGCTGCGTGTGGACATGTGAGACCAGTTCCAGGCTGACAGGAAGCATTGGCTGCCATCCCTGCTGTAAGAGGAACACTGAGGACCAGTGTGAAGATCTCTGAAAGCAGGCTCTGAGTCAGACAGACAGGTTCCCCTCATCCCTCCAGATACGGAAGAGAGGAGCTCTGTCCTGTTTCTACCCTAGGGCCATTAGAGCCTGTTAGGGCTGAAGAATTAGACTGGTAGGACCCAGGTTGCCCAGAAAATAGCATTCTGGAGTGCCCATGTTTTACTG
Organism: Ursus maritimus; assembly: GCF_017311325.1. NCBI lineage: Eukaryota > Metazoa > Chordata > Mammalia > Carnivora > Ursidae > Ursus > Ursus maritimus. Next base: position 21,470,283 of record NW_024424452.1, on the reverse strand, counting down.
CAAAAGGAAAGGTAGGTTACAGACGCTGGAGACTAAGAGATGAACATTGTACACTTGTTATGTGCCTTACCCCCGCTGTACCTCACCAGCTCTTCAACTAACCCTGATTAGGCTCCCGGTTTTCACAAGAGGAAATTAGGCTCAGAGAGGTGAGGCGACTTCCCCAAGGTCACACAGTTGGGAGGTGGCGAAGCCAGGAATCGGACAGGTCTCCTGGACACTGGCACAAAGGTCACCCCAAAAAGGTTTCCACTTTCCATAGCACATTCTGCCTTCCAGGTTTCCAGCTCTCACTTCTTCAAGGCAGGATCCAGGCTCAATCCCTGCCAGGGACAGTCCGTGATTCACCACATGAGAAACCAAAATATTTTTCTTGGTGCGGGTTCTTTCAGGGTCAGCAAAACTGGTTCCAAGGATGTGGGGACAGAACGTGTGGGAACCCCTGGATGACAGGGCCAGCATGACACTGGCCCCGGCAGCCTGCAGGGGCTGGTTCCCGAGAGGCCATGGGTGCTGCGGTGCCACTCTGGGGGCCAGCATGAGCCGGCTGTCCTGGCCGGGATTAGGTGTCGTGTGCTCGCCTCCAGCCCTGAGGTCAGGAGCATGGGCGCCATGGGCACCAGTGACTCCAGGCAAGCCCCTAAACCTGCCACACCTCAGTTCCTTTGTGTATAAGATGGGGATAATCCCTGAGGTCGTTGAGAGGCACCAGAGAGAGAAATAAGGCTTACGCAGCAACGGGAACACACGACACATCAGTTCCAATAAAGGACTCTGACAGACGGGTGCGCCCCCCTTCTCTGTTGCTAACGGAAACCCAGCCTGTTCATGGCACCAGTGCACCCAGCCCAGGCAATAAATCCTGCCTGGTCTATGCCAGGGTTTCCATGCTGGAGGGGAGTCTGGCCCTCGGGCAAGGTCTGGAGAATTTTCTGGCTGTCCCAGCGGGGGAATGCCACCAGCATCTAGTGGACAGAGGTCAGGGATGCTGCTGAATGTCCTACAACCATCCTGCCCAAGACGATAGGAGTGCAGAGGTTGAGAACCCTGGCTGGAGGCAGTCCTGTTCCCTACGCTCCCAGCCTTGCTTGCAGCTGGGAGGATGCCTGGTGACCAAGAACTGGCCAGGGAGACCGAGGAGAAAGCCACGGAGGCCTTTGGGGAGGCCTTTGCCTCCAGGGTGGAGGGGACAGTGCCCCCTCTGCTTCGTCCCCCCTGAATGCCGTGTGATGCCTGCAGCTGCAAGAGTCGCCCCACCGGGAGGAAGCAGCCAGCACATGCGGAAAAAGTCAAGATCACAGGGAGGCGGGGTCCTGGTCCTGACTCCTCCAGCCACTGAGTCAGTGCCCACAGCTGGGACCATGGGACTTCTTCATCTGGAGAAAGCTCAACTCCTATTTGCTTGAGTCACTCGAATTACATTATTCTGTTCACCTTAACAGATAGAGAAGCTACTGGCAAAAAACCTGGTAAGAGTCCACATCATCCCGTGAGTTTTCAAATAAGACAAAGTAAAAGCCCAAGTCCTCATCACAGCTGACAGGCTGGTCTGTGATCTGGCCCCCAACTCCCCTCTGACCTCATTTCCTACTTCCATGCTGCTGACCTTGGACGTGCCCCAGGGCCTGGTCCACACTGGCCCCTCACTGCCATGCACAGCTCTGATCTGTGGATCTAGGGGCTGCTCTCCACCCTGATACCACCATCCGACATCATCTTCTTTGTTGGTTTCTCTGGTGATTCTCCCCCTCCTTCCCGGCCCATGTCCCAGTGCGTGGAGCACAGATCATGGGAGGCACCCAAATATTCACTGAGCAAAGGAAAGAAAACAGCCTTCTTTCATTTCACGGTATTTATCAGTTCCATTTTCAAGATCAGATCATTTAAAAATCATCTGAAAATTCTGCTCTAATAAATAATATGCCTCTAATTTACACCCCTCCCCTTTTTTCAATTATACAAATAAACCAAGTCTTTTTGAAATGAATCCTGCCCAATCCCTGGCAGAATTTTTGAGCAAATCCATTCTGGAGAGCTGCTGTGACCCCCCGAGCCCCAGCCCTGGGCCTCTTCTCAATCAGGTGCGGGGGTGGGGGGGGGCGGTCAGTAGTCCACGTTGCGCATGTTAGCCACTGTGGTGGCCAGGCGGCGGGGCAGGCCTTTGCTGACTTGCCTGTAATCCTCAGGTTTGGTCTTCAAGAGTGTCACGATGTTCTGAAGGGTGCGGGATGGCTGCAGGCCCAGGGCATCCATCACGTTGATCAGGTAGTCTGTAGGGACAGGGAGCAGACAGACACAGCTCAACAGACTGAGCACCAAGCACGACAGAGAAAGAGAGACATGCACCCCGAGCCCCCAAAATGCCGGGTTTCTGTTCTGCCCCAAGCAGCCAGGGCTCTACTCTGAGGGGTTTTCCAAAAGGATTAAACCTACTGTTGGCTTGGGAGCACCTGGGTGGCTCAACGGGTTGAGCGTCTGACTCTTGATTTCAGCTCAGGTCATGATCTCAGGGTCATGAGATCAAGCCCTGCATCAGACTCCACGCTCAGCACAGAGTCTGCCTGGGATTCTTTCTCCCTCTCCCTCTGCCCCTACTCCCTGCTCACATGCGTGCTCTCTCTCTCTCAAATTAATTAATTAATTAATAAACAAAATCGTAAAAAAAAGAAAGACAGAAAAAGAAACACCTGTCAGCTTGGCCCAAATCTAGGAATTCTAATTGAATAAAGGACTAGCCGTCCCCCACCACCCACTGCACACTCAGCTCTGCAGCTGGACCAGCTCACCCCACCCAAAGCTCTACACTGGGACTCCTGAGTTATTGGCCACACTCCCCAGTGGGCCCCACTGACCACGTGGAGACTGCAAGGAGTCAGGGGACACATGGGCTTACATGAGCAGCAGCTAAGACCTCCCAGCACAACCCCCCCATGAAGACAAGGACGGTGTTTGAGCAGGTCCCCACATTTCCCATTTCACCCCTTGGGGTCCTAGTTAGAGACAGATTCCCGAGCCCACCCCAGACCACATCGGTGAGAATCTCCAAGAGAGGGTTCAGGTGACCCTGTCAGCCCCACGACTCTAGCCACCAGGCAAGCCTGGGCGACACCGGCAGAGTACAGAAGGCGAAAACTAGTGTCCAAGGTCAGGGTGGACTTGGTGAACCCCTCCTCTCTGAGTCCCTGCGTCCGTCCGTTGATGCTGCATTGTCAAGAGGATGAAATGGGCCAAAGGCCACGGGAGCACCCGATGTGTCACAGGTGATAAATGAGTGTTGCCCTGACTTCCTCCTTCCTGGGCAGGTCCAAGCCAGACCTGAGGGGAACGCTCCACAGCATCCTCTGGCTCCGCCTTCATCCTGCCCTCAAGGGCGGCAGACGGCGCCCCACAGCAGGCCCCTGCTGACCTCTGTCCACGGCCCAGTTAATCTCTCCTGGCAGATGGCACTGTGGCTCCGGACAAGGCTGGCATCTTCCCTCGTGTCTTCTGGAGGCCCGGCTCAGGGCAGGGCCCACAGGAGGTGCCTACTCTGCCCTGGCGGGCTGGCTGACTCACGTCCAACTGAGGCTGAATGGCTTCCCAGGAAGGGTGCCAGCAGGTGGCCAGGCACTTGTCACCTGCACGGGTTTATCCATAAAACTGAGCTTTGCTCAACTAGGAGCCGGGAGCTGCAAACTGACAGCCCACGGTCTTCTATGACATTTTCTGTTTGGCTAGCACAGTGCTTTTGGGTTTTGTTTTAATGTTTCATTTGTCATTAAGGTGGCAACAACCTCCCCACTCTCTATGGTGTGACCACCTGGCACCTTCCCCGCTCCTGGCCACACTCCCCACCGTGGAAGATCAGTAAGCCCAGGGACCGGCTAAAGCTCCCAGGGCCATGGCTGGCACATAACGGCTGCTCGGTCAGTGCTGAACGGGGACTGGATGTTCAGGGGGAGCTGAACAGAGAGGGAGAAATAATATGGACAACCGGAATCTAAGGGCAATGCCCTCATCTTGCTCCTTCCGATTGGTTCTGTCCTCAGTGCTCCTGCCTATACTAACAGACACCACCTCTGAGCCCCAAATCTCCTCATTCTTCCTCCCTGAACATGGCCCAGTGACGTGGTGAAAAGCTGGCTTTCCTCTGTGACTGCTGAGAGCTGACTGTGGAGTGAAGTCAGGACCCCTGGATTCCAGGCCTGGCTCCATCACTAGTGGTCCTGAGGCCTGGAGGAAAGCACCTCACTTCTATTTCTTCTGCAGCAAAATAAAAGCCTGGTTTGGCCCTGTGGTCGTCCAGGTCACAGAGCTGTTTGGGTCCCCAGGGAGCTGATTTCTGAGGCTCCTACCACCTTCTCCCCTGGTCACCTCAAGAGCTGCTTCAGGTAAAGAGCAGGCAGGTCAATAGAATGATACCAAGACACTGGGGAGACTCCCCTGCCACCTGCCCACAGCACCCACAACTTCAGAGCCCCATCAGTGGGGCGGGTGCCGGCAGGAGCAGGTGGGCACGCAGCCCTCTGACCTGGGAGGCACGCAGTTACCATGTGTGGCCTTGTTATTCAGCTACCTTGGGCCTCCGTGTCCTTACCAGCATGGGGGTGGGGGGGACCTCCATCATGCACCAACCTCACAGGGGCTCTGAAGGTGGCCTAAGATGTGGGTACGAGGGCTTGGCTCAGTGCCTGGCATACCTGGTGCACTGTGGCAGCTTAATCAGCATTGGTTCGGGTGGTTATACAGATGCAGAAGGCAAGGCAGCAAAGGCGAGTCTGTATCATGCACTTCAACCCACCTCATGGAAGCCCCCCTTAGTGGCTCTCGGCTGCGGCAGCCAATCGGAATCCCCCAAGATGTTTTTCAAAATACAGATGTCCAGCCTTCAACCCGAACTTCCAGGTCAGAATCTCTGGGGGCGAGGCCTAGAGAATCTGCATGTTTAACAAGCTCCGTAGCCACGCCCAGAGCTGGAGGGTGGGGGGCACCGACAGATGCAATGGGCCACAGCCGTCCCTCCCACCGCCTGTCCTGGGGCACCCACCGATGTCGGTGGCCAGCTGCTTGGTGGAGTGCGGGGTCAGCTCGGGGATCTGCAGGATCACGTCACAGTAGGTCTGCATCGTGGCTCTGGCGATGGAGCCTAGCCAGTTGTCAGCCATGTTGTCCAGCTCAGGCAATTCATCCCCTGGAAAGGGAGAGAAGGTCACCAGAGACAACAAATGTGCTCGGGAAAATCCCACCTCCAGCAGCTTTTACCCTTCAGGCGGCCAGGCCCATGACGGGTGCTGTATGCCCACACACGCCAGGGAGCCAAGGTCCTGGTGGGCAACACAGAGACAGAGAACAATCACGCCATAGGCCAACTGGTATCGATGGAGTACGACAAGGATTCAGGAGTGGAGGCAGTCAGGTGAGGGAGAGCGATCTCTGCATGCCCAAAGCAGGGGGATTCGTAGCCTGGGAGGGAGGGCAGGAGGGGGACCCCATGAGAGGGCAGGCGGCCCATGCCAGCTGAGAAGGTGGGCAAGCTGGCACAGCCTACAGGGGACAGACAGATGGTAATGGTCAACACCCAAGCTGCACGTCAGAAGTGAAACCCAGCCCAGGGCCACCCACCATGGACAAGCTGGGTGCTACCCGGCCTCTCAGAGCCCGACTCTGCGGGGCTGCAGTGGGAACCATGGGAGGCCTCGGCCTGGGCCTCAAGCATGAAGCATGTGACACACTCTTAGTGCCGCATGCATGGTAACTCTCAGTGTCACATCACCTGTGGGGGGGAGGAGTCCGTATACAGAGCAGGACTGGGGGATCAGGGCTGGGTCGCAGAGGGTGCCCTGAGAATCATGGGGACCCATGTCGGAGCAAATAAGCAATGACTGTAGGTCCCCAGCAAGGTTGCGAGAGCCAGTCAGGCTGGGGCGGGGTGATGCAGGGAGATGGGGCCGCCATCCTGGCCAGACAGGCCTTGAACTCTGGGGGCAAGGGAGTCGCCTGACATTAAAACAACAACAAAAGTATGGGGATGAGCAGTGAAAAAGAATGCATTTAGGAGGAAACAAGCAAAATGCTACTCTAGCACTACCAATCATCATCATCCAACACACAGCTACACGGCAAATACCGTCCGCACAGGCGCAATGGAAATCCATCGTGTTCAACGATGGGATGCCCCCATTTATTCTTTTTAAAATTGTGACCTTGTTTTACATGTAGCATCTGTACAACAAACACAAACTAGAAAGTTAAAAACCAAAAACAGGATGAACATAACTGAGCCCAAGGCTAAGAACGCGTAGTCTAGGGCTTCCACCCTGGAAATGGACCGCTGACCTGGCGGTCCAGTGCCCAGAAATGCGGCCAGGCAGGGCGGCTGGTCCGGGGGATACACCTCCTTCCCCGAGACCTTGGCCCAGAAAAAGATGAACGTACCAGGCCGGAGCACAAAACCCCCAGCCTCAAGGGCTGTCAGACAGAAGTGAAAGCAGACGGCAGGAGGCGGGATGAAAGGAACAGGACAGTGAGCAAGGGGCTGAGGCTGGGGTGGCACTGCAGGGTGGGGGACCGAGGGCGGTGGGCACTTGCTTGTTAACCGCACGAGTCCCATCTACCAAGGCCCTGCCGGGTCCGCGCTGCCCTGGGCACCGGTGCCAGTGCCGGTCTGGGAGGTCCTACCCTAACGGCACCCTCCGGCTGGGGGACAGACAAGGCCCCTCCACATGGCCACATCAGTGCTGCAGCCAGGGCATCACCAAAGACTGACAGGAGCCCAGAAACGGGAGCTCTTACCCGGGCTTCCCGAGCACGAGGGACAGTTTGCCGGACACACAGGAGGAGAAAGGGCAGTCCGGCAGACAGCACAAACACTGGTTTACAGAAGCACCCAGAAAAAACAGGGCATGTGGGAGACGGTCCTGCTTCCGATGTACATGTGCACACAGATCTGCAGAGAGAGGTGCACCGGACAACCGTGCCGTGGACGCTAGCCGGACTCTCCGGGCAGGAGATTCTTACTCAGAAAAATTCTTAATTTTTGAAAATTAAGAAAAAAAAAATCCTTCTGAGTGGCTGGAGTGACAGCACGTGGGGGCAGGAGACGGGGCTGTGCGCCTTGACTGGGTGGGATTAAGAAGGGTCTCCAACCCCAGGCCAGGGAGGAGCTGGATCTCATTCGTAGGTTCCAGGGGCTCTGGGGGGTTTTTAAGCAGCCAGGAATAATTAGTCAGAGGGCGAGGACAAGAAGCAAGAGATGGGAGCAAACTACACAAAATGCAGGAGAGAAAAGAAATCTCAAGAAGGAGGGGTGTTGAAAGGCCAGGAAGATGAAGTGTGGGGCTCAGCTTTTGCGTCTGATTGTGAGAATGGTCTCGCCCCAACCTTCCTGGGCCTCCCCACAGGGCCACTCTGTGCCAGGGTCCACCAGGCTGCCCCCTCTGCCCGTAACCCCAGCCACAGAGAAGGGAGCCTCCACAGGGCCCAGCACCACACCTAGGCAGCACCTCTGCCCTGCATCCAGCAGGTGCTAGCCACCCCCGGGGGACCCCGCACCACTGCGGCCCAAACTCAGCACCCCACCGAGGGAGGGGACGTGGTAGGCAAAGAGGTCGCAGTTTTCCTGCAAATGCCCCTGCTGTCACACCCGCTGTGTGGGTGACCTCTGGACACATCACTTCAAAGTTCCTCAACATTCCATTTCCTTGTGGGAAAAAGACTCGCAAAGATTTTTAAAACTCCCTTCTAATCACACTGCTTAAGAAAAGCCATTTATCTAAGTCCCAAAGTTCCTACTGGCCGCTCACCATCTAATTCTTAAAATAGGCAAATGTTAACATGCTAGAAATCCCCTGGGTAATTCTTCCCAATTTTCTGTATGTTTGAAATTTTTCATAATATGATGTTGAAAGGGAGGGGGTTAAAAAAAAAAAAAAGGAAACACCTAGATGGGCTTGTTGCTTTCCACCATTACAATATTACTTTACGGCTGGAAGTTTTCCCTTCTGACAATGCCCAAAGCAACGGCCCAGCACAGAGTAAGCAACTAATACTTTTGCAAGTGAATGAATGACTGAAAACAATGGCAGTTTAAACCTGCATGTATTTATTAGTAGTGGGACAATAGGCTTTACGCTCTCCCTGGTGTGCTGTAACAGACACACACAGACCGTCTTCTTGCCCAAGAATTTGAATTTGAACATAATCCGCATCGATAAGAGATACCTGATGGGGAGCCTGGCTGGCTCAGTCAGTTGGGTGTCCAACTCTTGGACACGTGATGGTGTTATTTTTTTGTGGAATAATATGATGCCTGGGATTTGACTTAAATACTCTTGAAAAAAATGAGAGGAACATAAGAAACAAGAAGCCATTCTGGAAGCCAGACCAGGAGTATCTGGGACTCCATTGTACTGGTCTCACGCCCCGGGTGTGCGTGTGTCTGTGTGCAGGCATGAGTGTGTGTGCACGTGTGTGCATGTGTGTGCGTGCAGGCATGTGTGTGCGTGTGCACATGTGCGTCAAACTCCAAAAATCCAAACTGTATAATTTAAGCTGCTTTCCTCTGTGCTTGCCAATATTAAGTGTAAACATACATATATGTGTATATATATATATAAATCTGTATATATTTTCCATATAGTCAGTGTGATAGGTTATAAAATGGCATACGGTCAGGGCGGCTCAGTGGCTCCGGCAGTTAAGCGTATGACTCTTGATCTCAGGGTCATGAGTTCAAGCCCTGTGCTGGGCTCCACGATGGGTGTGGAGCCTATTTAAAAAAAAAAAAAAAAAAAAAGGCATATACTACTTTGCTTTGGAGCCATTTGAGGATTACTAAAGTTACACATTTCTTCCTGTTTTTAAGGTTATTTGAATGCCTTCATGTCGTCTTTTTCTTACTGATTTGTGGGCACCTCAATAAAACAAGAATATTAACTACCACCTATCAGCCGTGTTGCTATTTTGTTCCAGTCTGTCATATTCATCTTTCAATTTCCTTTAGTTTCTGGCTTTCATTTCAAAGTCTTCCCTTCCCTACCCCCTGAGTTCCTATTCACTCGTACTGTAGCTTAGCAGGCTTTACATGCTAAATGGGAAATTTGTAGAGACTTATCCTTTCTTCCAAAAATTATGAGTTCCCTTAATGCGTATAACCCTGTGAAACTCACAGAGATTTTATTTGTATCATCTTCACAAATGATTTATGGAAATTTGACAACCATGCCTATTCTCTGTGGGATAAAAAGCCCAATATATTGATTCGATCAAGTGCGTTGATTATACCGAACAATTCCTCTTTTATCCTCATTAATTTTCCTTTTTGATTTGTCAAAGCCTAAAAGAGAGGTGCACGATATTCTGCCTCTCAAAATTATAAAATTTTAGGATTACAACACCAAACAGTTTAATGGGATAGGATAACCAAGTTGGCAAAAAATATATCAATAAATCACTTTCCTTTTGTGTAATTTCCGTATTTAGTTTTGTTTAATTTTCCATATTTCAGTTTATTTTAATTTCAATTTTTATAGTTCATATATCCTAATAATAAAAACTTTTGTCATACGGACAACATAACCAATAAAATGTAATATATACCTAAATATAAAATTGATTTTTATTTTACATTTAAAAACAAAAGCAGTAATCCAGCTTTAATTACAACTTGGATTTCAAATGCTTATCAAATGTAATAAAATATGTTTGGATGATCTAGCCAAAAAAAAAACAACAAAAAACCTCTCATTCTATGTCTGGCAGCTTCCCGTTCATACCCCGCAGTGCTGCGTTATCTGACATGCGAGTGTTCCTGTCACAGGCTCACCGTGGGATCTGCCTTTTATCAACGTAACGAGTCTCTTTGGTCCCATTCGTTATCTTTCGCTCTGATGCAACGTCATTGTCCAGCTTTCTTCTTGTTTGAATGATTACATGGGATGCCTTTTAGCATCCCTCTATTTTTCACTTTTTGATGTGATTTTATTCTCAATGTGGTACCTTCTCGTAAGCTTCTGAAATCTTTTCTAAACCACGTGATTTTTCTGTTTGCTCAGCCTTACGAAGGGAGGCCTATAATATCCCATATTAGGAATAAGAGGATTTTTTATCAGAAAGTATGTGGTCCCTGTTCAAACCTGTCAGGGCCCAGATAATGGGAAAAAGGAATAGTTTTAATTACTGTATTTTCACCTTGTCAGTTTAGAGATCCAGGAGCCTTGGGAGAGCTGGGAACAAGCTATGGCCAGAGGCATGTGGACAGGAAATGTCACCTCTATGGTGAAGAGTTTATGTTTGTCCTAACGAGCAAAACTGTTCTTAGGGGTGCCGCTTTACTCGGCATGTAGTCCACAGAGAGGGGACTCACACTCGCCCGGTGGGACCCTTGCCCCGAGAGCTCGCTTCCAGCTCCAGTGAGTATGTGTGACCCTGGGCCCTCCTGCCCCTGCCTCCCCAGCTGAGGGGCACTGGTGGAGTTCCTCCCCAGTGACGCTCCGCACACGGTGAGACAGGCAGGACGCCCCTTCCCTAATCCACTCTGCCCTGCAGAAGTTCCTCAGAGGATATAACAGGTGGACCCCACGTTTGCACAGGGCTACAGCGAGCCCCCTCCAGGCTCTCAGGCAGGCCTCTCTCACCTTGCTCAGGAGGAAAGGGCAGCTTCCCAGCGTGCAGGGCCAGCTCCAAGGCAGAGTCCTCCTGAGTCACAAAAGGCTCAAGATTCAGGGGGAGGGACATGATATACTGCCCGATCTGAAACAGAAGAAAGCACTTTCAGCCCTACATTGCCACATACAGGTCATTATTTCTGCAATACGTTCGTGTGAAGGCAAGCGGGACAGACAAAAAAGCACAAGGCCTGGGGCAACCGCAACTCTGATCTTTCCAGCATGTGCTAATACTGCTATGACGGGACCTTACAAAAATCAATGGCGATGTGCATGTACATCGCAGACTCATCCGCACGGTAATGGCCCCACTACTCCTGGAATGCACTCAAGGCAATCTCTACCTCAGGTGAGGTCATGGACACCAACAAGCAATTGTGCAAATAAATATAAATTATGACTATTCATGGATGCAAAACCACGAAGATGCTGTCAACAGGTGCACGGCCAAGCAAGAATCCGAATGCTGTCTTCTGAACTTGGCTGTGGGTCTCGCCTTTAGAAGTGATCTAACTAAGAGAAGCAACGAATTTTGTTGGGAAGAAACGCCATTTATAATTATAAATTAATTTGGAGGGAAAACTGTACTGTTTTCATAATACAAACTCTAGAAATAAAGACAGACAATGCCTTCTTGGCTGGTGGGGAATCACGAAAGACGAGATTACAAGACATTTGGGATGAGCCCACAAATACTACAACGTTTGTCACGTGTTTGTTGGATGCGCAGGACTGTCATCACGGGTATATTTCAGATGCCAATTTCTATTAAAACTCCTGTTTTGTGTTTTAAGGTAAGTACATGTTTTTGCTTTAAAATAAGGTTGATTTTCAGACTATGACAATATATTGCTTTTGTTTTTGTTTTTGTTAAAAAAAGGTCTTTGAGCCTGTTGTTGTTGTTTTGGTTCTTATTATTCTATACGTTTAAACTTAGAGTTGATACTGATTCTGTAAACTAAAAGTCCAAGGATTATCCAAGTAAGATCTTCCCCTCTTGGCCTCACACACACCTACATGGTGGCAGACTCCCCAAAAGCTCCCAGCCCAGAGGGAGATTCCAAACATTTCCAAACACTGAATGTGGGCTGACTGTAGGAAAGTCCCAACATCCTCTGGTCCATCATGCTAACGAAACAGGGTTAGTCTGCTCTCCTTTTAAGGAAGCACACGGATGGTAAGATAAATTAAACCAGGATTTTTTCTTTGCACTTACTCAGTATAACCTCTTAGTCAAATTAGGCACATGGGCCATTTTCCTCACTAGTAACAACTGCCACCATACACTGCAGCTTGAAAATGGCAACGAACGCATCATTTTCCCAGAAGGCTGGAGGAAGAAAAGGATGCTGGGTTCTGGGCTCAGGATCTCTCCATTCTAATTCCTGAACACCTACTATGTGCAAGGACCCTGGGCACACTCCTGTGTTTGGTACAGCTTTCATATCTGGGGCCATAACCTTCTGGCTAAATCCACACACCTAGTTTTACCTGCAATGAAGCGTCAGGACCAATATACCTTGCATCTACGTTGTTCTTCATTTTTCCAAGCATTTTCTCCTATTGCGCCCCTCTGTAATGCCCATGCAGCTCTGTTAGGATGGCATTCGCAGATGAGGCAAAGTGTCATTTAGGTGCAAAATTTCAATAATCTGACATCTCGAATTTCAACTGGCTGGTTGAGTTTGTGCAGAATGCTGTGGTTTCTAGACAAGTTCCACGACTCCAGGTCTCCCTCGAGAGTTCTGTCCACATTCAACTTTCGGCAATGTGGAAAGGGATGCTTAAAAGCGCACCTGAGGATATCTGCCTACTATTCCCACATATTCGGTAAATTCTCCTTGATGGCCGGTTTGGGTAAGCTCAGTGACACAGGAAAAATGAAGAGCTTTGTGGCCAGATGGACTTGGGTTTGAGTTCTGGCTCTACTGCTGTGTGACCTTCCTGGTGCCATCATCTCTGACAGGAGGATGATCTCATACTTACTTCAAAGGGCTGTGCTAAGGATGAAATTAATGCTGTGTGACACACACATAAAGTGCCTGGCATCCTAACAGAGCGGCCGCGGGAAAAACGGCCCCTCTCGCATTGCCCAGAACCTCATTGCCTGCCCGTGAAATGCTACCGCCAACCAGCTCATGTTGTTGTCAAGAAAACATCCTGTGTAGACCACGCACGATGTCACGGCACTGAAAAAGCCTTGCACTGTCCTTGAACACAGTGTGTATCCTGTAAGTGCTCATTCCCTGAGTTCAGGTCCTCAGCCCCCAGGTACAATCCTTAACTCATGGGGGGTCACGGCAGGTGGAAAAGGGCCCTGGCCTGGAAACAAAACTGGGCCCCCCCTATTCCTCCAACATCTCCATTTCCTCAACTGTAAAATCATTCAATAACTTCTCAAGTCCCTTCCAGCAACATCATTTCCTCAATCCACTTAGACTGTAACACATAGTGTCTCAGTTTTAAAATAAGATGATTCCCCTTGGTTGTAAGAACCAACCCACATCTTAATAGTTTCATCAGTACAGGTGTATGAGGTAATGCCCCGGGAAACAGGAGGAAAGTGATTGCCATTTCGAATTCCACACTGCTCCCAAAGAACAGAGAGAACAATGCCATCCCTCATGCCACTGCCAATGGGATCACCAGACACTCCCGACTGTCCAATAGTTACTGTTAAAATTCCTTTGTTTCTCTTATAATAGAGTCATAACTTACGAAGCAGTGGGCTCTAAAGTGACAGCCTTAGGCAGAAGAAATTGCTTATCTCAGAGTCCCCCCAGAGAATGCCCGAAATCTCCCGCAACGGGAGGTACCCGTGCCTGCAGTACATTGCTCCTGCCTGGTGCTTAAGAGCAGGCGAGCTAGACTGCAGGAAGGAGCGACAGTGCAGGGGACTGTCGACTCGCAGGGGTGAGCAGAGAAGGAGGAAAGGACTCCAGGTGCCCTGCTCCCCCATAGGGTTTATTCTGTTCTTTGTTAACATGGAGCCTCTAGAACTACAATTCTTAAGAGATTTCTTGCCTGCTGTGAAATTACATGTGAAAGCACTCCACGCAGGGCCTGGTGCAGAGCAGGAGTCACTAAAACGTTCGCTGAATTTGAATTCAGAACTGCATACACACCGTTCCTCTGAAAAGTCGTAGAGAAGAATTTGGCTGCCTGCTTCCTGCCCTCCCAAGTCAGAATCTCCTACGTGCACTCACGCTGGGATGCCCTTAGGTACCGGCCACACCTCCCATCGGAAGAGAGGGAGAGGGCTACGGACGTGTTAGGTTTTGAACTCAGATTGTGTTTTGTCAGCTGATTGAATAAGCCTTTCCTTAAGTCCTGGACATGGAAGGAAACTACCCAAAAGCAAAGGTTCAGGCCGCACCAACATGGTAATGATTACTTTCCCCGAAGGGCCAGAATCCAAAGACAAGGCAGTGTCTGCAAGGCTACAACTGCCCCGGAGAAAAGCACCCAGAAGCTCTTACATTGCTGATGTACTCCAGAGGCGTGAGGCTGAAGGTGGGCAGGTCGTCGGTCAGGGTCTCGCCAATGCCTGCCGTGTTCCAGCTCTAGGGCGGGAAGGAGAGAAAGCGATCAAGGCCACAGAAGCCAGGAGGCCCGGGAAAGCACCCCACACGGGAAAATACTCGAAAAATACAGCCTTCCTAGAGGTATCTTTGCTCAGAGATGGCTCTGGAAATCGTGACTATTCCACAGACCAGGGATTGCTCTTCAAGTCATCACCCTGAAGCCTGCTACCGAGAAAATCATCCCCTCTCCCTCCACATTCCCGCAGACCCATCAAACGGGAGCTCCCGCCTTCTCAACAGAACTGTTTGGTGTGAACGGATCCCGTCTATTGCTCCTGCTCAGACTATGAAGCGAAGAGCTGGATACCCTGTGGTCTGAGTTTCTCTGCTCGGGTGGGCACACCGGGTTAAGAGCTCCTGGGTGCAGCCAGCCCCACTAAGTCCTGGGTCTTCAGCACTCTGAAGAGAGTAGGACTGCCCCAAATCCTCCACAGAGACCTCACGTAAACCCCTATCTTGGGAGGGAGCACTGGGAAGCCCTTTCTGGCTGCAGAAATATCTAAACCACGTTCATCCGTACTACTTTCATATTCACCCATACTACTTTACTGCTTTTATTTCTATCTGCCTTCTGGATCTATTTCTCAACTGAGAGCTCAGAG